>NC_083692.1:55101250-55776875 GCF_033118175.1 Dama dama | reverse complement strand
TATTTTTGTGTATGGTGTTAGAAAGTGTTCTAGTTTCATTCTTTTACAAGTGGTTGACCAGTTTTCCCAGCACCACTTGTTAAAGAGGTTGTCTTTTTTCCATTGTATATCCTTGCCTCCTTTGTCAATGATAAGGTGTCCATAGGTTCGTGGATTTATCTCTGGGCTTTCTATTCTGTTCCATTGATCTATATTTCTGTCTTTGTGCCAGTACCATACTGTCTTGATGACTGTGGCTTTGTAGTAGAGTCTGAAGTCAGGCAGGTTGATTCCTCCAGTTCCATTCTTCTTTCTCAAGATGACTTTGGCTATTCGAGGTTTTTTGTATTTCCATACAAATTGTGAAATTATTTGTTCTAGTTCTGTGAAGGATACTGTTGGTAGCTTGATAGGGATTGCGTTGAATCTATAGATTGTATTACACGCCAGTCAGGATGGCTGCTATCCAAAAGTCTACAAGCAATAAATGCTGGAGAGGGTGTGGAGAAAAGGGAACCCTCTTACATTGATGGTGGGAATGCAATCTAGTACAGCCGCTATGGAGAACAGTGTGGAGATTTCTTAAAAAACTGGAAATAGAACTGCCATATGACCCAGCAATCCCACTTCTGGGCATACACACTGAGCAAACCAGAACTGAAAGAGACACGTGCACCCCAGTGTTCATTGCAGCACTGTTTATAATAGCCAGGACATGGAAGCAACCTAGATGTCCATCAGCAGATGAATGGATAAGGAAGCTGTGGTACATACACACCATGGAATATTACTCAGCCATTAAAAAGAATTCATTTGAATCACTTCTAATGAGATGGATGAAACTGGAGCCCATTATACAGAGTGAAGTAAGCCAGAAAGGTAAAGACCAATACAGTATACTAACACATATATATGGAATTTAGAAAGATGGTAACGATAACCCTATATGCAAGACAGAAAAAGAGACACAGATGTACAGAACAGACTTTTGGACTCTGTGGGAGAAGGCGAGGGTGGGATGTTTTGAGAGAACAGCATCAAAACATGTATATTATCAAGGGTGAAACAGATCACCAGCCCAGGTTGGATGCATGAGACAAGTGTTCGGGCCTGGTGCACTGGGAAGACCCAGAGGGATCGGGTGGAGAGGGAGGTAGGAGGGGGGATCGGGAAGGGGAACACATGTAAATCCATGGCTGATTCATGTCAATGTATGACAAAACCCACTACAATATTGTAAAGTAATTAGCCTCCAACTAATAAAAATAAATGGAGAAAAATAAATAAAAATTTTATTTATTAATTTTTAAATTTTTGGCTGCACTGGAACTCTGTTGCTGCTTGTGGACTTTCTCTAGTTGTTGGATTTACTTATATATTATTAGTATTTCTTTCCAGTAGACCTCTTCAGAGTTCTAAAGTTCCTTTTTTAGTGCCCCTGACATTTCCAACATTGTGCTTTACACATTGTAAATAATTGATAATTCATTTCAACTGATATGAAAAGATAAAAAATGAGAGTTAAAGTGGCATACCTTTTGGAAATAAACAATGAAATCTGATGTAATCACAAAACTGTTAATTTTGATCTGGGGCCTGACACTTTTAGCTTTCTGAGCTCCAGCATTTTAATCTTTGAAATGGGGAATATCTCTTCCTGTTATACTTGCCTCCCTGGGTGGTTGTGAAAAACAAGTTTAGGAATATAATTTAAACTGAAAATGCTGAAAGTTATGTTTTCAAAACACAATCGGAAGACAAATAAATGGAGGTGGGTTGAACTTAGATCTAACTGCAAAGTCTGGTTTCTATAGTTTTAAAAACATTAATAAACATAATTCTAAAAAAGATGGGCTCCTGATCATCTTTTCTTATGGAATATTTGGAGAGATAGTGTCATAAAAAGTGGAAAAGTCAAGAACTAGAGAGAGAAGATTTTCTTGATGAGGAGACCTGGGCTCACCCTTCAGTTTTGAGCTTCACATAGACAAAGAGGACCAAGCCATGGGGGCAATGTGAGATTTTCCAGCTGAAATATGTTACCCTTCTGTCTGAGTTTATTTAGGATTATCATTCATATCTTTAATATCTAGTAGTACTTATTTATCCTGAATTGTTACTCAATGAAATGCTTTCTTAAAATAACTGAAGTTAACCTGCTTAATGCTAAACCTATGTGTTAATCTTCTTTTATAAAGAGTATTATGTGATACATTATCTGCTTCTCTTGTTTTAGTAAACAGAGAAACCTAAAGCAAGTTACACAGTTAAACCTAAGTTTAACTGTTTAATTGACAGATGTTATGCTTATCATCATTTCTTACTTTACTCCTAGTCTACCCACCTCATTTCCCTACCCGCTTCTTTCACAAAAAATTGATTTAGCATACACAAGTAAATACTGTTTATAAAAGTATAAGAGAATGAATTAGGACTAGAAGAAGCTGAGAGAGGAAAATACAGTCCTGAGTAAGATTTGCATACCTCCTTATATAGCCTGTGATGTTCTCCTAGAGATGGGCCACTGAATAGGAAAAATATGAGTTGCATGATTCATAGTGACTAACAGATAAAGACAAACAAAAAGTAAAATTATTATTTTTGAGAAAAACTGAGATATTTCTGGTTCTGAGGCCTGAGATAAATTTCTTCAGTAATCCCTAATGGAAAAGGTACTGTTTGATAAAAATATTACATTGCATGACATGGTAATATCTTCAGGAAGTATCATGACAACTCTTTGGTGTTTTTTCCAGCCCCAAATGGCCTGGTAGCATGCTTATTACTGGTGTGTGTGTGTATGTAAAACAAAATGTACCTATCCACAGTGTGGGTTACCAGGAAAAGATTTTCCAAATAAGGTTTCCTAAATAGATCTGTTTTGTCACTTCTGCAGGCTTTCTTCTTTGCTAGTATATGGTTGTCTTTACATAAGAGAGAGTAGATAGTTGTCACCAGTGCCTCCCCACCACAGGCACACAGAAATATACTTCTGTTCTTCCTAAAAGCTTGCACTGTTTTATTAAGCGGACTACAGTTTCACCAATTTGAGATTTCAACTAGAAGGCTTAGGACTGTCTTAGTCTTCTGTTAGAGTGAATTTGTAAGATTCTCTTCTGTACACCTAGCCAAGACTAATAGTTTTAGAACCAATAGAAAGTGAAGGTAGAACAAGTAGTAATTTTGGAAAATGAGACTTTGCTACAGGGGCTTTAGGCATCTTGAGGGTATTAATAAGAGATCATACTGTGTTTGGAATATAAAAGACAACGATTTTGAAGAGGAAATGGTGACAACAAAGAAAAAGTTCTGCTACTTTACACTGTTAATTAATGTGCACATTGACTTTGTGATTAGTTTCTCAGAGTCATCTGCCTGAGCTTTCTTAGAGCTGTTTTCATTGGGTTTTTAGAGACTTTTTTTCTTAGCCTGACTTGACTGGTGAATAAGTAGCATATTGCTATAATTATATAGATTATTTTTTATTCTAGTACTCTCTTAAATCTTAATCTTGAAATTATTTTCACAATTAAGTTTTATTATTTATTTTTAACTTAACAGAGTGGAAGACGAAATGTTGATTTGGATTTGGCATCATCTCATAGAAAGAGAGGTGAGGATTAAATATTAAATATCTGATTAAATTAAGTAGCTGTTTTTATATCTGATGTATTTAGATCTGAATGTCATTGAAGCATTATTGTAAAAAAATTAGAAACATTTTGTCAGAAAAGTTAAGAGGGAGATCATTTTCTTGAACATAATACTCTTAAATCTGGGAATGTATAGGAGTTAAAAATTGGTTCTGTTTCTCGGTTGTTGTGTTTTGCCTTTTTTAAAATTTTGTGGATTCTGGCAGTGGTACTTTACATTGTGGAGGAGTTATGGACATAATTTTCTATACTCTAGCTCACAGGTATAGCTGCTGTTGTTCTGGTGGTATTACAGGGAGAGCTCTTTTACCACCCCCCTCCACCGCCCTTTCATACACATATATACAGTTTTAAACTGAGAGTTTCTAATTTTTTTTCCTCTTTACCTCTCAAGATAAAACATGTAAGAAATAAACAGGTGATTTCTAAGAATGAAATTTTCCCATGAGGAGCAATTTTAGTGTTATCAAGAGTTAAATTTATTTGTTAAAAGCTGTATCTTAATGAATAATATAGTTAACTCTTGTTTATATGCACCAATAGATGGAAGGAACAGCAGTTTTAGATAATACAAATCCAAGGTAACTAAAAACTCACCAGGTATTATTCTTTATTAATTTGCATTTTTTATTAAACTCATTTATTCTGTGCTTGTGAAAATGTGAAGTGTTAGAAGTTGCTGCTAGTGGTAATTTCCTAAGAGCTGGTGGGAAAACTTTTTTCCTCATGATATTAAATCTTTTATATTTCAGAATTGAACCCTTCTCTTGATAGCTTCCTTGGCAGGATGTTAGGTTTACCTACAGGGAAAAAAAGTGAGAAGGGAAAACTGAGAAATTAGAGGAAGCAATGCACACACAGTTTTTTCATTTTTGTGTTTGTAGCTTAGAAGAAATGTTGGTATTTATACTTAGAATACTAAGAATGATTTTTTTTGAGTTACAAGGACTAAAGCTGGTACTTTGTTTATTGAAAAGTCTTTTACTACTATAACATATCAAGGTGCTGGGTTCCAAAAATATTATAGAGTATATGTGATATCAAAGAAATTAGTGTTGTTTAATGTCATATGCAATGTGTATTTTATTGTTTTCTAATTCTTTGAAAATTAGCAATTCATGTGCCATAATTAGGCAGAAGTATCGTTTTCTTTAACCACTTGAGTTAGTAATTAAATTTTTAGAACATTTTTACCGTCCTAATTTTGGTTAGCTCAGGTGGAAGTTGTTGCTTTAATTTCTATGTTATATTAATGAAAAGATGGCTTCAAACTCATTGAGTAGCATAAAGGATCCAACCTTTCATATTAAGAGCTTCCTACTATACTGATATACTCATGAGTGTTATTCCATTGGCTAAAATTACTTTTCTCTCAGATCTTAATTATGCTTATGAAAATATAAATTTGAGATTCAGTTTATGATAACTATGTCAGCATGTAGCAGAGTAATCTTTGGAATAAAACAAAAAGTGGTATTTTTAGCTTTGAATTAAGAATAACCTAGAATTCAAGTATAAATTACTTAGAAATTAATATGACACTTTAACTATCCTAGATTTGCTTCCTGTTCATAATTTTAATCAGTTGCCCTGTAAGTAGATTTCATGTGGTTTTAGAGCTAAGTAGATGCAAATGAGTTAATTATCCAAGTTCAGTTTATGGGTGAAACCAACTTTTACAAAAGTTCAAAGTAGTACCAAGACCTATCAACTTTTGAAACTTTCTTTTATTGGAAACAGGCAAATAAATAGGACCTCTTGGGGAAAGTTTGTTTAAATTACCCATTTAGGAGGTTATAATAGGGAGTCAAACTTGTTATGATGTTAATTATGATGATATCACTTAGTGTGGTACCAATTTATTCTAGTAATCATTACATCTTAATGTTCTCAGGCAAAAATTTTGCTGATAGCTTTGTTCCTAAGAGTAGGTGACTAGAAAATAGAAGAATTACTGTTCTAGGAAGAGCAGCAAAAATAGTTTTCAATCTCATGAATCCTAGTGTTTGTGGATTAAACAATGAAAATGTATACTTAATAGTTTTCATTTATTTAATTATAATGAATTTCTTTAAAAGAAATTAACATTGAAAATACACTTGGAACGATATATTTTGAAAAGAATTTTTTAAAATCATGTATACTTAGAGACTACCCTCTGACCACAGTGGGGTTTTATTTTGTTTTATTTTGTTCTTAAATGATGGTAAAATAAGCCACTCTGTTTTTTCCTTATTTATTGTCAAAATGGACCAGATGTCATAAACTATAACATGCCTGTCTTCAATTGGGCAGATGAACCTACCAAGTGTGAGAACTTTTTGGAGCAATTCAGGTGTTCTGATTCTGACTTGAGCTATGAAGGACAAGCAGATGTCCAGCCAAGTGAGAATTCTTCTATGTGCTTATTTATCCCTTTACAGTATTTTGAGGAGAAAATGTAAACTTTTTTCTCTCACTTTTGTTTTTCATTTATTAGTCTAGTAGTCCTGAGTTATTAAAAGTTTAATAAGAGAAATTAGAGATAGCAGTATTTAATTGTATCTGTTATTGAAACTAAATGGATAGATTAATGACAATTAATAGTTGTATACACATTTTAGCTGCTTTTAAATGTGTGTTATTCCATTGGCTAAAATTACTTTTCTGTCAGATCTTTATTATGCTTATGAAAATATAAGTATTTTCATAAAATTTGTATTATGAAATATATAAATTTCAAAGACTACTCCTCCAAAGACTACTCCTTGAGAGGGCCTAGTGCCTATAATTTCAGTATTTGGCATTGGGGATACTGGAATTCATGCTGTTGAACCATGATTGCTTCTTTTCCCCTCATTCCAGTTAATGTTTCACAATTAGTATAAGCTCTTAGTCCAAGAAAGTGAATATGGTAGGAAAGAGTGAAGTGAGCAAATAAATTGAGCTCAGCCAACTTGCTCATCAGAGCTAAATTCTAAATCAAAAAACTATCATAAATTACTTCAAAAAGAGACAGGTGATCCATATTTCTGCTTAGCACCTCAGAAATAATATCAAATTTGTATTCATTAAACACACAAAAACTGTTTACTATATGCCAGATATTGGGCTAATCACTTCAAACATACTAACCCATTTAAGTCTCATAATAGCGTGTCAAAATTCTTGACAAAACCTGTTTAACTTGTTAGTATTTGGGTACTTTGATAAATACATAAAAGATTTGCTGTAGTTGTGCGGAACTGAGCACCTTCTTACTGAAGGACAATACCTTTTTTGCAGATACTTTAGTTTTTGTATTTAAGCTGAAGCTGATATAATCAGTGAAAAATGATGGAGATACCAAAGCAAAAATTTAAGAAGGAACATCATGGTTTGATTTCACCAACCTGCCCCAGGTCTTTAAATACAGTGTTAGTGTATTATTGCTAAATAATATCAGAAACATTTATCAACTTGTGTGTTTCATGGTATGACTTGTATGCGTGAAATGCTGTTTTATCTATGCATTTCAAATTAGATTGTATAAAGAAGAACAAATGTGAATGTTGTCTCCTGTGTGAAATTTCTCCTTTTGTCTTCTGATTCTTGTTGTGGTAGTGTATTTACTCCTTTTTGGCCAGTTGAGCCCCAGAAAAAAGAAGAGCTTCAAGCAAGTACACGATGGCATGTTTAATTTTTTTCCCCTTTTAGCTTGCCTACATATTTTATGGTTTATAAAGTATGTATTGCAGCTCTGCCGTGTTCATTTTGAAAATTCCACATAAGAACCAAAGTTATAAGGACAAGTAAACAATCTCAAATTTCTTGTTGGATTTCATATTTTCTTTTTATAGTAGGAGAGTCTGAATTAATATTAAGTAAGAATTGGGTCAGTCATAGTTACTCTATAGAGGCTTTTGATATGCTTTTCAGACATAGTATTTCCTATATTCAGACAAAACAGTACAGAACAAATTATTAGGTTATTATAATTTTTTAACAATTATAGTTTTTCATTTCTCATTTCCATACTATGAGATTTTGTGTTTCAAAGTATTTTTGATATCAGCCTAAACATTTTCGTTATAAAAGCTTATTTATTTATTCTGATGCTTTCAGGTAGTGTCTTTCTTGTTCTTTTGTTCATACAAAGTTTTGTTTGGTCTATACACTTAATAAGTTGCATGCTTTAAATTAGGGGTCAGAAAACTATGAATAGTGGGCTAAATGTAGATTGCTGTCTTTGTTTTAAAGTTTTGTTGGAACACAGTGACACTCATGTGTTATCTATGGCTCCTTTCACATTACAACAGAAGAGTTGAGTAGTTGCATGAACCGTGAATAATCCACAAAATCTAAAATATTTACTAACTGACTCTTTATAGATAAAGCTTGCTGACCCCTGCTTTAAATTGCAAAAAGGACTTAATATGGGGATTGGCTACCTATTCCACAGGATATTTTGGAGTATATTAAGGCAATTCACTTCCTGTAGATTCTTCACAATTGAACCTTTGTGTAGGCAGGCAGTAGAATTCCCATGGATCAATGTTTTGTGAGTTGATTAACAAGTATTTGTAAGATCACCTCCCATAAACTTAAGGAATTACTCTTATTAATTTAGAAGATCATTTTCTTTTAGCCTCTGTTTCCTCAAGTGAGGAAACTGGACTAGATAATCTTTAAGGTAGCTTTTACTTACGTGGTTCTAACATTAACTCTTTGCACATTTTATTTTCATTTTGAAAAATAATTATAAGTATTATAAGGTAGAAGAACTTTTTATTCTGAAATTTTTTTATTGAACCAATAATAAGCTCAATGCTAAGAGCTGAAAAATTTTTTTTTTAAGTTAAGGTTAAATCCAGATTCTGATTTTGGAATGCTTAAGGAAATGAAAAATGATTCTTTCTTTTTTTCTACATTCCACACTCACCTGCTTTATTTTTTAAATATAATTTTTAATTAAATACATTATACATCCATGACATTTTTCTTTGGATTTTTACTCTTTTCTGTTCTACTTGTGAAAATAATCAGCTATACAGTTAGGGGAAATTTTCAGATTGGTTATTTCAATTTAAATAGAACTGAAAATCTAACATTTTTTAATCTTAAGAATTTTTGCTAAAATACGGAAGGCAGATAAACCATATATTCTTTGTCATTCTAAATTATTTTAGTAGAATTCATATAAATTATTTCATAGCTGCTTTATAATATTAACTGCCTGTTGTGAATTCCTGTGTCTCATTTTGAAGTCCTAAGGTTTTCCTGACATCAGTGTAATAATTCAGAAATAAGTTACACAGTCAATATTGTGTTAGTTCATTTTCTCTGCAGGCATTAGTAGTCCTCTTGCCAAATCTTTTCCATCTAGTATGTAACAAACGTAATTTTTGTAATACATATTTTATTAGATACCTCATTCTTAATTCATTCCTAATAGAAAAATTTGGTGGGTCACACAGTAAGATGTTCCATAGCACTCAAAGAAATGAACTGTGGCTGCATGGAATAATGTGAATGAGTATTAGCAATATTATACTGAAAACATAATATACAAAAAGATTACATAAAATGGTGCTTTTTTATAAGGTCACAAGCAACTAACACTAAACATTACTTGTCTTGGGATTACATATAAAACAGTATTTAATAGCAATAATGAAAGCGTTAGGTGGGAGGACACAGAGAGAGATGGGTTGTGGGGAGGAACAGATAGATAGTACTCTGCCAAATTTTCTATTTCTTGTGTTCACATTTATTATAAATATAAATACAAAAGCAAACCATGCATGGACCAATGATGAGAGTATATCATGAGCCAGAATATGATTAATCTAACTCACGTACCTGAGATCAGTTAAACCAAAAAAGACAAAGCTTGTAAGAATTAGACATTGATATATTTATTGAAAGCCCCTGCTGGCATATGACTTGGATAATGTTGTGATCACACATACTAACATTTTTGCTGTCTAATGTAAAGATTCTAAGCTATAAAATGCCCTTTGGCAAAACTAATGGTATTAGCCACTATTGTTACACCATTTAGTAATTTTATGTAGATATAATTTTATAGTAAATCTTATATATTCTTATCTGTGAAACTTTGCTTCTTCTATAAAGGAGTTTCACAGCCTGCAATAAATATGCATATAACACAGTGAAAATGTTTCTTACATTAATGAAACCCAAAGGGTGATGTTTATGTCTCCTTTTTGTGTAAGTTTACTTGCCCTTCTATATTCATTTTTTGGGTAATATTTCATTGCAGATATGTAGACACTTTGCGCAACCTTAATTCACTCTTTGCAATGATAATGTTAAATCAGATGACGTTCTATTGCTAGTTGATCTTACCAGCAGTGTCCTAAGTGCCTAGTTCTGTTGTGGTCATAAATGATGGTCTGGTTTAATACTGCAGAGCCTTTTAAGCTAAGCATTTTGAGAACAGCTTCTGCCTTTCTTTTTCTTGTGGCAGCGTGTTGCTAAAGCGCTTACAGAGACACTGGTACATTAAACAGGGCTTTCCCTTTCTTTTCTTACATTGCTCTAGTTTTTGTTTGTTTGTTGTTTTTTAGCAAAGCATTTTGCTCAGATTCACTTAATGCATGCATGTATTCAAACATGAGTATCCATTCCTCACCAGTTGGTATGGTAGCAGCACTCAGCCTTCATCTAGTTTCAGAATGTATGTTCTGCTTGGTCATCACTGATGCATGTTTGTTCTGTTTGTATGTAGGTCCTATGCACAGTCAATTGGAATCCCTGAGCGACTCGTGGACTCGCCTGAAACATAACAGAGACTGGTTGTGCAATTCCTCTTACTCATTTGAGTCTGATTTTGATCTTACCAAGTCTTTGGGAGTTCACACTTTGATTGAAAATGTTGTGAGCTTTGTGAGTGGAGATGTGGGGAATGCTCCAGGTTTTAAAGAGCCAGAGGAAAGTATGTCTACAAGTCCCCAGGCCTCCATCATTGCAATGGAGCAGCAACAGTTAAGGGCCGAAGTAAGTTTTTGATATTTACTCCTTGTGAGGGACTATGAACCACTGAATATACAATTAATAGGAACATTTTTTCCTTTTCTTCTACTCCTTGCCTCCCTCTTTCCTTCACCTGAGCTTTTTGATATTGCTGTCTTAACTGGAGCAACTTGATATTTTCTTTGCAGTGAACAATAGTGTATTTTTAATTGCTGTCTTTTAGAACAAGATACTCTAATCATTAAGTGTTTCCTTGTCTCCTGGAAACTATAATAAGATTGGTGGGTGATCATACAGATCTGCTCTTAAGAGTCTCCATTTTTGACACATTCGTCTCTGTTTAAAAAGGGCTAGATTAGAACATCATGGTAATAATGATGAATGCTAAAGTTAGTGAACAAAGCCTCTTAAATATCTCCCTCAAAATATTTATTAATGATTGTGATTTTAACATGTCCTCAAATTCTTTGATACTCTTCCTGCCAGGAAGTTGAGCTTAATTTTCCTCCTCTTAAAAGTAAGCTGGACTTAGTGATTTAGAGCTAACAGAGTGTGAAAATGAGGGGGGCGGGGAAGTAATTTTACTTTGCAGAGACCTGGCAGACATCACCTTAACCAAGTGATCAAGATTAATATCACCACAATAATAGGTTATGCTAATATCATGCACAGTGATGATAATAATATGAGAGGGAGACTTTGTAATATTCTTTCCCCAAATCCATATCTGTAGTCCAAACATGAGAAAACATCAGGCAAACTCAAATCAAGGGACATGCTATAAAATATAGGAACAGCCTTTTGTAAGTGTTAGGGCCTTGGAAAACAAAGACAGAAACTGTCACAGACTAAAGGAGACAAGACAACTAAATGCAGTGTGATATTCTGGATTGGATCCTGGAACATAAAGGGGGCATTATGGGGAAACTGGTGAAATCCAAATAAATTCTGTGGTTTGGTTAATAGTGTTGTGCCAGTGTTCATTTGTTTTTGATAAATGTACCATAATTATGTAAGATGTTAACAGTAGGGGAAACTTGGGGAAAGTATACAGGAACTCTTCTATAGATACAAAAGTATTTCTAAATAAAAAGTTTATTAAAAAAAAAAAAAGAGGTATAGGCCAGTTGACTGCTGTGGTGGATATTTGTCCTCCTAGGGAAGATAGAGCCCAAAGTTCAAGAGAACCACATTGAGACCTTTTGGGAATACTTCTTCTAATCGTTGAACTAAAGAGTATTCATTCTATATAACAGTATTATAAGAAAAGGAAGCAGTATCCTTACTGCCTGACACTTTTGAAACCTTCACATGTATCTCCTCATGAACATCACAATAGTTCTGTGAGTAGATTAAAGTACTAATAGCCTTATTTCATGAAGAAACAGAGACTCAGGAAATTGAGTTTCCCAAGACTGTATAGTAATTGGGCTACTCTGGCCTTTAAACTAGGTCTCCTGCATCCAGATTTACTACTTTTTCCATTGTACTGTGTAACTTCTTTTATACTGAAGTATGCTGCAGAGACCTGAGAGATATTTTAATTTTTAAAGTCATAATAGTAAAATAATTATTTATGTCAATAGAACAGATTCCTAAGAAATATCAGAATTTTCTGTACACTAAGAAATATATTGTCTATGACGTAGAGAGTTATTTGTGTCTCAGTTCAGTGAAGAATTCTAAAATATATTTATTTTACCTTTTCGCAAGCTCCGTTTAGAGGCACTTCATCAGATACTTGTTCTGTTGTCTGGAATGGAAGAAAAAGGTAGCATCTCTCTGACAGGAAGCAGATCAAGCTCAGATTTCCAGTCATCCACTTTGCTCACATCTGTGAGGCTGCAGTTTCTAGCAGGGTGTTTCGGTTTAGGCACTGTTGGACATGCAGGAGCCAAAGGAGAGAGTGGCCGATTGCATCACTATCAGGTAGGTGAAAGACTTGTCCTGTGAGGATGGCACCTTGCAGTATATGCAGATTTTAGCTGTATTTTTACAACACCAGTTTAATAATGCTAAAGTTTTTGGTGTTTAGAATTGAGGTTTAAAAATATAAAGACCTAAATGACTTAATGATATCATTGGTTTCATTTCTTGAGTGATAAATAGTAGTATAGCTGCAATTAGATAAACCAGTAGGTAAGCTATGGTACTGTTGTACTTTTACATTCTTTGCTGGCTCAGTTTTATTACCCCTTAGCCAAATCGCATAGAGGTAGATTTAAGTTGGGACAGGGTTGGTATTTGGGAGAATGGGATTCAAAAATTTACATTTTAGACTTGATTAGTTTTACTTAGTTTCTCTGGTTGTTTGAACTGTTTTTTTTAAGTGTTCTCTTCTTGTCTTCCATGTTTAGGGAGGAAAAATGCTTTGTGGGAAAGGAGAAAGATTATATAGAATCAAGAATTTTCAAGCATTGAAAAATAAGTTTTAACTTTTATATACTGAAATATACAAAATGATTAAAAACTACCAGAGGGCTCTAGTGTAGACTAGGGATAAAATTCTGTTACTTTCAAAAGTAGGAAGTATTATTGTTGTTAATAGAAAAGGTAAATCTTTATGTGTAATTTAGGATGGGATCAGAGCAGCTAAGAGAAATATTCAGATTGAAATCCAGGTGGCTGTGCATAAGATTTATCAACAATTGTCTGCTACGCTGGAGAGAGCCCTGCAAGCCAACAAGCACCACATTGGTGAGTAACTGCACATGCAAATATGAGATGCAAGTTGCATTTTCGCCTGGGGTTATAGTTGGTAGCTAATGTTCTGTGTTTAATAACAGTAGTACGTCAGCTTATCTGTAAAGAATAAATATTTGAAAGTGTAATAGTGTTCTATACTGCCATTTATGTTTTGGAATATGACTTATTTTAGTAAATGCTTTGTTAACTTCAAAGAAGATTCTCAGTTGTCTTTCTCTTTTTCTTCTAGAAGCCCAGCAGCGTCTCCTTTTGGTTACAGTTTTTGCCCTGAGTGTTCACTATCAGCCAGTAGATGTTTCTTTGGCAATTTCCACTGGTCTCCTAAATGTATTGTCGCAGTTATGTGGCACAGACACCATGCTAGGACAGCCTCTTCAGTTGTTGCCAAAAACAGGTGTTTCCCAGCTTAGCACAGCTTTAAAAGTGGCTAGTACAAGGTTGCTCCAGATTCTAGCCATCACTACAGGGTGAGCATTGTAGATGTCTTGATGGAACTTTGTGGGGATTGGTCTTTCACATTTTAGTAATTTCCTTTTTCTGCTAATCTTCTTTATGTATTTAAGTGTGCTTGCCCTTCTGTATAATCACAGTTTATTTTTTCCCCATTGTTTCACTTAGGACCTATGCTGATAAACTGAGCCCCAAGGTAGTTCAGTCTTTGTTGGATCTACTCTGTAGTCAGTTGAAGAATTTGTTGTCCCAGGCTGGTGTATTGCTTATGGCCTCTTTTGGAGAAGGAGAGGATGAAGAAGAAAAAAAAACTGACTCCAGTGGAGAAACTGAGAAGAGAGATTTCAGAGGTATCATAAACCTTTTTTTCTGTCATTATTTATAAACATTTATTGAGTCCACATTGTGTGAATATCTTTAGAATGTAGACTTCTTGCTGTTGTGAGGCATGAAAGGATTTTTGTTTACTTAGAAACCCCATTTCTCTCCAAATATGTATGATGTAGATGTACGTCTGATTGAACGTCCTCTCTTTACAGTCAGTTAACCCTGATGTAGTAACTATACCACCCAAAGTCTAGATTCAGGCTCTCTATTGTATCTAGAACCTAGAGGTTCTCAGTGACTGATTTCCCCAGATTATGTTTTGTAGCATTTAATCCTGACAGCTCATCTCTTGAGTTGTAGTCTTGGTTTAAGTGTTCCTCCAGGATCAAGGTTTTTAATATTTTGGAATTGGATTAGAATTAGGGGAGCTGAACTTCTTGCTAGGCTGTTCTGTTCTCTAGTCACTAAAAAAAATTCTTCATTATACTTAGCTGTAATAAATTTTGGTTGCTGTAATGTGGTCATCTGCTTATAGCTTTAAAAAACTATTAACACTGTGGGAATTCCCTCATGATTCAGTGGTTACGACTTGGCTTTTACTGCTGAGAATGTGGGTTCAAGCCCTGGTCAGGGAACTAAGATCCCACAGGTTGCACAGCACAGCCAAAAAAACCCCACAAAAAAATATAGTAAACCCAGTTGAACTACTGCATATGTCAGTTATATAATAAAGGAATAAAGGTCTAAAACTGATCATTTGTTGAAAAAATTTTGTGTAACTACCAATGTCTTATTACCATAATGAGCTCTGGGAGCTGTTAAATCCTTTCTGGACCAGATAGATAGATAGATAAAACGAAGGTAATAGACCCAGTCTTTCAAGACCGTTATGAGGATTAAATAATTTAATACTTGTAAAGGACTTAGAGCAGTATCTGGCACATAAGAGCTTGATGAATGTTAATATTGGAATAGTATAATGAATAATATTTAAATAAATAAGGTAGTGTTTAAATAATACTGTATAGATAGGTGGGTGGATAAAGGAACATGCTGGGGATACAAAAACGACAAAACATTATCTCTGCCCTCTAGCACTTTCTAGGGTAATGAGGAAGGCAGATATTTAAACAAATATTTACAGTGTAATACAATAAACTCAGAAGAAATAGCTAAATCTCTTAGGTCAGAATCTAGAAGGATGTATGAGTCTCACTGAGGGCTAACTTTTGGTTTCAGAGGCTGAATCTTTGGCACTTTACTTCTTTTTTATAAAGAACATGTTGCTTATACAGAGTGTGGGGAGACTCACAAGGCATGATAACGTAAAAATAGGCTTTCAATGCCTCCTCCCTTTTTCCTGAGATCCAACTGGGGATACAGGGTTGTTAAGGTAATAGTTTCTTACCACTCTCTGTTGAGCACTGCACATATGGACAGCATGGAAGAAACAGAAGAGTTACTTCTCAGCATCCTCCCATATCCAATAAAAAAATAAACTGGGATGAATCTTAGCAGGTGTAACAACACACTGAGTCCACACCCATTCCCCTCAGGTTGTACCTTTTCTGTTTATGGGCATGGCTGGGAGTGAGACGGATTCTAGTCAGCAGTGACCAGGCATTTTGATAGGTAGATCCACATAACTCCACATACTCTCTATAATACTTAACTAAAAGTAAGGTGTACTCTTCATTTCAAACATAGTACTGATACTGGAAACAAACTGTATCAAACTGTATCATCAACCTGTATCCACCAGCTTTATGGTTAAGGTCTCTAGGCTTTAATTACTTAAATTAATTGAGTATCTTACTTAAAAAATACTTGCTGGGAAATAAAATACTTGCTGGGAGTGAGAGTGGGTTTGGATGGAGGCCTCCTAAAAGAAATTTTCCCAGGGGTCTCTACCAAGAGAGAAAGCTTCATGGAAGAGGTTACTTTTGAACTGGATTTTGGTGCTCGCTTCGGCAGCACATATACTAAAATTGGAATGATACAGAGATTAGCATGGCCCCTGCCCAAGGATGAACTGGATTTTGAAGAAATGCAACAGGAACAAGGAACAAGGTTGTATTTCAGTAAAACAGGAACAAGGTTAGAGTGAGATGTAGATAGCCAGGGAGGCTAATAATTTTATATTCTTCAAATTAATACTATTAAAAAGGTTTGCATATTAGCAAATACTGAAGAAGCAAAGATTAGAGTACTGTGAGAAGGAAATGTAGAAAAGGAACTCTTAGCTTCTTCTCTAATTGTCCCTAACAGGTTAGTTCTATCATAAACGTGTACACCCATCAGGAAAACAGAAGCCCTCCAGTTAACAAGATATCCATGAAGATATTATAAATTACTGACTAGCCAGACCTGTCCTTTGGCTGGGAGTTGGCCTCCCCTCCATCACCAGTGACTTATCTGTGTATTTCTTAATTTGATATGCCAGGATCTCCCTGAAAGAAATGCCTGTTTTCAAATTATTACAGTTTTCCATGTTTTAATGCACCTTACAGACTGACATTCTGGGTATCTGCCCCACTGGCAAACTTCTTTGCCCTGGCTCTGAGTGGGTCATACCTCCAAGGTGTTGGATGATATGGTGTATTAGAGGAAGAGCAGAAAGTTCTTTGGCTTCAAAATGCACAGGGTTCTTGTTGTTTAGTTGCTAAATCGTGTCCAACTATTTGCAACTCCATGGACTGTGGCATACCGGGCTTCCCTGTTCTTTAATATCTCCCACAGTTTGCTCAGACTTAGGTCCATTGAGTGGGTGATGCTATCCAACCATCTCATCCTCTGCCACCCTCTTCTCCTCCTGCCCTCAGTCTTTCCCAGCATCAGGGTCTTTTCCAATGAATCATTCTTCACATTGGATGGCCAAAGTATTGGAGCTTCAGCTTTAGCATCAGTCCTGGAGGGAAACTATTAGAGGGGTGACGAGAGGTATTGATGCTTGTGGGAAAATTGGGATGGTTGTTTAGAGCAGGTTGGTGGAAAGATTTCTTATATGTAGAGTTCAGACAAACCATACCCAGGCCTAGAAATTTGTTTCTTGTAAAATATAAAAACAGTTAAGTCTTTTCTAGAGATGTAATTCTTAATTTAATTGGGCCAGAGGATGGGGGAAGTGGTGAGTGGATCATGGACTTTTTGAAAATGTGATCACAGTTGTCAGCTCTTTTACTAGTCTAATGCACACACAGACATGGTTTTGTTTTGGTTTTTAAGAATATGTTTCAGTTCATAACATTTATTTTTTGTCCATGCAGCGTGGCTTGTAGGATATTAGTTCCCCAACCAGCAATTGAACCCAGGCCCTAGGCAGCTAATTGACAGCCTAGGTTGTGAATTAAGTGGTACTTAACTGCATTCTCAGTGTAAGTTATTTGATAAAAAAACTGTTTGCTTTTGGTTATAATGTAAACCTGTCTGTTTACTCTTTAGCTGCTCTTAGGAAACAGCACGCAGCCGAACTGCATCTGGGGGATTTTCTAGTTTTTCTTCGCAGAGTTGTATCTTCAAAAGCAATTCAATCAAAAATGGCTTCCCCAAAGTGGACAGAGGTGCTTTTAAATATAGCGTCTCAGAAATGTTCTTCAGGTATGTGACCTTTGTCTTAGTTTGGCTATTTTGCATATCACATGTGTTTTATTCAGATAATGCCAGACTTTAACAACATTGGATACTTGACCTTGATTTTAAGACTTTTCTTTCCTGTTTTGTGTGTACTTATTTGATTGAAAGAAAAATAATTTCAGGAGTAAAAATGGAAAGGAATCAATAATAGAAGATAGCACTGGAGAAGATCATAGATTTAATATTGGAAACATCTCTAGTTGTTCAGATTACAATAATAATTGGAGAACATCCAGTTTAATGTGATCATTAAGCACAGATTTTGAAACTGTTGGATTATCAGAATGCAGATCTGAATTTGTCTGTTCTTTCTCATCATGATATGATTTCTATTGCCTTGATTTAATTTCTAGTTGTGTGCTATCTATGAGAGTTCTGTAAAATAAGCTTAATTCTTGCTGCTTAGCCTAAAACTCTGCTCTGCGTACATAGATTACTGTCAGTCTTTTCCTAATCTGTTTGCTTTTTATTGTTTTTAAAATAAATGTACATAAAATAGAATTTACCATTTTAACCACTTAAGTGTACAATTCAGTGACATTGAGTACATTCACAGTGTTGCTCAACCATCACTGCTGTCCATTTCTAGAACGTCTTCATCATCCCTAATCTTTCTTAAGTGTCCTAAAATGTAACAGAGTCTTCTATGGTACATGTTATTTTATATGTGTACATTTTAATATAGTTTATTAGTGTTTCTTTTTACATTTTTGTATGCATTCAATTTTTTTAAAATTCAGATTCTATATATGTTTTAAGGTTGATATATAAACAAAAAGAATACAGGCAGCTTATTATTAACATAATAGCTGCAGTTATTAACTGCAAAAATACAGTAAAATGGAGTCATACTACATGTTAATGTTCTTGCAACAGAATTATCCTAGTCATTGTGGTAGCAAATTCTGGCAAGAAATTGATTTGTCGTTAATCTTTTATATTTTGTCCTACCTCCTTTCAAAGACAATGGGCTGCTTTTCTGGGTGTCTGATGTCCTCTGCTAGCGATCAGAAGTTGTTTTCTGGAGTTTGCTCAGCGTTCAAATGATCTTTCAATGAATCTGTGGGGGAGAAAGTGGTTTCCCCATCCTATTCCTCCGCCATCTTAGCTCCCTCCCCCGATTTGTTGTTAAAAGTGTTTAAAGAATTTCCAAAATTGATCAACTGTGCTGCAAATAAAACATCATTTTATTTAAAAGAGGCCTTACCTTTCTCTTATTTTCTTGAAATCTCTGCAGTTTACAAGTTACTACTATTGGCAGAGCAGTAGTTCAAGTCAGGGTTCTTCCTGTAACTGTGCCTCTTAGCCTTATATATAGTAAGTTTATACTCATTTTCCCGTTAGTTTTTCTTTACTAGTATAACTTACAGTAGCTTTTTTTCCTCCTTAATAATAAAATAAGGCTTATGATAATACTGAGTAAGTTCTTAGAGCATGAAGAAGAATCAGATATTAATTTATTTCTACTGGTTGTGTTGTATTGGGTTGGCCAAGAGAGTTCTTTCGGATTTTTCTGTAACACAGTGCAAAAAACCCAAAAGAGCTTTTTGGCCAACCCAGTAATAGTAATGGATAGAAAAAAGAGCATCAGTATTCTGCCTCTGTCTTTATTTTAGAAAAATACAAACTGCTTTCTCTCCGTTAACCCTGTAGGTCTGTCAGGGCATAGATGGAGTCAGAAGCAATTAAAGGGTATGATAAGCCTGAGCTTTAGAGGTTAACAGACGTGTCACTTAAAATTCTACTTCTGTCTCTACTGAGCTGTGTGGCTTTGCTCAAGTTACTTCTCTGAGCCTCAGTTTCCTCATCAGTAAAATAAGGATATAATGTAGGATTTGTGAGGATCAACAGTATATGAAATGCATAGCATGGTACTTGGCACAGGTGTTTATTATAGTACTGTTTCCTTATATATACATAAAAACTGAAACACAAACATGAATATTCATATACATTGATGGATATGGGATGAATCCAGAATTCTTGTGATAATGTGCTGAAGTGAAGTCCATTCCATCCTAAATACTTAACAGCCTCAAGGATTTTTTCCAAGAAGTTTATTTAAACTTTGAATTTAAGTCACATTTATAATAAGACAATGTTCTTTTCCCCCTGCAGGAATTCCTCTAGTTGGTAACTTAAGAACGAGGCTCCTTGCACTTCACGTCCTTGAGGCTGTGCTGCCAGCTTGTGAATCTGGTGTAGAAGATGATCAGATGGCCCAGGTTTCTATTTTTAAAATTATTAGAAGATATTCTTTACATCTGCAACATGATTCACCCAAACTTGAAACTTACAGTCTCTTCAGTTGCAAATATGTCACTTATTCAGTAGCATCTACAACTTCTACTTCTGAGATTGTTTTTTAAATTTTTTCATCTCCAAGCAAAGAGAAAGAGAAATTAGTTATGAAATGTGAGGAGTGGTGGTATAGTGAATATTTTCGAGGTCAGAATGAAAGGAAAATTTATAGAATTTTTTTACTACGTTTGGGCATCTAGAGAGAGAAGGATGTGGGGCTGTATGGCCTCATCAGAGGTCCATATAGCAAGGCAACATGAGGGCAGTTGCACCCGCTCTGTCATGGGTTAATGATCTTTCTAAAAAATGACATTTTAGCTTGCATCTACCCAAAGTAGCTGTCAGACATTGGTATAACTAAATCTCACGGGTGACTTAATCTTATGATTTATCTTTTCTAAAAATAGTTTAAATAATCCTTTACAGATTTTATCATTCTTTTTCCTTCAATACACAGGTTGTGGAACGCCTTTTTTCCCTCCTGTCTGATTGTATGTGGGAGACACCCATTGCTCAGGCCAAACATGCTATTCAGATAAAGGAAAAAGAACAAGAAATAAAATTACAGGTACCTGATTCTTCCAAAAAGGTGTTTTTAGACAGCACAGGCGAATATCTGGCCACCTATCTCTGGATCCTTTCTCCTTTGAGGGACATTGTTCTATCAGTTACAGTCTCCTCTCTGCACTCTCTCTCCCTCTCCACTGGAGGAATTTCCTTCTCCTCAGTTTGTAAACATCTCTTATTCCCACTCTCCTAAATAGCATTTTTTATCAATGAAGCCTTTCTATATATTCTTTTGTGTGTCATTGCTAAGCCTCTGGGAAGAGTAATCTTGCATATGTTTAAATCACTTCCTTACTTCTCATCTCTTCAGCCCAATCGTTTCTCTTCCACCAAGCTCTGAAATAATGACAGAGGTGTAATTGGTAATACATTGTATGGCTTTTGGCTCACAACTTACTGGACCTCTGGAAACTCTAGCCTTCCATTGTTTTCAAACCATCACTTTCTCCAGATTCCCTCTGCCAATCCTTGATTCCTTCTGGAGGCATCTCTTCTTTGGTGTGACTTTCTCCTTGCCTCCATCCCAAATTCTGGTGTTCCTAAGAGTTCTGTGTTTAGCTTTTCTAGAGGTCTCAGTCATAATCATGACCATTTTTACTACATTCATTGCCTTCCAAGCTTGACTGATATATAGCCCAGGTGTCTTTGCTTCAAACCTTTCTTCTTTTCCTCCTACCCCATTTTTATTGGTGGCACTAACATTCAACTAGCTTTTCAAACCTGAATTCCTGGGAATTCTAGACTTTGCTAATATCCCCAATCCGTGTGGTCCCTAGTCCTCACTGATTTCACCTCTTAAATCGTTCTTGCTTGAATCCATCCATCTAGCTATCTTAGTCTTTCTGTTAGTTTTCATGATTCCATGCTTTTTCAGGTTTTCCTTCTATCCCAGTACAATGGCCTTTTCTTCTTATCCTTTTTTATTTGTACTTCCTCTTCTATTTTAGGGCTTCCCTGGTGGCTCAGACCAGGGAAAGCCTGGTCTGAGGCAGATTCAGGTAAAGAATCTGCCTGCAATATAGAAGACGCAGGTTCAGTCCCTGGGTGGGGAAGATCTCCTGGAGAATGGAATGGCAACCCACTCCAGTATTCTTTCCTGGAGAATTCTATGGACAGAGGAGCCTGGGCTACAGTGCATGGATTCGCAAAGTGTTGGACATGACTGAGTGACTACCACTTTGACTTTCACTTCTATTTAATCTAACTGCTGGAATATCCCAAGGTTTGGTCCTAAGACCCCTTATTTTCTTCAGCTATTACTTCCATTTCATTTCCTCTAGCATCAAACCTTATTCAGACCCATTTGCCATTGGTCACCAAATCTTTAATCCCATTTTTGACATTTTTTTCCCTAAATCCCAGACTTATATACCCATCTTCTACTTGCCTTGCCACTTGAAAGATAGTTTAAATAGGCATCTCATACTTAGCAGCATCCTTAGTTCTGTTAATAGTCTGTTCCTTCCCCAGGCTTTCCCATATTTCCCAGTAAGTGACTCAACCAAAAAACCGAGCAGTTATTCTTGATTCCTCTCTATCACACGCACCCCATTTTCTCTATCTATATAACCTCCAAGTCCTGCTAACTTCTCTTTTAATACTTAACTTGAATTTTTCCACCTCCTCGTTCCTCTGCCATCACCCTACTCCAGGCCGCTCTTACGCCTGGCCTGGATTATGCAATATTCCATGTTAATTCCCTGTAATTTATTCTCTACACAGGGTCTAGTGTGAGCTTTTAACTTGGTAACTTGGAACATGTTGATCCTCTGCTTAAAACCTTCCAGTGAATGGTTTTCCATCCTTTATCTCCTCTTTGCTTACTACACTGTGAACAACTTGCCTTCTTCTTGTTTCTTGATCACACTGAGCTTGTCCCTTCCTTTGGGCTTTGACCTGGCTTTCTTTCTACCTAGAATACTTCCCTCAGATATGTTTCTCAGAAGACAACTCATTATTCATGTCTTGACTTAATTATCACTTCTTCAGATTCCTTTCCTAATCCACAATCTAGAGTCAGTTGCCACATACTCTTTGATGCCACAGACATCATCTGTTTTAATTTCAGCATAGCATTTATCACCTAATATTTTCTTGTTTCTTTTCTGTCCCCACCTTCTAAAATACAAGTTCTGTGCGAGCAGAGACCTTATCTGTCCAATATATTGCTGAATATATAGGACCTGGTATAGTGTCTAGTACATAGTAGATGCTTAATAAATACTCATTGAGTAAATGAAGGATTTTTATGTTGTCAGTGTTTCTTACCTGAATTCTTGCAATAAACTCCTGATTGTTCTCTCTGTTTTCATTCTGCATACTCCTGGTACAACAGTGTTTATGAAACATAGATCTGATCAGAATTCCTCTATATAAATCATTCTGTGTAGAAATTCTGTTGTCTAAAGATCAAACTTAGAACGCCTTCCATGATTTTGTTCCTAGTTCCTTATTCTCTTGCAGTCTCATCCTCCAGATCTTCAATACTGCTTGCAGTTATGTTAAATCAGTGAATGCTGATCAGTGTATTCTGTTTCACTTCTGTGCCTTGACACATGCCGTACATACTGCCTTAAATTTCTTTTTCTTTGATCAGCTGCTTAATGCCTTCTTATCATTTAGGATTGAGGTCAGAAGTCATCTTCTTTTGAATGCTTACCTTATCCTTCCCAAGCGTGGTTAGAAACTTACACTTTTATGTTTCTGCTATACCTGTCATGTAACTTCTTTTATTCTGTCACTGCAGTACTGTGCTATTTGTCTCTCTTTTGCCTTACTGAGCTATAAACTCTTTGTGGGCAGGGACCATGCTGCATTTATGCTTGTGTTCCCTTCGCCTGCACAGTAACTGGTATATAGTAGATAATAAATATTTGTGGAATCAAACCAAGGAGTCTTAGAATATCTATTAACTGAGATCTGAGTTACTTCAAAATACTGACCCAGTTTCTTTTCTGGTAGAAGCAGGGAGAGTTGGAGGAAGAAGATGAGAATCTTCCTATACAAGAAGTATCCTTTGACCCAGAGAAGGCTCAGTGTTGCATAGTGGAAAATGGACAGATTTTAACTCATGGCAGTGGAGGAAAAGGATACGGATTGGCGTCAACTGGAGTAACTTCTGGGTGCTATCAGTGGAAGGTACGTAGAATTCTAAATAGTTACTAAAGACATTTTGTCTTTTAGTCTTTTCCTCCTAGATTATTATTTTTTAAAAATTGGAAAGACTATTAAAAAATCATCTTATGTAAAAGTTCTAGTACTCTGAAATTTTTAACATAAATGGAAGCTCAATGAAGGATATACAAGAACCCTGTATTATTTTTGTAACTCTTTCAAAAATGTTTTTAATGTATAGTTGGAAAATCATGATCACCTCTTCCATGAGAGGTCACACAGTGCACCCCCAGCAATGAAAATTTGATAACACATGTGTGATGTTTTTTCCTGGGAGAGCACATTAGAGACTGCATGGCCGAGATTTTTACTGGATGCTAGTCACATACTCTCTGCCTGGCATATACTAAAATGTTAGATTCCCAGAGAGAAAGTAGCTTTTTAGCATAAACCATATTATCATACAGTCTAAGCACAAGGAGCCACCTTTATCAGTTAGGGAAACTTTGTATCAATGTGGTAAAGTATTTATCAGTCTAGTCCCCAGGTACCAGCCAAGGACCAACATTGCAAGCAGACATTTCTAAGGATAGCAGTCCTGTTGTGTTACTTCTTTTGATTGCACAGTCTGCCTCCTTGGCTCTTGGCCACAGTGTTTTTATGATAAAATTAATGTTATTATCTGGTAGGACCTCAGACAGCAGGGTGAGACCAGCTTATAGTATTGACTTCAGTGGTCTTAGACTTAGCCAGTTAAAATAAATCTTATTTAAAAAGATCTATCTTAAAAAGTCATGTGGCTTTTTCCATAAATTTAGCACAGCACAACTCTGGCCAGTCCAGGACTCAGGATAGGGCACGTACACAGAAAAATGTAATTACAGAGGTTGTATGTGGTATCCTTGGAGATGAAGAATTTATAAAATGTACAGTAGTCAGGCAGAACAAGTTAACAGGACCCCGACATGCTCTCCTATCCGGGGGCCTCCCACCTTATTTTCTCATTGCAGGCTAAATAATTTAGCTGAGTTCTTGGTTTCAGAGGGACTATCTCTGAAGCCAGTTGGTTAAATAGTTCTGTTTGTCTGTGACATCGTTTTATCTGCCTCAAGAGTGTGGATGACATCTGGGGGTGTTCTGTGGAAATTCTAGGTCCTGGAGTCACCCCCTGCTTCGTATAGCCTGTTATGTATAATGGGAGGCTCAGAAGCCAGTTTGAATATAAAGTGCTCAAAACCACCTTCTCAACAGCATGGCTTTCCCCCATTTCCCCCTCCCCCAGGAGGAGGAACAGTTGTGAAAAATGGTGATCATTTATGCCATCTCTATTCTTCCACACATCCTGGGGCCTGGGTTCCCTCCCCACCTACATTATTCTAAAATCAGTATCTCTCGTTTAGTAATTATAACATCACATTTTAAAAAATCATTTTTTATCATCATCTAGCCCTTTTGTCCAGAAGGCTTAGAAACAATAGGGACAAAAGAATTTTCACACACACAAAATTTTTTTTAAATGAAAACATTTTTATTCCTAACCAGAAAGGTTAGGAATTGTCAGGACAAAATCCCAATTAAAATTGTTTTTCACACCATCTACCTCTTCTATCCTAACCATTTATTCAGTGAGCAGCCTAGGAAATATCCATCTTTTTTCTGGGGAGAGCTTCATTTAATAATCTGTCTTACTAGGGCCTATTAGCAGACATAGAATCAAGCTATCAGTCTGTTGTTGAAACTGTGACTAGTTAAAAAAGCTGAAGAAAAAGCCAGTAGCAATAGGACATCCACAAAAAGAGGTCAAGGGTCCATCTGTTATAAGAGTGGACGAGAGGAATCATGTGCCCTATAGTATGCCTTCCTCCAGCTTTCAGGTTTCAGGAAGAACAGAAGTTAAGAATATAATCAGTTTCTATGTCAGAAATAGAAAGTCAATCAGCAGCTCAAGTTAGATGTCAAAAGAACAAGCCCTTTCCCAGGGGCATGTATAAGAATCCTGGACAGTCCAGCTAGAATCCATGATGTTTTCAGTTTATGGCTACACCAACTAAATCTTCCAACATTCCCAGCATTTGATTTTTGTTCGTTGGGCTGGTACCTACTTTTAGTTGAACACAGCTCATGTTGGATTGAAACAACCCATAGCAGAGAGTATCACGTTTTAACTTAGAGGCTGCTCTAAGCGACTGGAAGCTGTGAATTGAGCTGTGAATCTATTAGCAACTTTTGAGGGTAGCAGTAAAGCCTAAATGCTGTAGGATCAGACTGCTGCATTTCAAGTCTAAGTGACTAAGGTCTTTTTCCCTTCCCTCCCATTCCTTCCTTTCTTCTTTTTAAATCTTTGCTCCACCCTGGGAACTGACTTAAATACCTTATCTCTTCTTGTTTGGAGGAAAGAACAACATACACTTCTAATATTTTTGGTCTACCCAAAATTCACCTCAGGGATTTTTGAACTTTTTCTCTTGCCCCCTGGAGGAGAGAGCAACTGCAAGCTTATTTTTATTCTTTGGCCCATCCAAAGCCCATGTGTGGGAATGTTTAGGCCCTTTCACTTCCTACCTAGAGAGGAAAACACTTTTCTGCTCTTTTCCCCTCACATAACTAACAGGGCCAAAAGCAGCCAGGGGATCCAGTGAGCCAACCCTCCTGTGGTTGACTCTATTACTTTTTAATTCCATGGGTAACTTTTGTCTCTCACAATAGATAGCCACTCACCTGCTGTTTCATAAAGTGTAACCCCATAGGCATTAGAGTTTTCTCTTTCCCCAGTTCTCTCTTGTTCCCAAATATGTACTTATATTTTAATGATTTAGAGTTGTTCTAGTGAAGCTCATGTTGTCACTACTGTGTTGGAGATCCTGAAGATTACCCCTATGTTCAAAGATTTGGTAGAAGAACTCATAGGACTCAGTGTATCATTGTATTCGTGATGACTGGGGTTTTATGTAACAGGTGGTAAGGATATATAGCCAGATAATAAGCGGAAAAGACACAGGAAGCATCTAGAGGAATACATGTTCAGGCTTCCTTATGTTTTCTCCATGCCATGAAGGGTCACATGGACCACATACTTGTCCCACCAACAAAATACAGCAACATGTGTGTGATGTTTTAGGGAAGCCCATTAGAGACTTGGTTCCCAAGATTTTTACTGGAGATTGGTAATGAAGGTACCCTCTGCCTGGCATGTGCTAAAAGTCCAGACTCCCAAAAGGAAAGTTCATGTTCATTGTAGACCACATTGTTTGTTCAAACATTCTTGTCCTGGTAAGCTGCTTGAATCCTTTAGGGAAAGTTCTGTAACAGTGTAGGAAACTGTTTACCAGTCGAGTTACCAGGTACTTGCTAAGGGGCCACTGTTATAAGCATGCCTTTTTAAAGAGAGCAGTCTCAAGCCTGCTATATTAACTCTTTTCTGAACAGAAGTATACGTAAGAGAGTAATTAGAAATTCTGTATATAAAGAATTGAAGCTGTCCATTAAAATTTTTCTGGACTTGATGTACTTTCTCAACTTCATAATTAAGATGTAAGTTAAAATTGTTTATTTCAGATAAATACTCAGAGGTTATATTCAAAGGTTATTCTACATGTACTACGTGGTAAATGTTAACTTTGCCTTAAAATTTTTAAAAAATGATGAAATTGTTTCATTTGTGTGTTATTTTCACTTAAGCTAAAAATAAACTTACATTCTCATAAATGCTTAGTTCTTTATAAACATATTCCTCAGTATTGCTTTATATGGTTAATGGTATATAAAAAAGTTTTTTTGAATATTAGTGAACATTACTACTTGATTTTAGTTTTACATTGTGAAGGAAAACAGAGGTAATGAAGGCACATGTGTTGGAGTTTCTCGTTGGCCAGTACACGACTTTAACCACCGTACTACCTCGGATATGTGGCTCTATCGGGCCTACAGTGGTAACCTCTATCACAACGGAGAACAGACTCTGACGTTATCCAGCTTTACTCAAGGAGATTTCATTACCTGTGTGTTAGACATGGAAGCCAGGACCATTTCCTTTGGGAAGAATGGAGAGGTACTGAAACTTATTCAGAGGCGTTGCTTGTTTTGTTTTCTTTTTAAAATTAGTTATCTGTTTTATACATGTTATCAGAGGTGTAAATATGTCAATGACAACCTCAAAATTCTTCCCACCTCTACCCTTTCCTCCTTGGTATCCATACGTTTATTCTCTACATCTGTGTTCCCATTTCTGCTTTGCATCTATACCACTTTCTAGATTACATATATATGCATTAATGTATGATATCTACTTTTCTCTTTCTGACTTCATTCTTTATGACAGTCTCTAGGTCCATCGATGTCTCTGCAAATTACCTTATTTCATGCTTTTTTTTTTATGGCCAAGTAATATTTCATATGTACCACATCTTCTTTATCCATTCTTCTGTTGATGGACATTTAAGTTACTGCCGTGTCCTGGCTATTGGACATGGTGCTGCAGTGAACATTGGGGTTCATGTGTCTTTTTGTTTGTTTAAAATATTTACTTTTAAGATCATAAGCAGAAAGAATAACAAAGCCATAAATTTGAAGGAAAGTAACCCATAGAGGAACCCCCATAACACTGGGTATATATATGCCTGATAGTGGGATTGCTGGGTCATATAGTAGTTCCAGGTTTAGTTTTTCAAGGAACCTCCACACTGTTCTCTACAGTGGCTGTATCAGTTTATATTCACACTAGCAGTGTAAGAGGTTCTCTTTTCTCTATACCCTCTCCAGCATTTTTTTTCCCCCAGGGTCTCAGCTTTCTCATGTATTCTTTTTTCTTATTTTTAATTGGAGGATAATTGCTTTACAATGTTGTGTTGGTTTTTGCCAGATATCAACATGAATCAGCCATAAGTATATGTATGTCCTCTTCTTGAACCTCCCTTCCGTCTCCCACCCCGTCCTGTCCCTCAGGTTCCAGGATTTGTTGTTTGTAGATTTTTGATGATGGCTATTCTGACCAGTGTGAGGTGATACCTCATAGTAGTTTTGATTTGTGTTTCTTTAATAGTTAGTGATGTTGGGCATCTTTTCATGTGTTTGTTGGTTATCTGTATGTTTTCCTTGGAGAAATGTCTATTTAGGTCTTCTGCCCATTTTTCCCCCCCCGAACTCTTTTTTTTTTTTTTTTTAATTTTTTCAATGTTGTGTTGGTTTCTGACATACAATGTGAATGAGTCATAATTATACATATATCCCCTCCGTCCTCTCTCCCCACCCTATCCCTCCAGGTCATCACAGAATGCCAGATTGCTTCTGCCCATTTATTTATTTATTTATTTTTGATGTTGAGCTGCATGCACTGTTTATATATTTTGGAGACTAATCCTTTGTCAGTTGCTTCATTTGCAAATATTTTCTCCCCTTCTCAGGGCTGTCTTTTTGTCTTGTTTATGGTTTCCTTTACTGTGGAAAAACTTTTAAGTTTAATTAGGTCCCTTTTGTTTATTTTATTTTCATTAATCTAGGAATTGGACCAAAAAAGATCTTGCTGTGATTTATGTCGTAGAGTTTTTCTTTTTACTTATCCTTGACTCAGTTAGTGCTAGCTATTCAGTTTACAGATTATTTGCTCTTCTCTGCTTTTTCTCTAATCCTTTTGGTTCTTATAATATTTATCAGCACCAAAAAAAAAGAAAAAGACAATAGTAAAATCTCAATAAGACAGTTGTAACAGGATCAAATTAAGATCATTTATTATATGTGGAATTTCCTTGGTTAGCAAGGATAATTGAGATTTGAATCTAGTAACTTACTATGTCTCGTAAGATCTTTGAATCTTAATATGTATTGGATATTATCAATTTTAAAACATATTTTTGTTTCCTTTTTTTCCTATCACCCGTGTCACACTATAGGAACCCAAATTAGCTTTTGAAGACGTGGATGCAGCAGAGTTGTACCCATGTGTAATGTTCTATAGTAGCAACCCAGGGGAAAAGGTAATGAAACCTCAGACCTTCATATTAAGCATGAAGAATATTTGTTATTTTTTATTAATATTTGTTAGCATCATACAGAGTTTATAGGTACAAGAAGCTATTTCTACCATTAGAAGTACCTTCTCAGGTAAATTTATGCTTCCAGAAGAAGGTTAGATTATTTTTTAAAATTACCTTTACTCTTTTTTAAGGGATTCTTTTGATATTCTGATAATTTGAATATAGTGAGTCAACTTTCAAACATATATGGAATTACAGGAAATAGTTTAGGGATAATCTGGTTCATTGGCAGTTATACCTATGAGAGAGGAATCTAAAAATAACCTCAGTATAGACAGATACTATTCTGTGAATAATGGAAATTTCAGTTATGATGGGGAAGCTGCCTTTCATTCATTCCACTGAGAGTTTTCAGACCCTGTAGATGGTGGAAATTTGAACCCTAAGTCCTTAGAACAGTATTAAAGTGATACCTTCTCACTAAAACTTTTTTTCCTCCTAATCTAAAACCCACGAAGAGAGAAACTTCTTCATGGTCTCGCTGTGAGGATTGATTTGTTTTCTACCCTATTCTTTTACTTGAGGATGTAGTATAGCCTAGGTCTGGTCTCCAGAATTTTAGTTATTTTTTAGTAGGAAGTTGTCAAGCTATCTCACATATCATACATCTGTGATGAAAATGCTAGATTTGGTAAATTCTAACCATGAAAGTTATCATTTATTCTGGCCTTTTAAATATATTTTTAAAAATTTTCAAGGAGGTATAATTTCAAGCTAGCTACTCATGAGATAGTGGAACTGCTTCTTGAACCAGGTGGCCAACAAAACTGAATTAGAAATGAAATAAACAGGCACCCCAGTACCTGCTTTTTATCCATTTCCCTGGTGATATTCTTGCAGCTCAGAGTAGGTTCTTAGTATGTTCTGGTTAGAATGATGGCTTATTGCTCCCTAACATCCATGAAGCTTGAGGGAATTAATTTAACCTTAGGTAGGTTTTACATCAATCAGTTTATTCTACCCAGAAGCGTTGTGTGACTTCAGAATCTGATAGAAACAATACTAATAATAGTTAATTTTTTTTTAATATTTACTGTGTGTCCGGCACGCAGCAAAGTGCTGATAAGCACTTGATGTGTGTAGTCTAATTTAATCTTTAATATAGTAAGAGACAGATATAGGTATTAGTGTCAGGGTTTTTTTTTTCCAGATGAAAAAGCTGAGGTTTAGAGAGATTAAATAATTTCTGAAGATTACACAAAGTTAAGATTTGAACCCACGTCTTTCTCTTCTTTTAACCTCTATGTCTTATTAGAAATGTGTGACCAATTTTATAGCCTTGTGAGTTAATCTTTGTGCCTCTGAAACAATATGAGATGGTCCCAGGACTCATTATTATTCTGGAGTCTTAAGGATTAGAGTGAAGTCATGACTTTTGGAGTAGGGACTAAGGCTTCCCTGATAGCTCAGACAGTAAAGAATCCGCCTGCAATGCGGGAGACCTGGGTTCGATCCCTGGGTTAAGATCTCCTGGAGGAGGGCATGGCAACCCACTCCAGTATTCTTGCCTGAAGAATCCCCACGGACAGAGGAGCCTTGTGGGCTACAGTCCATAGGGTCACAAAGAGTTGGACATGCCTCAACGAATAAGCACAGCACAGCAAATAGAATCACATACACCTTGGTCTGTACCTGTCTTTTGAGTGACCACAACAGCACTCCTACTCACAGGCTGCAGAAGGTTTAAATGACAGGGTAACTTGACCGTACTGCTACTCACTTTAGTAGAGCTGTAACACTTGCTCACTCCTTATTGAGGGCCAATAGTACAATACACATATATCAGGAGACCAAATACTAGTTCCACATGGGGTTACATGTGCTAGATTTATAGTTTTGTGATTTACAGAATTAATAGTTGAGGATAACGATTAATAATCACACATTTGCCACCCTCTTTTCTTTTTTATAGGTGAAAATTTGTGATATGCAGATGCGTGGCACACCACGAGACCTCCTTCCAGGAGATCCTATTTGTAGTCCAGTAGCTGCAGTGCTGGCAGAGGCCACTATTCAGCTTATTCGTATCCTTCATCGAACAGACCGTTGGACTTACTGCATTAACAAAAAAATGATGGAAAGGCTACACAAAATTAAGATATGTATTAAAGAATCAGGTCAGAAGCTAAAGAAAAGCCGTTCAGTTCAAAGCCGAGAGGAAAATGAAATGAGAGAAGAAAAGGAGAACAAAGAGGAAGAGAAAGGTAAACACAGTAGGCATGGCCTTGCTGACCTGTCAGAGCCGCAGCTGAGGACCCTTTGCATAGAGGTGTGGCCTGTGCTGGCGGTGATAGGAGGAGTTGATGCTGGTCTTAGAGTTGGAGGTCGGTGTGTTCACAAGCAAACTGGGCGCCATGCCACGCTGCTGGGAGTGGTCAAAGAGGGCAGCACGTCTGCCAAAGTCCAATGGGATGAAGCAGAAATTACCATCAGGTATGATTTGTTGAGTTACACTGTTAGCAAATGAGTATTTATTGGTGAAATGTGCTATTGCCTATGGACAGTGACTAATTATGTATTTTAGGTGAGCTGCCAATTAACTTTTTAAAATAATATTTTTCGTACATCTGGGTATGAGTACTATTGATTTCCTAAAGGGGTATTTCCCAAACTTGTGTTCCTTGGAATACTAGTAGTTTGTAAAATATATAGTTTTTACTTTGTTTTGTGGAAAAAAAAAATGGTAAGCTCAGTAGTTTAGATTAAGTAGGATCCTTCTGTCTATTTTTCATTTAACTACCTGCTTTTTAATCATTTCCATTACACATTGGGGCAGAAAAAAAGCCAGATAGCAGATCTCTTAGTTCCATTTTATATAGGAAGGCTTTGAATGTAGGATGGGAACATTTGAGTGACTAAAATTAGGTTTTATATTATCTGTTATTTTAAAATATTCTTTTTTTTAAAGCATATATTTCTATACCTTCAGTGTGCAACATTTTTGATAGGTATGAAAATTATGTTTATTTGGCACAAACTGTGTGCTTATTAAAAGCATTTAGATGCGTTTGGAATCAGGTAGAATTTCTGTGAAATAGAAGCTTTATATGTTTAAAGGGAAGTATGTTAAGTATTTCAGTCAATAAGGGGACTCACTTAACTAATGATTACGTAACTGTATCATTTGAAAACAGATTTATTGATGATATTATGTAACTGTTCATTATACTGCTTAAAGTGATTCCATTGTTAATATGACATGGGACAATATCAAAAACAATGGTTCTTCAGTATTTTTTGGAGGTGGTACTGTTATATAATGATAGCTATGGACCCTCTCAGCTGAAAAATAAACACATGTGAGTTTACACACAATTTCAGGAATTAATGGACTCCAAGCTAAGAAAACAATGAAAATTTTATTTGTGAAAGTATCTACCTTTTCTGTAATTCTTTGCCTTGTTTTGGAAAGGATTTATGATGCCTTACTAAGATGCATACAATAAAGCAAAATGATTAAATTAAAACAAATATTAATAAGAAAAATGACCCAAAGAGAAAATAAGAGTAGGTTAAGCTGGAACCAGAACTTAGGTTAATAGAACAAATGTATGCCACCAGACTTTGTATACTTGTTAAAGCTTTCTATTCCAGTTCTTTATTAATGGTTATAGCATGTTGAAACGTCTGGAAATTCTTGCTGGATATTAGGAAATAGGTAGTCATCTTTTCGCTTAAAATTGAAAGCACTTATTGAAGACTACAAGGTAATTTCTCTGAATGAATCAAAGTCTTAATCTGGAATAGGTTATAAATGGCCATTACCCATATAATAAGCTAGATTTATTGTACAAGCTTTCTGAACAGCTTACATTAGGGATTGGCAAACCACACCTGGCCCAGCTTCTGTTAAAGTTAAATAGCCACAAGCATTCATTCAGGTACATCAGTGACTGCTTTCGCACAATGATGTCAGGGTTGAAAAGTTGTAACAGACCATGTGGCCTCCAAGTCCTAAAATATTTACTATTTGGCTCTTTATAGAAATTTTGCTAGTCCCTGGCTTATGTCATATAATAATGAATATTCATATTTGAAGGCGCAGGAAAATCTCATTGCTTTTGCGTTTAACATCACATCTTCCCATTTTTCTCATAATAGATTCATTTTTCTGTTTGTAATGAGTTCTCTAGTTTGTGTAATTTATTCTCTATTTTGATACATCTTATTTTGTCTACATTATTTTCTATACCTTCCTCTTGTCTATCCCTCACTTGCTTCTTCCTGTGTCATTCTGATCTTTATTAAAGCTTCCCAACTTTTTGGTCGCCTAGTGATACTCCATTGTATAATCTGGAACCCTGTGAACCACTTCCTTTTGACGTGGCACGATTTCGAGGCCTGACAGCTTCTGTGTTGCTGGACCTCACATATCTGACTGGCATTCATGAAGACATGGGCAAACAGAGCACCAAGCGACATGAAAAGAAACACCGACATGAATCTGAGGAGAAAGGGGATGTTGAACAGAAAATTGAGAGTGAATCTGCTTTAGATACACGAACAGGCTTAACATCTGATGATGTTAAGGCTACCACAAGCTCCAAATCAGAAAACGAAATAGCTTCATTTTCTTTAGATTCAGCAGTGCCAGGTGCGGAATCCCAACATCAGATAACAGAAGGAAAAAGAAAAAATCACGAACATGTGTCCAAAAACCATGACATAGCCCAGTCGGAAATCAGAGCGGTCCAGCTGTCCTATCTCTACCTCGGTGCTATGAAGTCACTCAGCGCTCTTCTTGGCTGCAGTAAATATGCTGAGCTGTTGCTGATACCAAAAGTTCTGGCTGAAAATGGCCACAACTCAGACTGTGCGAGCTCTCCAGTTGTTCATGAAGACGTGGAGATGCGCGCAGCACTGCAGTTTCTGATGCGCCACATGGTGAAGCGCGCAGTCATGCGGTCACCCATAAAGAGAGCACTGGGATTAGCAGATCTGGAACGAGCTCAAGCCATGATCTATAAATTAGTGGTCCATGGGCTTTTGGAAGACCAATTTGGGGGCAAAATTAAGCAAGGTAAGTTATCTGGTTTTTAAAAAATTTTTGCTTTGTGCTGTTGACGTTACTCATAATTGTCAGAAGTGATATATTCTGTAAGTGATTTATAAATTTTTTTGCCTAAAAAAGTTTTCACAGTGTTTTTTCCTTTGCAAGGCAGACAGTTCCTTTCTGTTTCTTAATGTTAATAACTGTCTGTCTACAGGCATACCTCGTTTTATTGCACTTTGCAGATACTGCATTTTTACACATTGAAGATTTGTGACAACTCTGGGTTATGCAAGTCTTTCAGTGCCATTTTCCAACAGCATTTGCTTGCTTTGTGTCTCTGTCACATTTTGGTAATTTTCACAGCATTTCAGACTTTTTCGTCATTATTGTATTTCTTACGGTGATCTGTGATCAGTGATCTTTGATGTTGCTACTGTGACTTGCTGAAGGCTTAGATGATGGTTAGCATTTTTTAACAATGAAGTATTCTTTTAGTTAAGATATGTACATTGGTTTTTGTTTTTTAGACATAATGCTGTTGCACACTCAATAGACTATAGTGTAAACATAATTTTTTCTGCACTGGGAAATCAAAAAGTCGCTTTATTGCAATATTTGCTTTATTGCAGTGATCTGGAACCAAACCCGCAGTATCTGCGAGGTGTGCCTATACCTGTAATTTTTTTATTTTTAACTTATGGAAGTAATGGAACTTAATAATTACTACATTTTGTAAAACTGAAATTTAGCTCATGCCACAAAAGGTGCTCATGTATTTATTGATCTGATTCAGTATATATATATATATTTATTATTCTGATAACTTAAAGAGATATTTTAAAGGACTTTCTAAAAGTTCTACTTTCATAGGCTATATATTGTGTGTAAAAATCCTTGTTTATCTTTTATCCTCACCTGTGGTGGTAATAAGAGTTCTGAGAATAAAAATGAAATTCATTCAGTAAATATTTATTGAGTACCTACAGTGTGCTAGGTACCCTTCTAGATTTTGGGGAGTCAACAGTGAACAAAACAAAGTCACCTACCTTCATGGTGCTTCCTTGTTTTTTACTTCCTTCCCTCCCACTTCCTCTTCTTTTTCATTTTCCCTTATTCCCCTTCTTCCTTCTTTAGCTTAGATAGTAAATAGGCAGAGAGAGGTGTATGGTGCGTATAAACAGGAGTTGTTAAGATCATGATTATGAAAAGTAGCTGGTCACTTCACAAATCGAATAGAATTAGCTAGCTATTTGTAACAACTGCTATCTTGATTATGTTTATTTGTAAGTTCCCTTACCAGATGAGAAAAAATTGCAAATACTTTGTAAGCCCTTAGACATTTTAATGTAAGAAAACAAAAACAAAACAAAAAAACCCCTTAAGAGTAGTTTATTTTGTGAGGCACTGTCCTTTTTTAGAACTTGGGAGTTTCTGTCGATGTTTTTATTCTTCTATTTACATATCTTCTTCTTTGTTGTTTGAAGACTACATCACAATCAAAGTGCTAAGGAAACACAGTTTTAATGATTCTTAGAGAACCTCTGGTTAAATCTTGCAGATATAAGTGAAAGAGTACCTTCTCTCAAGTAAGAAATGAATAATTACAAGAGCTTGTTACATTATTGTCTGTAGAGGCTATAGTCAGTTCAGTTCAGTTGCTTAGTCGTGTCTGACTCTTTGTGACCCCATGGACTGCAGCATTCCAGGCCTCCCTGTCCATCACCAACTCCTGGAGCTTGCTCAAACTCATGTCCATTGAGTCGGTGATGCCATCCAACCATCTCATCCTCTGTTGTCCCCTTCTCCTCCTGCCTTCAATCTTTCCCAGCATCAGGATCTTTTCCAGCGAGTCAGCTCTTTGCATCAGGTGGCCAAAGTATTGGAGCTTCAGCTTCAGCATCAGTGCTTGCTTGCAACGACTATTCAGGACTGATTTCCTTTAGGATGAACTGGTTTGATCTCCTTGCAGTCCAAGGGACTCTCAAGAGTCTTCTCCAACACCACATTTCAAAAGCATCGGTTCTTTGGTGCTCAGCTTTCTTTATAGTCCAACTCTCATCCATCCATGACTACTGGCCATAGCTTTGACTAGACGGACCTTTTTCAGCAAAGTAATGTCAGCAAAGAGGCTATGATAATGAGACAATAATGAATGTATGTTCAGTCGTATCTGATTCTTTGTGGCACCATGGACTGTTGCCCGTCAGGCTCCTCTGTCCATGAAATTTTCCAGGCATGAATACTGGAGTGTGTTGCCACTTCCTACTCCAGGGGCTCTTCCTGACCCAGGGATCGAACCTGGGTCTCTTGCATCTCCTGCATTGACAGGCAGATTCTTTACCACTGAGCTACCTGGAAATCCCCACAATAGTGAATATAAGGATGTATATATAGAAGAACATTTTTTCCTGTAAATCCTTCACAGAAATTGATACTTAGGAAATAAATCAGAAACTTTCCAAATTAAAAGTTTCCCATTTCCTTATCACTTAAAAAAAAAAAAAAAAATCCTTACTACTGTCTTAACCATAACCTTGGTTTATAGAGATTGATCAACAAGCTGAAGAAAGTGACCAAGCCCAACAGGCACAGACCCCAGTTACCACCAGCCCATCAGCCTCAAGTACAACTTCCTTTATGAGCAGCTCACTGGAGGACACCACAACTGCCACGACTCCAGTCACTGACACAGAAACGGTGCCTGCATCTGAGTCCCCAGGAGTGATGCCCCTTAGTCTTCTCAGGTAGGGAAGTTGACCTTTAATGTCTGCTATATTGATGCCTGTGATTCTAGACACATGACTGTTTTCTTATGAAGAATGTGCCCAACTATGGCAAGGCATTCTAGAGCTAGAGGGAACCTAAGATCATATAGTCAAATTCATTTTACTGAGGTTGAAAATGCCCCCTCAGAAGTTTAATAACTTGCCCGAAGCCTCACCGCCAGTTAGTGGTGGTCCCAGATCTAATCAACAGTGCCACTGAGAATCAGGTACTGTAGTACTCTATCTCCTTGTAATGGTTTATTTGTTTGTTTGCTTGCTTGTTTGGCTAGGCTTTTGAATACTTTTTTTTTCCTTTAAAAGTATATACTGTGTTTTGAATATTAGAGCCTCAAGAAATAGCATAACTCCAGGAAAATAATTTTCTTTTCTCAGATATTTTCTTTTTAAGCATAATTCTTTAAGTGTACTTTTATTCTTTCTGAAAAGATCAAACAAATCTGCTCTTCACATGAAAGAGCATGTCTGATGATGCTTCTTCAGCCAAACCTATTTTGTGGACTTGTAAATTCCAAAGAATGTTTGTTTCTTTTTTTGCTTCAGTTTGCCAGAGGTTTAGACAAAATGAAAACCTTTTTTTTTTTCTTTTCCAAATGAAAACCTTTAAGGGAACATCCTTGGAGAGAGACTGTTTTGTGACCTCTTTTAACTAGGGCTTAAGTGAAATTAAGGGAAGCAGAATGATTATTTTCCCTTTTCTTATTTCTTTCCCCCCTTCCCTTAATTGACAGCTCATTATTTCCAGTGTGTAGACTGACCTCTTAAGAGAGTAGGAGAGTGGTTGTTTTTGTAATGATGGTAAAATTTTGTTGTACTCAAGAGCCATCTGGGAGGCTTTCTAAAGCTCTGGGGCTGTATCTCCCAGCAAGTCACATTCAGTAGGTCCAGTGTGGTGCCTAGTTTGCGTTTGAATTAAGTCTCTGTGATTCTGATGCAGTGAGCTTCAGCCCACAGAATAAAAATTATTGTTCTAGTTTTTTTTAAGGCAGAAGTAGTGTTAATCCTAGTAGCTATACCAGTGGCCAGTCCCCACACATTGCCTATCTCTTAGTCTCTCTTAAGTAACACAGCTCCAGGAGTTACTTCTGTTTGAGAAAGGAGGAAAAGAAGAGTGATAGGATATTTTAACATGTGTTTTAATCCTTCTGGCAATTAAGAATTCAAGGCATCAACAGAGGATCAGTAGCACTGTAACTCTTTGTTGCCCTGAAACTCCATAGGCGTGGGATTCAGTGGTAAAATAATGCTCCCTTGCCCCTAGAGGCATTCACCAGCCCTGTGACTCTTTCTTTCCTTTTAGTCTGCATTTACCTCATATTGGCTGGGACTGTGTTAGTAGAGTTGCAGTTGTCTCCCCTGGCTTACCATCATTTAACATGAGAAAAATCAGGGAACAGCTGCCCTCATCATATCATAGTTACTTGACTGGGTTGACAGTGCTTTTTTGATGCTTGAAAAGTTGTCATTAGTTCTGTTGGGCAAATCTAAAGAGCAGTCAGTCAGTGAGGATCTTCCTGGACTTTATTCTTTAGCTGGTGTCTGCCTTCTCAGCCTGAAAGGGGTTACTTCTCCTGTACTTTTACCCGTCCACACTGTTGACATTCATATACTGTTTTTCATTTGTGTTGTGTGACTAGGCACTTATCTTTTGTTTCCATAACTTACCTATAGACTATTACTTTGAATCCATGTGAATACTTTCATGGCTAGCTAGTAAATGTATACATCGGAAGTAACTATAAGTTATCTATCTTTAAAAGTCTTCTTTATTGTCTAACTACAATATGCCTACCAAAATACTCCTGTCATCTTAGTACTGTAATTGAAGGAAAGCTCCACGAAGGCAGAGATTTTTTAAAAATCTATTTTCCTGATTTCTATATTCTCCCTACTTGTCATGTCACTTTCATTTTGCTTGAACAAATGAAAAGGTATTACTAGTTTTATGGTAAAAGCATCCTATGAGATAATGATTTTTAAAACTGCAGAGTCTATCTTCCCTCTCCCCAGTTAAACTGTAGCCAACTTGTGTAGTTTTTCCAGGTTGCATATTTCTATAAGGAGATTGTTATGTATATATTATTTTCTAATTGGATTTCTATGCTAACCTTTATTGTTTCCCTAAAGGCAAATGTTCTCTAGTTACCCAACTACCACTGTGCTTCCCACACGTCGAGCACAGACTCCTCCAATATCATCCCTACCAACCTCTCCTTCTGATGAAGTAGGAAGAAGGCAAAGCCTAACTTCTCCTGATTCCCAGTCAGCAAGGCCAGCCAACCGCACAGGTGCGTGTGCTGTCATGCACTTTGACACCCAGACCTTGGCATTCCATATGTGTGGGACTTGATTATGTGGGCATTGTGTTTTGTCTTCACTAAAACAGTGATTTTTTTTTTTAACTTTTTGTTTTGTATTGGCATATAGCTGATTAACAATGTTGTGGTAGTTTCAGGTGAACAATGAAGGGACTCAGCCATACATATACATGTTTCCATTCTCCCCCAAACCCCTCTCTGATTCATCAAAGCTGCCACATAGCATTGAGCAGAGTTCCATATACTATACAATAGATTCTTGTTGGTTATCCTTTATTTTTTTATTGAAGGATAATTGCTTTACAGAATTTTGTTGTTTTCTGCAAACCTCAACATGAAGCAGCCATAGGTATACATATATCCCCTCCTTTTTGAACCTCCCTCTCCCATCGCCCTCCCCATCCTACCGCTCTAGGTTGTTACAGAGCCCCAGTTTGAGTTCCCTGAGTCATGCAGCAAATTCCCACTGGCTGTCTATTTTACATGTGGTGATGTAAGTTTACATGGTACTCTTTCCATACTTCTCACCCTCTCCTCCCCTCTCCCCAAGTCCATAAGTCTATTCTCTATGTCTGTTTCTCCACTGCTGCCCTGTAAATAAATTCTTCAGTACCATTTTTCTAGATTCTGAATATATGCGTCAGAATATGATATTTATCTTTCTCTTTCTGACTGGGGTCCTACTCTGTAGTTCGGCATGTCAGGCACTTAAAGGGGCATGCTGGGTGGGTCCTACTCTAGTTCTGTGCATCAGTCACTTAAAGGGGCCTGCTGGGTGGGATCCTACTCTAGTTCCGTGCATCAGGCACTTAAAGGGGCCTGCTGGGTGGGGTCCTCCTCTAGTTCCGGGCATCAGTCACTTAAAGGGGCCTGCTGGGTGGGGTCCTCCTCTAGTTCCGGGCATCAGTCACTTAAAGGGGCATTCTGGGTGGGGTCCTCCTCTAGTTCCGTGCATCAGGCACTTAAAGGGGCATGCTGGGTGGGCTCCTACTCTGTCGTTCAGTGTGTCAGGTGTTTAATGGGCCAACTTTTCTGTTGCTCAGCTGCCCTTGCTGGCGTGAGGGGGGAATGAGGCTATGGTGATGGCTCCATCCCCTACACGTGACTCAGCAGTATTGCCTTGCTTCCGTAGCTGCCCACCTTTGCTCCACAGGCAATTCCCACCAGTCTCCTCCCTCACCTCCCCTCAATCCGTCTCTCCACAGTCAGTAGCAACCCTCACCCTGGCATTCCTCCACAGTCCCTAAACTCCAGCTCCCAGCTTCCACGCCTTCCAGGGGACCTGCGTCCCTGTCCTGGTTATGTATGGCTGAGGCAAGGACTGTCTGATTCTCATTCCATTTAGGCTGCCACAGATGAGCTGTTTCACTCTCAGCCTTAGATGTTTCTCTCTGACTCAGACAATTGCTCTGATGTGGGTATGGGACCCCTGCTTCAGTTTCCCAACCCACTGAGGGCAGGTCCAGTCCTACTAACTCTCCTGTTTTCCCCCCTAGTTCCTTCAACCTACTGAGTTTTGTGTGGTTCTATATATTCTTTTCAGCTGATCAGGTACTCCCATCTCTTTTCAGCTGGTGTTCTGTGTGCTCTTCTATGTCTGAAGGTATATTCCTGATGTATCTGTGTAGAGAGATACACTCCACGTCCACCTACTCCTCTACCATCTTGTTCTCCAAGTTAGTTATCCATTTTAAATATAGCAGTGTGTACGTGACATCCCAAACTCTTTAACTTGTCCCTTCCTCTTGGCAACTGTAAGTTCATTTTCTAAGTCTTTGAGTTTCTTTCTGGTAAAACAGTGCTTTTAATTAAAGGGAATCTTCCTCATCAAACTGAGTTGTCTTCTCTGATTTGAAGCTGTAGATTGAATTATGCCTTTTTTATAGAGAAATTGTAAGTGTTAGTTGCTCAGTCATGTTGACTCTTTGCAGCCCTGTGGACTGTAGCCCACCAGGCTCTTCTGTCTGTGGAATTCTCCAGGCAAGAATCCTTGAGTGATAAGCCATTCCCTTCTCCGGGGTATCTTTCTGACCCAGGGATTGAACCCAGGTCTCCTGCATTGCAGGCAGATTCTTTACCGTAAGAGCCACCAGGGAAGCACCCAAAGGTCTTGGGAAATTCAGTGTGTTTTTCCCTTCATAGTGTAGATTTCTAGAAGTTTTTGTGTATTTTTTTTTTTAATTTTCCATGTCTGTTTAACATACTCTGTCTTTCCTCTACCTTATGGAATACATGGAATAACAGTTTTCATTATTAGAACAGTTATGTTCTGTGAACACAGAATTAGCAAAAACGGAACCACTATTTCTGGTGAAAATACAGGGCTAGTTATTTGCGAGCTTCTGATCACACTCTTGTCAACGGATCAAAATACAGCCTTATTTTATGTATGTTTCAATTTAAAGACACCATATTTAATATAATGTATTGTTGATTCATTAGCATTGAACTCATGGCCAGGAGCACTATTAACTCATGCCTGTGTGAAGCTTAACATATTTTCTCCATAAGGCACATTGTAGCCTTCTTGCACTTAGGAACACTAGACAGCATTTCAATACTATACTTGGAGGCTATTTTAAACAATGAAATTGCCAACAAAAAGCACAAAACATGCAAAAAAAAAAAAGTTACACTAAATGACATGAAAAGGATACTTGTTATAGTCTGAAAAACTGAAACAAGAATACACAGCATCACCTTGTGTGACCTTAGCTGGAAGTCAATGCATCAGGAGACTGAATCTTTTGGTCATCCTGTGCATGTGAATGACTGTGAAAGTGCCATGAGTATTGATTTTGGAGTTATAAATCAATTTTAATGAGTAAATTATTGGCAGATATGGAATCCACAAATGAGAGTCAACTGTATTTATGGTATCTGTTTTAATATCTGTTGTACTTAATTTATCAATTCTCTCATTTATAGGTCTGTTTCTAGTAACTAATTTATCTCTTCATTTTGAATGTGCTTTCTTGATTCTTTGCATGTTTGGTAACTTTTTATTGGATACCAGACATTGTGAGTTTTACCTAGTTGAATGCTAGATATTTTGTACTTCTGTAATTGTACTTTAACTTTGTTCTAGAATACAGTTAAGTAACTTGAAAACAATTGGATTCTTTCAAGACTTCCTTTTAAGCTTTGTTAGGTGGGACCAGGACAACTTTCAGTTTGTTTAGTATTCTACCCAGTGCTTTATGCCTCATTATTACAAAGTTTTTTTTTAATTTTGGCTTGTTGTAACACAAATGCTTCTCAACCTTATGTGAGCTCTAAGGATTGTTCTGCCTGCTGCTTCTGGGTGATTCTTTCCCTGACTTTGGATAGTTGTTGTATTAGCATTAGCTGGAAGGCTTGAGGTGACGAGGACCCTCTGCACATTTCTGGAGTTCTCTGTGTAGCTCAGATGAAAAGAGTATCCTACCCTGTTCATTCTAGCCACCTTTGAATCTGTACTTTGTCACCACCATTCAGAGAGACTCCTAAGTTTAGCTTGAATTTGCCTTCCCTGATCTGCAGGTTTGGAAATTTTTTCCAGGCTGTAAGCTAAGGCAGTTTTACACCTTGCCTCATTTGATTCCCTTCTTTCAGGAATTACTGTCCCACACTGCCTATTCATCTGCAGACTGTTTGATAATTTTTGTCTTTTTTTTTAGTTTCTTAAGGTGAGGGTAAATCTAGCCTTTGTTATCTTTCATGGCAAGAGGGTGAACTTCAACAGATACATCAGGGCTATCACCACGGTAGCAGTAATGACTTTTTTTCTAAGCAAAAATAAGAATTATAGTCTTCCCTCCTTCCCTTCTTCCTTACTAATCCAATTCAAAAGCCGTTAAGTGAGGCCAGTCTAGGCAGGCATTCATGCCAGCAGGGTAAGGGAGGTGTGTAGCATGGTAGACCACAGTGGGTTGTCAGAGCCAGATTTGGGTGAAAAAAACTTCTGTGTGTGGAGTGGCCTGGCATAGAGCTTTTGAGTCCAGCTGGGGTGAGGAAGTGTCCTCACTGTCTGGCACTAGGTGTCAGAGCCATGTAGGTTGAAGAGGGCCTCCACTGGCAACTGTCCACTGAGAGAGCCTTGGAGCAGTGATGCTTCAATAGCAGTACACACACCTAGTGCCAAAATCCTATCTTCTAAATACTATTCTCTATAAGAAGGAACCTTGATCTTCTGAGAGAAGTGGCATTTCAGGTCTGAGTATGAGATGAGTGTAGAATGGCTTGTGCCACAAAGTGGTGAAATACTCAGAGAATGATGGGCACAGGCCTGAAGGACATAGAAATTAGAATGGAAGGGCATCCACTGGCCAAATCTGGGAGATTTGGGACATAAAAAACAATAATTATACTAACAGATAATAAGTTGTGAATGCAATAAGAATCCATAACCATATGAAAAAGGAGGAGCTTTGCTTTAGAGTGGAATACCAACTGATGAATCTGAAAGCACTGGTGGACTTTAAAATACCATCATTTGTCAGCTATCATAATGATAATACTTAATTCAGCCAGTAGACAAACGAAAGGGGAAGTGTTAGTCACTCAGTCTCGTCCAACTCTTTGCAACCCCAGGGACTGAGCCCACCAGGCTCCTCTGTCCATGGGATTCTCCAGGCAAGAATACTGGAGTGGGTAGTCATTCCCTTCTCCCGGGGACCTTCCTGACCCAGGGATCGAACCTGGGTCTCTACCATTGCAGGTGGATTCTTTACTGTCTGAGCCACCAGGGAAACCCCAATATAATAAATGCTGAGTGAAACTTTGATGAAGAATAAGATATTTACATATTCTCAGAGTTTCTTCCCCACAAATACTTATTAATTACAAAGGAAAAGAAAGAGTTAACTTTACGGTGGAGAAACCTGGCAGGTACCAGGTTAACTCAAGTAATCAAAGTTAACATCATCAGTAATGAGACAAAATAAAATCATGGACCATCTAATAGAATGCAGTAAGAAGGCAACATCAGTTCTGTGATACCCCTGCCAAAAAGCACAACCTGAATCTAGTCATGAGGAAATAGCAGATACCAGATTGAGGGACTTTCTACCCTGTAACTGGCCTGGAATCTTCTAAATATCAAAGTGATTAAAGGAGGCTGAAGAGACATGAAAAATTAAATGTAAAGATTATCCTGGATAGGATCCTTTGCTGTAAAAAACATAATCAGGACTTTCCTTGAAACTGGAATCTGGATTAGATGATAATTGTGAATTTCCTGACTATGATAGTTGCATTGTGGTTATGCAGGAGAATGTTGTTATTTGTAGGAGTGATGTATTAGTATATTCAGGGAAGATGGAACATTGTGTCTTTTACTTATTCTCTAGTTGTTCAGGGGTAAAAGAATTTTTTGTACTATTCTTTAAAATTTCTGTAAAATTAAAAATTTTTTGTAAATAGGAAACTTTTAAAAAAGAAAATATTAACCATTGTTTTCAGCAGGTTTATTTCATAATAGCTGGTTTATCTTTAAGAAAAACCTTAAGAAGCTCTATCAAATTTAATCACATTCAATTAGTGAATTCTTTAACATTTCATTAAATTTGGACAGTATTAAGAAAATTGGGAATTATGGTCACTAAAGGAACACTTTTTACTCATGGTATATAGTGATATTTAGGACTTTACCTCTCTTTTGTTTCAGCCTTGTCAGACCCAAGCAGTAGACTTTCAACTTCTCCTCCTCCTCCAGCGATTGCAGTACCTTTGTTAGAAATGGGGTTCTCTCTCCGGCAGATTGCGAAAGCCATGGAAGCCACAGGTACTGTAATTTTAAGTATCAGTATATGCAGATATGAGAAACATCATCTTTATTAAGGGCAATATGTTTTTTAAGAGGCCATAAAGCTTGATAAAATTTTTGATACAAGATTTAATTATAGTTGCATCATAGCAGGCACTCTTAAACTGATAGCAGAAATAATTATTTTGCCCAAAGTCAACATTAGACCTTTTTTCCACCCGTTCAGGTGCTCGAGGCGAGGCTGATGCCCAGAACATCACCGTCCTTGCCATGTGGATGATAGAGCACCCTGGGCACGAAGATGAGGAAGAGCCCCAGTCAGGCAGCACAGCTGACTCAAGGCACGGAGCAGCAGTTGCAGGCAGTAGTGGGAAGTCAAATGATCCCTGTTACTTGCAGTCACCAGGAGACATACCGTCAGCTGATGCTGCTGAAATGGAGGAAGGCTTTAGTGAAAGGTGAAATTCCAATTTCCATATTCCTGTTCTATGTGTTATAAATGGTGCCTCAAGAGCCCCACTTATGTTCCTTCATAGGTGCTTCCAATGTATAAAGTTGATAACTAGAGATATATGAAAAGATGGACATTTCAGTTACAAGTTTATGTTTATGTGAAGGGTAAAAATGACATGACAAATCTTGACTTGAGTGATATTTTTATGAAAATAAGGAAATAATTTTAATATAAAGTTGCTGAAAAGAACAAACTAAAAACTGTTTATTCTGAAATAAAATAAACATGTTGATAAAATATTATATGTTAAATAACTAGAATGCTCATTTTTATATAATTGATTTAATGCATTCAATAGGAATGGATTCAGTAGAAATCTTTGTGTTTCTTAATATAGGTTTATATTTTCATCTCATCTTTAGTGTTTAATATCCAATGCAATACACCCTTTTTTAAAGTTGCAAAACAAATTCTGTAATAATGCCTAGCCTGAAAAGAAATGGAGACACCAACATAACATTGTAAAGCAATTATCATGCAATTAAAAATAAAATGTAAAAACTATTCTGTAATTCTTTCTAAAATGCTCCTTATTCAGCACTTCTTATGACTTTAAATCTTCATTTCATTTTAGTTCATGAAGTCATATTGGGGCTTGTGTCTTATATTAATCTGCAGGCTTTTTCTGACAAGCTCAGTGAATATTTCCATAGCTTATTTTGAAATATCTGTTGCTCCAAGGCAAGGATTCCCAGTCATTTCAGATTTTAAGTATATAATCATTTAAGATTTATTTAAGGCTATTGACCTCATTTGAATTTAAACTTGTATTTCATGGTTGGTATATTTCAAAATCAGATAACATTACTGCTCAGAGCAATATGACATTTATAACTTAGGAACCTTGCCAAGCACAAAAGATGTATTTCAAAATTTTATCATAAACATATTGTTCTTGATAATACTTGGAGGAAAACATACTACAACCAAGTTAGTACCTGTGTTTTCTGTTCATGATGATTTTCTAAAATGTGCATTGCTTTCAAACTTGCACTTTTAGTGCTGATAATCTGGATCATGCAGAGAATACAGCTTCTGGAAGTGGACCGCCAGCTAGGGGTCGTTCAGCAGTAACAAGAAGGCACAAGTTTGATTTAGCTGCTCGAACATTGCTAGCAAGAGCAGGTAAGTATATGTTTCATATCCTTCTCTTGGTGGAAGTATTATATAGTTTGTTTATATTTTAAAGTCAATGTAAAAGAAACATTAAAGAAGATGTAGAAGATGTAGATTAATAACACTAAATATTCAGTACCTCCACATTCAAAGAGCAACTATTGCATATTACTTTCTATGCATTTATATAATTTTATTTAATTTAAATCACAGCATACATTCATAAATTTGTTTTTAAGCTCCCTCTGGATGCAGAAGGCTTTAGTAGTCACTTGTAGATACTGAGAAATTTCATAAATGCTCTCTCTACCCTCAAGAAACATAATTTAAGAAGTGAAAATACATGTTTAAGACATCACAGGTGAGAAGGAACTAGAAAGAGTTCTGTGCCAAGTAGGCACTGGCTTTTCTGATGTACTTTGTGGACTTCAGGGCTTCAGGGCTTCACTACTAGGTAAGGCCCTGGATAAGCAAAAATGTATTTTTTTCATTACATTAGCAAATATTTTGAAAATTATGTTCTTGGCATATGAAATATAAGTTATAGGGAATATATTTTCCAAACTGAAATCTAATATATATTTTTTGTCAAAGCAGAGTTTAATCCTTGAATTCTTAAAACATAAATAATGATTCAGTAGTTTATAGGAACAGAGACATTGAGACTGTCCTAGAACATATAGGATGTATATTTAATATATAGTGAAAGGGACTGATTTTAAAAAACTGAAAGGATAATAACAGCCCACATTTATTTAGTGTTCTTCTGTATAACAAACTTTATGAAATATTTTACATGGACTATCTTATTTAAACCTATCAGCAACTATGCAAGGTATGAATGCTGTTATCCCCATTTCACAGAAGAAGAAGCACATACGATAGGTAAAGTTTTATGTTTATGATTTGGAGTCCAGTAAGTCAGCTGAGATAGGCTCTTACCCTGCGTTGTATGGCAGTTAAGAACTGGCGAAATATTTAGAATTATTTTATACATGCAAATAAAATGCCTTTCTTGTTTTGTTCTGAGCGGGGTTATACCGCTCTGTGCAGGCCCACAGGAATCAAAGTCGGAGAGAAGGAATATCTTTGCAACAAGACCCAGGGGCGTTGTATGACTTTAATTTAGATGAGGAATTGGAAATTGATCTTGATGATGAAGCGATGGAAGCTATGTTTGGACAAGACCTGACCAGTGACAATGATATTCTGGGAATGTGGATCCCAGAGGTACTGGATTGGCCTACCTGGGTGTGTGTGACTGCAGCGGGGGCTGCTCTGACTTATTTTCCTGCCCTCCTGTTCATACAGCTTACTAATAACAGCCTTGCCTAGAGTTGTAACACTCTGAAAAGTCTGACATCTCATCCTGAAGTTTGGGGCTCTAACACTTGAGATTACTTTGATACCTACAATCTAATAAGAAAAAAGTCTCGCTTGTTGCTTTCTCTGTGCGATTTTATTGCTTCTCTCCCCAGACTAGATGAATAGAGCCATATTGTGATCATTTGATTCTAATATCAAAGATAGATTACAAAATAAGCATCAGATCCCAATCAACTCTGCCGGATATTCAACATGGCTGCTGTGCTTATCTTGCTATTGAATGCATGCTCTTCTCCTTCATAGGTTCTAGTTAATCACTGTAGTGCCTCATTCTAGGAGCCAGTGCCACCTAGATCTTGTAAATACGTCCATCAAAGGGCAGGGTACATGGTGGGTTTGTATGTTTACACTGTTTAGCATTACACTTTTTGTAGCAGGGAAACTGAGAAGTTCACAAGTGGAAGTTTTATAGGGAAGATCATATACCACATTGACTTAATAAGATAAATTAATCTAATGACTTCTTAGAAATTCAGTAAATAGATATGCATGTTATGATCAGATAAAAGTTTTCATTGGAGGGATTTTAAATAATTGAGATGAGGCAGATTGTTTTTATTAATAGTTTTTTTCTGAGTAGTATAGTCAGTTACTTTTATTGTCACTTAGTGTGAGGAAGGTGCAAAGAACACCTTCAGACTGTGTGATCTGAATTTTGATTTGTTATAGCTTTGATGAACATCTTGCAATATTCCAGCATATGTAAGCAAGTAGTTTAATATAAATGATCTGTTTACCTCTTCCTAATTTTATGTTAACTTGACTAATCATGTAATATGAAATCATTTTGTGCAGCATGTTTGTGAGTCTGAAGACAGGGAAGAAGTGGTGGTGTGTGAGCTGTGTGAATGCAGTGTCATCAACTTCAATCAGCACATGAAGAGGAATCACCCAGGCTGCGGGCGCAGCGCAAACCGCCAGGGCTATCGCAGCAACGGCTCCTATGTGGATGGCTGGTTCGGTGGTGAATGTGGAAGTGGAAATCCATACTACCTGCTATGCGGCAGCTGCAGGGAAAAGTACTTAGCCCTGAAGACCAAATCCAAGGCAACAAGTTCTGAAAGGTACCTTGAAATTGTGTAGATATCCAGACCCTCTGGCTGAAGTATTTAAAAGGATCTCTCATTAAGACATGGGGATTGTAGTTTTCTTCATGTGAGGAATTACCTGAAATGGCAACCCACTCCAGTACTCTTGCCTGGAGAATCTCATGGATGGAGGAGCCTGGTGGGCTACAGTCCACGGGGTCACACAGAGTTGGACATGACTGAGCGACTTCACTTTCACTTTATTTATTTCCTTTATAAAGTCCTATGATTGCTGAATTAGATACAGGGATGAGGGAGGTGGAAGAATTCAAGTTCCTGCCAGAGGTGGCAGTCTATAGTCTGGGAACAGTGGTATGGCCTCAGGTCCTTCACTGGAGTTTGACTGTATTAATCTTAAATTTGTTAACAAATTGCGTTAACCTTGCTTTAACCTTCAGGAGGCTTATGTTCCTTTTTTTCCTTTGGTGTTTTTCACCATATTTTTGACATCTTGATTAAGATCTTGTTTCTTGATTTAAAAAATAGACTATTTAGACTAAACAAGCTTCCATGAAAATATTACTTCTTTATATTCCTAAATAGCAATTAATTTGCTAATGAGTAGGTTTTTGCCCTTACTGTCAACTATTAAAACCCTTAAAGTGTTCTGGAATAGGCTTTGATTAAAAGATTTATGTAGGGGACTTCCCTGCTGATCCAGTGGTTGAGTCCACTTGCCAATGCAGGGAACATGGGTTCAATCCCTGGTTCAGGAAGATTGCACATGCTGCAGAGCAGCTGAAGCTCATGTGCCACAGCTGCTAGACCGTGAGCACTCTAGGGCTGTGCTCTGCGACAAGAGGAGCCGCTGTGGTGAGAAGGTCTGCACTGCAGTGAGGGGCAGCCCCCACTCACTGCAACTGGAGAAAGCCCACATGGAGCAGTGAAGACCCAGTGCAACCAAAAATAAATAAATTGGGGGGAAAAAAGATTTATGTCGGTCACCCAGAAACCTCCACAGTTATTTGATAAAATAATCACTGATTTTGTAAACACCTACATACCAGTAGTTTTTATTACATTAGCCCATAACATGAAGGGACTTCCCAGGTGGTGCCTGGTGGTAAAGAACCCACCTGCCAATGCAGGAGACACAGGAGACCCAGTTTCGATCCCTCGGTTGGGAAGATCCCCTGGAGGAGGAAATGGCAACCCACTCCAGTATTCTTGCCTGGAGAATCCCGTGGACAGAGGAGCCTGGCGAGCTACAGTCTATGGGGTTGCAAGGAGTCGGACATGATTGAGCGACTAACACTTTCACTTTCCATAACATGAAACATACTTTTTTATTTTGTGTTGCTTTATTAATGACCTTTTAGAATGTCCTAATGACAATTTCCACTTTGGAGTAATAATTGTTTTATATGAAAGAAAACACAATGTTCTTTGTGTTTGGTGCAGGTACAAAGGACAAGCTCCAGATCTTATTGGCAAGCAGGACAGTGTGTATGAAGGTAGTTGTTTTGAGAACCTCTTTATGTCACATGTATTTTTGTATGTACCTTCTACTTAACATCTGTTACTAAAACTTAATCTTCATATGTTTCTCTGTATTTACATACACGTCAACTTAAACTTCCCCCCAAAGGTTCAAGATAGTATGATAGCAATAGCCCTAGTTTTAAAAGTCAAGGGAAAAAGACCTGGGTTCTAATACTTTCCCACAGAATGTTAATTTCTGTGTGGCATGTATATTTTTTCAAAGTAGGTAAAGTATGAAGTATTAATACATTTTGAATTTTCATCCTAATTGTGGAAAGTAAAAAATAAAGAAGTAAGCATCAGTTTATCTGGAGCATTCCTTTATTTGGAATAACTCATTTCCTAATGATCATGGACAGGGTCAATTACTCCTTGTTGGCCCCATAACAATATTTTTTTTTAGTTGAAACCTCCATGACCAACTGTAACATGGGCTATTGGTTTAAATGGATTTGCTCTCACTACCTTTCCCTTAGTCCCACTGTGACTCCAGAGTGCAGTTTAGTTGGGTCACCAGGAGATGGTGCTATATTTTATTTTGTAGGCACTGACTAGGCTTTCAATCCATCTGCATCTTAGACCTATCTCACAATAACCATTGCCAGCAGGGTTGTGTCGTGTTTATATTTACATACCATCCATTTCTTTATTTAAACTCCAGAAGACTGGGACATGTTGGATGTTGATGAAGATGAAAAGCTAACGGGTGAAGAAGAGTTTGAATTACTTGCTGGCCCTCTTGGTTTAAACGACCGCCGCATTGTACCAGAACCAGTTCAGTTCCCTGACAGTGATCCATTAGGAGCATCAGTAGCAATGGTAACAGCAACCAACAGTATGGAAGAGACTCTGATGCAAATAGGTAAACTTGTAATGCTGATTGGCATGGATTTTATAGAGTCTATATTAATTTGCTTCTTAGAAAAGTAAATAATAAAGGTAGAGGTTAATAATAATGAGTTCAATATTTTCTATCCCATCAACTATCTTTAGCCAGGTATTTTAATGTTTTGAAGGTATAATGCAATATTAACTTCTGATTCTTTTGTTTTTATAAAATATTCAAGTGATAAAAAGAATTTATAAAATGCATAGTTTTGTTTTTTTTTTAACTTTGTGTTAAGAGAAACCTGGAAACAAAAACTATTTTGTAGTATTTTTTAATTTGGGTGACATTTTACTTTATGAAATACTAAATATGTACTCAAGGCATATTTTTAAAACTGTATTTTTTCTATATTTGTTAATATCAGTGGAAGAGATACATGAGCAAAAATAAATAAAACCAGAAAAATTCAAGAATCATATTTTTCCTATAATTAGTTATTGACTTAGAAATATCTCTTTCTCCCTAACCATTTTCTATATAACAAAGTTTTATGGATGAGCAAAATACATTGATTTGCTTTATTTCCTAGTAGCCTAGAACCTAGCTACCCAGGGAAAATTTCTCAGTAGTTTGGCTATTTTTTTCCTTACTTTCTTGAAAACTGAGCAAAATCTTACATTTTTCAGGTTGCCATGGCTCTGTAGAAAAGAGTTCCTCTGGGAGAATAACATTGGGTGAACAGGCAGCTGCCTTAGCAAATCCTCATGACCGGGTGGTTGCTTTAAGGAGAGTGACGGCTGCTGCTCAGGTTCTTCTGGCTAGAACCATGGTCATGAGAGCTCTGTCTCTTCTCTCAGTCAGGTAAGTGTTATTTTGTGTCAAAAGATACTAAGTTAGCTTCTGGTACATATTGGACAGGAGTCTGGTATTGTTTGGGAAGAAGAAATAGAAGTTTTAGAAACTTGAATAACTACTGTTGAATGAAAGAAATTAGCCAATAGTCATCATTATTATTCAGTCAGTCAGTCAGTCAGTCATTCAGTTAATGTTTGGGCCTTTTTAGGCAGAAAATATTGCCGTTATAGTAACTGAGTTAACTGCAAACATTTTATTATCTGAAATGGGAAACTAAGACCATTGATCCATTTGGTGTAGGGTAAAACTTGAAGGTTGAGTGAGTTTTTCTGCAGAGTTTACCAGCTGTATAGCTAAGTCAGCCTGCGTATTGTGGAGGCTCCTGTTGTGTTCATACTGTGGAGTGTAATGTAAAAAAGGGAAGAGAACCAAGAATACCTAAAAGACATCCATTTAAGAAATGATTAAATAGGGATATTTAACAGTAAATCAACGAAGACAGAAGGACCCTGGAAGAAACTCAAAATTTAGATGAGACTATATGATATTGGCTCAAGAATAGACAGTTTGGTCTATGGAAAATGAACTTCAGAAACTGACTCATACGTGTAGATTAACATTTGATTTATAATTTGATTTATGACATTGCAGAGCAATGAGGCAAGGATCATCTTTTCAATAACTTGGGCTAGGTCAGATAGTTTATTCACTTCAGCAAAAAAATGAGTCTTGGCTCCAACCTCAAACTATATAAAGCCAGTATTTTCAAGTGACTTTTTGGTCTAAATGTAAAACATAAATCAGTAACGTTTCTGTAAGATAATGAAGATTTTATTCTTGATCTTGGAACAAGCAGAGATTTCTTAAGTCACAAAAGGCATTCACTTTAAAGAAAAAAAATTGATAAATTGGACTACATTAAAAAAGAACTTTTGTTCAGCAAAAGTCATTTAGGAAGTAAAAAGTCAGAAAGTAAAAAAAAAAAAGCCCTGGAATGGGAGATGATCTTAGCAATGCATATGACCAACAAAATATATAAAGTATTCTTACAAACCAATAAGAGACAGAAAAAGAAAAATGGACACAATACAAAATAATATAAAAGATCTTGAAATGGTCAATAAACACGAACAAAAAAATGTTCAGCCCCATTACTCTTCAGAGAAATGAAAGTAGGCTATGACTACACACCCATCAAAATGGCTAAAATTTAAAAGACTGAGGGGAGAAAAGTAATCATGAGAATGTGAAACATCTAGACCACTCATACACTGCTAGTGCAAAAATAAATTAGGATAGTTACTTTGGAAAACTCTTAGATAGTACCAGCTGAAAGTGAGTATTAATGTACTTATGACCCAGAAAAACACTTCTGGGTATATATCCAACAGATGTGCTTACATATGTGTTCCCAAAGATGTGGGAAAGAACATTCATGGCAGTGCTGTTCATGATAGCCCCATGCTCTCATCTGTATAGAGAAATGAATTGTGGTAAATTTCATTTGTATAGGCAGCCATATCTTTTCTTATTGCACTCTATTGTACTTTGCAGATATTAGTTTTTGTTTTTGCTTTTTTTAACAAATTGAAGGTTGTGGCAGCCCTGAGTTGAACAAGTGTGTTGGCACCATTTTTCCAATAACATTTGCTCATTTCATGTCTCTGTGCCACATTTTGGTAATTCTTGGACTGTTTCAGGCTTTTTCATTATAATCATATTTGTTATGGTGATCTGTGATCAGTGATCTTTGATGTTACTGTTACGAAAAGATTACTGAAAGCTTAGATGATTAACATTTTTTAGCATTAAAGTACTTTTAAATTGAGCTATATATTAATACATTGTTCTTTTAGGCATAATGCTGTTGTACCCTTAACAGACTACAGTATAGTATAAGCATGACTTTTATATGCACTGGAAAACCAAAAAAGTTTGGCCTTCTTAATTGCAATATTCGTTTTATTGTCGTGGTCTGGAACTGAACCCACATCTCCATGTTATGCCTGTGTGTCAATGAAAATGAATAACTGCTGCTAATAATGCAACAGCATGGATGAAACTTACAAGCATAATGTTGAATAAAAGAAGCCAGACATAAGAGAGTACACACTTTATTATCCTATCTATATGAAGTTCAAAAACAGGCAAAACTGATTTATGGCCTTAAACATCAGGATTGTAGTTATTTTTGAGGTCCTGGAGATTGAGAAGGGCCCAACTAGTCTTCTGGGGCTGTTGGAGTGTTCTGTTTCTTGATCTGGAAGGTGGTTACATAGGTTTGTTCAGTTTGTGAAAATTCATGGTTTATGAACATTCCTCTAAATTATACTTTGATAATCCAGGTATACTTCAAGTGTATGTCGATATTTATTAAAACAAATAAAAGTTTCAATAACAGTTTCAAGGTTTTTATTTTAGGACATCTCTTACATACATGCATACAGTAGGGCATGTATGACTAGGATAGTGCAACTTGCCTTTTATTTTGGTTGTTGGTGCTATGGATTGTATGTGGGGCTCCAAATGATCACTTAAATCTATTTTCTTTATGTATCTAAAGTGTGTTCTTTTTCTGGCAGTGGTTCCAGTTGTAGCCTGGCTGCTGGTCTTGAATCTCTAGGGCTTACAGATATCCGGACTTTGGTTCGGCTAATGTGCTTGGCTGCAGCAGGGAGAGCTGGCCTCTCCACCAGTCCTTCTGCCATGGCAAGCACTTCAGAACGTTCACGAGGTGGGCACAGCAAGGCCAACAAGCCCATTTCTTGCCTGGCCTATCTGAGCACAGCAGTGGGATGTCTAGCATCAAACACTCCTAGTGCTGCAAAGCTCCTGGTGCAGTTGTGTACACAGGTAGGATAGTTTTCAGTGCTTTTCTTATTGTATTGCTTATTTCCAACCAATTATTAAAAGAAACTTGTGAAGTAAAAAGCTTCTTTTCCAAAATTAAAAATTAAATGTGTTTGTTCTGATTGCCTCTTCAGAACTTGATTTCTGCTGCAACAGGTGTAAATCTAACCACAGTTGATGATCCAATTCAGCGAAAGTTTCTACCTAGCTTTCTCCGAGGAATTGCTGAAGAGAATAAGCTTGTAACCTCCCCAAATTTTGTTGTAACTCAGGCCCTTGTGGCATTACTAGCAGACAAAGGGGCCAAACTGAGACCTAATTATGATAAGTCAGAAGTTGAAAAGAAAGGTAAGTTTCATATGATTTAAATATAGTCTTTTAATCAATTCGATATATGTTTTTTAAAATGTTTCTGCATTGTTATATGTGATGAATTATATAACAACATATATGGTGGAAGTGACAGATTCAAGGAGTTAGATTTGATAGAGTGCCTGAAGAACTGTGGTTGGAGGTTCGTAACATTGTACAGGAGGTGGTGATCAAAGCCATCCCCAAGAAAAAGAAATGCAAAAGCACAAAGTGGTTGTCTGAGAAGGCCTTACCAAATAGCTGAGAAAAGAAGAGAAGCAAAAGGCAAAGGAGGAAAGGAAAGATATACCCATCTGAATGCAGTGTTCCAGCGAACAGCAAGGAGAGATAAGAAAGCCTTCCTCAGTAATCATTGCAAAGAAATAGAGGAAAACAATAGAATTGGAAAGACTAGATCTCTTCAAGAAAATTAGAGGTACCAAGGGAACATTTCACACAAAGATGGGAACAATAAAGGACAGAAGTGGGATGGACCTGTCAGAAGCAGAAGATACTACTAAGAGGTAGCAAGAATACGCAGAAAAACTATACAAAAAAGGTCTTCATGACGCAGATAACCTTGATGGTGTGATCACTCACCTAAAGCCAGACATCCTGGAATTTGAAGTCAAATGGGCCTTAGGAAGCACCACTATGACAAAACTATGGAGGTGATGGAATTCCAGTTGAGCTATTTCAACTCCTAAGACGTGATGCTGTCTTAGTGCTGCACTTAATATGCCAGCAAATTTGGAAAACTCAGCAGGGGCCACAGGACTGGAAAAGGTCAGTTTTCATTCCAATCCCTAAGAAAGGCCATGCCAAAGAATATTGAAACTACTGCACAGTTGCATTCATGTCACATGCTAGCAAAGTAATGTCCAAAATTCTCTAAGCGAGGCTTCAACAGTACATGAACTATGAACTTCCACATGTTCAAAATGGATTTAGAAAAGGCAGAGGAACCAGAGATCAAATTGCCAGCATTTGTTGGATCATCAAAAAAGCAAGAGAGCTCCAGAAAAACATCTACTTTGTTGACTATGCCAAAGCCTTTGACCGTGTGGATCTCAACAAACTGTGTAAAATTCTTAAAGAGATGAGAATACCAGACCACCTTACCTGTCACCTGAGAAACCTGTAAGCAGATCAAGAAGTAGCAGTTAACTGGACATGGAACAATAGACTGGTTCCAAATTGGGAAAGGAGTACGTCAAGGCTGTATATTGTCACCCTGCTTATTTAACCTTTATGCAGAGTACATCATGTGAAATACTGGACTGGATGAAGCAAGCACAAGCTGGAATCAAGATTGCTGGGAGAAATATTAATAACCTCAGATATGCAGATGATACCACACTTATGGCAGAAAGCAAAGAGGAACTAAAGAGCCTCTTGAGGAAGGTGAAAGAGGATAGTGAAAAAGCTGGCCTAAAGGTCGACATTCAAAAAATGAAGATCATGCGTCTGGTCCCATCATTGCATGGCAAATAGATGGGGAAACAGTGGAAACAGTGACAGACTTTTATTTTCTTGGGCTCCAAAATCATTGTAGATGGTGACTGCAGCCATGAAATTAAAAGACGCTTTCTCCTTGAAAGAAAAGCTATGACAAATCTAGACAGCATGTTAAAAAGTGGAGACATTACTTTGCCAACAAAGGTCCGTCTAGTCAAAGCTATGGTTTTTTCATTAGTCATGTATGGATGTGAGAGTTGAACCATAAAGAAGGCTGAGGACTTCTTTGGAGTTGGAGCATAAAGAAGGCTGAAGAATTGATGCTTTTGAATTGTGGCATTGGAGAAGACTCTTGAGAGTCCCTTGGAAAGCAAGGAGATCAAACCAGTCAATCGTAAAGGATATCAGTCCTGAATATTCATTGGAATGACTGATGCTGAAGCTGAAACTCCCAATACTTTGGCCACCTGATGCAAAGAGCTGACTTACTAGAAAAGACCTTGATATTGGGAGAGATTGAAGGCAGGAGGAGAAGGGAACGACATAGGATGAGATGATTGGATGGCATCACTGACTCAATGGACATGAGTTTGAGCAAGCTCTGGGAGATGAAGGACAGGGAAGCCTGGCGTGCTGCAGTCCATGGGGTTGCCAAGAGTTGGACATGACTGAGTACCTGAGCACTGTGTAGTTAAGTTAGATCATAAGAAAAGTGCATGGATACCTTATCATTGTGCATGGAAATAAATACTAGAAAATATACCAAATTTGTCTTTTTTAATTAGATTATTTTATTCGAGTATGGTTTGAGTCACCATAGATAATAATCACAGTAGGTTTCTGTAATATAATTTATATAAAGTAGTGCTGTTTTTCTCTTTGTCTTAAGACGATATACTTGAAGAGACTACTTAAATACACTGTGTACCCTTCTCTTCACATTTGGCCAAGAGAGATGGGCTTTGGGGTCTATCAAGGCAGCCCTTGATTGGCTATTAAGATCACTTTTGAGCAGCAAAAGCCAAACTCTTATTTTTTAGGACATGCTCGCTTTGCCTTGGCCTTAAACTGATGTCTGCTGTATTCTCAGTCTATGTATCCTTAGAGCAAAGACTGTTGATTAATGTATATAAATGTATATTTGCAGTGAATCAGATTTATTATAGAATTTTATGTGAGATAAGTGCTTTATAACTTGTATGCATATCTTAGTGAAATGATTGCTTGAAAAAGTGCTAATTCTTAAAAGATGGGTTAACCCATTTTTGTTTGTTCACCACCACCAGCTCTCACCCAGGCATCATTTCATTGTTTTGTTTAAGCAGGTTTAACTGCCCAATTGTATGCCCATCCTTCCTATGATCCTTCTGCTGTAGGCCCTCTGGAGCTGGCTAATGCCCTGGCAGCCTGCTGCCTCTCCTCAAGGCTGTCCTCACAGCATAGGCAATGGGCTGCTCAACAGCTTGTGCGCACTCTTGCTGCACATGACCGCGACAACCAAACCACTCCACAAACACTTGCTGATATGGGAGGAGATCTCAGAAAATGCTCCTTTATCAAGTTGGAGGCGCATCAGAACAGAGTATGTATTTTAAGCCCCAAGTGTGTTGATCACCTTATCTAAGATAAAATAGTTTCTGCTGTTCTCCAAGAGCTTCAAGTTTAGATCATGGGATGTGTATCTGTGTGTCTGTCTTTCTCTGTCTCTCTCATATGCACACACATGTGTGTGCTAAATTATCAGTATTTGCTAGTTACCGACTCTCCTTTCTCTACATGTGTATGTTGTATACTATATAACCTGGTACAAATGGGAATATCAGATGGGGAATGAGAAGAAAACCAAAGGAATAACCTCACGAAAGATAAGAGCTTATATATGCAAGAGGAGAAGAAATTGACTCTACTGTTTTAATCTAACCCACTGGGCACCTGAGCAGTGACAAGGGAAGTTTAGGAAATGAAGACTGACCTCTACTTTTTCAATTTAAAAGTCATTTTTTAGTCTTGTAATTTATTTTATAGAACATATTGAATACTTCTGTTTTATTGGATTAAAAAACGTTTTTTAATTAAACAAACATGTTTAGTAAAGATTGTAACAAGTCTAAGATAATTCAAATGAGTTTGGGCATAGTGTTTTAAAGGTATATCTCATATAGGTGTGTATTTACAAGCCAATTAGAAAGAATTAGACCATGCATATTGTTTTATAACATGGATACTTTTGTAATTTCATGGTAGATTTATTTTTAATTTGATAGAACTTCAGATTACAGAATCATTTGAATTAAAACTTGCTCACATATTGCTGGACTTTTTATCTTTTCTAGGTAATGACTTGTGTTTGGTGTAATAAAAAAGGACTCTTGGCTACAAGTGGCAATGATGGCACCATCCGGGTGTGGAATGTCACCAAGAAGCAGTATTCACTGCAACAGACCTGTGTGTTCAACAGATTGTGAGTATTGATGTTGCTCCTTTGGGTAACATTTAAAAATAGGAGAATCCTAAACATGCTTCATCTTGGTTGTGTTAGTATACTCAAATTGTCACTAAAGTTTTTTACAATTTTTTATTTCAGAATAGTTTCCAGTGTGTTGTTTTTGGTTTTTTGCAAGATAGTATTTAATTAATTAATTAACTTTTGGCTGCACTGGGTCTTCATTGCTGGGCGTGGGCTTTCTCTAGTTGTGGTGAGTAGCGGGTACTCTCTAGTTGCAGTGCATGAGCTTCTCATTGTGGTGACTTCTCTCATTGCGGAGCACAGACTCTAGGCACAGGGGCTTCAGTAGTTGCATTGCACAAACTTAGTTGCTTCTCAGCATGTAGAATCTTCCCAGACCAGGGATTGAATCCCTGTCCCCTGCATTGGCAGATGGTCTCTCAACCACTGGACCACCAAGTCCTTCTAGATAGTAATTTAGAAGATAAAAATATTACTGTCAGTATCTGGACTTACTCAGAATTAAATCAAGGTCTACTTTGCTAACGTGTTCATTTCTACAAAACAATAAGTTTATTTTCTACCATTCTTCAAGGATTATTTAGGAATTAAGAGTAATGATATTTCTTCTGTAGCACAGTGTAGCATCTTCTCTATTTTTATAGCTAAATATAAAACTTCCCTAGCTATTAGGCAAGCAAGAATCAGTGTTCCCTGAGTAATAATCATATGTATAAATCATGCAGAATCAGAATATCTTTGTTGACAAATTATGTAGTACATTAAATGATGAATTGTCTAAGTAAAACTCTTTTGTAATTCTACAATTTTCACATTATGACAAACACTAGCAATTATGTGATTGTCATATACTACTAGCCAAGCTTTTGAAATGTAAGTCTCTCTATATGTACTATGGTGTATATAAAACCCTTATTTTAAGATTTAGGATTTAGTTTCCTTTTGGATGATGGATTAGAATTCCATATTATCTGTTGTGTTCTAGGGAAGGTGATGCTGAAGAAAGCCTAGGATCACCCAGTGATCCAAGTTTCTCACCTGTTTCCTGGAGTATCAGTGGCAAATACCTAGCTGGGGCTTTGGAAAAGATGGTGAATATCTGGCAAGTTAATGGTAAGAGTCACATAAATACTAGTAAACTACTGAAGGTGCTCTTTCTCTTAGCCTTCTAAGTTCAAACATTGGCTTCCCTTCACCTTGAATCTCACAATCTATTTACCAACTGTAGAAATCTATGCATAGTATGATTTAAATTAAAGAGTGTTCATTTCCTGACTTTTATTTCTAAGAGTTTCAATTAACCTGGTAATTGTAAACTAAAAATTACTTTTATGTATCACTCAGCATTCGGCCTAGGATTAGAGAAGTAGCAATCACTACATTTCTAGATATGTGTTCTTTTGAATCAGTTGAAATACTTCTGTTAATTTTGTCTCTTTCACAAGTACAAACTCTTGTTGATTTTTAATGTATCTCTGGAAAATAAAAATTATTATTGTAATGTTCGGCTTACCAGTATTTTTGTTTGCTTTTGCTTATTTGAGGAATTGCTAGCCTTAACTATAGATGAATTTCATATGTTAACTTGGTTTTCAGTAATTATTAGGAAAATTAAGTGACATTTGTATACTGATTATTTTCCTTTATTCTTTCTCGTATAAAAACTATCTCTTTTTGCTATTAATAGTTACAGAAAAACTCAATTTGATAATCAAATGTAGTATAGAAATGAAGGATCCAGCTTTGCTGTCTTATTCATTAGTAGGCTATTATGAAATTGGGAACTGCTTTGAGCTTGCTAAATAGTACTTGTTTTTGTTATTGCTCTTAAGAATTAAGTGACGACTAATTAAGATTTTTTTCCCTCTCTAGGAGGAAAAGGGTTAGTAGATATTCAGCCTCACTGGGTATCTGCTCTGGCTTGGCCAGAAGAGGGTCCATCTACAGCCTGGTCAGGAGAGTCTCCAGAATTGTTGTTGGTGGGACGGATGGATGGATCTCTAGGACTGATTGAAGTTGTTGATGTATCCACCATGCACCGTCGAGAACTGGAGCATTGCTATCGAAAGGATGGTAAATGATTAGACTTGTATCTGGTTGAGAAAGTGTTTCCTCTAATCAAATAGATATACTCTTTTGGCACATGCTGAGTAAATATTACTTTTGGTTATGTTTTCTAAATTGCCCAGTTGGTATTTCATTTTAGTTAGCTGCTAGGTTGAAAGATAGTTCTCTATCAACTCCTACCACACATTACTGCCAAAATAAGACCTAAATTACTGTTTATCTTTTGTGTAAGTGTCTGAACACTTACAGTGCTCTTGAGGTCTCCCTAGAAAGTTGAGAATGTCCAAGAGGAAAAAAGATAATAACCATTTATGGAGATGAAATTGTTAACAAATGTATGAAATTAAGGAAGTGAGGAAGGAGGAGGAGGGGAGGGATATTCCTGATTTGAGAGTCATACTAGGAAGCCCTTATTTTCTCACTCTCTCCATTTTGGATGGCTCGGCATCATACTGAACAGTTCTGTTAGGTGATTTGGGGGAGTAGGATATCTCAAAGATCCTAGTCCCAGCTTCTGTGGTACTCTTAACAGAATAGAACAGGTTTTTTGGGGGTTTTTTTGTTCATTTTTTTAGATTTTTAAAATAGATAATACCATCATATGGTTCAAAAATTTTAGTTTAAAAAGATACAGTAGGAAATTCTCTGGCAGTCCAGTGGTTAGGACTCTGTACTTCCACTGCAGGGTACACAGGTTTGATCCCTGTTCAGGGAACTAAGATCCCACATGCCACATGGCATGGCAGAAAAAGAACTAAAAAGGTATACAATGCAAAGTCTTTCTCACATTTACTCAACTCCCATGTCCCCATTGTACTCCCACAGAAACTGTTTTTTACTTCTTTTGTAGCCTTCTGGTGTTACATATACTAAAACAAATATGGATATAGATTGTTAGAATATAACATGTTTGATAGAATATGCAAACACATGGAATAGGCAATATTAAGCAAAAGAAAGGGTAGGTAATTTTTTACCTAAGAGTTGGATTACTTCACTTGTTAGTTTCATGGTGGATTCTGGTCCAAAAGGAGAGAACCTAAAATGACTTAAAATCTGCAAGGGAATTCAATTTTTGTTTCTCTTTTTCAGTAACCACTTGAAAAGAATGAAAGATTAAAAATGAGATACTCCTTGTCACTTAAAAATAACACCTTTAAAGTGGGTTGCATGAAATCCTTGCTCTAAGCCTACATTTTGTCTAAATGCATTAAAGAGATATTTGTAAACTTACTTCCAGTAGTTTTAGTGGTATATATTTTCTGCAAAGTCTCTTTTAAAGTGAGACAATGACAAATAAGTCTCTCATTTTCTTTTTAAAATTTTTATTTTGTTTTTATCATGTTAGTGTCTGTAACTTGCATTGCTTGGTTCAGTGAAGACAGACCATTTGCAGTGGGATATTTTGATGGAAAATTGTTATTGGGAACAAAGGAACCACTTGAGAAAGGAGGCATTGTTCTGATTGATGCACATAAGGTAAAGCATCTTTACCAAATGATTACTTTTTCTTTATTTTATACTGTAGTATTGCTTGATACTAGTTTCTCAAAAAATGTTTTTACTTCAGTCACTTGTGATTTAATATTCTGTTGTTATACAAAGTTTTTGGACCATGTGTATAAATGGAGAAGTCTGTATAAAAAAGCCGTTGAGCTAAGAGATAAAACCAAAACAGTGATATAGGATACCTTGGTCAGAGTACCTCCCAGTAATGCTAGAAATTCCATATATGAAGAATGATTCCGTTACCTTAAACAGAAGTTACCAATTCAGAAGCTTATGGAGCCACTAGTTAAATGACATAAATTCATGAAGCCAGTGGTTGGAATGTGTGAAGGAGGGTAAAAATGTCAGAAAAATAGAGCCTGTTATACAGAGTGAAGTAAGTCAGGAAGAGAAAAACAAATATTGTGTACTAGCACATATATATGGAATCTAGAAAGATGGTACTGATGAACCTATTTGCAGAGCAGTAGTGGAGACGCCAGACATTGAGAACAGACTTATCGACACAGCTGGTGGGAGAGGAAGGAGAGGGTGGGATGTGTGGAGAGAGTAACATGGAAACATACATTACCATATGTAAAATAGACAGCCAATGGGGATTTGCTAATATGACCCAGGGAACTCAGACGGGGCTCAGGAACAAACTAGAGGGTTGGGATGGCAAGGCAGATGGGAGGGATGTTCAAGTTGGGGGAGACACGGGTAAACCTATGGCCAATTCATGTTGATGTTTGGTAGAAACCAATACAGTATTATAAAGCAATTATCCTTCAATTAAAAATAAATTTAAAAAAATCAGAAGAACCCAGTGAAGACAACCGTATAAACATAAAACATGTCCCAGATTCTCACAGTATTAGCTATTTTTAGTGTAAGAGATTCTTCTTTTAAAAAAAAAAAGTCTCTTCTTTTTCATATTTTGATAATCAGTAGTCAATAAAAATAACTTTAAAAATGGTGATGAAAAATAACATATTCCTTCTGAATTAGAATTTCATAATTCATTCCTCAAGTAACATTTATTGGGCTTTGACTGCAGCAAATATATATAATGCAGACTATATTAAACGATGAGTTAGTTAGTGGTTGAAAATAATGTAATAGTATCTGAGTTGCATAAAATGTCCGTTTCAAAATAATTGAGTGATAGAAGTATAGGTCATAAATTACTAAGTTTTAAGTGTTTGTAAAGCAAGCATTACTATTATATTTTTCTCCCTCTGCCATTTTAAGGATACTCTTATTAGTATGAAGTGGGACCCAACAGGTCATATTCTTATGACATGTGCCAAAGAAGAAAATGTGAAACTCTGGGGACCAATTTCAGGGTGCTGGCGCTGTCTGCATTCACTCTGCCATCCATCTATTGTAAATGGCATTGCTTGGTGCAGCCTTCCAGGGAAAGGATCCAAGTTGCATTTACTGATGGCCACGTATGTTATAAATTTGTGTGTGTGTGTCTTAATCTTTATATTAGTGTAGGCTGTTACTTGCATTTTAAGTGTGGTTTCTCAAGAATTTTAAACTTTTTATTACCAGTTATTGTTCTTAAAATGTATAATACCATAAGATCACCTTAGAGAAATAAAGAACAGCTTTCCAATGTGAAGCTTTGGCTGTGCAATCCAGAGATATGCCATCTCCTTAACCCCACGTAATATTGGTAAAAACATGGGTCCTACTTGTATTTCTTGTGAAATTATAGCATACCTACCACAAATAATTTTTTTTAATATATTGTAGTATTTCTATCAGGTCTTAATTGATTGCTGTTTGAGAATATTTTTACTTCTACATATTGACATATTTTGGTTTTATGTGACCAAATTTTTCAAGTGGCTGTCAGAGTGGCTTAGTGTGTGTTTGGCGTATTCCCCAAGATGCCACACAGACCAGTGTGACTAGTTCAGAAGGATGGTGGGACCAGGAATCAAGTTGCCAGGCAAGTGTTCTGGTGTTTTTTCAAGACTTTGTTTGAAACCTTAGATAGTATATGTTATCAAGTAGTCCTCCTACTTGGTATCTCAAACGTCAAGAATAGTTAGGGAAATGTGAATAATTGTCATACTTTGTGTGCTTTTTGAATTAGCTTTATTATTTTTTTTTGTAAGTCAGAGATACCATAATTACTTGTTAAGGTGAGATACTCAGTAAATATCAAGTGGTGATCATTTATGGTATATAATTGACACTACCAATAGGTGAGTCCCAAGTAAAAGGTTTTTGGTACAGTGAAGTAGGAACACCACAGGAGCACTCCTATCCAAAGTATCTCCTACTGATACCAGAATTCCATCTATAGAACCATTCCTTTACATTAAACAGAGGTTAAAGGTTAGAGTAGAAAGGAAATTTCCTGGTGGTCCAGTGGTTAGGACTTGGCACTTTCACTGCTGTAGCCCCAGGATCAGTCCATGGTCAGGCAACTAAGATGCCAAAATGCATGATGTGGCCGAAAATGAAAATTACAGTAGATGCTCACAGAGCAATCTAGGTAAGTAACGTAAATTCACAAAGCTGGGAACTGGAAGGTATGGAGAAGGTAAAACACTCCCCACCACACACACAGACACACACACACACACACACACATACACTCTCTCTCTCTCTCGGAGAATGTAAAACACTTCACACACACACAGCACCCACCTACCCACTCCAGGAGTGCATATGCTTCATGCATACACACACCCAGAGGTGCACAGCTTCATATAAAGGGCATAACTGCCACAAGCTGATTGCCACCCTCTAGAAATGAGATCCTATTGTTACCAGATTGTCTACTTTTTTTGACAGAAACCAAAAATTCAGTGTTTTAAGTAAAATTTCCCAATAGTAAATATTGGCATGTGACTTGAAAATTCCTTAAAACCCTGGATGGCCAGTTGAATTATATCCGAGTTGCCAGTTTGCAGCCTCTGTTGCTTTCTTTTTTGTTCATGATACAAATACTCCTAGAGGAAATACATTATGTCATTTTTGGGTAAATGAGTATATATGGTATTATACTCTCTCATAACTAAAAGGAAAAGGGAGCTTGTAAAAGGAAAAGGGAGCTTGAAGACAGAAAGGGGTGAGGAGGGAGTGGATAGCTCACTACTAGGAAAAAATACCACAGAAGCAGAGGTAGGAGCACCTGAGATAAATCTGATTTGCCCTCTCTGCTATAAAGTAGCCCTTTGGACAAGCCTTGGCTATCTCATTGCTAAAACCTGCAGAGCAAACATGAGATTACATTGAGATTAAATACCATGTGATAGACAGAACCATAACAGATAAAAGAACCTGTTTGTGTAGCACCAGCATGTGCAATTCACAAATGTTAGAGGCAAAAAATGAAAATTACATAAAGCGAAATTTTAAAATTAAAACACTCATTAAAAAGTAGAAGTGGACTTCCCTGGTGGTCCAGTGGTTAAGACTGCACTTCCATTACAGGGGATGGGGCTCGATCCTTGGTCAGGGAACTAAGATCCCACATGTTTCGTGGCAACGCCCTTTCCCCCTCCCCTGCAAAAGGTAAAAGGTAGAATTTTTCCTATTTCTGAGGGATGATTCAAACAAATGTAGTCTGTTTGAAGAGTAGGGAACTAGATTATAAGTACAACAAAAAAAGGATGAAATAGCATCAGTGAAGGAGAACCAGGTTCGTATCTTATTATTTTCTGTCAGGCTAACCCTTATGAGAAAGTTGTCCTTCCCTCTTCCCAACTTTATACTGAAATATAAAATTTCCAAGAATGAATTATAAATTGTTTTAATTTCAATATTTGTTAAAAATAAAAATTAATTGCAGGATGGATATAGGAAATCAGTTGGAGCCAAGTGTGTTTATCAGTTGCGAGGACACATCACCCCTGTCCGGACCGTTGCCTTTAGTTCTGATGGGTTGGCCCTGGTGTCTGGTGGATTAGGTGGCCTTATGAACATTTGGTCTTTAAGGGTAAGAGTATAGATGTTATTTTCATTTTCAGAAATGTTTTTCTATTAACTTACATACAATAAAAATTAACCCAGCCAATCTTAGGAATATTTTGTGTAATATCTTAAATATTGAAGAAACCCTTTTCAGAATTCCCTGCCCTTTAATTTTTCTTAGTGATGTATTTTTAAAGTTCTTTGGAAAAGGCCCTAGAAAAATGGATAGTAGTATGCAGTTAGACATTGCCGAATTTAGCTAAATGTAGGTTTTAGAATAAGTTTTTGTGAATGTGAAGTATAAATTTAAAATGTAAATAATGGCTAACCAGTTAAGGAGTGTGTATTGATGAATACATCTCATTTTAGGATGGCTCTGTCTTGCAAACTGTTGTGATTGGCTCTGGAGCTATTCAGACCACAGTATGGATTCCAGATGTTGGGGTGGCTGCTTGCTCAAATAGATCAAAGGTAATTTTATAATTAAATCAAATTGTAAGTTGTTAACCTCTGAGGTATCTTTGAAATCGTAGTCCAAGGATCCCACTTGACAGAGGAGAAAACTGACATACAGAGGGATTATTACTTGCCCAAGATAATGCAACTATCTAGCGGCAGAAGGAAAACTAGAACCTAGTACTCTTCTATACTCTTTTGGGGAAAATGCTTAATTATTGAATGACTTTCCACTAGAAGTTACAGAGAATTTTTTACTTTCTGCCATGATTTTTGAGATAGGACTAAATTATCTTAAAATACTTTTCCTTAAAAAGAAGGACCACCTCATAAATTTTAATTCAAGTATTCAGAATAGATCTTGGCTTTCAAATTTAATGTTCTAGTGAAAAATACTAGCCCTCTTCTGTGAAATAATTCTGTGATGACATTATCTCTTACAGTCCATGGGGTTGCAAAGAGTCGGACACAACTGAGCGACTTCACTTCCACTTTATCTCTTACAATATTGCTTTTCATATCCCTAATGAGTAGTGCCAATATCCTGCTTTGGTTTACATTTTATGTGGTTAAGTATTATTAAAATAGAGCTGTAAACCTGCATGAACAGTCCTACTAGATGTAAAATACAGAATCGGACCATAGATAGTAGTGGCCTGCATAGAATAAACCATAGAGCCATAGGGCAGTGCTGCTTCTCCTATAGATGTGTGTCAGTCAGCAGAGTGCTGATTCCTCTAGTATTCCTTTCATCATGTCAGACTGCTAAATATCCTGGATGCTTTTCCTATAAATCCTATGAAATAGCAAATAATTAATGTCTCTTTAAGAAGAATCAGCTAATCCAAGGTAGTTCACAAATTTTGTAGTTATTTCTTATTCACTTGTTTTTACCTTAGACGAAATTTAGGATATTTTGAAGTTCCTAGGCATTAAAAGTATAGCATAAAATGTCTGAAAGGCAAAAGTATTTAATGCAATTATTGGAAGGAATTTCTCATATATAAATGGTGGTGGAATTGTCTCTCTTTTATTTAAACAAATATCATGTGGCATGGTTTCTTTTTCATCAGGATGTTTTGGTCGTGAATTGTACAGCAGAATGGACTGCTGCCAATCATGTTTTAGCAACCTGTAGGACAGCACTGAAACAACAAGGTATTCTGGGATTAAACATGGCTCCCTGCATGAGAGCATTTTTGGAGCGGCTACCCGTGATGCTTCAGGAGCAGTATGCATATGAAAAGGTAACTGATTACAGTCAGTCTTGCAGATATACAGATGACTGGTGCTTTGGAATTTGAACTGTAGCTTTGAATTTATCCCTTAAGCATGTGAGATCTCAGTGAAATAAGTGGGGTTATTTGGGCAGAAGCAAATGAAAAAAAGTCATGCCTAAAATTGTTGTTCAGTAATCCTAAACCTGCTTTTACTTTATTTTAGTGTGAGTAAAATTTTTAAATAACCCTCAGATTTGTATAGTGCTTCTGTCATTCTTTTTCAGATTATTTGTTCATTCAAAACCTATTTAAACCCCTGTACTTCAGAGTACATCATCTTCCCTTTTCTAACCCAAGTATCTATTTTTGTGAGGCTTTGCTATCCCAGAGTTGGGAGGTGGAGTGGATATGGGCATCAGAGTGAATATCCTGTCCACTTACCAGGTGAATCTTTGTGGAAAGTTTAGTGGAAGAGCTAAGGTTGAACTAAATATGTAGCGTTGTTAAATACTAGAGTGGGAAATACGGAGTTTGGAGTTGGTGCCCAGGTCATGATCCTGTGTAACCTGTCCTCCAGCCCTCAGTAGTCACAGCATGCTGCTCTGAAGCAAAGTTCTCTGGGGTTTTTTCCTTCTGCTTGTTTGTTTGTTTGTTGCTGTGTTACACTGATCAGCTGTTACCATGCCCAGTTAATTTCAGTGAGGTGTGCCCAGGTTTTCTTTTCTGAATCACTCAGTCACTCAGACTTGCTCTAGTACATCTAGGGAGGACCGTGGAAGAAGACTGTCTTTGGTGGCTACCAGGGTTCTTTTGGTAAAGGAGGAAATGTGAGAGGGTGCAGGTCTCCATGGTTCAATTTTCTGCCCTTTTTTTGTTATTGTGAACTAACAACAAAAAACTGTAAAACTGTAATGAAAATATGCTAAATGCAGTGTAGCATCTTGGATTGAATCTTAGAGCAGAAAAGGAACATTAGTGGGAAATACCATGAAGTTCTGTGGTTTAGTTATTATTGTAACCAATGTTAATTTTTTAGTTTTAATTGATGTACCATGGTTATATAAGATGTTAACATTAGAGGTGATTGGGATTTTACAGTAATTCTCTGCACTAATCTCTATAACTCTCTATGTGCCTAAAATTATTTCAAAGTAAAAAGCTTAAAAAAGAACCAGTAAAGTTAAAATATGACTACAGGATTTCAGAATGCAGTAGGCTAATTTATAATATTTGGCAGAGGCCCTTCAGCATCATATCCCTGCCTTTTCTCTTAGCCTCATGTGGTTTGTGGAGACCAGCTTGTTCACAGCCCCTATATGCAGTGTCTAGCTTCCCTTGCTGTGGGACTTCATCTGGATCAGCTGCTGTGTAATCCGCCAGTGCCCCCACACCACCAGCACTGCCTCCCTGACCCTGCATCCTGGAATCCAAATGAGTGGGCCTGGTTAGAGTGTTTCTCCACCACCATAAAAGCTGCAGAAGCCCTGACCAACGGAGCACAGTTTCCAGAGTCTTTTACTGTTCCTGATCTAGAGCCTGTTCCAGAGGATGAACTTGTACTCCTAATGGTAAATGTAGTATGAGCTACTATTATATGTAGCTGAGATTGTGTTATATGGGTGTTTAACAAATAGTAGACCAACAGTAAGTATTTGCTGGCTTGAATAGAGCAAGAAGCACACCCTTAGATAAACTCAAAATATTTTGCTTTCAGATAGTCACATTCAGTCTGATAAAAGGTTTCTATGGTGACAGGGATTGATAATGAGAATTGTGGAGCTTGTATAAACTTGCTGGTTTTCAGAAACATCGTCCCGTATTTTCTCATTTTGTTGTTCTTAGGTACCTTGTTAGTATACATATATATCTGTAAATATATTTTAGCATCTTTTCCTGGCCATCTTTTTAGCTTTATTCCACATATAGATTTTAAATTATTTAGTTCTTCAAACATGTTTAATAGAATATGAGAAGGCATTTTAGTTGTCATTTCTTTGTGATTGTATTTGAGAGTGTCTAGACACTGAACTATGATAGAGATAAAATGCCTGGGTAGATAGTGCAGGCCAGCAGTTGATCTAACAACTCCCTTACCTAATAAAGATTTATATAAACAAACATTTGAATATATAAATATATATACAATGTAAAACATTGTATGTTGTTCATATATTCAAATATATATAAATATATTTGAATATACTCATTGAATATTTATTGAATGTTTATTCATTGATAAATGAATTTATCAGTTCATTGAATATATTCATATATTCAAAAATATATGAATTGAAGAAATTTAATTTGAGCAAACTCCAGGAGATGGTAAAGGACAGGGAAGCCTGGCGTGCTGCAGTCCATGGGGTTGCAAAGAGTAGGACACAACTAAGTGACTAAACAACAACAATCTAAATATAGATTATTTTAGTTAGGAAGTATTCTTCTGAGCTCATTTCTCTCAAGTATGTCATATGTAGATGAGGAAACTGAAGTCTGGAAAGATGAAGTGACCTGCCCACAGCTGTTTGAGTTCACAGGGCTGATGGCTCCTGCAAATGACCTTGTACCTGTGGGTGCTCAGAAGTGATTAGCTTTGAATCTCCAATGTGTTAGTGATAGTTGATAGTAAAAGTGTTTATCAGTTCAGTGCAGATCAGTCACTCAGTCATGTCCGACTCTTTGCAACCCCATGAACCGCAGCACGCCAGGCCTCTCTGTACATCACCAACTCCCACAGTCCGCCCAAACCCATGTCCATCGAGTCGGTGATGCCATCCAACCATCTCATCCTCTGTTGTCCCCTTCTCCTCCTGCCCTCAATCTTTCCCAGCATCAGGGTCTTTTCCAGTGAGTCAGCTCTTCGTATCAGGTGGCCAAAGTATTGGAGCTTCAGCTTCAACATCAGTCCTTCCAATGAACACCCAGGATTGATCTCCTTTAGGATGGACTGGTTGGATCTCCTTGCAGTCCAAGGGACTCTCAAGAGTTTTCTCCAACACCGCAGGTCAAAAGCGTCAATTCTTCAGTGCTCAGCTTTCTTTATAGTCCAACTCTCACATCCATACATGACCACTGGAAAAACCATAGCCTTGACTAGATGGACCTCTGTTGGCAAAATAATGTCTCTGCTTTTTAATATGCTGTCTAGGTTGGTCATAACTTTCCTTCCAGTGAGCAAGGGTCTTTTAATTTCGTGGCTGCAATCACCATCTGCAGTGATTTTGGAACCCCAAAAAATAAAGTCTGACACTGTTTCCCCATCTATTCGCCATGAAGTGATGGGACTGGATGCCATGATCTTAGTTTTGTGAATGTTGAGCTTTAAGCCAACTTTTTCACTCTCCTCTTTCACTCTCATCAAGAGGCTCTTTAGTTTTTCTTCACTTTCTACCATAAGGGTGGTGTCATCTGCCTATCTGAGGTTATGCTATTTCTCCTGGCAATCTTAATTCCATCTTGTGCTTCCTCCAGCCCAGAGTTTCTCATGATGTACTCTGCATATAAGTTAAATAAGCAGGGTGACAATATACAGCCTTGACGTACTCCTTTTCCTATTTGGAACCAGTCTGTTGTTTATGTCCAGTTCTAACTGTTGCTTCCTGACCTGCATACAGATTTCTCAGGAGGCAGGTCAGGTGGTCTGGTATTCCTATCTCTTTCAGAATTTTCCACAGTTTATTGTGATCCACACAGTCAAAGGCTTTGGCATACTCAATAAAGCAGAAATAGATGTTTTTCTGGAACTCTCTTGCTTTTTCGATGATCCAGCAGATGTTGGAAATTTGATCTCTGATTCCTCTGTCTTTTCTAAAACCAGCTTGAACATCTGGAAGTTCACAATTCACATATTGCTGAAGCCTGGCTTGGAGAATTTTGAGCATTACTTTACTAGCGTGTGAGATGAGTGCAATTATGCAATAGTTTGAGCATTCTTTGGCATTGCCTCTCTTTGAAATTGGAATGAAAACTGACCTTTTCTAGTTCGGTGGCCACTGCTGAGTTTTCCAAATTTGTTGACATATTGAGTGCAGCACTTTAACAGCCTCATCTTTTAGGATTTGAAATAGCTCAACTGGGATTCCATCACCTCCACTAGCTTTGTTGGTAGTGATGCTTCCTAAGGACCACTTGACTTCACATTCCAGGATGTCTGGCCCTGGTGAGTGATCACACCATCGTGATTATCTGGGTCGTGAATATCTTTTTTGTGCAGTTCTGTGTATTCTTGCCACCTCTTCTTAATATCTTCTGCTTCTGTTAGGTCCATACCATTTCTGTCCTTTATTGAGCCCATCTTTGCATGAAATGTTCCCTTGGTATCTCTGATTTTCTTGAAGAAATCTTTAGTCTTTCCCATTCTATTGTTTTCCTCTATTTCTTTGCATTGATTGCTGAGGAAGGCTTTCTTATCTCTTCTTACTATTCTTTGGAACTCTGCTTTCAAATGGGTTTATCTTTCCTTTTCTCCTTCGCTTTTCCCTTCTCTTCTTTTCACAGCTATTTGGAAGGTCTCCTCAGACAGCCATTTAGCTTTTTTGTATTTCTTTTTCTTGGGGATGGTCTTGATCCCTGTCTCCTATACAGTGTCACGAACCTCCGTCCATAGTTCATCAGGGACTCTGTTTGTCAGATCTAGTCCCTTAAATCTATTTCTCACTTCCACTGTATAGTCATAAGGGATTTGATTAGGTCATACCTGAATGGTCTAGTGGTTTTCCCCACTTTCTTCAATTTAAGTCTGAATTTGGCAATAAGAAGTTCATGACCTGAGCCACAGTCAGCTCCCAGTCTTGTTTTTGATGACTGTATAGAGCTTCTCCATCTTTGGCTGCAAAGAATATAATCAGTCTGATTTCAGTGTTGGCCATCTGGTGATGTCCATGTGTAGAGTCTTCTCTTGTGTTGTTGGAAGAGTGTCCATGTGTTGCTATGACCAGTGTGTTCTCTTGGAAAACTCTGTGAGCCTTTGTCCTGCTTCATTCTGTACTCCAAGGCCAAATTTGCCTGTTACTCCAGATGTTTCTTGACTTAATACTTTTGCATTCCAGTCCCCTATAATGAAAAGGACATCTTTTTTGGGTGTTAGTTCTAAAAGGTCTTGTAGGTCTTCATAGAACTGTTCAGCTTCTTCAGCATTACTGGTCGGGGCATAGACTTGGATTACCGATATTGAATGGTTTGCCTTGAAAACGAACAGAGATCATTCTGTCATTTTTGAGATTGCATCCAAGTACTGCATTTCGGACTCTTGTTGACTATGATGGCTACTCCATTTCTTCTAAGGGATTCCTGCCTACAGCAGTAGGTATAATGGTCATCTGAGTTAGATTCACCCATTCCAGTCCATTTTAGGGAAATACTAACAGTGCGTAAAAATCAAGTTTAGCACAATTGTAAAACTGCTCTTAATTTCTCATAATATTACAAAATTCTTTTTTGTTTTTTTTGAAAGAAGACTTAGTTGTTAGTTAAGAACAGATGAATCTTTTGCAAAAAGATTTTCTCAAAAAATGGCTGGGGGAAAAAGGAAGCCTGCATTTTGGTCTTCTTCCTGCTTGTAACTGACCGTGTGATCTTGGGCTTCTCCTTTTCTCTTAAGAAAAATATTAATTTGATCATTTTAAAGACTTCTTTAAAGAAGGAAAAAAGATAAATATTGATTAAGCAAAGTTGATCCTGATGTTTGTCCTGTCTTACAGGATAACAGTAAATGGATTAATGGCATGGATGAACAAATTATGTCTTGGGCAACTTCCAGACCTGAGGTCAGTAAAGAGGACAATAACTTTATGGTGGTTCTTAATGAATCTTCTGGTTCTAAATGCTTATGTGTTTATACCCTCATGTCCCCCACAGAGGCTTGTACACACTTAGTACCCAGCAGATGCTTGTTTGAATGAATTAATGAATCAGATTTTGATTTGTTTGTGGTTTTCTAGGACTGGCACCTGGGAGGTAAATGTGATGTCTACTTGTGGGGTGCTGGCAGGCATGGACAGCTGGCAGAAGCTGGAAGAAACGTAATGGTACCTGCAGCAGCTCCCTCATTCTCACAGGCCCAACAGGTAACTAGGAGGGTAAAGAATTGGAGAACTGACAGTTCTGATTCCCTTGCGTTCAGTAACTTCCTTTGGGATGGTTTGTCCACTGCATAATCTATTGTGAGGGACCCAACAAAGTCATGATATATAGCTTCTAAATAAAGTTTTATAGAGTTTTTATCAGACTTAAGTTTTGTTAATATTCCCAAATTTTTCTTGTTTTCAAGTATAATGAATTAACATTCATGATGCTTTAAGCCTGCCCAGTACATATTTATAGATGTTAAAATATCACTAATTATCAATTCTCTCTTTGGGGTCACAAGCTTGCTGGGATCTTTAGCCAGATCTCATTGATACCCCTCCCCTCTTCTAATAATTGTGGTGCTAAATCTCCAAACTCTTCTTAAGGCTCCTGCTTTCACTTCCGTTCTTCTCTACCTCAGGAAGCCCCAAGATGCACTACTGTTTCTTGCAGATATCCCCTCCAGTTTCTGTTTCTTGGTGGCCTCCAGCCAGTCTTTACTATTTTCCCATCACTGTTTCCTTTTTCTTCTTTTTATCTATCTTCTTCTTAAACTCTGCACAATTGATTGAAAGGTCTGTAGATAACATGTTTCTAAACTGTCTTAAATCATCAGATGAGCCTCATACATCTTTTAGTTAAGTAAGCAGTTTTATGGCTTATAGGAATCCCATAGTTACGTCAACTCTTCCGCTTTAGTGAAAGGATGAAAGAACTGATAAAGGTAGCCTAGGTATATATGGAATCATTTTAAATGTTTGCATGTTAAAGCTATGTAATAGAAGATATTATATTTAATTTTGTGTTTTTATACTAGGTCATATGCGGTCAAAATTGTACCTTTGTCATCCAGGCCAATGGCACGGTATTGGCTTGTGGGGAAGGAAGTTATGGCAGATTAGGACAAGGAAATTCAGATGACCTTCATGTGCTGACAGTCATTTCAGCCTTACAAGGTAAAATTATCCTCAGTTAAAATCATATCAGAAACTATGGCCTGTTTGTAGGAATGTTTGCTTATTACATTGCAACTCACCCAAACCTTTGCTAAATAAAGTCATGTAGGGTTTTCACTTATATTTATATTCTGGTTTAGGCATGTACAACCTTAATTTTCCATATTTTAAGTTGTATTATTTTACAAATTGTCATAGCATTGCTAGAATTCAATGATATGAATTTCTGTGTTAATACTCACTGAAGATTGTAAAAAAATTCTTTAAGATTGCAAAATTGTAATTTGGTAACTATTACTAGCAGTAGTAGGGCTTCCCAGGTGGCTCAGTAGTGAAGAATCCACCTGCCAATGCAGGAGACACAGGAGACATGGGTTCCATCCCTGAGTAGGGAAGATCCTCTGAAGGAAGAAATGGCAACCCACTCCAGTATTCTTGCCTGGAAAATTCTATGGATAGAAGAGCCTGGCGGGCTACAGTCCATGGGGTTGCAAAGAGTCAGATACGACTGAGCAACTGAGCACACATGCAATAGCAGTAGTAATCAGGCATGTGCTTCATTAACGTTAAACATTAATTTACATAGAAATGTGCATACCTACTAAAGTCTTTAAAAGGACATCTCCATCAGAGTTCTCTGACTTGGAGAAAGAATATCTCTGGAAAAAGCACTGCAGGGGGCCTCTGGCTTGTTTCTTAAGTTAACTTTTACTGACTCTAAAGTCAATAGACAAAGCAAATTGAGTTTTTTAAGTAAATGCATTTAAGTAACATAAGTTCATAATAAATTCTTGAATAGCTCTAAGTTCTCTTCCTTCAGATCTAAGTGTGACGAGCACAACGTTGGGGATGGGAGGGCTTGGTTCCTGTTCAGTTCTATTACATCCTGCCTCTGGTGCCTTGCATCAGCTACTGGACCTCTTTGTGACTCAGTTTCCCTAGTTGTACAAATGGTGATGATAATATCTGCCTCATAGGCTCTGTGGGAAAATAGAAAATGAACAATCCATGTAAAGCACTTACAGGAGTGACTAGAACATAGTCCTTAGTGACTGGAATTGCTCCTATCACCCTTCTTCTGTTCCTTATCATGATCATCATTTTATGTTACTGTTCCCAAATTTCTAGGTTATGGCTACAATTTAGATTTATAATTAAAGATATTCTTTTTTATTTCTGTAGTACTGTTGTATTTTTTTATTCTATGAGACTACTTTGTAGCAACTTCAACTAAAGAGGGAACTTTTACCACCCAGTGACTCTTGTGTTTCTGCTGTGTTGCAGGCTTTGTGGTGACCCAGCTGGTGACTTCCTGTGGTTCTGATGGGCACTCAATGGCCCTGACTGAAAGTGGTGAGGTCTTTAGCTGGGGAGATGGTGATTATGGCAAACTCGGCCACGGGAACAGCGACAGGCAGCGACGACCCAGGCAGATCGAGGCCTTACAGGGAGAAGAAGTGGTGCAGGTCGGGCAGGATATGGATAAATTTATCTTTGAATGTAAACATACTGGGTTTAGTTCTCAAGATTAGGTGATGAAAAACAGTAGGAAAAACATATTACCCCATCATAAAAGATCCAGTGTTTTCAGTCATTCTTGAGTGTCTCAGGGGTTTAAATAGGTTTTGGTATTAGAATGGACTTTTTCCTAAATCAGCTGGTTGACCTAGGCCAGGGTGCTTCAGGTCTTTGTAAGAGGTGAAGTTTAACTCCTGTCCCACGGTTCTTAATCTACTGCTAAATGGAAAGCTTTGCTTCCAACCTGTCATTATTATTACAAAGGTTGAGTTTGTATACTTTTTTTCTGGAAAATCAATTAGTGATCTAAAATAGTGTTGTCAAATTGCATAGTACCTTAGAGTTTACAAACAATTTCCCCATTCATTAACTCATATAGTCTAGGTCATCTCTGTGCAGCTGAAGAGTAGCAACAGTTCTTCCAAGGTGTGCTGTTTATTCTGGTCTTTCTGAAGATGATGAGGAGCAGGAGGGCCACTTGGGTGGATAGGACATACTGGTATTGAAGATCCTGAGTTGCCAGTCAAGTTTATTTTAAAGATTATTTAAAGATTATTACTGTATTAAAAACGCAAATGACTGATTTTTTTCTTAGTATACCCTCTTATTAACATTTTTGTTCTTATTGGTTCTGTTTGTAGATGTCTTGTGGCTTCAAACACTCAGCAGTAGTAACATCAGATGGCAAACTGTTTACCTTTGGGAATGGTGACTATGGTCGTCTGGGTCTGGGAAACACCTCTAACAAAAAACTTCCAGAGAGAGTGACTGCACTGGAGGGATATCAGATTGGACAGGCATGAAATAAGTCAATAACATGTTCTATCTGATCATAGTTTCTTATTTCCTCTGTGTGCACTTAGATACTGTCCTTTCAGGAAGATTAGAATCACCAGTTGTACTTATCCTGATGTACATTTTGTTTGGCCTAATTGGTAATTAGTTAACAAATGAAAGTCATAATTCAGAGTGTGAATATTTCAAACTCCTCTTCATAATATAATTTAATATGAAACCTTTATACAATATAGTAACTCCTGTTCAGTATCCTGGAAGTAGATGGCTGAATTGTAGCATATTGGTAGCTGCTGCTCTTTAGTAGTAATTGTCCATGACCTATACATGTTGAGACTCTCTCTTAATGAAAAGAGGAGATAAAATATTTTTATCTTCCTCTATCTTTTGTTATTCTTTAGACTGTCTCTGGTGTGAATGGGTATTTTTTCATCATATGTATTTTTTTCCTGTCTTGTGTACCATCTAATTCAGAGTTAGCCATAGCTATTTGAAAGATTTTTCTTTGAAGAAAAGAAGGTTGTCTTTTGTTTGTGAATGTTCAGAATGTTTTCTTCATGACAAATTTTGGTTAACATATGTAAAACCCTGAAACCAATAAAAATCTTCTGGAAACAGAGCCAACTTTTTCACTGAAGTAAAGAGAAAGGGACCCAGAAATGGGTATGTGTTTTAGGTATTGTCATTTGCCTTACTGACCACCTGTTCTTTCTCCAGGTGGCTTGTGGCTTAAACCACACGTTGGCAGTGTCAGCAGATGGCTCCATGGTGTGGGCTTTTGGAGATGGGGACTATGGAAAACTAGGTTTAGGAAATTCCACTGCAAAATCTTCACCACAGGTCAGTATTGTCTTTAATCTAGGGATGCAGACATCATCGTTTTCTTCTATGTCAGTACCTCTTTTTAGTTGGAAGTAATTTACTTGTAACATTTTTGGTAGTTCATAATGAAATATAGAAGCTTCCTATGCTTATTCTTAAATTTCCATCATTCTGGATCTTATTTTAAATAAGCCATTAATTACTAAACTGGATATAAAAATTCTGCAAGGACAAGCATCTGTGTTTGTCATGGACTGAATAGTGTAGGACTACCTCCCATATAGAGAAGAAATAAGTATAAATATATTCCCAGGATATCTTATGGAGAGAAGCGTGAACAATCTTTTGTAACTGTGCTTGTGGCTGCCATTTCAGCTTGTTCTTACCACTGAATTATACAGGTGTGTGCCTTTTTAAAAGTAATAGGAAAACCGAGTGCATAAACAATAATTTAGAGTCTTTATTCACATTATAGAAGGTTTTTCGGCTCTTCAGAACTCTTATACAGTCCTTTTTATGTGGATTTTTCTAATATGTTTAACAAGCAGCGTGATTTACAAGTATTCAATTTATGTTCAACTCCAGATTTCACTATCATATGTAGTCTGTGACATCTTGATAGCTAGATTGGTAAATATTCAGCAGTAGGTACAGAAGGGAAGGAAACCCTCTCTGAAGAACACATAAAGCAGTTATTGTTACCTCTGAAAGCAGAAAAAAATCTGACTGCGAGCAGCCTGTGGCTTCACCTGGTCTTTTAGTGTTCTTTAAACAGCTATTGAGTTCTCTTTGGTTTCTGTTGTGCAGAGCAGTGTTTCCACTTCACATGGGGTGCTGGGGGATTTTAGTCAAACATCCCGTACCCCCTGTAGAACTTGCCCAAATTCAGGTAGTCTGCAGAGCAGTATGAGAAAATAACATTTAGGAGTGTGGGTTTAACTGGAAATAGGTGGGTGACTATTAATATTTTCCTGGAAGATAGTCCTTGAGTTTATACATCAGTTCAGTTCAGTCACTCGGTCGTGTCCGACTCTGCGAACCCATGAATCACAGCACACCAGGCCTCCGTGTCCATCACCAACTCCCGGAGTTTACTCAAACTCATGTCCAGTTTATACATACCAGTAGGCAAATTTGAGTTTTTTTCTTTTCTTTTTAAAGTATGTGCCTTACCCTTTTACTTTGCAGAAAGTTGATGTCCTTTGTGGAATTGGAATCAAAAAGGTTGCTTGTGGAACTCAGTTTTCTGTTGCATTAACCAAAGATGGTCATGTGTATACCTTTGGTCAAGGTAAGGCATTTTCCAGGCACTAATTATATTGCTTATTTTGTGCACACATGTATTACAGAAACATGTTCCCTCCAGCTATATAGAAAATGCTTAAATTGAGTCACTTCTCATTCTGGGTGATGAGCTACCCTCATTCCCCAGGTACTTTTCAGCTCCTCTTTCATGATGTTTGCTGTTAGGACAAACTCTCCTCCTCATTGATCACCCCTCCTACCAGAGCCTCTGTTCTTGCTGGAAGAATTCCTGCCAAAGCCTTCCTTTCCTCATCTCTGCTGCCTTTTTGCCTTGCTGCCACAAGCACTGCCTTGACCACCAGAGCTCCTCTGGATCCTGCCTCACTTCCCAGCCCCTGCAGGGACTGGGGGGTTCAGGTCTTAGGAATTCACAGGCATTCAGGATTCAAATCTTAAGTAAATCCAAATCCAGGCATCCACAGTGGGATTCCCTGGAAACGTGTTCACTTTTGTAAGGGGAGCTTCCTGGCAAGTTGTAGTGACTGAAGGGTGTTTGAGGCAGATGTGAGGAAGAGGAAGAAGTAAGCTGTGATTGAAGTTTCTAGTCTTGGAAGAATGTTGACACCACTGACAGGACAAGGGATTGGTTTTGGGGAAAGAGACAAAGAGCTTAGTTTTAGTCATATTGAATTTGGGCCATGTACTCTAGGCTACGTGTATGGAGAAGTATGGCAAGTTACTGGGGATTTAGGTTTGAAATTCCAGAGAGATTGCTTATAGAGATGTTGGTTTGCCTAATGGATAATGGTTTAGTTAAAGCCATATAAATAGGCTCTAAGAAACCCAGGGAGAGAACATGGGATAGAAAAGTAAGAGGATAAAACTCTGGAATGTGAGTAAAGGGCATGTAAGCACAGGAAGAGGACTCAGGAGAGTTGGCTTTGAAAGGAGTGGAGAGAGAGAGAGGTAGCCGGTGAGCCAGGAGAGTGCAGTCTCTGAGGAGCAGGAGGAGCTGAGGCCACATTATCAGAAGGTAAAGTAGAGCTCCATGGGCTGCAGCTGGAGAAGAGGCCGCTGCAGTAGGCAGTTAGGAGCTATTCATGGCTTTTGAGAGTAGTTTCAATGCAGTGATGAGAATGGAAGTTAGGCTGCAGAAGGTGGCCAAGCCAAACAGCATGTGAAACAACAGGAACTAGTGTGCACTTTGTAGAAGTTTGGTGGCAAAGATAAGGGGAGAAGTTGGCTGGAAATTTGAGAACAAGAAAGGTTGCATGATGTGTTTTCTTAGGCTGCAAGAACTTTAGAGCCTTTATGACTTATGTGCAAGTCCTCTCAAGTATGAGGATGCTAGAGGTACCTCTTGGTTTGAAGTAAGCTAATCATTTTAAATTTAACTTCATTTATTTTTATGGATAAGGAGATTGTGACATTTTGCAAAGAAGCAGTTTTAAACTTTATCCACTCAGAATCCAGTATACCTTACCAGAAAACCAGTTTTTGCCCCAGTGAGATATATATGTCATTGCCATACCACCATAGACATTAAATGACTCATTAGAAATTAGGAAAGGACTATGGTGTACCCTCCATAAATTTCCTTTTGCTGTTTTTTCAGATCGCTTGATAGGCTTGCCAGAAGGGCGTGCTCGCAATCACAATCGACCACAGCAAATCCCTGTCCTGGCTGGAGTGGTCATCGAAGATGTGGCTGTTGGAGCTGAACACACACTTGCTTTGGCTTCAACTGGAGATGTGTATGCCTGGGGGAGCAATTCAGAGGGGCAGGTAAATATTTACTTCTCTGCTGCTCTCTCATGTCTAGAAATCTGACAAAATTGTTCATTTGGCAAAGAGATAAGCTAGAAACTCAGAATATCTACACCAGGCCTCAAGCACATCACTGAGCTCTACATCAGGTTACTTTGAGTCCAGTTGTGCGTATCTCTCTTTTGCTTGTGGCCTAGTAAATGTATCATTGTTTAAAGAGAAATCTGGCAATACAGCAAATGTAGTTAAGGGGATTAACTCAATATATGTGTGTGTGTACACACTGAGAAGTGCCTGGCACATAGTAAACGGCATTTTATAATTATTTGCTACTGTCATCATTAATCATCATCATTTTCACTACAGTAATAAGAGAGATTACATACTAGAAGCATCAGTTGATCTGAAAAATGGAAAGAATAAAACAACAATACTTTTATGATATGACAGTGTACAAAGTATATTTGTTCAGGAGGTCTTGTCACTCCCATTATGCAGAGCAACAAACCGAGCGTATAAGAGATTGACAAAAGACTCAAGAGGTTGATGTGTTCAGCCTTTCCTGTATGTGGAGGAGGGACGTACTTTGGTGGAGGAGGTCTGAGATGCCTGCTGCTACAGTGGCTTTCAGCTCCACATGCAGAACCACATCCCCTTCCTCTGTAAATCTGCTTTACTTATGGCTGCCTCTAGAACCAGCAGCCCTCAAGTTCAAGGTCCAATATTATTCATAGTAGCCTCATTTTGGCTCTGTGGTCTCCTCATCATTATATTAACAGGTGGGGAAGCTGGTCATCACTCTGGTTGCACATTGTCGTAATGAGAAGAGAGTTGATGTGGGGATGCTTTTGGAAGGTCCCTGGTGGACCTTGACATTATCCTGCCTGGTGATGTTGAGGTGCTCAGCCACCAAAACACTGGTTGTCCTAGTCAGGCCCTAAGAACAGAGATCTGGAGATGAGAATTTTATTCTGTGTGTATTTTTATAATTGTTTATTTACTGTTACACAGGCAATGTGTAACATGTTAAAAATCAAGAAATCAGTGTATTTTAAGTAAAACCTCTAGGGATCATTCTGTTATATATGTATTTTTTAACTTTCCAAGAATTTATTTCCTGTCTAGAAGTGAAGATGTTTTCAGTCATTGAGACTCCTCTGCTAGATTTGGAATGGCCTTGTTGCAGCTTAATTTATAGGAGACAGTATGAGCTATGAGGATCATTCTGATAGAGAAAATCAAAATTAACTTCATTATTTTGATATTGTTGCTTGATACAGATAGTAACTTATTTATGTCTGCTACCATCCAAAACAAAATTTTACCATCTTGGCTTCCTCTCTTCCTCTTTCTAATTGAATATCTGAGTATTTGTAATTTATTCCCAGCTTGGCTTAGGTCATACCAACCACGTTCGAGAACCAACCCTGGTAACAGTTCTGCAAGGGAAAAATATTCGGCAGATCTCAGCTGGCCGCTGCCACAGTGCTGCATGGACAGCGCCACCTGTCCCACCGAGAGCACCAGGTGAGGCAGGAAATAGCCATGCTCCGGCAACCTCTGTTTCACCCCAGCTGCACTGTCTGCTTGCCAGCTTCACACTGCATCCAGGCACCATTCTGAAGCCATCAGACCTTCCCCCACACAACCAAAGCACTCTTTGTGCTACAGCACTGCAGATACTTTCAAAGCAGGCAGTTCTCCTACAGACTTCATTACATAGCAGTCCTTCTCTGCTTCCCAAAAGAAGAAAACATATTACTTAGGCAAGCAAATTTATAATTTTAGAACAGTAATGAAGTATTTTTATATGTAAAAGTGATGAATTACAGCTTTCTAAGGCATGCTGTTAATAAACATGAAAAGCCCTGAGACCACTTGTTGAATTATCCACCGTAGTCAGTGGTTTGAAACATGGTGTTGTCTATACATTGGCACAGCAGAAAAAATTGTTACCATTTTGCTCTAGTGATAGGATATTTCTATCTTTTGTGTGTTTTGCTTTTAATTTATTATGAAACCTTATAGATCTACAAAAGATAAAAAGAAAATTAAATGTATATCATCCCCCACAAATGTAACCATTGCCTTAAGTATGATATTTATCATCCTATGCATTTCTTCATATTTGGGCTACCTCTTTCGTAGACTGTCAAGTCCTCTCTGGTATCTGAAGCACTAGAATGTCCCTGAAGTGACCTTGTGCCTGAGAGCTGCTTTCTCATTCCTTTTTGGAGTCCCCTACTTCTTAGCCACAGGTCCTTGGGGAAAACTCCCCATACCAATTGTTTTCTCTTAGATACCCTTAGAGAGCAAGGTAGGCCTGCCAAGTAGATTCCAAACAAGAATGTTCTAATAGAATGAGCAGTGCTGCCAGGCCACTGACAATTTCAGGTTCTCAGGGGCTTCTTCAGCTTCCAGCAGGGTTTCCCTTCCACTTCAGGACAGAGACTAGACAGCATGGTGGCTAAAGGTTCAGACTCAAAAACCACATTGCCCGGGTTGAATCCTCCACCTAGGAGCTGAGTGACCCTGAGATTCCATTCCCTTATCTATAAAATGAGCATAATAACAGCACCTATTGTAAAGAACTGCAGGAGTAAATGAATCAGTTCTTATGAAGCTCTTAGAACAGTGTCAGGCACGTAGAAGTACTCAGTAAATGTTTGTTTAGTTGCTAAGTCATGTGAGTCTTTGCGACCCCATGGACAGAGGGGGTCCATGTTAGCTTTAACTAATAGGAAAATACCTCTGAGAACTGAGCTGTACAAATGTTTATTTGCAGGAAACTCAAATAAGTTGAGTATCTGATTTTTAGAGTTTTGTGCATTTCTGTAAGAGGATACCCATGGATATCCTCAAAGTCCTTGTAGTCTTTGCTTCTACAGAGCTTATTCTTTAGTATAAAACCTCCATGAATCATGTACTCATATCTTTCATTCTGTCATGTTAACTTTCTGTCAGAGCCCTAGTAAGTATGGGAGGGGGTTCTGCCGAGTTGCCCATTTCCATTTTCCAGAACTTGCTCTCTGGTCCTGGTCCACACCTTGTGTTATTATGAAGATGTCAGGAATGAAATGTTATTGAATGTGAAAGAACAAATTTGGGTGTTTTGTTTTGTTTTGTTTTGTGTGTGTGTGTATGAAGAAACTAAGTCCATAGTTAAATGGGAAAGTAAATTAAAGGAGAAAAAAGTAAGTTTCCATGATGATAAATAAAAAAGATGTTTTACAAACCAACACTAGTGCATCAAAAATTTAAGATGAATTGATGGATAGAGGAATTGATAAATAAGTGATAAAGTATACAGAGCAAAATATTAATTATAAGTGGTGGGAATGGATATTCATTATATACCTGCAACTTCTGTATGTGTTTGAAAATTTTCAAAATGCTGAAAATGAAAGCAGTGCATTTTCCTTTACAAGTGTGCATCTGTGTTCTGGGCAGGTGTGTCAGTGCCTCTGCAGCTGGGCCTGCCCGATACAGTGCCCCCCCAGTACGGGGCTCTGAGGGAGGTGAGCATTCACACTGCGAGGGCCAGGCTCCGGCTGCTTTACCATTTCTCTGACCTGATGTACTCGTCCTGGAGGCTACTGAACCTCAGCCCCAACAACCAGGTAACGCTCTGGCTTAGGAAGCGGTGCCCGTGCTGTGCTCACCAGGTCCCTGGGCCTTTTTTTTCAGCCTTCAAATACTTCCTCCATGGCTAATGCTCTTACTCTTAGCACCCAGGAAATCTAGAGAAGGCACCAATTCTGTTCTCATTTTACTGCTGGATTAAGGATGATCCAGATACAGGTTATCATGCTGCTGGACACAAAATGGTCTTCCTTCAGTGTTTTGGTTTTTCGAAAGTTCAAGGAAGTATGAATGGCTAAGCATGTATTTTCTACAAACTGTAGTATATGATTTTAAAACTTAAGCACACGAAAGTGTTAATACCTCAGTCAAAGGGGTTATATAAATGAGTGTGAGAAACTTTGGAGACTTCTTGCTGTCCTTACAAATGAACATACCCTGTGGAGGGGCAGTGGGGAGATAAAGTAAATTTGGCTGATTTGATTGTCCTTAATAGAACAGTCTAGTAATTTAGAAAGAAAGCAACCTGGCTATGTTTGTTTGGTTAATGTGTAGGCATGCCTGCCAAAATGTGTATTAGTTTGTAAAACTGTTAGTCAAAAATCCTTTTGGGGTGGGATATTCAGAGAGAACAGCATTGAAACAAGTATACTATCAAGGGTGAAACAGATCACCAGCCCAGGTTGGATGCATGAGACAAGTGCTCAGGGCTGGTGCACTGGGAAGACCCAGAGGGATGGGATGGAGAGGGAGGCGGGAGGGGAGATCGGGATGGGGAACACATGTAAATCCATGGCTGATTCATGTCAGTGTATGGCAAAAACCACTACAATATTGTAAAGTAATTAGCCTCCAACGAATAAAAATTAATGGGGGGGAAAAATCCTTTTGGTAACCTAGTCACGGGTGTATGAGAGATTTGAGAAATCATTGTTAGAAGTAGATAATCAACCTGGCAACAGAATACTGTGCAGCACTAACAGAATGCTAGCATCCTGTTTACAGTTAATGAGAGAAATGTTTATGGTATAAAGTGAAGTGAGAAAAACAGAAAATGGATATAACTAGTGCAATCTTGAAAATGTGGAAAGGAAGGCAACTGGAAGGAAGTGGAGGAAAGTGTTAATGGGGCCATCTCCATATGGTAATATTAGGGATGATTTTATTTGTGTGCTTATGTGTATGTCCTTTTCTGTACTTTAATAATCATACTTTATCAGAAAAATATTTTGAAAAAGTTGCTAATAAGGGCTAATACCCAGATTTATACTTTTAAAGTGCATTTCTAAAAGTGACATGTTACTTCTTTTCAGCCTTAGGTTGTACCATTTCTGCTAAGCTTGCTTTCTGTTACAGAATAGTACATCTCATTATAATGCTGGAACATGGGGCATTGTGCAGGGACAGCTTCGGCCTTTGTTAGCCCCAAGAGTCTACACCCTCCCAATGGTGCGCTCTATAGGAAAAACCATGGTTCAAGGCAAAAACTATGGACCTCAAATTACTGTAAAGAGGATATCAACCAGGTTAGCACATTATGTATGTATATTTCATTAACTGGCATATTTTGAGATGGACTTACTACTGACTAATCTCTGTGAACCTTAGCTTCCTCGTCTATAAAGTGGAATGCTAATAGTATTTTATGTCAGTACCTAGTGTAATTACAGTGAGCCTAGCACAGTGTCTGGCTGTTGTTAAGCTGGCCTGTTCCTTCACTGATGGGAGAATATCTTCAAGTGACATTTGTGGTGATTTGGGAGTATTATATTTTATTTTGTTTTCTCTTTCTTTTAAAGAGGACGGAAGTGTAAGCCTATCTTTGTTCAAATAGCGAGACAAGTAGTTAAACTGAATGCCTCAGACCTCCGTTTGCCCTCCCGAGCCTGGAAGGTTAAGCTAGTTGGAGAAGGTGCGGATGACGCCGGAGGAGTGTTTGATGACACAATCACAGAGATGTGCCAGGTATATTCATGCAATGTCCCCTGCTGAGTTGTCCACTCAGGTGGTGGGCGGTTTACTATTTCCAGTGATATGACTGTGGCATGATTTTATAAATCTAAGCAAGAATTCATTTGTGATACTTACATAAAGCCATGCTGTTAGTAATGTATATGTGAATTATTGCAAGGTTTTGTGAAGTGCTTCATGAAGATATGTTTCTGAGTTAGTGCCAGTGCTTGGCCATCTACCAATGACTTGCCATCTGTTGTTCTGTATAACAGAGAGAGGAAACAGCAATGACACATATGTACACTTCTGTAACAGACAAATCCAGGACCACTCATGTGCTCCCATTTATTTTGGTGCTTTTAGAACAAAGAACAACCAAGCTCCAAGGAAATTAGAAAAACAAATCTTAAGAGTTTGAACAAGTCCATATTTTAAAATCTACAGTCACAGTTTTGCTTCCAAATCAGCTCTGATCCTTCCAGCTTTGCCTCATATCAGGATTTTTCTAATAAATCTGTATCTAAAATAATACTTGGCTATCATTTATTAAGTTTATTTGAATGTCACTATACCCTGCTCAGAGACACCCCAGCTCAGGCCCTGGATTGGCTTTTTCATCTTTATTCTGTGTACTGCAGGATATTTTCTCCATGGGGGAGTTCCTAAATTCATTTTAAGTTACAGCCATGAAAATAATTACAGAGACTGCTATTTGTCATATAGCATTATAAATTCCTCAACATTCTCTCTTCAGCATGATCTTTAATGTTAATTGATTCATTTTCTTGATATATTTAACTCCATTTCTAAAAAAATTGTTCATTCTTCTACAGGAACTTGAAACTGGTATTGTGGACCTTCTTATACCATCTCCCAATGCTACCGCAGAAGTGGGTTACAATAGGGACAGGTAAGGGCAGTCAGCAAGTGTTACTGAATGTCTGCAATAATAGTGTACATTTACTATATGCTAGGCACTGTTCTAAGTGTTTTACATGGATTATCCCATTGAATCTTCATTATAGCTCTAAGGAGTAGGAACTGTTACTGTTCTCCTTTCACAGGTAGGAAACTGAGGCACTTACATCATGACTAGTTATGATGTAACAAGTCACTTGAAAATGAAACCAGACTTCTTTTGTGTTTCTGAAGGCCCACATGGCCTTCCCTCAATGAATTAAAATTCATTAAAAACCTTTGAAATGCTATCCAGTCACAGCAATTAGTATTTGCAATCATTTATTGTTCCTATGTTTTTCAAATTTTGAATTTTGGACCCTGCTTTGTGGACTTGTAAATGATTTTAGGAAATAGGGCATCTTTGAACAGGTAGCTTAAGGACTAATAGAGCATTCACTCACCCTTTTTATGATTCCTCAAAGTAATTCAAAATACGGTCCCTGTCCTGTCTAGAACAATAACAGTAGGCCATATGTCACTATTGAACACCTGAAATGTGGTTACAGGAGCTGAAGAACTGAATTTTTTTTTTTTTTAAGAACTGAATTTTAAATTTTATTTAATTAATTTAAATAGCTGCATGTGGCTAATGACTGCCATATTGGACAGCACAGATCTAGACTAATGCTTTAGCTGTTTGATAACTTGTTTCTAATAGAAATGAGGACAACTTTGTTTGAAGTATTTCCTTTAATTCTGCAGGTTCCTTTTTAATCCTTCTGCCTGCCTCGATGAACACTTAATGCAGTTTAAGTTCTTGGGAATCTTAATGGGGGTTGCCATTCGCACAAAGAAGCCTCTGGACCTCCACTTGGCGCCTCTGGTGTGGAAGCAGCTGTGCTGTGTCCCACTCACCCTGGAAGACCTGGAAGAGGTAGATTTGCTCTACGTGCAGACTCTCAACAGCATTCTTCACATTGAAGACAGTGGGATTACTGAGGAGAGTTTCCATGAGGTAAATCCTGGCTGGTCCATGTTTCTGCTGGTGTTGAGAATTTTCCATAAAACTCAGATATAGCCTTCCCCTTGCTGTCTAGCTGACCCATGCTGTATACCATTGCTACAATAGCTGCTAACAGAGTCAGCTCCAGCACTCAGCTTCTGTTCCTTCCCCTTTAATCCATTCTCTCTGCTTGTTAGAGTGAAGGACAGAGAGAACCCAGGAGGCCTGGGATAACCAGAGTTCATCAAACCTGGTTTGGAGACTGAGAGATTCAACTGCATTTTTAATGAAAACCAGATGAGTCAGCACTCTCTGCTCATCAAGTAGCCCAGCAGTCCCCGACCTTTTTGTTACCCACCAAGGACTGATTTCATAGAAGACAATTTTTCCATGAATAGGGGTAGACAGGGGGTGATTTGGGGATGATTTAAGCACATTACATTTATTATGCACTCTGTTTCTATTATTATTACATCAGCTCTACCTCAGATCATCAGGCATTAGATCCTAAAAGTTGGGAACCCCTGAAGTATGCCTAATCAGCTATCTCAGTTGCCTTGTCTTCATAAGATTTCTGATGTTGTTGATGTTTTGCTGTGTTAGTGTGTAACATACTCTTTGTGGTCATTTCTACCATGTATTAAAAATTCTTTTTTCTTCTTTTCATAGATGATTCCTCTTGATTCTTTTGTTGGCCAAAGCGCTGATGGCAAAATGGTTCCTATAATCCCTGGTGGAAATAGTATCCCACTCACGTTTTCTAATAGGAAAGAATATGTGGAGAGGGCCATTGAATATCGACTTCATGAAATGGACCGACAGGTGAGAGGAAACATTTTGAGAGGTTCACATGAGAGGTTTGAGAGGTTTGCTTTTGACTCCAAACAGGGGTCAAAAGGGTCTGGTTTTTACTGAATTTTGGTGTATGAGTTCACAGTGTTGATTAATCTGTATCTATATTTCAGTCCCTATTCAGAGACTTTTCAGGCCATATCTCAGGGTCTGCCCTTTACTCAAAGCCTTAGGTGAGCCCTGAATTGGCCACTGTTTGGCTTGGAGGCCACGCCCTCGGCCAGTCCTTCAGAACCTGCCTTCTCACTCTCACTCTTCCTCAGTCTTATTTGTCTTCATGTCTTATTGCCCCCCAACCCAGTGTCCTGCTCCAGCTCAGTCAGTCAGGGTCCATGTGAATGAATCCCTGAAGACTGGCCTTGTAATCCCACATGAGGGCCTCTTTCCTCCAGGTCTGTAACTGTGCAGATCTTTTTGGTCACCTAGAAATTCCTCAAGCTATCACATACTTCTGAGTTGTAGACTAAGGATTAGGCTGCAGAGTTCAGGTCGTCTTTCTTCAATTAGCATGTGAGACATTGAATGAAGAGTGTATTTTTTATATATAACTTATATATCCTGTTCTTTGCTGATACATAGTAAGCATTTAGTAAATGATGGGAGTATGATAAATGACCTTAGAAATGAATACTGTGTCTCAGAGTGGTGATTTTGGTTATATGGTCCTTCATAGCCAATTCAGTAATACCTTATTTGCAGAAGATTTTGGGTTTTTCTCAAGAGTTGGATGCTGGCTCTGAGGCTGTGTAGTAATTTGAATTACATATATTCTATACTCTTCACTCCTGGTTCCTTCTTCAACTCTGGCTTTGGGCCAAGTCTAGTCAGAAATCTGTGTACCCCTTAGCTTAGTAAGTGTGGATCCTGTCAGCAATGTTGTTTAAACAGTCAGGGCTTAGGATTTGTCTCTAGTGCTTAAAGATGCTTACTCCTTATAGACTGGAATAACTGACCAAAAATTCCCTGGTCACTTCCAACATGCTAGATGTGGCCCCCTGCATATGCAGTTTTCCCCATAGTTACTCAATGGGGAGATAGAAATTACTATCACCATTTCAGAAATGAATGCATGGAGTCCAGAGAAATGAAGTAATGTGCTCAAGGCAAAGCCATGATCACAAACCAGGTTTCACTGTGGTATCCAGGCTCTTGTGCTGACCTTTCCTGTGAAGGCCAGATTGACCTGTTCTCCAGCAGCTGTGCTCTGCTCTGCCCTGGCTTTGTTCCTTTCTTGATAATAAGGCCTTCTTCCTCTTTCACTTCCTCCTTGTCTCTTAGAACCCCCGTGTTCTTCCTATAGCTGTCCCAGTTGTTCCCACTCAAGCAGCCATCCATGTACCTCAGCTTGTGTTTTGGCACATTTTGGCTGGGGCATTCCGTTTTCTGCCAGCAGAGACTGTCCTTATTGCCCGTTCATTCCTTAGCCCTGGGCATGATAGCCTCACACAATCATAACGGCTTCCCCAAGATGTGGCTTCTCTTCGGGTTCTCTGGTTTGGCAGATTCTAAACTGACCAAGAGTGGAGAAGTTATTTATGAAACAAACCTTGAACAGTGGTAGGTCTGCGTGTAGAGTCTGCTCTACTGTATAACCTTGGAGTGGTTTCGCCAAACAGACCGTGTAGGCAGCCTCTGACAGCACCCCTTCGGCACTCCTCAGCTGATCTATTCTTTGCACTGTGCTAACAAAAGCTAACTACCCAATCATACAGACTCCTTTAAAATAACTGTCATAATCATGTGAGCAGCAATTATTTGCCTTATATTTTCAGATGAGAAACTTAAAAGAAGTGGTGGGACTGGGATTCAGAACCCATCTCCTGATTAAATTCTCGATCCTTTTTACTGCCTTCCTATGAAAGGACTTCTCAGTTTTACTTTCTTCTTTGTACTTTTCTAACTTTTTTTTAATAATCAGCACAAGTGATTTTTACAAAAAGAATATAACTATTTTCAAAAGAAAATATAAATTACAAAGACAGTAGAAACCCTAGACACATCCTCCGAAAGCTGCTTACCCTGGTGAGAAGATGAAGTATTCCACAGAGCAGTTTTAACAGCCTGTGGCCATGTGTGGTTAGGAGTGTGAGTGAGTGGGGTTGGCATTAGAAGGGCCGCCGTGGGCTAAAGTTTTGTGGGGCTGGGAAGGTGGGCCCCTGAACCTACTTGACCTGGGACAGGAAGGAATGTATGAATCCCACATGCAGGGAGAAACTCTAACAAAGGGTCAGAGGCAAGAAGGTTGGACCGTGTGTAGTCATGCCAGTTCTGAGGGCCAAGTAGAGGGCCTGGGAGCAGATGAGCACACCTGAGGTGCCCGACCCGATTGGGTTCACCATGGGTGCCCAGTCTGCACACAGATGTTGAATGAACAACCTCTCCTGGGAGCAGGTGGCTGCAGTCCGAGAAGGAATGTCCTGGATCGTCCCTGTGCCGCTGTTGTCCCTCCTCACAGCAAAGCAGCTGGAGCAGATGGTGTGTGGGATGCCCGAGATCTCCGTAGAAGTCTTGAAGAAAGTGGTACGGTACCGGGAGGTGGATGAGCAGCATCAGCTGGTGCAGTGGTTCTGGCACACACTGGAGGAGTTCTCCAACGAGGAGCGTGTGCTTTTCATGAGGTTTGTGTCTGGAAGATCTCGACTACCAGCCAACACCGCTGATATTTCTCAGAGATTTCAGATCATGAAGGTTGATAGGGTAAGTAAGGTATTTTTTCTTTCTGGTAATGTCTGCCTTTGTTGCTTCCTTGTTGCTTGCATGTTGGGCTTCAAGTAGGCCTGCCAATTCAGGATTAATGCTTGGAATTTCCAGATTTTTTTTTTTCTTTTTAATCAAGCAGGAAAAACTTGTTTAGAAACATCTCATAACTTCAATTTAAAAAAAAAAATGTTCTACGTGGATGTAGAAACAACAACAACCTTCTCTGAATCTCCCAGTGTCTTCCTGAGTGAAAGCTAAGCTTGGCAGAAGGGCCATCATTGTTACCTCTGCGTCCTATTTCCTATGCCTTTTCATCATGTGCCTTCTGCACTGGGACATGGTCTTGTTTATTAGTTTTCACCAAGATACTAACCATTAACTGGTGCACGTGCTCCAGGAGGGACGTGACGACACGGGGAGCAGCAGTGACATGCTCTGCGGCTACGTGTGTGGTGTGCATCACGGAACAGGCAGTGCGGCTTCTCTGCAGCCTCATGAAAGGCCCCTGCTGCAGAGCGCCAGCCCAGCTGCCGTTTTGACAGATGGCTCAGTAATAAAAGGGCTTAGAGCCTTAAATGCATGCTGCTGCCAGAGTCATCTTTCTTTCTCAGGCACCCATCTGACCATGTCACTCTCCTTTTACACTGTTCAGGGCCCCCTTGTGTTGATTCCAGGACAAACACTGACCACCTTAGCGGCTGTAAACACCTCCACAGTCTGGCCTCTGCCCTGCTTTCTCATATCACCTCCTGACACTTAACTATTTCTGGCTATTATGGCTGCTTGCCTTTCTCCTGATAGACCCACAGTTTTTTGGTTAGTTGGTTGGGGAGGTGGGAGGGTGGTTATTTGGTCATGCCGCATGGCTTGTGAGATGTCAGTTCTTCAACCAGGGATTGAACCTGGGCCGTGACAGTGAAAGCCCAGGATCCTAACTGCTAGGCCACCAGAGAACTTCCAAGACCACCCATGGATACTGTTTTTAAATGTCCATGCCTTTGTGTAGGCTCTTGCCTCTGCTTTTAGAAAGTTCTTTTCCTCTTCCTTTTCCATGTATGCCTGTCAAGCACTTACTCATCCTTTAAGCCCAATACGAATGTCATCTCCTCCAGGAAGCCCTCCTGGATGCTTTCCTATGCCTCCTAACTATTCCTTAGGGCAGACTTAGATCTCCTTATGTCCATCTCCTGGACACTTAGTACATCCCTCAAGCCCAACATTAAGTTAGAGGTGTCTGTGTCCCCTCTTTCTCCTTCTTAACCCCCTAAAAGCTGGGCAGTCCTCTGAGCTGGGCCCATAGTGTTTATTCCAGAAATAGCAAGGAAAATAGGACCTCATTACAAGGGCCTTTCCTTTCTGGTGTTTTTCCAGTAACCACCCCTTGAAAGTTGCTATAGTCAAAGCTGGCCCTCTCCTGCTGCCTCCTGAGGCTGCCTGCCTGGGCTCCACTCCTAGGCTGGGCTTGCTGGAGAGGCCTCACACAGGAAAGGCTATGAAAAGAGCCTCCCCATGAATTTTCTACATGACTTGCCAGAAACTAAAAGCTGTGAATCTATTTTGTTGCTTCAGAGAGGAGGAAATGGTTTGCTTCTATTCAGTTCTGGAAAAAAGCCTTGCCTTATATCTGTTCTGGGCTACCCTGCCATCCCAGGAGTTAATCCACTAAACACCCCTGCCTGGAAAGTTTTAGCCTCAGGAAACTGACCACTATTGGTCTCTCCTTTGTGACTTTTAAACCATTTCTCCAGTTTCCAGATCAGAGCCACCTGTTGACATTCCCCTTTAGTATCTTTGTGGGTTGTGGTTTTTCTGCATTCGTCACTGGCTCTGGCACAGCTAAACTTCTGGGCCTTCCATCTCCCACCTCTTAGAAATGCACTCACCTGATGTTGAGTTCCAAAAAGGAGGGCTGGTTTCCAGAAGTTCAGTGAGAAAGAGAGGGCAGGATCTTTTTTTGAAACTTTTTTTAAATTATAAAAACAATATATATCATTACTATCATTATAGATAGTTTGGAAAACAGTTGTGTTTGCAGGCCAGGACAGTGTTTGCAGGGAGGGACAGGAATCCTGTCCCTCTAGTGGTATCCATTTTCACTTTTGTGTAATTCTTTAGGCATACACATTTTTGCATGACATGTTTGGAACTTTATATAAATTATATTCGTATTCACCTAACAGTCTATCCCCAGCACTTTCTGTCATGCTACTAAGCATCATAATTATTGTTTTAAACAACTGTATTACCATCAGTTAAAGAGGTGGGATGGGATTTCATTAACTGTTCCTTCCTCATCGGAGCGGTAATGGGATGGCAGGCAAAGGGTGCAGAAGGCTCACTAGGAGGACAGTGAGGGGAGGAGGAGTGTGGTGACTCCCTCAGAGTTGTTCCTTCCATTTCACTGGCTCTGTTGGCGCATCTGCATAGCAGCTTCAAGTTTGCACCCTCTGGTGAAAGGGAGTGAACTCTGTTGCCCTGTAGCAGGCACTGTGTGAAGCATGTTCTCCCAAGTAACCCAACCAGTCAGGGCTCATTCTCATGTCACACGGGAGGGCCTTCGAAGAGTGAGGAGAGGAAAGAAGCGTCTTTACCAAAAGCTAGATGGCCACAGGACACCAGAGCCTGCGCTTTCCCTACCATGGCCAAGCCTCTGCTTGCTCTCCAGGTGGCCATGCAGTCAGTCCTATTCGCAGAGCCCGCCTGCAGGCAGGGAGAAATGCTCTCCTGACTTGGGGGATGGTGGTTATGAGCAGCACTGCTCCCCACCCCCCACCCCCCCATGACACCCTGATGCTGCAGTCACAGCTCTGGGTCTCTCTCTCCACAGCCTTACGACAGTCTGCCTACCTCACAGACCTGCTTCTTCCAGCTGAGACTGCCCCCCTACTCTAGCCAGCTGGTCATGGCTGAGCGCCTGCGCTACGCCATCAACAACTGCCGATCAATCGACATGGACAACTACATGCTCTCGCGAAACGTGGACAACGCTGAGGGCTCCGACACTGACTACTGACTCCCGAGGGTGCCATCACCCCTTTCTTCTCAGTAATGTTCACTTCCAGTTTAATGTTGATACACTTTTATGGTAACTACATAGATGTTTTAGGAACATAAAGCAACGACGTTATAAACAGTGGCCACATTTAGTTACTCGAAAGGTAACAAAGAAATTAGATGTTTTTATTTTTCTGTGATTGTACAAAAAAAAAGGCAAAGTGCTCTCAGTCAGGTTTTTCCCTCCATACTTTTGGTCACTTTTGATAAGTTTGCATGGAACCATTTTGGTGCATTTTTAGTTGGGAATGGTACATTTTTGTAAACCCACCCAGTGAACATGGAATTGTACATTGTGTATAATTGTTCATTAGAAAGGACAGTTTTACATGAATATTCATATATTTATTTTGTTTTAATTTGAATTGCCTGTGCAGGGTTCCTTATGCAGAGAAATAAAGCTGATTCAGGAATCAGTGCATGGGCTGCTTTTGTTATTGGAGCTTTGATGAAGAGAGAGTGAGCTTTCAAGTTTCGTTTTGACAGCTTTTTGATTCATCAGAAACATTCCTTCACACTGGAATTTGCTTGGAAATGACAGAGCAGAGGTCCACGTGGGTATAGCAGCCCCTGAGGTGAAAGCTTCTATTCACTGGTTCCGTCAGCCTCGGTCTCTCACTGTGTTCCCTCATCACAGGCCCTTGTGTCAGCCACTTGGCCCGTACTTTTGCACCACCCTGCCGCCTCCTCCAGAGCTGGCTTAAAGTGTGACACACTCATAGGAGCCTTTCTTAAACAGCCCAGGATACCTGGTACAGGAGACAGCTCTACTCAGTTCTGACACCACCACCCCCACCCCACCGCCCGCATACGTGAATGAGTGACCATGGGAATCTGTGCGTTAACATGAGAACTAAGGAGTGGCTTTTATGTCCTTGAAGGACGGTAGGGAGTTGTGCTGGGGACTGGAGAAAGGATTACACCCTTGGTGCTTAAACGCAGCCCTTGAAGGCCCTGGGCTATATGCTCATTTGCTCAGGCATGTCAGAATGAGCATGTGGTTCTGGGAGAAAGGGCCATCTGGAGAGCAGCTGTGAAGGCTCTGGGAGTGGGGACAGGGAGCAGGCACAGCCTTCAGGTGGCTTGTCTCTCTCATCCATTAGAAGTTCATGCCCCACTATACTTCCAGTGTACTTCATGGACAAGGTCAAGGCTGACAGCGTGCTCAAATGAGGTGCCAGACAGAGAGCTTTACAAGTACTTGTTTTCCACAACATAGGTAAAAGGCATGTGTTCCAAAAAGAAATTGGAAGGAAAATGTGGTTTTGCTTGCCAAAATAATGTGGTGCATGGATGTTTCCCAGTGAGTATGCCTAATAATATTTAGGATAATGACATTTTAGTTTTATGGAAAAGAGACTTCAGTTGGAATTGTGTCTCAGAAGGAGACCATAGCTTCCAGGGTCTGGGCCTTTAATACTTGACCTGAGAGCTCAGTCAGAAGCAGCAGTGAAGGTCTTTGTGCTTGCAGCATCCACTCAGTGAGTGGGAATGCACTGTCAGGGCCTCTAGGTCAACAAGGAACTGCAGAGAAGAGAGTGCGGAGATCATGGACCATACCACAGGATTCTCTCCAGGCCCTCTGGGCTGGTTCCTGGTAACCAGTGGTTCTTCCCTCTTGCTGAGCTGGGCTGAAGGTATGCGAGCTGATGGCTATGTCTGTAGTCTCAGAGACTATTTTAAATCAAAATGAGGCCTTGAGCTTCATGAGGCTCTGGACTCATGGGGAAAGGGCACCCACAGCAGGCTGATGCTCATGGTTCCAGCTCCCACCTGTCAGGCCTAACAGATGGCTTCTCCGGAGCCTTAACTGTGTGAGGAAGCTTACAGAGACACCTTGGTCTTATAACAGATGCCATTTCTTTGCTGGAAACTTATTATTTTGTTTCATTCTCTCTACTTTTGGAAGCTGTAGGAGAGGGGAAGGCAGGAGTCCCTGATCTGAGGACCTGAAATGAGCCTAGTGCAACTGTTTTTCCCTCCATAGTTCACTTTTAACCCCCATAGAGTTTTAGGTCTTTTTCTCTCCTTGCTGGATTTGTTAACAAATCCTTGCAGTTTTTGTCACCTTTAGATGGTCTCAAGAGACTTTTACCCCCAACCTTTAAGGTTTCCTCAGAGGCCCTTTCAAGGGGCCTCTCCCAGTTTTGTGACCTTTGCCCAGCACTGCCAGCCAGATGAAACCTACACTTGCTGAGCTCGATTTTTAGCAAAAACCAAGTCTTGGGCATTGAATCCCAGAGTTGAAGGAATGCTAGAACTAAGGCATCAGATGGTCTCTCCCTTTACAGACCAGGAATTCGAGGTCAGGAGAAGGAGAGTGCTGGATCACAGGTACTTACGAGATGAGAGCTGGGAGTCCTGGCTTCCTGTCAGCACACTGCTGGTGGAGTTGAAGGAGCACAGTCAGTCCCGTGCAGGTGCTGAGCCTGTGCCGAAACAGGCCGGTGTGTCCCTTAAGCCAAGCCTTGGAAGGCAGCATCCGCCCTGGTGCTGAGGTTCTGCACCCTCCCCCTAGCTTTCACTTTGGCTGCCTTGGCCAAAACTGAGAGTGAAAAGAGTTAGCGTTCAGGACCTGGGCAAAGCCTGTGGTCTGTTCTAATGGAGGCTCTGAGGGCACAGGTAACCCCCAGGCCATTTCCAGGTGGCTCCGGGTCAGGCTCACATCTCCCCCAGCTCATCCTTCTCTGGAGATGCACTGGGCTTCCTGTCTTTTCTGAGCTGTGCCTGCTGATATCAACCTTATAGGAACTGGAGTCAGTCCCAGGTCTGGCTTAAAGGGCATGTCTTTGAACATGTGTTGCTGCTTCCCAGTGCCTGGGCCTTGTGGGTTCTGCCAGGCACAACCCCACCGTGGATGTGAGGCTGCGTCTCCCTACCCTCCCCCTTCCAGGCACTACACAGTTAGACATAATCTCGTCACAGTGTCACCGAAAGTGAACTGGTCCTATTTTACAAACAGAGAAATGGAAGTTCAGAGAAGGATAACTTGTCAGAAGTTACAGATGGCAGAGCTGGGAGAGAACTCAAAACTCCCGCCCAACCCAGCAGCACGTCTTCTAACTAGACTGACTCCCTTGAAGTAGGGCCTAGCCCAGCCCAGGGCCAGTACCCAGTAAATGATTGTGAGATGAATGAGTTGGTGGGTTAATTAAGCATACAGTGCCCCCCCCCCCCAGTATATGCAAATCTGAGGAAAGATGGTGAAAGCTGTGTTTAGATTAAGCAGGGCACTGTGTTCTGTCCACTGCCTTTGCTGTGAACAGTGACTGTTAGAAGGCAGGGTGGACAGTCAGTGCCTGCCTTCTGGAAGCATCTCAGATGGGCCTGGGCTCAGAGACCCAAAGCTCCCATGCAGGGGGCAGGGCCTAACTGGAGCCCTAGGAACAATGCTGGACACAAGTGTCAGCACAGCTTCAGTTCTGTGTACTAGTCTTGGTATATGGGGGTTTAGTAGGCATCAAAGGGAACCGAACCCTCATTATAAAAGAGCTTCTGTGGGAAAAGAAGCCTCACGGTTACTTTTCATTCCAGGTTACTGACATTCCAACTGAACTTACAATAACCTTTGTTTGCTTTACAAATACAGTCCCATGATTCTGAAAAGAACTTTGCAAAGCAAGATTTTCTCACTGTCCCAATACACGGGTAAGAGTGCTGAGGTCTGGAGAGGGCTGACCTGTGCTTGGTCAGAGGAGTGCTACAAACCAGGATCCCGTTGTTCCCCAGACTAAACCACCAACTCAGGGCAAATGGGACCTCTGGGAACTGGGGCTTATCAGAGATGATGAAAGCAAATCTATGGGGTTTAAGTGGCTTCATTGTAAACAAACATTTAACTCCCTGGAAGCCTGAACTTGCTTTCAACATTGTTTTCAGTAGTGGCCGAAAAATTAATTTCCTTTAAAAAGCCTCTCTCCAGTGTTCACAGCAATGGTGGTTAAACTATAAAATCACCCGGAGGAAGCCTGCGTAGTGGTGGGCCTCCCATTCCACTGCAGCTGGTGGCTTGGCAAGGCTGGCTTTTTCTATAGAGGAATGAAACAGGATTTTATTTCTGGGCTAAGTGCTGGTCCAACTAGGGGCCCAGGGGCAGCAACTAAGCCCTTCAGCAGTCCCTGGAGGGGTTTAGGCAAGGTGGAATGCTATCTGCCTGCCCACAGACTCTGCCTAGAAGTTTCAGCACCTCTGGGCCTTCACCATCATCATCTTGGGGCCCTGGCGCCTGCTGGGGGTAACCTGAGTGTGGGGATCTCCAGCTCTCATTTCATCCTCATAATAACCACTGAGGCTTCCTTTATCCCTCATTTTTCTGATTATCTCTTCTGCTTACCTTGTCTTCTCACCTCACTCTGTTCAGCTGCAACATACCAGCCATGCTCCTAGCCTTTGTGCTGGCGGCTCTTCCCTCTGTGGAATATTTTCCTCCAGATGCTGGACCCCTCCACTTTATTTCTCAGATGCCTCCTTCTCAAGGGGGCTTACATTTGTCAACCTCTTTTAAGTTGCTTTTCCTTTCCTGGCCCCTGTCAGCAGTCACAGCAGTCCCCAAATTTCTTTTACCCTATACCTTCCCCTCTTCCCCAGTACTTATCTTCTTATACGCTGACTGGTACACTGTTTCTTCCCCCACTAGAACATAAGATCCATGAGAACAGAATGTCTTTTTTTTCCTTGCTGTTTCCCCAATATCTGGGCAATGAATAAGGAACCCATGTTTGGTCAGGCCCCTCAAGATAGCTATTCTCTTGTTCTCTGTAAGTCCCCTGCCTGACTAGTGCCTGTTTCACCTAAACCCTACACACACAAGGACCGATCTTCCTAGATCCTTGCCCCAGGCCCCAGCTGATGATTGTTCACATCAAAGGGTCCCTGAGGGGCATGCCCCCATTGGTTTCCTTGGTAACGAATGAGCCCACCTGACATCAATTCCCCTATAACTGGTCGTCTCCCCTCCCCTCTCCCAAGCAAAGACTGCCAGTGTCCTGCCTGCTGCACAGAGTGGGGTGTCACTCCAGGACTTTGCTTCAGACAGGTAAATTTCCTCCATCCATTAAACCACTGATGTCTGTTACTGACTCTGGGCTCTTTCTCAGAATTAAAGCTGGGCAAGTGTAGGCTTTGTAGGCCTATGGGGTGCAGCCCAACACCAGTGAGTAGGCATCAAGAGCCCCTTCCACAAAAAAGAAACACCTGGTCTCAGGTGGGTCAAGGGCCTTGATTTCAGCTGGTGATGGGAGTAGCCAGAGTGAGCATCGCCCACCACTTCACCATTCTCCCTGCCATCCCCCCTTACCCAAAAATTTCCCGCTGTACCTGGAACCAGGAGGCTGCAGGATGACTGCTGACTGAGAGCCTCTGCTTTGGTGGCTGAAGGTGGGACAGCAGTGACTAAAGCTATGAAATTGAACTCAAGGCGTTGGCCCAACGTTCAAATCTAGCAGGTAAAAATTTAACTTTGCATTGGCTTTTAATGGTTTCGTCAACCAAAGATTTAACCAGGGCTGCTGCTTTTGTGTTTGTCTTTACTTTGGGACTGGCAAATGATTTTCTTCGTTTATGATGGATGGGAAAACGGTAGAAAACAAGCATAGCTGCAGTTTATGAAAGAATCACATTAACGAGAATTTCCTAGAATCGCTCAAAGCCGAGTTGGGGGTTGGCACGGAGCAAAGGCCCGGTGGAAACCACGGCTCTCTCTGGCTCAGGGTTCTACCCCTCCTCCCTCTGGCGCAGCAAGGAGGGGTTGGGGAGAGGGCTGTCCCTCACACAGCCCTGGGGAGCTCCGGGAGGCCACACTTCCCCGCGGGGGGTGATTTAGGACACCCCCACCACCTCCCCTCCCCGCAGCTGCAGTCTCAGCCGTGAAGGATGAGATAGAGCCCCAAGTGGAGAACCCGGTGCGCAGGGGAAACAGAAAAGTGTGCTGGTGTTTAGCGAGAAACAATCGAGTTTTCTCCAAGCATCCGGCCATCAAATCTCGCACTCAGACGATGTATAAAATCGTAATATGGGTTAGGCGCTCGTATCCGAGTCTTGGCTGAGGATGTTGCGGCTGTCTAGGAGCTGGCGTTCAACACAAGTAGCTCCTTCCTCCGGAGACCTGGGGCCGGCGTCCTGCCCGCCTAGCGCAGAAGCAACTTGCGGAGGGCGGTGCCGGGCGCGTGCGGGCCGCGCGGGAGCTGGTCCGGGATCATGGCCGCGCTGTGCTCAGCGCGCAGCGTCAAGCGCGGGCACGCGGCGCGCAGACGCCTGAGGCCGGCCGCGCTCACGTTGCGGCAGAAGTCCACGTGCAGCGTCTGCAGCGCGCGCCCGTGCGCCGCCACGGCCGTCAGCGTGCGGTTGGTGACGCGCGCGCAGTTCTCCAGGTGCAGCGCGCGCAGGCGCGGGCAGGAAACCAGCAGACGCGCCAGGCAGTCGTCGGTGACGTGGCCGCAGCCAGACAGCGTGACGGTTGCCAGGTTGGGGCACCTGCGGAGAGGAGGATGCGGTTAGCGTGCTAGCCTGCGGCCGCCCCCGGTCACGCCCCCTAGCTCCCTGGCTGGTTGGTCCCAGTGCCAACTCTGGGAGACCGCATCTTAGAGAGGAGTACCGGGCCTAGCTCTTGTGGCTTAGCTGGTAAAGAATTCTGCCTGCAATGAGGGAGATCTGGGTTCGATCCCTGGGTTGGGAAGATCCCCTGGCGAAGGGAAAGACTACCCCTTCCAGTATTCTGGCCTGGAGAATTCCATGGACTGTATAGTCCATGGGGTTTCGAAGAGTTGGATCCTGTTGAGCCACCTTCACTTTCATCGGACCTAGTGAGTTTCTCTTTGGGAAGCTGCCCGCTGTGACATGGCCCGGATCTGAACTGGGGCCCGCTTCCCTTGCTCTTCTGCTACTCCACCTCACCATACTTGGCTGTGAGTGGGCTTTTAGCTCAGGAGCCCAAACCCCCGTCCTGCTGTGCGATGCTGGTTTCTAGGAGGGTGAGAAAAGCAGTGCATGGTGACAGCTCAAGTCTAGCTTCAAGCTGAGGCCCTGGTGATCGTGGCAGGACAGTGCAGAGAGGGTTTTCTGTAAAGTGTCTTAGAATCAGGCCCATTCCAACTCTTGGCCATCGGGGCCCCGTCTGAGTATTGGTTCCAAGTTCTAGAGCCCTGGTTTCAGCTGAGTTGACGGAGGCAGCTACTGCAACTCCACTGGGATGCCAGCCTGCCAGAAGTCAAGATCCACAAGTAGCTAGACCCAGGCCTGTTGTGGGTACAGTCAGGGACACAGGTAGCTTGTCCAGAAAGTATGGGGGGAGGGAGGTGTCTCTCTGCACCAACCTTGCCAGCAACTGCTTGGGAAAAAGATCTTGAGCACAGTTGGACGTGGTTTCTTTGTGCCGTGACCTTGATTGTCATTCATTACCTGGTATGTATGTTTGAGGTTGGCTGGGAGAGAATAATGCCCACCAGTGGGGTTGTCCTGAGGACTAAATGATTAGAAGTGTCTGGAGCCTGTGCAGGGCCTTCTGTAGGCGCTTCTAAGTCATGTTTCCTGGGAGCAGGCAGGACCACACTGCTTCCAGTCAAGAACCTGTCTCATGGGTGCAGGCCTTGGCTTCCTATAGCCAGAGGAAGCTGGAGTCAGGCCACAAAGGGTTTCCCTTTCCCCATCCGCCTCCCTCAATGCCCCTGGGCTGCACCTGACTGAGCCAGCTCAGCTCCATTTGCTTTAGGAAGGAAGGAAGGAACTAAAGTAGACTGGACATGGCTGCATCCACAAACCAAGAACACCCCATCTTTCCAAGTTTGCACATCTTCCTTAGACTTCGTATCTGCCTTCCACCCCCAGTTTCTTGAATGAGGAAACTGGCTCGGGGAGCTCAAGTGATTTGCCTGTGACTTATTTGCTGTCTAACCCAGGACAAATATCTGAACCTTGCTGCACCACCTCTTCATCTGTCAAGTGGGAGAGAAACTGTTACCTTCAGGGTGGTGGTGAGGATTAGGTAGGCATTTAAGCCCCAAGGCTGTTAACATGATTCCTTCCTCTTGAGAACTTTTAGAATAATCCTGAGGCAGGAAGAAACCAGCAAAAGAAACCATGGACTCCCTACCAGCCATCCTCAGCTGTCCCCAGGTGATTGCCAGATCTAGGTTTGGTGCACAGGCATCAATACCTACTGTGTGCCAGTGCTACTGTGTCATTTAATCTGAAATTAGCCTGTGAGATAAGGCAGTGTATCCCAGTCCACAGGGGAAGAAATGAAGTTGAGCTAATTTAAATATTTGGGCTGGGGGTCACATGGTCAGACAGTAGCAGTACTGGGGGACTCAGCCCCAGGCCCTTTGCTTTTTTCTGACACTCGTGCCTGGACAGGTACAGTCCACACCTTGCTGGTTTGGGAGGTTATACCCGCTTCTAAGAATGGAAGAAATTTAGGGCAGGCTTTTTACCCTGTACATATCACTTCCCTGTCTGTTTACTGGGTCTTGTTAAACCCATCAAAATGGCATGGTCTCATTAGGGACAACCCCAAATCCATCTTCTATTTTCTTCTATGGCCTTTAAAAAAAAAAGAAAAGAAAGGAGGGGCCGCTACACTGTTTGCTTCTGTTCCTTGTTAGGCTGCCAGAATACAGCAGCTGTTAAACCTGGGTGGCAACAAGCGGACTGAACCTAGTTTGTTAGTGAACGAGGGGATCATTTCCTCAAAGGCAGGACAGGACTGGTAAAGCCTCAGTGAGAGCCTGGCTGAGGAAGACTTCTTTGTGGACTGCTCTGGGCAGGAGGCTGTGACAGTGAAGGGAGTCTTGCCCGTGGCTCAGCCACCATGGGGTCGACAGGTCAAATACAGGATGTATTTAGGACATACTTGTGCCAAAAATTATTCCGTCTATCTGAAGTTCAGATTTGTCTGGGCCTCTTGAATCTTTATTTGCTAAAATCTGGGTAATCCTAGACTGTGGCACAAATCACAACCTGTCAGACTTTTGGGTTTGCTCATTTGAAAACTTGGGCTAAAGCACTCTTCCCTTCAGTGTACTGATCCTCGCAGTAACTTCAGGTACTCTGAAGATTAGTAAGTTTCTCATAAGGAAACCATTGTCTGCACCCCTGCTGGAGTCTGGATTGGTTCATCTAACCCAGAGCCGAGGAGCCTAACCCTCCTTCAGCTGCTCTCCACAGGTCTTGGGGTTTGCTTGTCAGGAGCAGAATCAAGGGGGCGTGAGCTGATTGCTGAATCTTGAAACCTTTTCCTGGGACCTGACACTGAAAATGAAGGCCCAGCTGGACCCACCCAGCCCTTCATGGCTGCCAGGGAGGACAGCTGCCAGAAGCAGAGGGACAGGCTGAAGCCTAGTCCTTCCTCTCTGCTGAAGCAGCTCCAGGACCTGTGAGGCTAAGAGAAGGATTGGCGCCCTTTCCCCCCAGAATTCTCTCCATCCTGTGGAGACTGCGCGGTGGGTGGGCCTGGGGGGTCTGCCTTGGGCCTAGTCTGAGGCTCCCCGAAGCAGAGTCGTCTTGGTCTCGTCATTTGCCCTTCCCAGACACCCAGGGGCCTCCCAGAGCCCTGGAGGCCGGCGCGGCTCAGGAGGCGGCCTACCTGTCGCACACCCGGAGGAGGAAGTCGTTGACGAGGCTCTCGTGCCGGCTGCAGATGCTCCTCTGGAGGGCGCTCTTGAGCCAGTCCTCGATGCTGCACACCTGCACGCGGCTGGAGTGCCAGCAGATGGAGAGGCTCCGGAGCGCCGGGCTCAGGAGGAAGTTGTCCTTCTTGAGTTCTGCGAGGGAACGGAAGTGCAGCAGGGGCCAGAGTGCAGGGTCCTCAAACACGTCCTGGAGCTGGGGGCAGGTCCTGGCAAGGTTCTTCCTGCTGTCCTTGTCCAGGAAGGAGAAGAGGTGCAGCAGGCACTCCCGATTGAGCTGGGTGATGTGCATGGTCCGCGGTGGCCACACCGAGTGTGGCTGGAGCCCAGGGACCTGACCTACCTCCAGCTGCTCCTCCCCAGCTCTGGGCTGGTGGACATATATGGTTGAAGAATGGTGTTTATTTTTGGCCAACGACTGGTGCTGGCGCTCTGAGGAGGAGGGAAGCCCAGACCCAGACATACGTGCGGTAGTCTGTGGCTCGGCTTATGTTTAGAGGAATTGAAAACCCTGGCAGAAAATCAGCATGTTGAAGTTCAGTAGCCTACTTAAAGGGGATTTCTTTCCTTTTAGCTGACAATGGTGTTAGGCAGAGAGCTATTTTGGCATTTTCATTCGGGGTACTGGCTAGACTATCTTTGTCCGGGCTTGCAATCTCTACTCACTGGGAGGGACTTTAATTGTTAATAGTATCTGGTTTTATTTCCTGGGACATCAATATGAGTCTTTGGCTCTACTTTCAATAGGAAGAAGCCTGCTGTCTGTAAAAAGCTAAAGCTTGTGGTTTTATGCTTGGAGGTGTAAGCAGAAGCCATGGTCGATGCCCCTTTTCTGTGTTATTTTGTTCCTTAGTGATGGTTTCCAGCCTAGGCTGAACTACCATCAAATCCTGCTTCTCCCCTCAAGGCAGAGGGATTTCCCAGTTGCCTTGTTTTTACCCTGAGCTTTTTCATAAAAGATTTGTGTTAAGTAGCTTCTGTCTCTCCAAGGTTCTTCTGTGTGTATGTGTGTAAACTCGTTTACTTGGCTTTACATTTTTCCAATTATGTGTCCTGCTGTATATAATCTATATTTCCCAAAGTGCCAGGATGGATGAAGTAACTCTTAACACAAAACTACTTGAAGCAATTATAAGTTGAAGTATTTTACTCTTGCCCTGTAAACCAGCCTCACATCCTCCTTGTGAATGTGTGTAATTTAGTTCCTGGCAGTTAAGCTGCTCAGTAAATTGCTGGAGGTTTTATTCATGAGTTCTCCCTTCCTAACACAAAACTGAGATTCCTTAATTTGTGGGCTCATTTTCTAGTACCGCCTCACTCCCAGTCCTTCACCAACCCTGCTGTATTCCCCCTCCTGTGAGCTCCTAAGTCTGTGTCTCCTATGTCTTGCTTGGTTTGGGGGCTGCAGTAGTGAGATGAGAACCATTTTTTTCTCTGCTAGACCAGGAAACACCACCTCAGTGGTTACTATTGTTCTTTTTCCCACATAATTAGAATTGGAAGGAATGGGAATACTGTTTCCACTTGTGTGGATGAAGCACATATGCCAGGACCCTCTTCTGGAACTGCGGCTGGGTCAGACCTGGTGCAGCTTTGCCTGTAAAAGCAGAATGCAGCCTAAGGGAGAAAGTAGCCATTGTGGCCAGCTCCCTTGCTTTGAGGAGTCAGTCTCAGTGGTCCCCTGTGCCCGGGTTACCCCACCACTGCCAAGGTCAAGTGGAAAGCATGACTTTTCTTAAAAACAGCATACATCAAGAAACAGCCAAAAGCAAGATGTATTTCTCAAGGAAAGGGTTACTAAGAACTGCTCATATTTCACACTAATCATTTCAATTGTTCAAATGACAGCTGACAGCCAGAGTCCCTCTTTGGGCTCTAGTTAAACTTATTCAAAAGGTACTGCTGCACCACAGGTGGGTTTACTGGAAAGCCTTTAGGATTTCCCTCCTGAATCCTTTCCAAACCAACACTTTTTAGAGGGCTGATCCCTGGAAGTAGTTGGTTCTTTCACCTTCTTAAAGGCAGAGTAGTGTAAGCCTGCCAGCCACAGGGGAGAGTCATTTTGTTCCTTGTGTCTCCCAAGCTGCACGTCCACAGCTCTGCTTGAGCAGCAAATATGGGCAGAGCCGGGCCACTTGGCTGCTCCTCACGTGGGGTGGTAGGAGGCACCCCGGGATATAGGGTGGGTCCACAGGCATGCCTGCCTGCAGGGAGGAACGTGGCTCTCAGCTGGGTGTTCTGACAGCTGTTCCTCCAAGCTCCTCCCTTTCTGCCCCATGAAGCTCGGCTCCTCCACAGCCTCTGACCAGCATGGCTGCCAGAAGGAAACGTGTGATTCGAGAACTGGAGGCAAAACCATTTGGGCCGCAGGCGTCTCTATCTTCAGTTTTAGAAAACTGATAGAAACAGGCAAATGAGTAACACAGAAAAACAATGGGTGTGGACACAGGGTGGTTCTTACAGGAGCTTACTGTAAAGTAGGTATTTACTCTTTAACAGTGGCACTTGTTTCCCTGTTTGATCCTTTGGTCAGAGCCCCAAACCTGGTTCCTGAGGGTAGTCTGGCTCTGACGGAGGCAAGCGGACCTCATTCTTATAAAAAAGGACAGGACGAAGTCACACAGTGCGGGTGAGCTCCCTTGGGACCTGATGCGGCACTGGACGGCCTGGACGGCCACCAACCCTGCCCTCCAGGTCCTTCTGTCTGGGCCCAAGTGCACAGCAGCCCCAGGTGGTGAGGGGTTCATAGAAACCTGCTACCTGTTGACTCATTCCAAAGGCCCTTGGCTTGAGCAAGTACATCATCACTTAACTTTGCTCCACTGAAAGAGGTTCGGAAATAATAGTCAAAAGGGAAGAGACCAGATCTTTAATGATACTTTCCATAAAACAGTTCAGGTTGGTGAAGCAGCAAAAGGCTGTGATTACAACTTAAATCAGTCACTTGCACAAGTAATCCTCTCAGCATCATACAGATTAGGTTTCAGTGGAAATGATTACCTCTCACACAACCAACACTCGCAGAGGGCAGTCTGAAGTCCGTCACAGTCAGACCTGAGGGGGAAGGTCCTCACCCAGCGAGGTGACGCACAGACCTTGGACTACAGCACACCGCCACCCACTCCCACTCCTTCCTGCGCTGTGGGCACCCTCCTGCGGCCACGCTCTGGTCCCCTCTTATCTGTTCCTGGCTGCAGAAACAGACTTTGCTCAGGAGCTTCTCCAGGGCTCACAGGAAGAGGCCACTTCAGCTACAAAGGGAACATGAGAGAGTTCAGGGGACGGTAGAGGTGGAAGTGGGATCAGTGTATCTAAATAGACATATGTACACACACTAAACCAATGAAGGAGAGGTTTGGCTTTAAGAAATAAATATGTCCCCAACCCTAGAAACCAAGCTGCTGAGTAGGTTCCACAGGTGAGATACACATTTAACACTTAACCAGGGCCCATACACTTTACTGGTTTAATTCTATTACATTTGTCATCACTAGACACTGAGTAGAATACAGTGGATAAGCAAAGGTTTTCTCCACCATGGAGAGAGATTTGTGTTGCCACAAACTGTTTCTATCACCCACCTGTGTGGGAGGACTTCTGAGAGTTTTGTTCCGAGGAGCCCTGTGACTCAGCGCGAGGCCCTGCCTCAGCACTGCTCTCTGAATGGGAAGCCACACACGTGCTCGAGACGACACGGCACCAGGGAACAGCCCTGAAGAGCACGAAGGTCAGCTTTCGAAAGAGGCGTGGTAAGGCTGCACAGTTAAATTTTCAAAATACAAATAGGCACATTTACATCACTGGTGTTCAAGTGCACAGTTCACATGGGTCCAGTCGCTTTTCCAGAGAACCTTCATGGTATCCTTCAGGCATGTCTGCTTTAGTAAAATGAAGAGAGAAAAACACTGCAAAATTCAAGAGAGGAGGTGTGTTCATCTCTTAAGCCAACAGTGTTGCCTGTGTGAGGACCACTTTCCCCAACAAAGTAGTCTAGTCTGTTGTAAGTTCCATTTGGTAGAAAGGCCATTTTCCTCCATCAACACTGCCCGAGGCTTTCTTGTTGGAGTTACAAGTGCTGCCCACGCAGAGACTAGTGATCTAAGTGCAAATGTTAGAAGTTACAGCTGTGTATCTTCTAAGCAAAAGAGACTGGATTCATAGGAGCGAGGTCAGAGGAGATGCACATTTCTAGTTCAATGTCATGTGATGTTAATGTACTGATACAGTAGATCAAATTATGTGAAACTGTCATTTTTGTAGTTCAAAAAGTTGTGGCTCGACGTGTGTAATTTAACATTGTAAACTTTTAAATACATGTTTTCCTCTTAATTTTATCTTCTGGGCGCTCTGTTTCTAAGCTGTAAGATCTATACCTGATGGCAAAGCTTTCTCCTCTGGAGTGAAACTGTAGACCAGCACTATCTGGGAGAGCGCTGCACACAGGTGGAACTGTCCAGCCCTAGCTGGTCCTGGGCCATGAGTGGCTGCTGAGAACTTGAACCATGACCAGCGTGACTGAAGAACTGAGTTTTCAATATGTTTTTAATGAAAATCAACACTTAACTAACTATACATGGCCAATGACCACGGTATTGGACAGTAGACGTTCAGACATAATTTGCTCCTAGTTATTCTAAACTGTTGAGCAGGTGTGTTCTGCTCTGAGAAAATGTGGAATTTTTCCAGCTAATATTGAAGTGGGGATGGAGCAGCTCTTTTCCTGCGCAGCTTCCAACATCCAGGCCAGGAGGAGAGCCACCCAACTTTCTTTTACATCCATACACTTAAAATCTGGACCTTTTTTTTTTTTTTTTTAAACAGAAAAAAATAATATGAGAACGTCTGATTGGCTGGCTTAACATAAACTAACTACATTCTGCCCCCTTGTAACAACTTGTAAAGAATTGGGACTGGAGGAAAACACCAACTGGAACAAGGAGTGAACATGAAAATGTGCATGGTCCTATCCCACAGGCCCAGCTGGAGCTCCCTCCTCCTCTCACTAATTTGGACGTTGGGCACCAGCACCCCAAGATCAGCAGGCTGGCTTGAAAACACTTCTGGAAAGCACAGGAAGCATCATTAGATGGGATTCTGGTTCCAGATTTCAATTTGAATTAAAGCTAAGCAGTGCTGGTGCCTACTTTTCTTGAAAACAATTTTAAAAGACTGCTAACCTAAACAACAAAAACTCTATTTATTCAAAGTGAAAGTATTTTCAATTGCTCTGCTATGAGGATAGGCCAGTGAGAGCTGTTAAAACTTAAAGACTTTAGTTTCCTCTTGTGGACTCCACAGTGTTACCCCAAGTTTAGGTGATGGTCAGAATCAACTTTGGGAGGTAGCATCTCAACCTCTGGTGGCCAAGTAAGACAGACTAGAGTGGACATGCAGTTAATCCCAGTGCTACAACCAATGGGGGAATTAGGTGCTGACTCAAAAAGGCAATCATGACACTACAGTTTCTGCACACTGGATAAATAACACGTGGATAGCATGTGGCTGAGTCACAGAACTTTTGAAACACTTTTAAGTGTATTTGGTCTTATTTGGACTGTTCAGTACCCCTATCTCATCTATGAAAGTGCCCCAAAACCAAAAAAAATTAAAAGTAATTCTTGAATTTGCAATGTAGGTACAACTGAATCAACCGATTTATTTAGTAGTGCTGATAAACAGCACCTTTGAGAGATGCCAAGAGCAGCAGTCACCTGGTCTGTTTAATGACGCCCTTCCTGTCCTCTTTTACAAGCAGAAAGAATGATTACTGAGCAGTCACTGAACTCTCGTGAGCCACAAATTTACGTGCACACATGATACTTGGTTTAGAGCCAACCTGATCTCCGTTGGATCAGTGAGAAGGCAGCAGGTGGTTACATCGCTCTTCACAATGGGGAACACCTCTCGCTTTCAGCATATGAGAGTAACAAAGCATTGATGTAAATGTGCCTCAAAGTGAGAACTGAACATTAATATAAAAAAGTCAAATAGAACTAAGTTCTTGAAACTACATATAAAAACTGAATTATTACAACTAAAGCAGCAAATCAAAATATCTGCTGAGGTTTTCTGGTAGAACTAAAAAAAAAAAAAAATTAGTTGGTGCCCATGTTCAATAAGTCACTACCATTGACAAAATAAAACTAAACCCAAAATAGGAAACTGAAAAGTGCATAATGAAATTAAATCTTGGATCAAGTATTTATGGAAAATTGGAAATGTCTGTCCGGTATAGTTGACGAATAATGATTTGGAGGAGGTATTAAAGTTTATCCGATCCAGCTTTGGCCTGGCGCTCCACATAAAAAAGGATGTAGGCCTTGGCCTTCACCACGGTGTCTTCCTCAGTCAGAGTTACAGTGCTGTCATTGAAATGGAACCAGCGACCTTCGTGAGTTGCGTATGCTGTGTAATGTCCAGAACCGACCCTGTGAAGAAAGGTCAAATGAGCAAAGAAAAAGACTACAGAAGTCACACAAGAATCTGTGCAACCATATAAATTATTAGAAGGACAATAAATTTTAATAATTACTGTATGGAATAAATTCTAGAGATTTGTAATTTAAGACAGGTGATTAAGCTCATGTTTATCTTCTTGAAACCCATCGAAATGACAAGGAATATAGTCACACTGGAGAACAGGGAAGCGTGCCATGGACTGAGCAGAAACGGAAGATTTTCAGGAACACAGAGCTTTACTTGGCACTGGATTAACAGAGAAACTAAACATCAAAGGAGCCTAACAAGCAGAGGTCACAGCCTGTGGAAACAGGGAAAACTTAGGACCAGATTTCCCATCAGTCTTAGAAGAAACCTGAGCACAGGACAGAAATCTGCCTCCAGGGAAGCACTTTCTCTCCTAGTTTGACCATCAAAGGCTTTTCTTTCTCATCATGACCCACCCACTCACACATGGAGCCCCAGACTCAGTCCTCCTGGGTAGGAGAAAGCCTGTAGACAAAACAAAGACCTTCACAAACTGCTAGAAAAACACTTACAACATTTCATGAGCTGAAGACACTAGACTAAGAGTATCCCTGTTAACTACCAAACAAATACATCTCAAGTAATTTCTTAAGTCCAAAGAAAAAACAAGCAAATGAGAATCAGATGTGTAGTGGACTTATCATTTATAACTATGAATGGTGAAATCAAAAGAGCAATGTCTACAAAGTTCAGAGGGAAGAGGATTTTCAACATGGATAGTTGCTTGACAGGTCTGAAGGTAAAACTCATATCCTCAAGCAGACCAGAAAAAGGAAGGAATATACCCCTAATACAGGTTTTCAAGGGAAAAAAGTAATCAAGAATGTTATGTAACAAAATAAGAAATGTATCTGTAAAGTAGAGAACATGAAGTTTATTCTAAATAATACCTGTTTCCCTCCATTTAAATATGAATTGGCCAAGGAAATCAGCAGTCTTTTGGAGTAATGACTACTCAGGATTTTGTGGACAACAGACTAGTTGTGAATGCTGGACTCAAATGAACCTTTCTCCATTTTGCTTTCGTGTGCCTTCTCTTCATGCTTTGCAATATATTTCAGGAATACTCTTTCCCACCAAGACTGAAGGAAAGTTCTACCAGTCACTCAGTCGTGTCCAACTCTTTGCAACCCCAAGAACTGCAGCACGCCAGGCTTCCCTATCCTTCACTATCTCCTGGAGTTTGCTCAAACTCATGTCCATTAAGTCAGTGATGCCATCTGACCATCTCATCCTCTGTTGCCCCCTTCTCCTCTTGTCCTCAATCTTTCCCAGCATCAGAGTCTTTTCCAGTGAGTCAGTTCTTTGCATCAGGTGGCCAAAGTATTGGGAGTTTCAGCTTCAGCCATCTGTCATTCCTGTGAATATTTGGGGTTTATTTCCTTTAGGATTGACTGCTTTGATTTCCTTGCTGTCCAAGGGACTCCCAAGAGTCTTCTCTAGCACCACAGTTCAAAAGCATCAATTCTTTGGTGCTCAGCCTTATCTATGGTCCAGCTTTCACATCTGTACATGACTACTGGGAAAACCATAGCTTTGACTATACAGACCTTTGTTGGCAAAGCGACGTCTCTGCTTTTTAATACACTGTCTAGGTTGATCACAGCTTTTCTTCCAAGGAGCAAGCATCTTTAAATTTCATTGCTGCAGTCACCATCTACAATGATTCTGGAGCCCAAGAAAATAAAGTCTGCCACTGTTTCCATTTTTTCCCCATCTATCTGCCATAAAGTGATGGGACAGGATGCCATGATCTTCGTTTTTTCAATGTTGAGTTTTAAGCCAGCTTTTTCCCTCTCCTCTCACCTTCAAGAGGCGCTTTAGTTCCTTTTCATTTTCTGTCATAATGGTGGTATCATTTGCATACCTAGGTTGTTGTTATTTCTCCAGGCAATCTTGATTCCAGGCTGAGCTTCATCCAGCCTGACATTTTGCATGATGTACTCTGCATACAAGTTAAATAAAAAGGGTGATAACATATCAGCCTTGATGTCCTCCTATCCCAATTCTGAACCAGTCAGTTGTTCCATATACAGTTCTGTTGCTTCTTGACCTGCATACAGGTTTCTCAGGAGGCAGGTAAGGTGGTCTAGTATTCCCATCTCTTTAAGAATTCTCCGCAGTTTGTTGTGATCCACACAGTCAAAGGCTTTAATGTAGTCAATGAAGCAGCAGGAGATGTTTTTCTGGAATTCTCTTGCTTTCTCTATGATCCAACAGATGTCAATTTGATCTTTGGTTTCCCTGCCTTTTCCAAATCCAGCGTGTACATCTGGATAGTCTTGGTTCACGTATTGTTGAAGCTTAGCTTGAAGGATTTTGAGCATTATCCTACCATGTGAAATGAGCACAACTGTGTGGTAGTTTGTGCATTCTTTGGCATTGCCTTTCTTAGGGATTGGAATGAAAACTGACCTTTTCCAGTCCTGTGGCCACTGCTGAGTTTTCCAAATTTGCTGCCATACTGAGTGCAGCACTTTCAGAGAATCATCTTTTAGGATTTGAAATAGCTCAGCTGGAATTCCATCATCTCCACTAGCTTTGTTCTTAGTAATGCTTTCTAAGGCCCACTTGACTTCACACTCTAGGATGCCTGGCTCTAGGTAAGTGATCACACCATTGTGGTTGTCCGGGTCATTAATACCTTTTTTGTACAGTTCATTTGGGTATTCTTGCCACCTCTTCTTACAATCTTCTGCTTCTGTTAGGTCTATACCATTTCTGTCCTTTATTATGTCCTTCTTTGCATGAAATATTCCCTTGGTATTTCTAATTTTCTTGAAGAAATCTCTAGTCTTTCCCATTCTATTGTTCTCCTCTATTTCTTTGCATTGCTCACATGTGAAGGCTTTCTTCTGTCTCCTTGCTGTTCTTTGGAATTCTACATTCAGATAGGTATATCCTTCTCTTCCTCCTTTGCCTTTGCCTCTCTCCTTTTCTCAGCTGTTTGTAAGGCCTCCTCAGACAGCCATTCTGCCCTGTTGCGTTTCTTTTTCTTGCGGAAGGTTTTGATCACTGCCTCCTGTACAATGACAGTTCTTCAGGCACTCTGTCATCCGGATCTAATCCCTTGAATCTATTTGTCATTTCCACTGCAAGGGATTTGATTTAGGTCATACCTGAATGGCCTAGTAGTTCTCCCTACTTATTTCAGTTTAACTCTGAATTATGCAATAAGAAGCTCATGATCTGAGCCACAGTCAGCTCTCAATCTTGTTTTTCCTGACTGTTTAGAGCTTCTCTGTCTTCAGCTCCAAAAAATACTATCAGTCTGATTTCAGGACTGACCATCTGGTGATGTCCATGTGTAGAGTCTTCTCTTGTGTTGTTGGAAGAGGATGTTTGCTATGACCAGAACGTTCTCTTGACAAAACTGTTAGCCTTTGTTCTGGTTCATTTTGAACTCCAGAGCCAAACCTGTTACTCCTGGTATTCCTTGACTTTCTACTTTTGCATTCCAGTCCCCTATGATAAAAAGGACATCTTCTTTTGGTGTTAGTTCTAGAAGGTCTTATACGTCTTTGTAGAACCGTTCAACTTCAACTTTTCCAGCATTAGTGGTTGGGACATAGACTTGGATTACTGTGATTTGAATGGTTTGCCTTGGAAACAAACCGAGATCATTCTGTCATTTTTGAGATTTACCCAAGTACTGCATCTTGGACTCTTTGTTGACTATGAGGGCTATTCCATTTCTTCTGCGGGATTCTTGCCCACAGTAATAGATATAATGGTCCTCTGAATTAAATTTGTCCATTCCTGTCCATTTTAGTGAATGAATCTGAACTGTTGTAGAGGGAGCTGGGAGAGAGTTACTGAGAGTGGTACAAAATTGCAGGTCTTTACTGCCCTATTCCCAACCCCAAGAGAGCCCGCTGGCATACTCACCCAGAGCCATGGTGCACCACCACAGCAGCGAGGTCGTACAGGCAGTTCTCTGGGCCACTGTTCTCGGGCTACAGATCAGGGGAGAAGGCATCCCAGGACTGAGTTAGGAGCAGTGGTCAATGACATCAGCATCTCCCTACCTCAATGACCTCCACCCTCTCTCTGTGAAGACTTAATTTTACTAACAAATGTAATTATGTTACCTCTAGTAAGTAGCATTTCATGTCTAGGCCTCGCAGGGGAAATTCTACATATGTATCAACTTTGTTTCTTAAATATGCTGTCCAATGAAATCTTTTCAAATGTAAGCATAGCACCTGGATGAGAGATAAAGACAAAAATTATAAACAAGCACTTAATTTACCTTTCAATCAAAATTAACTACTTGATGGTACTAATGTCTCTTAGATAATATTTTAGGCAGTCTATCAGTTTTTCTTTTGATTCTTGATATTGGTTTCTTCCATGAATACCTTTTTATGGTACTGTGATTTATAATAATGTGTTTAGTTTTGTCTCCTTTCCTGACACAAGATCCTAAAAGCCTTGAAATTTCCTAAGAGAGCCACACAGAGTGATCTTTTGTTATGTTAGTGAGGTATGGGGGCTTGTTGCCAAGAGAACCAATCAAGAAATTGAGTTAAAACTTTCAGTCCTACCTCCCTGACCCCCAAGAGGGGAGAGGGATTGGAGGTTGAACGATCAGCAACGGCCACTGATTTAATCAGTCGTGTCTGTGTAACGAAGCCCAAAGGACAAGGTTTGGCACACTTCCAGTTGGGGAACCAGAGCTCTTCCACGTGTCACCATGCAAGGCCCCAAACTCCATGAGGACAGAAACTCCTTTGTTCAGGACTTTGCCCTTTGTATCTCTTCATCTGGTTGTTGATTTGTATCCTTTAACATCCTTTGTTGTGAATTGATAATCTGGTGAGCAGACAGGTTTCCTGGGTTCTGTGAGCTGCTATAGCAAATTAATGGAACCCAAGAAGGGACAAGGGTCATGGGGACCTCTGATGTCTACCTAGTCGGTCACAAGTAGGAGTAACAATGGGGACATGTGACTGGTGTCTGAAGTCCAAGGAAGGAGTCATAGGAACCCTCAATTTGTAGTTGTCCCTTCAGAAGCCTAAGCCCAAAGTAACAGCCTGGGCTTGTGATGGTGTCTGATGTGGAGGGCGATTTTGTGGGACTGAGCCCCTTTACCCCGTGGAATCTGATGCTCTCTCTGAGTAGGCAGTGTCAGAATGGAGTTGAATTGTATGTAGGACACCCATGGTGTCAGAGAACTGCATGTTGGTGGTGTGGTGGGGAAACCCCACCCGTCACGCTCTGTAAATAGTGATGAGGACATATTTACTTATGAATTCATAAAGGGCTTAGCTTTACCGAAAACCCTAGAGACAAACACAGAACAGATTATATAAGTATAAAGTTAGAAAAATAATTTGTCTTCCAACCAATCAAGCATTTCCCCCTCAAAACTGCATTATAATTTGAAATGCAATGCTTACCTTGGGTAGTTTTTGAATCCAAAACTTTTTAGTGGACTTTTGTTTCTTCTTGCACTTGTGGCACATATATAACTCTGTCTCATCAAGTTCTTCTAAGTCAGTAAAACTGCGAAGACAATCTAAAACCAAATTGATTTTGGCAGCATTAAAAGAGGATGCCTTTTATAGAGGAAGTGTACTGTAGGGAAAAAAAAACTATGAACTCTGAAAGTGAACAATTCGGGTTCAGATCTCAGCTTTATTAGCTATGTGACCTTAGACAAGTCAGCTTTTCTCTTGCAAAATGGAGACCCTGAAAAAGTCTACATTGAAGAACTGTTGTGAGAAAGAGAAGTAGCATGTAATAATGTGCCTGGCATCATGTCTAACATCTGGTGATGATCAGTTCATGACAGATGATATTATTGTAGTTGGGTTTACTATAATTAGTAAAAGAATTAATCTGAATAATTCTGACAAAAGTGGTTCCCTAATGAAATCAAGGTTCAAACAGCAGTTTTCTCTCAATGTCTTATATAACAAAGGACAGAACCCCAAGTTCATAAAAAAGTCAAATTTAGATCAAATGTTTCACAGTCAGAACTTATTCAAAAATAAACATAAATTACAAAAGGCTGCATCACTGGACCTTCCTTCAATATCTCCAATGAATCCTGTGTTTCACACTCTACTCAAAATCCTGTGAGATGAACCACAGGTATATTTTTTCCTTTCGAAGATTTAACTGTGTCACCTGGGGTTTAGTAAACTTTGGCCCCAAGCCAAATCCAGCCACCTGATTTTGTAAATAAAGCCTGGAACATAATCACACCTACTATTTATATACTCCCTGGCTGCTTTTACACTACAGCAGCAGACCCGAGCAGCTGTGACACAGACTTTATTTGCTGAAAAGCCTAAAATAATTACCATCTGGTCCTTTAAAGAAAAAGTTTGCTGAATCCTGGCACAATTAGTAATGTATTCAGAAGTCCATATGAAATGAATGCATTGTTCTGTGAGAATTAATGTACTATTTTTTTAGAGAAAAATATGAATGCTTTTGTATCCACCACTCTGGTAAGGATATGAACTGTCTAGTACTTGAGGAACCAGAGTTTATGTGAATGGCATCCCCTAGAGTTGTGGAGAGGGTGGCCAGCCCTGTTCAGAGCTTCCTAGGTGCCTCTTCCCAAGCAGCCCTCCCCGCACCCCAGAAGAACTCACTATCCTGACTTTTGTTCAGTCATTTCTTGGCTTGTCTTTCTAGATCATATATAATGCCCTTATGCATCTTTAAACAATATGATGCTTGGTTTGAGAAGTTGGTTGGGTCACAAGCACAAACAGCATATAAGGAAAGGCAACCTTGTACTCAAGAGTCTTCAGGTCATAGTCAACCTAGGCATTAGAGAGAGTGTAAGGAAGAGCCCCTTCAGGGAAGTTGGTGGGGCAAGGTCTAGCAGGGTTTATGAGTGGGCCAGATTCTACACAGACCAACACATGTCCAGAGGCCCCATGTGCTTTTTTTTTATCCAGCATACTTTTTAAAACCATAACATAACATCAGTTTTGAGTGTATAATATAATGTTTCAGGATTTGTATATATTGTGAAATTATCACAATAAATCTAGTTACCATTAGTCACCATAAGTTACAAATTTGTTTCTTCTGATGAGAGCTTATAAGATTTATTCTTAGTGACTTCCAAATATGCAATAAAGAATTAACTGTAGTTTTAGCATGCTATTCATTACATCCCCATGACTTACAAGTGCAAAATTGTACTTTTTGACTCCCTTTACCCATTTTACCGACCCCACCCCCAACCCTGGCACCAACCAATCTGTTATCCTTATCTATGAACTTATTTTTGTTTTTTAAATTTCGTTAAGTGAGGTCATATGGCATTTGTTTTTCTCCGACTTACTTTACGTAGGATAGTACCCTCAAGATCCATCCGTGTTGTCCCAAATGGCAAGATTTCTTTCTCATGACTGAATTATATTCCATTGTGCATGTAAGTGAGTATGAGAGTGTGTGTGCATGTTATCACATTTTCTTTACCCATTTGTCCATCACTGGACACTGTATCTTGGCTATTGTAAATGCTGCTGCAATGAACATGAAGGTGCATGTATCTTTTCAAATTAGTGCTTTTGTTTTCTTTGGACAAATACCCAGAAGTGGAGTTGCTAGATCATATGATAGTTCTATTTGTAATTTTTTGAGGAACCTCCATACTGTTTTCTGTAGTGGCTACACCAATTTATAATCCCACTAACAATGAGGGTTCCCTTTTCTCCACATCCTCCTCAACACTTGTTAGTTGTTGTCTTCTTGATGACTGCCATTTTTATAGGTGTGAGGTGGTATTTCATTGTGGTCTTGATTTTTATTTCCCTGGTCATTAATAATGTTGAGCATCTTTTCATATACCTGTTGGCCCTCTGTATGTCTTTGGGAAAATGTCTACTTAGATCTGCTCATTTCTTACAGCTGACTCCACTTATACGCAGATACTTTTTAGTAGCAAATGCTACAATACTATATGGTCTGTGGTTGGTTGAACCCATAAAGCAGAACTGTGTATATGAAGGGCTGACTATAAATTACACATGAACTAACCTCCTCATTGTTCAAGGGTTGACTATAATCAGGTTTTTTTCTGCTACAGAGTTGTGCAAAATTTTCAAAATATATTTTAGATATTAACTCCTTATCGGATATATGATGCAAATTCAGTAGGTTGCCTTTTCATTTTGTTGATGACTTCCTTTGCTTTACAGAAGCTTTTTATATTAATGTGGTCCCACTTGTTTATTTTTCATTTTGTTGCCTTTGCTTTTGAAGTCAGATCCAAAATATCATCACCAGGACTGATGTCAAGGAATTGACTGCATGTGTTTTCTTCCAGGGATTTTAGGGTTCAGGTATTAACGTTCAATTCTTTAATCCATTTTGAGTTAACTGGTGTGTACGTTAGTGGTCCAGTTTCATTATTTTACATATGGCTGTCCAGTTTTCCAAACACCATTTATTGAAGAGACCGTCCTTTCCCCATTGTGTGTTCTTGGCTCTGTTGTCATAAATTAACTGACCCATGTATACATGATTTATTTCTGGGTTCTCTATTCTGTTCCATTGATCTATATGTCTGTTTTTGTGTGAATACTATACTGTTTTGATGACTGTAGCTTTGAATTATAGTTTGAAGTCAGGAAGCATAATACTTCCAGCTTTTTCTTTTCTCTCAAGAGTGCTTTGGCTATTTGGGGTTGTTTGTGGTTCCATATAAGTCTTAGAATTATTTGCTCTAGTTCTGTGAATGATGCTACTAGTATTTTTACAGGAATTGCATTGAATCTATAGATTGCCTTGGGTAGTATGGTCATTTTAACCATTGATTCTTCCTATCTGTGAGCACAGTATATCTTTCCATTTGTTTGTGTCATCTTCACTTTCTTTTGTTAATGTCTTATAGTTTTCTAAGTACATGTCTTTTACATCTTTGGTTGGATTTATTTCTAAGTATTTTATTCCACTTGATCCAACTGTAAATGGGACTGCTTTCTTTTTTAAAAAGAGATTTTATTTATATATTTTTGGCTGTGCCAGGTCTTCATTGCCACACATGGACTTTCTCTAGTTGCAGCGAGCAGGGACTAATCTCCAGTTGCAGTGCATGGGCTTCTCATTTGTGGTGGCTTCTCTTGTGGAGCAGGCACTCTAAGGCACACAGGCTTCAGTAGTTCTGGTTCCTGGGCTCTAGGGCATAGGCTTAATAGTTGTGGCCCACAGGTTTAGTTGCTTCGCAGCATGTGGGATCTTCCCAGATCAGGGATGGAACCCGGGTCTCCTGCATTGGCAGATGGAGTCTTTACCAGTGAGCCACCAGGGAAGCCCCGGGATTGTTTTCTTAACTTCTCTGAGAGTTCAATATTAACATATTATGGAATTACAACAGATTTTTGTATATTGATTTTGTATCCTGCAACTTTACTGAATTTGCTTTATTCTAACAGGTTTTTTTTTTAATGGAGTCTTTGGGATTTTCTGTAGATATAACATGTCATCTGCAAACAGTGGCAGTTTTACATCTTCCTTTCTGATCTGAATGCCCTTTCTTTCTTGCCCAACTGCTATGGCTAGGTCTCCCAATACTGTATTGAGCAAAAGTGGTGTAAGGGAACATGCTTATCTTGTCCCTCATCTTAGAAGAAGAGATTTCAGTTTTGCACCACTGAGTATGTTAGCTGTGGACCTGGCACGTGTGCATGCATGCTATGCCACTTCAGTCATGTCCGACTCTCTGCGACCCTGTGAACTACAGCCCACCAGGCTCCTCTGTCTGTGGGGATTCTCCAGGCAAGAATACTGGAGTGGGTTGCCATGCCCTCCTCCAGGCGGTCATCCCAACCCAGGGATCGAACCCACATCTTCTATCTCCTGCGTTGGCAGGAGGGTTCTTTTTTTTGGGGGGGGGGGGGGGCAGGAAGGTTCTTTACCACTAGTGCCACCTGGGAAAACCAGACCTGATATATATGACCTTGATTATGTTGAGGTATATTCCCTCTACATCCACTTTGAGAGTTTTTACCAAAAATGGATGTTCAATTTTCTCAAATTTTTTTTCATCTATAGAAATGATCATGTCATTTTTATCCTTCAGTTTGTAAATGTGGTGTATCACTTTGACCAACTTTGCAGATGTTGAACCATCTTTGCATCCCTGACATAAATCCTACATGATTATGGTATATGATATTTTCAATGTATTGTTGAATCATGTAACCTAGTGAGGTTTCTGTGTTTTTGTCATCAGGGATATTGGCCTCTAATGTTCTTTTCTTGTGTCCTTGTGTGATTTTGCTATCAGGTAAAGCTGGCTTTGTAAAATGGGTTTGGAAATGTTCCTTTCTCTTCTGTTTATTGGAAGAGTTTGAGAAGGAGTGTATTCTTCTTTGAATGTTTAGTTGAATTCACCAGTGAAGCTGTCTGATACTGGATGCTGTTTGTTGGGAGGTTTTGCTTACTGATTCAGTTTCCTTACTAGTAATTGATCTGTTGAGATTTCTGTTTCTTCATAATTCAGTCTTGGTAGGTTTCATGTTTCTAGGAATTTATCCATTTCATCTGTATTGTCCAATTTGTCATCATATAATTGTTCATTGTAGTCTCTTATCATCCTTTGCATAGCTGTGGTATTGGTTGTAATGTCTCCTCTTTCATTTCTGATTTTTATCTATTTGAGTCCTCTTTTTTAAATTGTTTTTAATAATGCCTTTTATTTATTTACTTGATCATACCACATGGCATGCAGGATCTTAGTTCCCTGGCCAGATATTGAGTCCATGCCCCCTGTAGTGGAAGCACAGAGTCCTAACCACTGGAGTGCCAGGGAATTCCCAGTCCTGTCTTTTTTGCTCGGTAAATCACAGCTAAAGGTTTGGCAGTTTAGTTTACCTTTTCAAAGAATCAGTCAGCATTTAGTTTTACTGATCTTTTCTATTGTCTTTTTTGTCTCTATTTCTGCTCTGATCTTTGTTTTTCCTTCCTTCTAATAACTCTGGATTTCATTTTTTGTTCTTTTTCTAGTCCCTTGAGGTATAAACCTATGTTATTCAAATTTTTTCTTGTTTCTTGAGGATAGGCATTTATTGCTATGAGCTTCCCCCTTAACAAGCTTCTCAGATGGAGCAGTGGTAGAGAAGCTGCCTACCAATGCAGGAGACATGGGTTCAATCCCTGGGTTGGGAAAATCCCCTGGAGAAGGAAACAGCAACCCACTCCAGTATTCTTGCCTGGGAAATCCCATGGACAGAGAAGCCTGGCAGGGTACAGTCCACAGGGTCACAAAGAGTCAGACATGGGTAAGCATACATGCACAGTCCCTCTTATAACTGCCTTTGCTGCATCCTATGAATTTGGTATATTTCCTTTTTCATTTGTCTGAAGGTATTGTTTGATTTCTCTTTTGACCTACCAGTTGTTCAGTAGCAAGTGGTTTTCATCTTCACATTTGTCACTTTTCCAATTTTCTTCTTGTAGTTGACTTCTATTTTCATTCCATCATGGATGTGAAAGATGTTTGATAGCATTTCAGCCTTATTAAATTTATTAAGACTTGTTTGGTGAACTTCCTAGTGGTCCAGTGGTTAGGAAGCCACACTTTCACTTCTGAGGACCCGGGTTTGATCCCTGGTCCAGAACTAAGATCCCACGAGCCATGCGATGTGGCGCAAAAAAAAAAAACAAAACTGTTTTGTGACCAAAAATGTGATTTACCTTGGGAATATTCCTTGTGCACTTAAGAATGTGTATTCTACTGCTTTTGTATGGAATGTTGTATGTATGTCTGTTACATTTATGTGATCTAACATATCATCTAAAGCCAGGGTTTCCTTATGGATTTTTTGTCTGGATGGTCAATGTACTGATGTAATTGGGGCATTAAAGTCCCCACTATTTATTGTATTGCTATTTCTCACATTAAGTCTGTTAAAATTTACAAATGTCACATCCTCTCCTTGGGTTGACCCCTTTATCATTATGTGTAACACCCATCTTTGTCTCTTTTTACAGTCTGTTTTAAAATCCATCTGTCTGTTAGGCCTGCCCTAACTTCCCTTTGTTCTCCTTTGCATGGGATATATTTTTCTATCCTCCTCCTTTCACTCTGTGTCCTTACTCTCTGTAGTGAGTCTCTTCTAGACAGCATATAAATGGGTCCTGTTTTTTTTAACCTACTCAGCTGCTCTGTCTCTTGACTGGAGAACTTAGTACATTTACATTTAATTATTAACATAATTAACCATAATTATTGATGGGTATGTGCCGATTACTATTTTCTTAATTGTTTTCTGGCTGTTTTATAATTCCCCTCTGTTCTCCTCTTGCTCTCTTCCTTTGTGGTTTGATGACTTTCTTTAGGCTTAAATTTCTTTCTCATCTTTTGTGTATTTGCTATAGGTTTTACTTTGTGGGTACCAGGAAGCTTACAAATACCCTCCTGTTGAAAGTGGCAAGAGTTACAACTTTATAACAATCTATTTTAAGTTGATAGTAAGTTAAAACACATTCTAAATTTCTTCCTGCCCACATTTTATTTAAGTCACACCCTTTTATATTGTGTATCCCTTAACTAATTATTGCAATTATAGTTATTTTTACTACTTCTGTCTTTTAACCTTCATACTAGTTTATAAGTGATTAATCCACTGCTTTTACTAAATATTTACCTTTGACAGATTTACACTTTTGTAGTTTTTGTACTTAGTGCCCCTTATTTTCATCTTAAAGAAGTTTCTTTAACACTTCTTACAAAGTCAGTTTAGTGGTGATGAACTCCTTTAGCTTTTGCCTGTCTGGAAAACTCTATCTTGCTTTCAATTCTGAGTGATAAATATGCCAGGTAGAATATTTTTGATAGAATTTCTTTTCTTTCAGCACTTTGAATATGTTGTGTTACTCCCTTCTGGCCTGCAAAAAGTCTGCTGAAAAATTAAGATTTTCTCCTTGTTTTTAACTTTTGACATTTTAATTATAATGTGTCTTGGTGAATTACTTTGGGCTCAGTATTTTTGGAACTCCCTGGGCTTCCTGGATCTGGATGTCAGTTTTCTTCCCCGGATTAGGGGTATTTTCAGCAATTGTCTTCAAATTTAAATTTTCTGCTCCTTCCTCTCTCTACTCCTTCTGGCACTTCTGTAATGCAAATATTCTGTGACTTCGATACTTGGTACTTATATTTTCTATCTCTTTGTTGAAGTCCTCACTGTTTGTTCACCCATTCTTCCCCTGAGACAGGTGAGCATTTTTATGACAATTATTTTGAACTCTACCAGGTCAATTATTTATCTAATTAAGTTTTTTTTAATGGGGCTTTATCTTGTTCTTTCATTTGGCCCATAGTCCTTTTGCTTGACTCTGCACATTATATATGAGTCAACTCCCCAGTCTTGAAGGAGTGGATTTTGTGTAGGAGATGACCCTTACTGCTTAACCTTGCTCTAGCTGTTGGCTGTCTCTCAAAGCTTTCTGATTGTCTAAACAGCTGCCTATTTTATTGTTAAGAGCTCTTAGTAGTTGAAGGTATACCAAGACCTGTCATTTTCCCAAAGGGAAGAATCTCAGGCAGCAGATTTTAAAGTATGCAAATGTATACAGTCCTATGAGATCTGGAGGTGTCCCTCCCACCAGAATCCAAAAAACTGGGGTCCATATGAGGGTATAAACTTCTTTTCTGGAAGATACCAGTGATCTATGAGATGGCCTCCCTGGCCTATGTTTTCTGAGAGGGCCTCTGTAAGCCCCTAGACGTATGTCAAATCAGAACCCTGCCCCTCGGGCCAAAGCTCTAGGAGAGGTAGATTGGCCTCTTTCACAGGAAGACTTGGGTGTGTTTTAGTCAGCTGTCTGAGCAGTGCCCTGGGGTTGGTGGCCTATATTGTTACAGTCCTGTGTGACCCAGGAACCCAACCCCTCTCCCCTGGCCTCTGGAGACAGGCAGTCAAGGGGCATCCCTCAGGCTGCAGCCACAAAAAAAGGAACAGCAGACGTGTGTAAAAGCTCCCCTCCAGGAGATACTGGAGCCGTGGAGCACAGCAGGAGAAGACCTCACTCACTGTCCAGAATTTCTGGAAAGGATATCGTGAGCCTTAGATGTGTGTTTAATTAGAAGCCTACCCTTCAGGCTGCAGCTATGATGATGTGCTAACAGGCCTCTTTCAAAGAAAGGCTGAGCTCCCAGTCTGTTGCTTCTTGTTGTGCCTAGAGGGAGGTGGCTGCTTAAGAGCTGTTGCTTCACTGGTTACAGTCCTGTGGGACCTGTGGGCATGACCCTACTGGCCACCAGAGTCAGGTGATATAAAGGTGTCCCCTGAAAGGGACTACAAAAATCCAAGGGCCAGACAAGGGTGTAAGCCTCTGGCTGGAAGACACTGGTGAGCTAGGGCAAGGCCGAAGGTGAGCACAAAGGAGGTGTCCACTGGCCTCCATTCCCTGAGAGCAACTCTGTTGGCCCCTAGGACTGTGCCAGATTGGAAGTCTGCCCCTCAGGCCAAGGCTTCTGCACAAGCAGTCTCAAGAGTGGGTGTATTTCAGCCTGTGTTTCTGTTTCTGTGCAATGCTGTGGGGATGGCAGTCGGCCAAGAACTGTCTGTCTACTGTTAATAGTCTCACGGGGCCCAGGAATGCATGCCAGGTGATCAAGGGGGCATCCCTGGGTGGGAGCTGACACATGTAAAAGTTCCCCTCCAGGAGATGGTGGTGCTCTGGAGTGTGGCAGAGGACAGCCTGAAGATGGTGCCTGCTGGCTGGAGCAAAACAGAAAAGGAGTATAAAGATGGCACCCACCAAAACAAAACAAAAAACCCACACACAACACGACATCTGCAGGTTTTACCAGGGCAGAGAGCATGAAGGTGGTGCCCCCAGCCTCCATCCCGAGAGGGTATTACAGCGGGCCCCGGCCTCTCAGGCTGATGCTTTAAGATCAGCAGATAAGCCTGAGTCAAGTCTTGGTGCTTTTCCAATGGCTGCTTCAGTGTGGAGCCCTGAGATGAGAGCCTGTGCACAGGCCCTTTAAGAGCCACTTCCAAGTCTCATGGGTCTGGTGGATACAAGCCCTGCTAGTGTTCAAAGCTGGATATTTTGAGGCCTCACCTCTCAGGTGTGGGTCTTAAAAGTTGGGGTACCTGGTGTGGGTTTCAAACCCTTCCCTCCTTAGAGAGAAGCTCTGGGTGAGGGCTTATGGTGAGATGATGTCTCAGCCTCTCCTACCCACTACAATCTGGTTTCTTTCTTACTTGCCCAACGTGCAGGAGTCTCTCTGTTAGTTTTTAGGGTTTTTTCAAAGCAAATTGTTCCATACATAGCTGGAGATCTGTGCATTCATGGAAGGAGGTAAGCTCAGGATCTTCCTGTGTCACCATCTTGAGTTGGAACCCTCTCCCATACATTCTTTTGTCTTTTAAATTGAAGTATAGTTGATTTGCAATGTTGTATTAATTTCTGCTGTATAAAAAAGTGATTCAGTTTTATATATATATATGTATTCTTTTAAAAAATACTTTTCCATTATGGTTTATCATAGGATATTGAATATATAGTTCTCTGTGCTATATATAAGGACCTTATTGTTTACCCATTCTGTATATAATAGCTTTATATCTGATAACCCCAACCTCCCACTCCATCCTTCTCCCAGCTTTCTCCCCCTTGGCAGCCCCAAGTCTGTTCTCTGTGAGTCTGTTTCTATTTCATAGATAGGTTTGTTTGTGTCATATTTTAGATTCCACATGAGTAATATCATATGGCATTTGTCTTTCTGGCTTACTTCACTTAAAATGATCTCATCTATGTCACTGCAAATGGCATTATTTCATTCATTTTTCTGTCTGGGTGGTATCCCATTGTGTATATGTATCACATCTTCCTTCTCCATTCATCTCTCAATAACCATTTAGGTTATTTCCACATCTTGGCTATTGTGAGCAGTGCTGCTATGAATAGGGGTGCATGTATCTTTTTGGATTAGAGGTTTGTCTGGATATATGTCCATGAGTGGGACTGCTGGACCATATGGCAATTCTATTTTTAGTTTTCTGAGGATACTCCATACTATTTTCCATAGTGGCTACACCAAATTCCCACCAATAGTATAGGAGGGTTATTCTCTCTTCTCTATACCCTCTCCAGCATTTATTTGTAGAGTTTCTAGTGATGGCCCTTCTGACCAGTGTGAGGTGGTACCTCACTGTAGTTTTGATTTGCATTTCTCTAATAATTAGTGATGTTGAGTATCTTTTCATGTGCCTGTTGGCCATCTGTATTTCTTCTTTGGAAAAATGTCTGTTTACACTGTCTGCCCATTTTCCTGTTGAATTGTTTTTTGTTGTTGAGTTGTATAAACTGTCTGTATATTTTGGAGATTAATCCCTTGTCAGTCACACTGTTTGGAAATACCCTCTCCCATTCTGTAGACTGTCTTTTCACTTTGTTTCTGGTTTATTTCGCTCTGCAAAAGTTTGTAAGTTTGATTGGGTCCCATTTGTTTATTTTTGTTTTCATTTCTATTATCTTGGAAGATTAGTAGAATTAGAATCCTCATGCATTGCTGGCGGGAATGTAAAATAGTACAGCCACTGTGGAAAACAGTCTGACAGTACCTCAAAAAATTAAAGAATTACCATGTGATCTAGCCGTTCTACTCCTAGGTATACTCTCAGAAGAACTGAAAGCAGGGACTCAAACATATTTGTACACTTATGTTTGCAGCAACATTTTTCATAATAGCCAAAAGGTAAAAGCAACCCCAGTTTACATCAATAGATTAATGGATAAACAAAATGTCGTATATATGTACAATGGAGTATTAGCCTTAAAAAGGAGGGCAGTTCTGATACGTGCCACATTAAAGATCAACCTTGAAAACAAGTGAAATACACCAGTCACAGAAGGATAATAGTACGATTCATGGAAAGTAGAATAGAGGTACCAGGCCTTGGGAGAGAGAAATGGGGAGTTATTGTTTAATTGGTACATCTTCTGTTTGGGGTGATTTTAAAAGTTCTGGAAACAGTGGTGATGGTTGCATAATGTGAATTTACTGGCTGCTGCTGAATTGTACACCTAAAAAGTATTAACGTGGTAAATTTTATGTATATTTTACCATTAAAAAAAGTCTTTTTAAAAAAATAAATGAAAATCAGTATCTGCCTAAAACTTTCATGAACAAATAAGAGATTAGGCAAAAATGATGATTCTGAGATGCCTGGTCACTCAGCTTCTCTATCCCATATTAACCAGGTGCTTTTATGATTTGCTAGCAAGACACCATTCTCTAGGTCTCCCCAACCACACAACACTGAAAAAGAAAACAACTTGATGGTGGGGAAGCATTTGTCCCCTATATTTAACCTGCACTGAACCACTTTCCTGTATGGAAGCATGCAGTTGTTCAGAGGGACATACTAGTGACTTCATAGGTAGGCACTGTAAAAGTCTCCTTATGATAATTATTTAGAACCTCTAATTTCAGGAACTTGATACCCTTAAAAATGTTGAGATTAGTGAAAGAATGTATCAGTATTTCGCAGCAACTCATTTGCATTTTTGAGACCAGAATGTAAAATGCATTGGTTTTCTGGACTGCCCTCTGGTTTTTCCTCCTTGCCGCACTGCTGGGTGCCTCCGCAGCCAGAGTGCAGCCCTCCCTCCACGGGGAGGCCGAGCCCGCTTCCCACTCGCACACCCTCGAGCCTCTTCTGCACCTCACCTGGCCTCGGCCCGCATCACCTGCTCCTTTTCTGAAAAGAGCCCCTCCCTCCAGCAACCTTCCAGTCCTTACCTTCTGCCTGACATAATTGCAACCTCCCCCAGCATCTTTTTGCTTTCCAACATTTTCTTCCTTTGTGTTTTTATTCCTCCTGAATTTTTGAGAGGCTTAAACTTACGGGGTAACCAACAAGGAAGTGGTCCCATGGCCAACTTCTGCATGAAATAGTACGGAGTTCCCTCCATTTCTAGTGAGGCCACACATGACACTCCAAAACGGAACAGAAGACATGAAACGCCCATTAGATGACTCAGCACAGGCTGAGGCTGGCGTGCCCTGCGCTCAGCTTTAAAGGGTGACCCAGCTGCTTCTAGGAGCCCTCAGCTTTAAAGGGTGACCCAGCTGCTTCTAGGAGCCCTCAGCTTTAAAGGGTGACCCAGCTGCTTCTAGGAGCCCTCAGCTTTAAAGGGTGACCCAGCTGCTTCTAGGAGCCCTCAGCTTTAAAGGGTGACCTAGCTGCTTCTAGGAGCCCTCAGCTTTAAAGGGTGACCCAGCTGCTTCTAGGAGCCCTCAGCTTTAAAGGGTGACCTAGCTGCTTCTAGGAGCCCTCCTCGTGTTCTCTCAACTCTCCCTGGAGCTGCCACAGGAAGCCCACACCTGCGGCTGAACCCAGGCCATGGTCAGTAGACTGCTGTGCCGGGGGAAGCCTCAGGGAGTTTCAATAAAATGCCATTACAAATCCTCGCTGGGTTTGTGGAGAACTACCCCCACTACCATAGTCATCTTCCTATGAATTTTAGAAAGCTTCTTTAGCGCGCCTGGAAAATTAAGGCCTGTTTGTCAAGGTTTCTATGGGTTAAAAAGTGACAACTCACAATCATTCTAAAGTTTCAACTGCTGCCTTTTTATAAAGGTTTTTGAATGAGATTTTAAATTAAAATGTTCATAACCATGGTATTTCTGGAAATAGGCTTATAAGGGAAGTCTGCTTTCCTTTTTTGTGCTCTTTTGAATTTCCCCCCAATTTTACAATAAATATACAAAAACTTCTTTGTTTGAACCATCTCCTTGACATTCACAGATTTGACAGTTGCTTTGATGTCTTAACTATATGAAAAGTCTGAATGACCCTGAAATGTACTCCATTTTAATATTTTGCAGCAGCGTGAGTGTGAATTTCACCTCAGAGCTCAGATATAGATGTGAGTCATATGGTCGGTGATCAGTCTACGAGGCATCCAGCACTCACACCTCAGCCAAGTTTTGTTGTTCTCTACTTACCTTCACTAAGGATCTGAGGAAACTGGTTAACCTTTTCATTTGTACTTCATTGCATTTCATGAGGAAAAGTGTGTGTGTGTGTGTGTGTGTGTATGCCATGGTGGCTTCTGAAACTCATAAGATTCTTAAAGGTTTCAGAGCATAATATTTTACAAGTGTCAGTCTAATGAATTATATAAACTGTTTAAAGGGACTTTCCTGGTGGTCCAGTGGTTAAGACTCTGCCTTCCAATGCAGGGGCTGCAGGTTTGATCCCTGGCTGAGGAACGAGATCTGACATGCCGCAGGGTACAGCCAAAAATTTAAATATAAGACTTGTAAAAAGAAAAAAAAAAAAGAAATGTTTAAAAAAACACCTGTTAAATAGTATCCTATAGAGAGCAGAAAATAAAAGTAGTTTGTTAAAGTTACTGAATCACTTTATGTACTACATAAATCTAACAGGGCAGTAATTTGGAAGTATGCATAAATAATTTTGTTTTACTCCCCCAAAGCAAATATATGAAAGTGATGCAATAAGTTAAAAAAAACAATATAAAAGAGATGAGAAATAGTTCCATTTCTTTCTGAATCCCACTACCCACTAAGATAATCACTGTGAACAGGTGTACGCTGCTCTAGAATTTTAGTGCACATATTTTTAAAAATCTTCTACAAATGGAAGAACTCATGGGATAATTCTATATACATACTTCCATAGATAGTGTTTGACTCTCCAGTATTTCGTAGCTTTCTTTCTGTGGCCTAGCTATTAATCAGTTGTAGGATCCACAACTGTAGGATCGAGCTATATGATGAGCTGTTGATCCTAACACCAATATATGAGTGCCCTCTTTAGGAAGCATTCACTAATAATGCATGTAATCAGTCTTTATCATCTTGACCAATTTTGCTTTACTTACGCTTTCTTGAATGTAACTGAGACTTAGTATTTTTTCAGATGTTAAACTGACCATGTGCATTTCTTTCTCTCTTTTTTGAAATTTATTTTTGACTGCACTGGATCTTTGTTGCTGTGTGGGCTCTGTCTAGCTGCGGCACGCCGGCCTCTCATTGTGGCGGCTTCTCTTGCTGAGGGGTACGCGCTCCGGAGTGCAGGCTTAGTAGCTGTGGTACATAGGCTTAGTTGCCCCGTGGGATGTGGTATCTTCGCAGGCCAGGGATCCAACCCGTGTCCCAAGTATTGGCAGGAAGGTTTTTAACTACTGGACCATCAGGAAAGTCTTGCATTTCTTTCTTATTCATGTATTTGCCCAAGTACTTATATATATATATATAAAAACACATATATATACACATATATATGTTACAAATATTAGTTTCAAGTTTATTAACTCCTTTTCCACTTTGCTTATGCCATCTTTTACCATTATACGGCTAAATTTATTAATTTCTAGCCTTGGTGATATACTTAGAAAGCTCTCTTCCTACAATACAATCATAGAGATATTTTCCAATGATGTCCTTTTTTATTTTTCACACTAAATCTTTAAGCCTCAAGTTAATTTGGGAAAACATGTACGTTAGGAATGAAATTAATGTTTCCCAATAAATTTTCACTTATACAATTTATTGACTAATTTCTTATTTTCTCCACTAATTTGAAGTGTCTTCTTTGCCATATAGTAAATTCCCATATACATATTTTCTAAACCTGTACCTGTTAAATTAGTGCCTCTAGGACACTACTTCATTATCTCTGTCCTGCTCTATTATTTTTGTTTTAAAACTTCTTAGTTCTTCTTAAGAATATCTGCTTGTAGAAGAAATTCTGAACTAATCAGAATTTTGTGAGTAATTTGGGAGAAACTGACATCTCTACCACATTGCGTCTTCCCATCCAAGAATATGACACAGCTGTTTATTCTGGCCTTTTCTGTCCTTCTATAAAGTTTTACAATTTTTTCATCTTGCACATTTCTCAATAAATTTATCTTTAAGTACTTTAGAGTTTTTGAATACAACTGTGAATAGGATCTTTTGCTATGCATAAGAAGGTTAATTATTATTTTTTTTTTTTGCCTGTTTCTATTTGGCCATCTTACTAAACTTTTTGGCTCCAGATTAAGAACTTATTTATCTAATTAATACTTGTATTATTTTTCTAAGTTGAGTGCTAGAAAAAGCAGGTCTCCTGCCCAGTCCTGTATTCCAGAGATAGCTAGTGTTAAACATTTTCATAATTTCCAACTGATTCTTTTGAAATATTCTAGGTATGTAAGAATTTAGTCTTTCCTCTTCATTACTTATTCTTATTTCTCTTCCTTATCTACTGCCTTGTCCCACAGCAGTAGTTCTGGCTGATTCCTGACTGTAATGGAAAGTCATTAGTGCTTCACTGTTAACTGGATGATCACTGATAGCTTTCAATGGATAATCTTCAACAGGTTGAGAACATGTTTATTCCTATAATAAAAGGGCTTTTTCTGCTTTTAATCAGTAATGAATCTGGAATTTTACCAAAACCTATTTGGGCATTTTGCTTTTTCTTCTCCCAATAAATTATACTTTCTACTGTTAAGTCAGTTTTGCATTATTGGACTAAATCCTACTTGGTCTCTATATATATTGTTTTAGGACAGTCCTGGATTCTACTTGCTAACATTTTATTTAGGATTCTTTGATTTACAGTATTAGTAATATTAAACTACATTTTCTTTCCTTTTGGATGATATTTTTGTTACGATTTAGATCTGAGGTTATTTTAGCCTCTCATAATATAGACCCTTTCAATTACGTGATTTCAAATGTCAGTCGTGTTTCTCACCATCACTGTTCCTTTTTAAATGAAAACTAACCTGACAACCCACTCCAGTATTCTTGCCTGGAGAATTCCATGGACAGAGGAGCCTGGCGGGCTACAGTCCATGGGGTTGCAAAGAGTGGGACACCACTGAGCCTGACTAACATCAACAATTACAAATCCAAAAAGCACAAAAGCAAAATACTAGCCAAGTAGACTTTTAAGCATGTAAAAGCAATAGTTTTACACATCTCCATTCCCATTTAATAAACAAGTGTGTATCACTCAACTAAAACTAATCACACTATGAACCGTCCAAGAAAAAATAGTGCCCTTAATTGATATTAACAGCAAACCAAAAGAGAACCACACCCTAGCATATATTTTTTAAAGCTAACAGTAAGGTTATTATTTATTTATTATTGAAGTATAGCTGATTATTCTTAGTTTCAGGTGTACAGCAAAGTGGTTCAGTTATACATACAAATATATATTTTTTCAGATTCTTTTCCCTTATAGGTTATTACAAAATACTGAGTATAGTGTGCTACACAGTAGGTCCTTGGTGGTGATCTGTTTTATCTATAATACTGTGTATCTGTTAATCCCAAACTCCTCATTTATGCCTCTCCCTACCTTCCCCTTTAGTAAACATAAGTTTGTCTTCTATGTATTTGACTCTACTTCTGTTTTGTATTTAGGATTTTTTTTATTCCATATATAAGTGATACATGGTATCTGTCTTTCTCTGACTTACATCACCTAGTATAATGATCTCTAGGCCCATCTATGTTCCTGCAAACAGCATTATTTCCTTCTTTTTTATGGCTTAATAGTATTCCATTGTGTGTATGTGTGTGTATATATATACACACACACATCTTCTTTATCCATTCTTCTATCAGTGGACATCTAGGTTGCTTCCATGTCTTAACTATTGTAAACAGTGCTGCAGTGAACACTGGGGTGCACATATATTTTCAAATTATGGTTTTCTGGATATATGTACAGAAGTGGGACTGCTAGCTCATATATATGGCAGTTCTATTTTTAGTCTAAGGACCCTCCATACCTTTCTCCACAGTGGCTGCACCAATTTACTTTCTCACCAACAGTGTAAGAGGGACCCCTTTTCTCCACACCCTCTCTCTAACATTTATTGTTTGTAGACTTTTTTGATGATGGCCATTCTGACTGGTGTGAAGTAACACCTCTTCATTGTTTTGGTTGGCATTTCTCTAATAATTAGTGATGTTGAGCATATTTTCATGTGCATTTTGGCCATCTGTATGTCTGTTTTGGAGAAATGTCTGTTTCGATTTACTGCCAAGTTTTCAATTGGGCTGTTTGGTGTTTTGTTATTGAGCTACATGAGCTATTTATATACTTTGGAGATTAGTCCCTTGTCGGTGGCTTTATTTGCAAATATTTTCTCCCATTCTGTGGGTTGTTTTTTTTGTTTTGTTTATGGTTTCCTTTGCTATGCAAAAGCTTTTAAGTTTAATTAGGTCTCATTTGTTTTTATTTTCATTATTCTAGGAGGTGGAACCAAAAAGATACTGTTTCAGTTTATGCCAGAGAGTGTTCTGTGTTTTCCTCTTAAGAGTTTAAAATATCTAATCCTACATTTAGCTCGTTAATCCATTTTATTTTTGTGTATAACGTTAGAAAATGTTCTAGTTTCATTCTTTTACATGTAGCTCGCTGTTGTTTTCTCAGCATCACTTATTGAACAGACTGTCTTTTCTCCACTGTACAGTCTTGCCTACTTTGTCACTGATTAGTTGACCATACATCTGTGGGTTTATCTCTGGACTTCCTATCTTGTTCCAATTGATCTATATTTCTGTTTTTGTGCCAGTACCATACTATTTTGATTACTGTAGTTCAGGTGCAGTCTAAAGTCAGGGAGCCTGATTGCTCCAGCTCTTTTTCCTTTCTCAAGACTGCTTTGGCTATCCAGAGTCTTTTCTGTTTGCATACAAACTGTAAACTTTTTTGGTCCTAGTTCTGTGAAAAATGCTATTGGTTATTTGATACGGATTGCACTGAATCTGTTCATTTCTTTGGGTAGTAGAGTCGTTTTTATATTGATTCTTACAATACAAGAACATGGTGTATCTCTTTGTGTCATCTTTGATTTCTTTCATCAGTATCTTATAGTTTTCTGAGTACAGATCTTTGGCCTCCTTAGGCAGGTTTATTCCTAGGTATTTTGTTCTTTTTGATGTGACGGTACATGGGATTGTTTCCTTAATTTCTCTTTCTGACCTTTCATTGTTAGTATACAGAAATGCCAGAAATTTCTGCATATTAATTTTGTATCTTACAACTTTACCAGATTCACTGATTAGCTCTAGTAGTTTTCTGGTAATATCTTTAGGATTTCCTATGTATGGTGTTATATCATATCATCTCAGAACAGACACTTCTTTTGGAACCCTTTATTTTTTTTTTCTTCCGATTGCTGTGGCTTAAGACTTCCAAAACTATGTTGAATAAAAGGGGTGAGAGTGGACATCCTTGTCTTGTTCCTGATCTTAGAGAAATCCTTTCAGCTTTTCACTGTTGAGTGTAATTAATGTTAGCTGTGGGTTTGTTGTATGTAGCCTTTATTATGTTAATGTAGGTTCCCTCTATGCCCACCTTCTGGAGAGCTTTATTTTTCTAATCATAAATGGATGTTAAATTTTATCAAAAGCTTTTTCTGAATCTATTGAGATGACCATAGGGTTTTTATTCTTCAATGCATTAATGTGGCATATCACACTGATTTGCAGATACTGAAAAATCCTTGTATCCCTGGCTAAATCCCACCTGATCATGGTTTGTGATCCTTTTAATTATTATTGGATTCAGCCTGCTAGTATTGTGTTGAGAATTTTTGCATCTGTGTTCATTAGTGATAGTGGCCTGTAATTTTCTTTTTTTGTGGTATCTTTATCTGGTTTTGGCATCAGAGTGATTGTGGCTTTTTTGATTGAGTTTAGCAGTGGTTCCTTACTCTTTAATATTTTGTAATAGTTTCAGAAGAATAGATATTAAGTCTTCTCTTAATATAGAAGAGAAGACTTGATAGAATTTGATTTGTTTGATAGAATTCACCTGTGAGGCCATCTGATTCTAGACTTTTGTCTGTTGGAAGTTTTTAAATCACAGTGTCACTTTTAGTACTAAGGATAGGTCTGTTCACATTTCTTCTGGTTCAGTCTTGGAAGGTTGTACATTTCTAAGAATATGTCCATTTCTCCCAAGCTGTCTATTTCATTGGCATATAGTTGCTTACAGTAGTCTCTTATGATCCTTTGTATTCTGTGATGTCCACTGTAACTTAGTTTTTCATTTCTAATTTTATTGATTTGAGCCCTCTCCCTTTCTTTTCCTTAATGTGTCTGGTAAAGGTTAATCAAAGAACCAGCTTTTAGCTTCACTGATCTTTTCTATTGTTTTCATTGTCTCCATTTATTTCTGCTCCAATCTTTATGATTTCTTCTACTAACTCTGAGTTTTGTTTTTCTTTCTCTAGTTGCTTTAGCTGTAAGATTAGGCTGTTTACTTGAGACTTTTCTTGTTTTCTGAAGTAAGATTGTCTTACTAAACTTCCTTCTTAAAATTGCTTTTTCTGTGTCCCCTAGGTTTTGTATTGTGGTGTCCATTTGGTCTAATGTGTCATTTAAGGCCTGTGTTTCCTTATTGATTTTCTGTCTGCATCCATCCATCGATGTAAGTGGGGTGTTAAAGTCCCCCACTATTACTGTGTTACTGTCGATTTCTCCTTTTATGACTGTTAGGAGTTCCCCAATGTATAAGACAAATGCTGGGTGCATACTTACAATCGTCGTATCTGCTTGGATTAACTTGATTATTTTGTACTGTCCTTTTTTGTCTCTTGTAACACTTTTTATTTTAAAGTCGATTTTGCCTGATATGAGTATTGCTATTCCAGCTTTCTTTGATTTTCACTTGTATGGATTACCTTTCTCCATCCCCTTTCAGTTTGTATGTGTCCTTAGATCTGAAGTGGGTCTCTTGAGGACAGCATATATGTGTGTGTCTTGTTTCTATATCCATTCAACCAATCTGTGTCTTCTGAATGAAGCATTTAATCTGCTTACATTTAAGGTAATTATCAATATATATGTTCTTCAGGCCAGTTTGTCAGTTGTTTTGGATTTGTTTTTGTAGGTCTTTTTTCTTCCCTTCCCTTGTGATCTGATGAATATCTTTAGTGTTGGGTTTGGATTACTTTTTCTTTTTGTGAGCATGTGTCTCTCATAGGTTTTTGGCTTGCAATTACCATGAGGTTTTGATATAGCAGTCTATACACACACACACACACACACACACACACAAAGATTAAGTTGCTGGTCTCTTAATTTCAAATGCATTTGTACTCTCCTCACCATTGCTGGTCTTGATATTGTATTTGTGTGTGACTGATTTCCTACTTTTACTGTTTGGTTGCCTTTACCAGTGAACTTTCCCATTAGTAATTTTCTCATTTTTAGCTGTGGCCTTACTTTTCTGTCTAGAAAAGTTCCTTTCTTGTTGTAAAGATGATTTGGGTGTGCTGAGTTCTTTTAGCTTTTGCTTGTCTGTAAAGCTTTTGATTTCTCTGTCAAAGCTAAGCAAGAGCCTTGCTGGATATTCTTGTTTGTATGTTTTTCCCTTTCATCACATTAAATATATCATGCCACTCCCTTCTGGCCTGCAGAGTTTCTGCTTAAAAAACATCAGATGATAACCAGACAGGAATTCCCTAGTTGCTTTTAATATTTTCTCTTTAATTTTTGTCAATTTGATTAATGTGTGTCTTAATATGTTCCTCATTGGGTTTATCCTGTATGGAACTCTCTGCACTTCTTGAACTTGACTGTGTGTTTCCTTTCCTTAGGGAATTTTTTGGCTATTATCTCTTCAAATATTTCTCAGGCCTGTTCTTCTCCTTCTGGGACCCCTTTAATGCAAACATTGGTACATTTAATGTTGTCCCAGAAGTCTCTTGGACTGTCAACATTTCTTTTCATTCTTTTTTCTTAATTCTGTTCCAAACAGTGATTTCCAGCAATCTGGTGTCCAGCTCACTTTTTCATCTGCCTCATTTATTCTACTATTGATTCCATCTACTGTATTTTTCAATTCAGTTATTGTCCATCTCTGTTCTTTAAAGCATCTAGCTCTTTATTGTATCCCCTCAGTCTATGCCTCCATTCTTTTCCTGAGATCTTGGATCTTCTTTACTATTATTACTCTGAATTTTTCTTCAAAGAGATTGCCTATCTTCATTTTGCTTAGTTGTTCTTCTTGGGTTTTATCTTATTCCTTCATCTAGAACATATTTTTCTGCCATCTCATTGTATCTAATTTTGTGCCTCTGTGGTCTCTATTTTCCAAGCTGCAGGACTATAATTCTCCTTGGTTCTGGTGCCTTCCCCCTGGCGGGTGAGTTTCGTCCAGGGACTGGTACTTGCCCACTGGTGGGTAGCGCTGGGTGTTGTCCCTCTGATAGGCAGGGCTTTCTCAAGTGATGTGTTTATAGGTGGCTGTTGGGTGAAGCCAGGTGCCAAAATGGCCATCTCTGTGAGAGCTCACAATGATGAGCCTTCCCTGGGGTGTTCACTACCCCTGTCCTTGCCCCTACAGTGAGCCACAGCTGACCCCGCCTCCCCAGGACCCCTGCTTAAGAACCAAAGGTAGGTCTAGCCCATGTGCCTATGGAGTCACTGCTTTGCCCTGGGTCCCAGTGCATGTGAAACCTCGTGTGCGCCCTCCAAGAGTGCAGTCTCTTGTTCCCCCCAGTCCTATGGAGGGCCTACACTCAAGCCCAACTGGTTTTCAAAGCCAAATGCTCTGGAGGCTCTTTCTTCTGATCCCAGACCCCCAGGCTGGGGAGCCTAATGTGGGGCTCAGAACTCTCACTTCTATGGGAGAGTCTCTGTGATATGATTATTTTCCAGTTTGCAGGTCACCCTCCCACTAGATTTGGGAGTTGATTATAAAACAGAAGCATTCCTACAATCTCACTGTGACTTCTTTGTCTTGGGTGTAGAATAGCTTTTTTGGTAGGTTTGAGTCTTTTTGGTCAATGGCTATTCAGCAATTAGTTGTGATTTTGGTGTTTTTGTGAGAGGAGGTGAGTTCATGTCCTACTCCACCATCTCGTCTCCTGCCTCTTTCTCATTCTTAAGCAGAAGTTGAGCCCTGACTCACAGGCAGATGTCTCTGATAGTTCATCATAAAAGATAATGCCACTGTCTGCTGCTGTGTCTCTACTGTGCAATTCCGTTACCTTAGGAAAGTTTCTAAAATAAGGTGCTTTTTCATCTTGAAATTTTTCTAGCATTCTGGATCCTTTACACCTTCTTGAAAATTACCAGCATCATCTGAAAATCTCGTTTTGTTGTGTTTCACAGATACTGCATGATTTAGGAATTCTGAAGCTGACAGTAAGCTCTTTTAATAAAATAAAAATAAAAAGTCTGAGGATTCAAAGGGAAGTCAGTTGAGAATACAGGAAACATGTTTCTGGGCCCCCTGATGCTAATACCAACCTACATCAGATTTCAGTGAGTCTATGCCAAGAAAAATACCATTTGGGATGTGAGGCAAATGCGACTTGTCACTTTTCTTGTTTGTAGTTAAGTACGGCTTATAACCACCTGTGTAAGGTGTGTCATACACTCTCCTGGATGGTCTCCAGAAAAAAAATCTCTCAGTATTAGAGCATTCTGGGATAAGTTTAAGTGAAATGTTATAGAAAGCAATAAGAACCAGGTATGTGACCAATTCAGGAGGGGTGGGAGGAATCAGCACTGAGGAAGAGAAGGAAAGAAACATGAACAAATGAGTGTCTCTTTGTCTTGCAGTCAAAAATCATCTGGACTAAATCAGTGTTGTTAAACATGAGGAAATATTATTCAGATATATACCCACATATATGTATATAAATATATACACACACACTGAGGAATGGCATTAATATTAGTGTTCTTATTGAAATTTTAAGATGAATTCAGTCTAATTTAGATTATATAGTTTAAGGCTAATTCCTTTAAAATTTTCATTGATTTCCTCTCTAAATGATCAAATAATGTTTGTTTTATGCTTAAATTAGCCTGAATTCACATGCTATATATATACAGGGAAGATGAGCTGTAAACTGTGATATTTTCTTAATCTCAAACAGGCCAGAAACAGTTTTAGAGAAACATACTGTAGCCACATATTTTAGGGGGAAGTAGCATGGGGAGAAGGCAATGGCACCCCACTCCAGTACTCTTGCCTGGAGAATCCCAGGGACGGGAGCCTGGTGGGCTGCCGTCTATGGGGTCGAACGTGACTGATATGACTTAGCAGCAGCGTGAATGGGGCTTCCTTAAATTTATTCCATACTCTTGTTCAGAAAAGACAGACAACACTGTCAGACAGATGGAGAACAAACTAAAAGCATCTACGAAGTGTTTTCATATACATTTTGCTGAATAATTTGATTCTAGAGCAGCACTGTCCATGATGGCACTTTCTGCAATAGTGGAAATATTCTGCATCTGTGCTGACCACTGGCCATATATGGCTACTGAGCACCTGAGTTTTAAATTTCGATTAAATTTTAATAGGCACATGTGACTTTGTGGTTGCATGTTTAGACCAACAGAATCTTCTGTTCTGTAAGAAAAGATTACATAATATGTATATAAATCATTATGACAACATTATCTAAAACTGTTTTTTGTGAACATGCCCTTCAGGGTAGAAATTTTGTTATTTGCCTTCACTGTAGCGGTCCTTAATGCCAGGACACATACTAGATCCTTTTTTTTTCTTTTCCCCCTATCCTAGGTTCTTCTTTCTCTGACTGAAAAGAATAGTCATTTTAGTGGTTGATCAAGGACAGGTCTTTTGCCTTGACTAAATCACGAAGGAAAAAAATTGTTCAAAAATCTCTTAAATGTGAATTTTAATCTTCCAATTAAAAGCAAGGCCTCAGGCTTAACCAACAGCTGTTATCATCAAGAGCTCTCAAATTATCATACAAAAGAGTAAATGACACCACAATTTATAATTCTTTTCTGAGGTTCTTTCTCCCTCTGGTACTAGGGGAATAGCCATAGAATAAATTCTATTTCATTAGATCAGAAGAAAGTTCTGTGACAGAGTTACAATTATTAAAAAGAAGACAGAAGAGTCTGGGGCGGATGCATATGTATATAGATATGGCTGAGTCCCTCTGCTGTCCACCTGAAACTATCACAACATTATTAGTCGACCTCACACCAATACAAAATAAAACGTTCAAAAATAAAAAGAGAAAGGTAAGAAATATTCTACACTTGACAGCAGGTCGATACCTCTCGCAGGTATTCTTGCTAAACAATTTTTTTGGACAGGAAGAGACATTCAGGTTGACTTAAGTTATAGCACAAATTCATTAAAACAATCAACAACACAGCACTTACCAATGAAGTTTATAAATGTATTATTCAGCTATTTCAGGGTGGGGGGAAAACTCCAGAATATTAAAGTATCTTTACCTCGTAATGAACAAGTTGGTCCATTTTCTTGATTCTTAGAGCGCTTATTTCTGAACTGACTTGGAATATCTAATGAAAGGTCTTAAAAGGAAATAGGAAAACAGAACTGTTAAAGGAATATATAACCATGCAAAAAATAATTTCCAAAAATGATGTATTTTTATGGATTTATCTCTTTACTGTCTTAGCTTTCAAAGGAAACATTGCAGTTATTATTTTCATACAGTATCATATCATCACATACCAAATATGTCTTACCTAGGAATGGATCAAACTTTCTAGATTCTGTCCCACATATGAGACAGTTAACCTCATTTTGGAGAATGCCTCCGAATATAGCCGTGACAACTGTAGATGCTCCATTTCTAAAGAAAATCACATAGGAAAATATCTCAGTCAAATATATGTAAAAGCTCCTCTAGGTCACTCCCCACTCCCTTTGGGAGATATATATATATTAAATTATAGAATAACACAAAAGCTTAAAAGCTACATAGATGTATATATACCAAATAAAAGGTTTAAGCCACTGGCCTTCCTCTGACCCCTCTCCCAATCCCACTACTTTCTATAATACAAAAGTTACTAACACTGAACATTTGCCATTACTAATAGATCACATACATATCTGCACTCGGAGGAAGAGGACCCCTTTTCCCTCAAATATACCCCTCAGGAAATAGGAAACCCCTTTATATTAGATCCTTTGCAAGATTTCTCATCATATGGGGATCTCTCTAAATTACGTTACTTTGAACAACAACCTTCATTAAAGATAGTTTAAGATTTTTTTTAGATGTTCACATTTGGGGAAAATGAGGTAAACAAATTTAACATATACTTAGTCATCACTGGTAGAGAGATGATTTCACAATTAAACACTTAAACAATATTTCCCTTGTAGAGGTCAAAAATATGTACAGCTCTGTAAGAACAATAAGACACTAACTGTCCTAATGTTACTTAACCTATGTGTGCCTCAGCTTCATCAAATGTAAAACAGGAATAACATCTATCTACCTTAGAAGCCTGGTGATGATATGAGAATATACATACAATGCTTTGTTAGACAAGTGCTTGCCGAAAAGAAAGCCCGTTGACTACTATAAGCATCTTTGACCTGAATAATCAATCAGGGTCATACCTGCCTTCTGCTTGTCGTCTCTTCCCTAAGGGTGTATCCTGGATGTGCACCTCGCTCTGACAGGTGCACGGCATGCCACGGTTTGGACAATAACAGCTGACAAGCACTTATGTACTTACATGCCAGGCTCCATTCTAAGTACTTTCCGTGTGCTAAACTAATGCTCACAACAACTCTGAGGTAGAGAAGATTATCCCCATCTTACAGATAAGGAAGCTGAGGTTCAAAGGTTAAATAACTTGGCCCAAGTTCACACAGCTGGCCTGACCTAAGCACCTTCTCTGAACACTATGCTCCTTCTCTTAACAATATAGTATTGATGGGTATATACTTTGGTAAAAAATATTTAAAATCCCAAATGACTCCAGGTTTCACTGCAACCACAGGAACCCACATAAAACTGTCAACAAATAAAGATAAATCAGAATATAAATAAATTATTAATGGTACTGAGGTTATTTTATTGTGTGTTTTCATTAATAGCACTATAGTGAACACAAATGTGAACAATGTGAACTTTTGTGCACTTATCTGAGCCAGTATATTGCTCTTTTTTACTAATAGTATTTGAGGTGGTTTCTGTCACTTGCAGTCAATAGTATTCCTAACACACTGAACCACACTTTGAGTGCTCCAAATGAAACCTACTGCAATGATGAGACAGAAAAAACCTACCCAAGCAAACCTATTATTTTAAAAGTTGTGCTTCCTTTTCTTTGAAAGGGCTTCCTTCTGTACTGGTAAAAGAAATACACTGTAGCTTTTTAAGTTGTTCATAAGATACATGACTTTAGTATTACAAAGGATATACCCCCAAAAAATCTACTGAAAATAAAGGGTTTATGACTGATCCTTTCATACTGATATTCACATACTCTGCTGCCTTAAAGTGGAAACTGCTTTATTAAAAAGCAGTACATTTAAACACAATGTACTTCTTCCTTTACAATTTCTTCCTCTGAAAAAAAGATACCAATCAAGTCTTGGCTATTTTAAAACAAGATTCACAAATTATTTCAAAATCACTATTCTACTTATTGTAACTGCACACCAAGAAAGTGTAAATATTAGCTATTTGGACAGGCTGTTATGCTGAGAAGATCCTTTATACTTGCACTAACGATTTTCTATATATTAAAAAGAACCCACCTGCTATTTATTTCTGCAATCCTCACCCCCATCTTCAGTAGGGTTTTATGTGTTTATACGAATAAATACAAATACAGGAGCCCTTTTTTGTTGCTGTTTTTTTTTTTTTTTTTTTTTGCAGTTTTAACAAGTCTCATCCTTAGATCCTGAAATGCATCCTCCAGTGAATTTAAGGAAATACAAAGAAGCCTGAGTTTTTAATATCTGAGAAGGGAACAGCTACCCACTCCAGTATTCTAGCCTGGAGAATTCCATAGACTGTATAGTCTATGGGGTTACAAAGAGTAGGACACAACTGAGCGACTTTCACTTTTATGTTCCTAATTCACTAATGAAACTTAAAATTTACTATTATTTAAAATATCATTAAAAGATATGGATTAATACTGAAAACTCAGGAGTTACTAAAAGAATCACCTGTGACTATCACAAAATGTGATGCCCCCTCACTTCACATGGACTCGCCTCCTTAGAGCCCAGCTCAGCATCCTTTGTGTATGACTATACCACCACATAAAATACAAAGCAGAATTTGTTATCTAATCCTATGTTTGAACTGATGCTAGCAGCAGGGACACTTCTACCACATCACAGTTCCTTCCCCCTCTATCCTCGTTTCTAACTTGAACACAGCTCCTAGGACCTTGAAGATCAAACATTTTAAGAAGTATGGCCATTCATATTAATTGCCCTTCTCTGATACAATCAGATTAACTATGAGACTACAGATTTATGGACTGCCAGGCAATAATACTACAGCAACCCTATATATTATTTTCTTTCATTCTTTGGGGAATTCATCTTATAAAGTCCCTTTCCTGTATAGATAAGTATAAAGTTTTTCCCAAAATTTGAACACAAGGAGACAAATAACCAAAATCCAAGCTGAAATAAAAGTCGATTATGTCTCCCTTAGCAAAATAAACATTCTGATCCCAAGTATTAGTATTTGGAAAAGCAACCCAAAATTCAGAAAAGTTATCAGTGCCTCGGTATGATTAAAGAACAGGTTAAAAAAATAAAATTATTTTTGGAAAAGTTAAGTCCAAAATGAAGCTGTAGGAAAATACACATTCAAAATATTTTAAGCCTTTGTGATTAGTGAACAAATGGAAATGAAATCTTACATGCAACATTTGTTACTTGCAGACAGAGTAGAATTCTCTTGCAGAATTGATGAGCGGGAAATACCGTTGAAACCACCCTGGAGTTCCAAGTGCAGGTGGTCTAACAGGTAGCGCATGAACTCATGGGCATCCTGCTGCTGGTAGCCCCTAGAAGCAAACGCAGTCAGTCACTGAGGGGCTCTGCCTACCCGGCCCAGCACGCTGGAGGGTGGTGTTGGGAAGGCCGCGACGCTGCACTCAGAACACAGGGGGGCTCCCTTGTCCTTCACCCTCACTTCCTTCTTGTCTTACACATAAAATTCCCTTCAAGACGGAATTCCACTTCTTAAAAATCAGTTTGGGAACACGGACTAGTAGAGCTAATTGGACTTATAGTAACCTCAACTGACTTCACCCAAGAGGAACACTGAGAGGCAAAAAGGGAACGGTTGTGTGACCTGCCTCAAGTCCTACAAGAGGAGAATAACAGAGAAGGGACCACAACCCTGTCTCCTGGATGGACTGTGAATTTCCTCATTTCCCATGTAGCCTCTCTAGGAGACGCTCACATGTTAAAACTTCACATCATACCTGCACCAGAAAACTAGGTCTAAAGTTTTATTAAAGTTTGTTTTAAGAAATAAAACCTTTAGATTAGAAGATAATTTTCAAACACTGGTTGAAAGGAAGAAAAATTTTATCTAAAGAGCTAAAGATGTATAACATTCTATCATCCTAATCTCTGATTCAAAGGACATTTTTTTAAACAAAATTTTCAAAATGCATTGACTCATATACAGTTATGCTGTAGCCTAAAACTTGAATATATATAGCCACATATTCTGAGGTTATTTCTTATACTCTATTCAGTCAGGAAATTCTATGGAATTCTTGTGCTAATACAGATCAATGACAAGTGCAGAATAATGAAATCTGACAAAATTAAGCTGATACAGCTAGAAGGGTTAGAGGTTTATGTTCATAAATCAGCAGTGATGTCTAAAGTACATTTATAAAATTATGGATAAGAAAGACTTCTGCCTACATTTTTTACCAGCATGGAAGGTTCTCTTTAATCTCTGCCCTAAGTGGCAAGTTTTCTGATCTGGTCTGGAGTAAAAACCTTCATCGCCCTTCTAGGCAGTGGTTCCACAAACAAAATTTCTTTTAGCCAGATTTTCCCCCTTTTCCTAAAATTTTTCCTGGAAATAAATTATGGAAATGATCTGCCTAATCAATGGAATTTACATCACAAGTATTTCACTGTAACTTTTTCTAAACTATTTAGCAACTAAATAGTAACATATATGTTGTTTAAGTATTTAAGACTCTTATGAATAAAATGTCAAACTTAAGTTAAAAGTAAAACTATTCAAACTTGGTAGTTCCTTTATATATATCTAAGGAGATGCTTTAAACCCTTTCAATATACATCTTTTTCATGACTCAAAGATAAGATCAGTATCTCAGGTCATATCTGAAATTCTATCCTATATAAAAAAGTTTTATTCTCTGACCAAAATAACCTAATATCTAATCATCATTTTCTAAAATGGATCATTAAAACCTGTATCTTGTAGTTATGTCAATTCGCATTTTCATCAAACACATATCCATCCCTTAAAATAATCTAATGTACATTAATGAACATTTCCAACCACACCATGATTCACTTTCCTTATATCAAAATACATTATTTTCTACTGTTTCCCTTACCATTAGAAATACATTTGGTGACCTATATGAGATCATGGAACACTCATTGTTTCATAAAGCTAAGTTATAGGCATCTGTTACAATTTGTGATCTTTACCCAGAGAAGGAAAAGTCTGTGTTTCTTCTAGGACTAGGACTTTTTTTTTTAAATTCTGACTAAAGAGATATTTACAATTCCATTTCTAAACATTTAAATAAAGTCTTTCATTGACTTATCTGAAGAATGGCAGCTCCAGTTTTACCACTGTTCCTTATCCTCACTTGTTTGTGACCTTACATAAAGATTACCTCTTTCTCTTTAATGTCTATAGAAAATCTGTATCAAAGATAAATCATCTTAGAGAGCAAACACAAAAAGCCTAGACGATCATAAGGCCTCCATTCTGAATGAGGGACAGTGCTGAGGTGAAACACACAGGAACATAGAGCAACTGTCTCTTCATCTTAAGAACAAAGAAAGGTTCCAATGAAGAAAATGTTACTTTGTTCCTGTTTAAGTGGAAAGCAGATATTCCAAATGAAACAGACACCACATAATACAGGCACACACAAGCACTTGTGCAAGGCTCCAACATGCACAACTGTGACACATGCCTATGCATTACTGACCATTTGCTGTTTAGTAAGGACCACTGCATTATGTGTAAAATGGCAAAGACCAACATGTAACAGGATATGCCTCTAAGGAGTCAGATTTTATCACTCTAAAACAAGCTTCTTCTGAAATATCTAGGACACATCAGAGTTTTAGGTTCTGTTCATATTTAAAATAAGTTACAATTTTGCCCAAATTATCTGCAAAACCAAAAGCAGTTACATTTAGTTATTCCTACCCAATGTAAGACATTAATCAAGGATGAGTTTCTTTGAGACAAAAATACTAGAAAATGAAAATTAAAATTAAAAAAAAGAAAAAAAATGAAAATAATAATTTTTTGTTTACACACACAAAAAAAACCCATACAATAGATAAATTCCTAATTAGAATTAATACAGGTGTATCTCGTTTTACTGCACTTTGCTTTATTGTGCTTTGCAGGTGCTGCGGTTTTTACAAGTCGAAGGTCTGTGGCAACCCTGCTTTAGGCAAGGCTGTTGGGGCCATTTTCCAACATTTGTTCACTGTGTCTCTTATCACATTTTGGTAATTCCTGTAATACTTTAAATTTTTCCATTATTATTATTATGTTTGTTATTGTGATCAATGGTCAGTGACCTTTGATGTTACTCTGGTAACTGTTTTAAGGTGCCAAAACCATGTAAGGCAGCAAGCTTAGTAAATGTTGTGTGTGTTCTGACGGCTCCACCGACAGGCTGTTCCTGCCTTTCTCCCTCCCTTTGGGCCTCTGTATTCCTTGAGACACAATGATATTCAAACTAGGCCAAATAACAACTCTTGATGGCCTCTAAGTGTTTAACTGACAGGAAGAGTCGCAAGTCTCTCATTTTAAATCAAAAGCTAAAAGGATTAAGCTTAGTGAGGAAGATATGTCAAAAGCTGACAGAGGCCAAAAGCCAGGCCTCTTGCACCAAACAGTTAGACAGGTTGTGAAAGCAAAGGAAAAGTTCTTGAAGGAACTTAAAAGTGCTGCCCCAGGGAAGACACCATTGATTAAAAAATGAGACCCTATTGCTGATAGGGAGAAAGATTTATCAGTCTGGACAGAAGATCAAACCAGCCACAACATTTCCTTCAGCCAAAGCCTAATTTAGAGCCAGGCCTTAATAACTCGCCTCCATTCCAGGAAGGCTGAGAGAGGTGAGGAAGTGCAGGAGAAAAGCTTGAAGCTAGCAGAGGTTGCTAAGCGAGGTTTAAAGAAAGACTCCGTCTCCCTAACATAAATGTGCAAGGTGAAGCGGCAAGCGCTGATGTAGAACCTGCAGCAAGATATCCAGATCCTGCTAAGATCAACAATGAAGGTGGCTACACTAACTAACAGATTTTCAATGTTGACAAAACAGCTTTATACTGGAAGAAGAGGTCATCTAGGACTTTCACGGCTAGAGAGGAGAAGTCAACGTCTGGCTTCAAAGGACAGAGTGACTCTCCTGTTAGGGGCTAATGCAGCTGGAGACTTGAAGTTGAAGCCAGTGCTCATTTACCATTCTGAAAATCCTAAGGGCATAAGAATAATGCTCAATCCACTCTGCCTATGCTCTATAAATGGAGCCACAAGGCCTGGATGTAGCACATCTGTTTACAACATGATTTACTGAATATTTTAAGCACACTGTTGACACTCTCAGACAGATTTCTTTCAAAATATTACTGCTCAAGGACAACACACCTGTGACGTGTTGTCCATGAGCTCTGATGGAGACATACAATAAGATGAAAGTTGTTTTCAGAGACCAAACTCCGTGGATACTGACATCTGTTAACCAAGGAAAATGGGCTTTCTAAACTGTAAAAAATTTTACTTTGGGATTATAACTACAATAAAAACATAATTCAAGACTCAGTTCAATTCCACTTTGGCATGTTATAAGAACTTTACCCTGTATACATAATAGGTAGTGGTGGTTTAGCCACTAAGTCATCTTCAACTCTTTTGTGACCCTATAGATTGCAGCCCGCCAAGCTTCTCCATGGAATTTTCCAGGCAAACATCCTGGAGAGGGTTGCCATTTCCTCCTCCAGGGGATCTTCCCGACCCAGGGATCAAACCCAGGTCTCCTACACTGCAGGAGGATTCTTTACCAACTGAGCCACCAGGGAAGCCCAATATATATAATAGGAGTAACAATTATAAGAAGAAAACCCTACCTCACAGCCTTATGCCTGGGTGTTAGGCAGTGACCCTGCACTAAAACTTTATCCATGATACAGTCTCAAGATCTAGGTCTAACCAAGAAAAAATTATTCTTTGAGAAACCCACTCCAGTATTCTTGCCTGAAAAATCCCATGGACAGAGGAGCCTGGTGGGCTACAATCCTTGAGGTCACAGAGAGTAGGACACGACTTGGTGACTGAACAACAACATGGAAGTGGGGAACAATATGAATTATTACAGAACAAAGAGAAAGCCCTGCTGAGAACAGAGACATGTTATTCTGCTTACTCGCTCAGTCATTAGCGAGATCTAAGAGGCCATGTTTTACAGGAATCACTTTAGCAACGCCATCCAAATTTCTCAACCTGGTCAACTTTTCCAGTTCTTTTCTTTCATCGGTAGGAATAACAGAATGTGTAAAATTAGGTAGGTAAAAACTAACTCATGCTCACAGCTAGAATAAACAAACTGGTAGAGGTAATGGGAAGATTTAGATGAAAAGCAGAATTCTATTAAATGAAGAGGGAACTGAGTCACCATGCAATCCAAGTAGAAGAGTACAGAGACAGCTGGTGGGCCTCACTTGGGCATGCGAACAAGTTACTACAAGTTTACTGTGAACACATCTATCAGTGACCAGCGCCATAAAGACCTGGGTTCTCATTCTGGTCCTAACACCTACTAGATGCATAACACTGAACTGCTCTCGTCTGTCGAAGTTTCATCTTTAAAATGAGGCTAACACTTCCTGTGGATAATAATTGCAGCCATGAAATCAGAAGATGCTTACTCTTGAAAAGAAAGCTATGACAAACCTAGACAGAGTATTAAAAAGCAAAGATATCACTTTGCCGACAAATGTCCAAATAGTCAAAGCTATGATTTTTTCAGTAGTCATGGATGGATGTGAGTCGGCCCACAAAGAAGGCTGAGTGCTAAAGAATTGATGCTTTTGAACTGTGGTGTTGGAGAAGACTCTTGAGAGTCCCTTGGACAGCAACAAGATCAAACCAGTAAATCTTAAAGGAAATCAACCCTGAATACTCACTCATTGGAAGGGCTGATGCTGAAGCTTCAATACTTTGGCCACCTGATGTGAACAGCCAACTCACTGGAAAAATACTCAGATGCTGGGAAAGATTGAAGGCAAAAAGGAGAAAAGAGTGGCAGAGGAGGAGATGGTTGGATAGCCGATTGAATCATGGATAGTCCACTGAATCAAGTCCATTACCGATTCAATGAACATGAACTTGGGCAAAGTTCATGGGAGATAACGAAGGGCAGGGAGGCCTGGCGTGTTGCAGTCTATGGGGTTGCAGAGAGTTAGACATGACTTAGCAACTGAACAACAGCAATGCTTCCTACCTTGATGGGAATTCTGTTGTGTTTCTTAACGAAGATCAGATATAAAATACCCAAAGTGCTTGGCACATAACAGATATTCAACAAATAAAAGCACTTTTTATCTGGTAACAAAACACAAGGATTAAATCCCTATCAAGAGTCTAACTAGATCAGTTCAGTCGCTCAGTCATGTCTGACTCTTTGCAACCCCGTGGACTGCAGCATGCCAGGTTTCCCTGTCCATCACCAGCTCCTGGAGCTTACTCAAACTCATGTCCATTGAGTCAGTGATGCCATCCAATCATCTCATCCTGTCGTCCCTTTCTCCTCCTGCCATTAATCTTTCCCAGCATCAGGGTTTTTTCCAGTGATTCAGTTCTTCACATCAGGTGGCCAAAGTAGTGGAGCTTCAGCTTCAGCATCAGTCCTTCCAATGAATTTGGGACTTATTTCCTTTAGGATTGACTGGTTGGATCACCTTGCAGTCCAAGGGGCTCTTGAGTCTTCTCCAACACCAAAGTTCAAAAGCATCAATTCTTCAGCACTCAGCTTTCTTTATGGTCCAACTCTCACATCCATACATGACTACTGGAAAAACCATAGCTTTGACTAGACAGACCTTTGTCGGCAAAGTAACATCTCTGCTTTTTAAAATGCTATCTAGGTTAATCATTGCTTTTCTTCCAACAAGCGTCTTTTAATTTCATGGCTGCAGTCACCACTGGCAGTGATTTTGGAGCCCAAGAAAATAAAGTTGTCTAACTAGGTGATTGATAGAAATTTCTACCAGTGATTAACAATAACTTAACAATCATTTCTACCTTTCCTATTTAGAGTCAGATAATTCTAAAATTCTTACAAGATATTCTTTCCTGAGAAGAGATTTAAATAACATGAAATAGAAAAGAAATATCCTTCAAAACAAAGACCAGGGTTAACAATAGTCAATTACATCTGACCCTCAAGGCCACACTCTTCAGGAAGGCAACAAATTACAGTCCTGTTACCCTTCAGACATTTCTCCACACTACCCATAGATCTGAACCACTCTGAGACAATCAAGCAAGATACACTGCTAAGGTTTACTACACCGTGCTGGCTTTAAAAAAGGAGAGGAGCATATATTAGATGCCAGAATCATGACTAGTAAGAACCATGATGTGCTTCAGAAAGATAAAATCAGCAGAAGGTGGCAAAGACTGTTGTCAAACACCCGCAGTGCTTCAAATCTGCTGCTCGCTACAGGGCTGATGAGCCTAGGAGAAGAGGGGCTTTTCTGACAGCAGGGCGTTTCCCTCTCAAGTGAGACTAGATAAACAACATGGAAAACTCAGTGACTCTGCAGCCATGTAAGGAGATGATCTGTTCATTTTGTTACTGTCTGAAAAATGAATCTTATGGACTTAACTACAGTCTGGAATACAGTACCATGGTTTTCTACTGATTATATTTGGATTTTTTTTTTTTAGCTGAAATAAGACAGTGTATAATGATAATTACTGTTTATAAGATTTTAAAAGAATCAAGGAAATTTTGCCCAGTATGTTTTCCTAGAGCACATAAGTTATTTATAAGGTCTTTGCTTTTATAACAACAAAATGCCCTGCTTTTTGTTAAAGACATTTCTGAGGTCTATTATTTAAATACATTGTCTAGTAGGATATATCCAACTTACCTTCTCCTTAAAAAACAAAACAGTCTTCATTACCAAGAATACCACTTGTTGGAAATTGTTTCAGGAACAATGTAAGGACTACTATTAATGTTTTAAATATCCTTCATTAAATATTACTTACCTAAAATTGGGCATAATCTTCCAAACAACATAAAATAAGGACTCTGGGCTAAATGCAGTCTGGCTACCTTGCCATAAAGCACAGAGTGTCTTTCTAAATTCTTCCACCAAAGACCTAGAAGAGAGGAAGGGATGATGAGACCCCGCCGCATTTGCAAGAGGCTAGTGTTTTAGTACACAATGCCAAATTGTCTAAAATTCACAAATAAAATATGAAAACATAAAAAATTTGGTCTCTTCTGAACTAAATCTGACAGTTAAGTAACAGCATCTCAAAAACCCATACAAAAATCGGTAATTACTTGACAAAACTAGTTTTTTAACTGTATGGTGAACTCTTGAGTATGCCAAAGTACCATCATACTTGTAAGATAAAGCAATGGATAAGTCACAAACCAAAGTACTTACTGATGCATATTTTAAAGCATGTAAAACAAGTAACAGAATCCCTTGTCCACCTCCTGGCTCTTTCCTTCTTGCCCCTCACTAGGAGGACCTCTCAGACTTGTTCGGGACTGTCTGCTCATCTCTGCTGCAGAGAGGTAATGACTGCAGAGCTTCAAAATTCACCTCTGTACTGCTACTGCTAAGTCACTTCAGTCGTGTCTGACTCCGTGCGACCCCATCCCTGGGATTCTCCAGGCAAGAACACTCAAATCCAAATCTGAAACCCACATTTTTCTCATGACTGCTTTTATTCAGGTGTCTCCAGGTCCAGCAGGAATTTCCTCCTGGGCATCCTCTTGTCTCTTCCCACGCAGTGTGTCCTAAACCTGCTCCCTGCTCCTACGACCGCCTGGTCGCCACTCACTCCCCCCACAGGAATACAGCTTCCACTTTTTTCTTGGCATTTGAGTTCATGGAATAAAAAATTCTAGCGTGTCCAACTTCTGACAAATCCCCTTAAAGAGAAAGAGTGGTCCTTCTTCACTCCTCCTTTCTGCCTTCCGGCTAGAGTGAGGTTGAAACAGTGACTCCCCAGCAGCACTGTGGACGGCGTAGATGAGAGCCACAGGCAGGGATGGTGGACAGAACGTCAGGTGAGCCTGGTGATTGTACGAAACAAAGCTAGATGGATAACCTCCAACTTTTACATAAGAAAATAAACCAGGGATGCTTAAGTCATCATTAGTTTTGGTTTTCTATGCACAAAGGTAAACTTAAACACCTCCTCAACTGCAATGACTATATGTGTCAATACAGCTACCATCCTCATAGACACCGGAGAGATTCTCACCACCTTCTTTCTCAACCCCTGTTATCCAACAGGTTCCTGAGATAGAAATTATGTTTTTTACTTCCTAGTACCTCAATCCTCATCCTGTATTTGAGGAACTCCATCTTAAGAGTCTTGTGAGAGTCAAAGCCTGCCTCCCACTATGGAAGCTGAAAACGCTAAATACTTGCTCCTCAGCCCTTGCCCCACTCCCTCCTTGCAGCCAGGATTCAGGTACATGGCCTTGGTATGCCTATTTGAAGCAGGAATTAGAAACGAGGCTGTGACAGTGCCAAATCATTTCAGGTGGCAACGAGCATCTTCAGGAGTGTGGGGGGGCGGTGGGGTGGCAGATGGGAGGAGCAATAACAGCAGCTTCCCCCCAGCACCAACTCCAGCAGTGCTGGCAGTGGGAAAACTTAGGCGGGGCATGGACAGTGGTCCTAATAAGGACACCTTTATGGATGCCTGGACTCATTAACCTGATTTTCCACCCATCTGCTAATGGTAAGTTCACCAAAGACCTTCAATGAATTCCTTTTCTGCATAAGATGGCCAGAGGCAATTTCTGTAATTTGTAACTAAACCCTAAATCACACTAATGCATCAGGTACTACTAATTCTTCCCTTTTGTGCACATGTATTTTTTCCTCTTCATTTCACTGCTATTCCCTCTAACCAATTACTATGAAGTGTGAAGAAGCCTCCTTGAACACAGGCATGTTCTAGCTCATCCTGCACGCTGCTGCCAAAGCAGACTCTTACAACTCCACTCCTCCTGGTATCATGCCCTCCCTGCGCCAATGTCTGGCTACACTGCATATTCCACACTGCACACTATTCTAACACGGTCTATGCTATTCTCCCTCAGCCAGGCAAGAAGAACAGTGTCAGACTGTTAAGTATTAGATTATGTGTGGCTTTTCAGAATGTGTGGGGATGGGGCGTGTGAGAGCAGGGATGGGCAGACAGGGAAAACATTACATTGTTATAGCCTCATTTCAATAATGTTAAGATGCCTCTTACAAGCATGATAAGATGACACAACTTCTGAACCCCAATAGAACATGGTTTGAATTTGAATACATATTGTTTTGGTTCTCAAGAATCACTTGTCACTTCCTCCTCCCACATCAACTAATAATTGACTGTACTGCCCCATAATGAATTTGATAACTGCAAATTAATTATTCAAGACAGGTTTACCTAACCCGATCACACAAGTTAATTCACAAAGACTAATGACATTCATGCTGCTCTATACCTAGAACTGTGCTTCATTCATAGACGTCAATTTTAGAATGCCCCAATCCATAGACTCCACATGTAGAGTGCTGAATTTATCCTGTCTGCTAGGTAAATAGAGATAAAAGAATTCCGACAATTATTAAGATTGCCAGCTAAATACTGAAACACAACTGTCAAGAGTTTCTTTTTAAGTGCACGTGCCTATTTACCCACATAACACAATGGAAATCACCAGTAAGAGTCATTTGTTCTGTAGCTCAAAGCCAGAAAGGACATATTCTGAGACTCACACGTTGTTATCCCCCTGGCTCCTGGTGTGGTACGTTCGCCGTCCTGCTGTCTTCCCATTCCGTAATTCCACAGCAGGCAGCTCTTTGAAATAACAGCAAAACTGCTCAATGTTACTATTTTAAAAGGAAGGAAAGAAAATTATTTTTTAACTGTCCTAGGGCCTGTAAAGAAAGTATTATGAGACCCACATATGGATTTTGAAAATGTGATCTGTCAGTTTCTCATTAAAGTGGTATTCAATGCAATCTCTTACATCATGTTTCTTCATTAAGATTCCTCTTTTGTTCCCAGAAAACAATACAAGTAGATGACTTTGCAGAAATAAAGAAAGACCTTAAAGCAAGCTCTCTGTTCCCAAGATCCTCAATCCCCCTTCCCATTCAGAGATTGTCACCATTTCTTTCTTTTCAGGGTGTTTGTTTCCAGGTGTTCAATAATTTCCTCCAGCAGAAGCAAACTATGAGAACAACCATATTGTTTGAATACACTATACAAGTAACAAGGAGAATTCAGCAGCAACTAGAATTTCTTCTGCAAGCAAGAAAAGCTGAGAGCCAGCCCCTTTAAGGAGAGAGCACATGTGGCTTCTGGCCCTGGGAAAATAATTTATTCTGGTCTTTGACACCACATTAGAATCTGAAAGTACACAACTTTCTAAATAATCTCTTTTAGATAACTTAGGTCAGCCGTGTTGCCTGTTTTATTTTTCACTGCTCATCCTACACGTTGAGGATCCTGATCTAATGACCATACTTAAGACTCAACTAATGGCTGAACTGAGTTCTCTGAACAAGGTTCTTTACAGCCCAGGGGTCTGTGAACTATGGCCCACAGGGCAAATCTGGCCCTGGGCCAGTGAGCTTTTCCATTTTTAAAGTGAGTTTTGTATTTTTAAAGAGTTGTTTAAAAGGGAGGGAAGTATTGAAGGGAAGAGGAAAATATGTGAGAGGGCCTGGATGTGGCATGCAAAGATTAAAAATATTTATTTAATCTGGCCTTTTTCAGAAGTTTGTTGGCCCATGCTCAAGCCTATTTAAGAAGCGACAAGAACTAAATAATAACTGCTAACAGTTATTTACTGCCAGGCACTGCTCTAAGCACTTTATGTAAATTATACACTATCTTCCCAGCTACTCCATGAGGCAGACTATTATCCCCATTTCACTGATGAGAAAACTAAGGCACAGGGAACTGAGGTAACTTGCCCTGAGTTACCAGGCTACAGTCAGGGCCAGAGACAGAACCTGAACGTGCTCTTAATCATTCCACCAGAAACTAACATTAGATAGTTGAGGTCTGACTGTAACATTACCTGAGTGACTGAAGGATGGCGTTCATGAAACACGTATTCCCCAAATTCCGAAGGCCCGTGGCACAAATAGCAGTGGTGCTGCCCTATAAAACGGAACAAGAGGCGGCCTCAGTAACACCAAGAGAAGGCCAACTGCTTCAGACATCACAGGGCCAAGGCCTGTATTTGAAACTCTTAGCATCAAGCCAGGTTGGAATCAATCCTTTTCAGTCCAATGAATATTTCAAATTCTCTTTCTACTCTCTGTATAAGTGTCTGGATATTTTTAGAAGGCTGCTTCTGATCCTAGGACTGTTCTAAATGGAAACTTAATAGGAAATCAGCTTTAATAAGTACTATGGAGTACATGATGTAAAAACCAGGAAGGTCCTTAAATAAGTTTAAGACGTCATGCCTTTATTATTGTTGTTATTTAGTCACTAAGTCATGTCTGACTCTTGTGAACCCATGGACTGCAGCCTGCCAGGCTCTTCTATCCATGGGATTCTCCAGGCAAGAATATGGAGTGGGTTGCCATTTCCTTCTTCAGGGAATGTTCCTGACCCAGGAATCAAACCCAAATCTCCTGTATTAGCAGGTGGATTCTTTACCACTGAGCCACCTGGGAAGCCCTAACACCTTCATAAGACTACTAAAGCTACTACAAAGTGGAAAAAATATAACTAAGGAACAAAACGTACCATAACTTCAGACCCACAGAATCTGCAGTAGGGACCTTTAGCACAAGGAAGCAAGGATCTCTGGGACCCTATGCAAAAGGGTAACAAGGTACACGAGGAGGCCTTAAGAACAAATGCTCTGAGACAAGTGCTCTGGCCTGGTGCACTGGGAAGACCCAGAGGAATCGGGTGGAGAGGGAGGTGGGAGCGGGGATCGGGATGGGGAATACGTGTAAATCCATGGCTGATTCATATCAATGTATGACAAAACCCACTGAAATGTTGTGAAGTAATTAGCCTCCAACTAATAAAAAAAAAAAAGAACAAATGCTCGCTAAGGTACTGGAGCATGGTAGTAATCCTGACGGAAGGCAGGCACTGACAGACTCGCCAGGGTATTTAGTCACATCAAGAGTCGTGAGTACCAGTGGCAAACACTTTGTAAAATATTCCAAATACAAGACATACGTTTATAAAATTTCATAAGGAGGTAACATTAATGTTAGAGTTGTAATCAGTGACTAGACTTCAACCAATTCTTGTATTTGAATAAATTTTAATTACTTACATTTACTTTTAGTAACTTGCTGTTCAGTGATGAGTTTTCCAAAAGTTTTCTTTTCCTATGCCTGTCAGCTGTGAAAGATGAGCTATTAAAACACAAACAGACAGACAGTCAGAAAGACATGCCTACATACATACCACCCAGCAGGATAGAGAGCAAAGGTGCCGTGCTAAGCTTTGAGGGTACAGCCCTGGCTGACTGAGTAGCCAGGCCAGGGAGGGACCCAGGAGGCCGCTGTGGCCTACCAGTCCTTCTAGTACTGAGGAGTTCCACTTCCCCTGGAAATCCCCACTGCTCCTCCAGCAGGGTGGGACTAGAATCTGCCACCTCCGGGCACTTCCCAGAGAAGCTGGCCAGGTAGATGTGGTCTCTGAGACAGTCCCTCTCCTCTCCGACTCTGTCTACCAATGGTGAATCTCCAAACAAGAGAATATACACACTACATAAAAGAGGGAAACCCTGGTCTGACATGGTTATTCTGACATTTAACATCAACTCTCAAATATTCTATTTCTTTCTTAATTTTGGTAAAGGTATCCTCTTTTGTTTGTATGTTGTAACAGATGATCACATAATCTGAGTCTGTGGAATGAAAATACATTAGAGGCACACAGGCATACACCAACTCCTTTGATTCAGCTATGCTACAAAGCATGTTGTAAAACAGATCCTGAACAGCACATAAATTCTGAATCAAAATTATTTAAATTTTTCACAATGAAAGACAGATCTTGTTTGAAATTTATCAGAAAGTAATTCCTATCTTCAAAGGGTCACTTTAAAATGATGTATCAGGGAACTAATCCAAAGGAAGTAAAAGCTACTATTATTAAACAACACAGACTTTTAAGTCTACCAACCCTTTTCCATCTTCCAAAATTATCAGGCTAATCCAAAGAAAATATGTAATTATTTTTCTTTCCAGAATTTCCACATGAACTGCCTTGAGAGCAGTAGATCTAGTGACAGTCAGCTGCTTCAAATCTAAAAATATTCTTAGGAAAAATGTCTTCAGAACTGTATGTGCCTCTCATACACTGATGACAAGGTAAGAAGTGATCAACCCCGTATGTAGTATGAAAGAGAAAGTGCCTTGAAAGTGAAAGTAGCTCAGTCATGTCAGACTCTTTGCAACCCCATGGACTATACAGTCTGTGGAATTCTACAGGCCAAAATACTGGAGTGGGTAGCCTTTCCTTTCTCCAGGGGATCTTCCCAACCCAGAGATCAAACCCAGGTCTCCTGTGTTGCAGGCGGATTCTTCACCAGCTGAGCCATAAGGGAAGCCCACATATAGTATAATGTCAAGTTATTCCTTCATAAATTCTGTGAGGAAAGAAGCTGAGTCACAAGCACAGTGACAATGCCTAATAGCTAACTTTTATTCAACCTATACAAATAAAGCCTTTAGCTTTCTAAAATATGTTATTAAATTTTACCATTGGTGATTCTCAAAATGGCAGAACCCTTTAGATCCATGCTATTTAACAAGGTTCAGTTCAGTTCAGTCACTCATTTGTGTCCGACTCTTTGCAACCCCGTGAATCGCAGCACGCCAGGCCTCCCTGTCCATCACCAACTCCTGTAGCCGCTCACTACATGTGGCTAGTAAATTTAAATTAATTCAACTTAAATAAAACATAGAATCCAGTTCCTCGTCATGTTGGCTCATTTTCAAGTGCTCCACAGGCACACATGGCCAGTGGCTACACAGTGTGATTATACAAGGTTTCTGGTATACAGTGCTGCTCTAGAGATAGGCTGGACAGTTGGCAGTAAAAGTCAAATGCAGTCATGGATCTTCCATTGTAGCTTCCAGCACAGATTAAAGGCTGTGTTTGAGAACATCGAAATAAACTTAGATAATGTTTCTCAACAAAGAAGAAGGGTTGCAAGGTACGTTTTTCAGTGGAGACAAGGTAGTCTGTGACACCTTTTACCTAATGAAGTGGTCATTGGAAATAAAAGATTTGAAAGCTGCTTATATAAAAGCATGCAGGTTCTTGAAAGTCCTGTTCTCCCTCTGACTTAGTTCTGATGAATTTGTCATTGAGATGATAGTCTTTTCTTAAGAGAAAACTCTAGGTGACAGGGAGAAATAATTTGGTAGCTACCTCCTTCTGTAACAAAGAATCAGGTTACTAAGATCTTTACAATGATGTCATCACACCAGAGAGTGATGTTACAAAAACTACTGCAAGAATCTCCTACATAACAGTTAATTGTGACAATTTCAGACCAAACTCAATAGTCTAGATCTGTGTGTCTACAGCTGTCTCTAATCCTAGACAGGGCTCCTGCTGCTCTGTTCAAATTAAGAGAAGGGGGGAAGCACTTTGAAAAAGTGAGGTGCCCCAACAGGACAAGCCAAAACGTACTTAAATCCAAAGTGTTCTAATTAGTTTAGATTTTAAGGAAATCATTTCCTCCCTTTTCAGCTTACAATCCATATTTAGTCAGAAACATGCAGAGAGACTTTGGTTAACCAAAGCTAGACAGTGTTTAACTTAGAGAACTCAGGTCATTCTCTATCACCACACAAATTAAAAATACCCTGCTGGCTTTATGTGTAAGTTTGCTAAAGGACTTCCACTTCTGGCATGTTCTCACAATGCCATTTATACATCAACTGTCAAAATGAATTAGATGGCACCTGATGATCGGGAGATTTAAACGGATTTCACCTGAGTCAGCAATCATTCCAGGACCATGCTTCCATCCACTGCAGCACCAGACATTGCCACTGGGGCTTCTGTTTACTGCTTGAATTTTGGGTCCAGTGAATTGTATCTGACTAACCTATTTGGCTTCAGCAAAAAAAAAAAGAAAAAGAACTATTCACAGTAGTTTAATTTCTTTATGATGACAAAGCATTTCACAGCTTCCTATACTTTCAAGTGATAAATACTGGTCCTAACAAAAAAGAAAAAGAAGAAACTAGGATCTTCTGCTGTCATATAGATGCAAAGTAAACAATAATATGGTTAAACCTATTTTCCCTTAAAATTTATACATAAATTTCAGAGCTTCTAAGAAGACCTCATTAATACATTTGATAAGGGTTTTCTAATATTTCAGGTAACCCTATAATCATTTTGGATCATTTTCTGCCCTTCCCTTGCACTAGCAAAACTCCCCTTGCAAATAAACTGAGGAACTTATAGGATGGTGGGTAGTAACTAAAAAACAGGCTCTGGAGACCCTGGATACAGTTATGACAGATACTAAATGAAATAAATGCTGAGTTATGATCACTGACAATTTTCATATACCTAACTCCAAAGTTTATTTTGCTCACATTTCAATCACACTAAAAACATTGAGTGTGATCAAGTTATGGAACTCATCAACAAAAACCCCACTCAGAAATTCTGAAAGACCCCTCAACCCCATTCCATCCCTTCTTTCCCAAGGTCTGTTACTTACTTTTCCAAGTTCTGTAAGTGTTCTCTGACTTTCTGTACCAGTCCCAGCTTGGTGTCATTAACCACAAAATCATCACAGCGATAACTGCAAGGAAAATATTAATCAGTGTGTGTAAAGAGCTTGAGGAAACCACAGTAATGAAATCACTAAAACCATGCTGCCAAGATGGTCACGTGGCTCTGCAAGCAGTTACAGTCAGCGGTGAGTTCAAAGAGGACTTAGAATCCACACTGGAATGTTTTTAAAGAGCCCTTTTAAAAAGCCACGTAGGCAATGAACACTAGTTTCTTTTCACATTTTTATTCAAAAGCTCTTCAATTCCTCTTCGAAAATGAAATAGGCTGTGACATGTTATATTCCTTTTAGTGGTGCATAATACATGGAAAACGAAATACAAAGCACCAATTCTATTCATGTAGCATGAAGCCTAAAGCTTTAATGTGATCCCTCCCAACTCAAATTAACGGGGAAAAGAGATGTAAGAAAAAAGCAGGAAAAAGATAATTAACCGGTAGGGATATTTGAATAAAAAACTAAAAGCTATACATTTTACACGCCAGCCAAGCTCCTCTGTCCATGAAATTTTTCAGCCAAGAATACTGGAGTGGGTTGCCATTCCCTTCTCCAGGAGATCTTCCTGACCCAGGGATAGAACCTGGGTCTCCTACCCAGGCAATCTGCCTAAAGAACTGCAGGCAGATTCTTTACCGTTTGAGCCACCAGGAAAGCCCCTTTTACACATAATTTAATTTAAATAAACTAAACTGAGAAGAATGAATCTTTTCATTCTGCAATGTTAGAAAACAAAAGTATAAAACAGTGACTACGTCTTGCAGGAAACAAACGCTTTGAGGAAAGATGTTTAAGGTGTTCTTTAGAACTGATAGTTTGTGTGTGTGTGTGTGTGTGTGTGTGTGTGTGTGTGTGTGTGTGTGTGTGTGTGTGTGTGTGTGTGTGTGTGTGTGTTAGCAAGTCAATAAGCAAATAATATAAGGAATCAGACATAATAAACTCTAACTTGTACATTAGCATTCAATTTTTTTTCCTGGAATATGGCCAATTTTAACTGAAACAACTTATAGGCTAGTACCAAAATATTCTTTTGAACTGCAGCTTTGTACAAAACTACTTATTAAAACTACCAAAGAATAATGACAATAACAATGCCATTCTTCTGAGCAAAATTTTGAATGCCTAGCAATTAGTATGGAGAAGGCAATGGCAACCCACTCCAGTACTCTTGCCTAGAGAATCCCATGGACAGAGGAGCCTGGTGGGCTGCAGTCCATGCCGTCGCTAGGAGTCGGACACGACTGAGCGACTTCACTTTCCCTTTTCACTTTCATGCATTGGAGAAGGAAATGGCAACCCACTCCAGTGTTCTTGCCTGGAGAAACCCAGTGACAGCAAAGCCTGGTGGGCTGCCGTCTGTGGGGTCGCACAGAGTCGGACGCGACTGAAGCGACTTGGCAGCAATTAGTAATTATTAGGTCAAATCTAGCACAATCCAAAAACTATTTCTTACATACCTGAAACCAGGCTATTCAAAAATTGTAAAGAGGATGGGGGAAAGTAATTTGTTTAAAAAAAGATCACACACACACACACACACAAAAAAAGATCACACACAAAAACATGGCTTGTGTCTCTTAGCCACAATTTACACATGTAATATTTAACAAGTCCCTCCCCCAAAATCTGACTATCTAATACTGTCAATCAAGAGTCTCTAATATTCTCCAAGCTCCCATGGTTAATCCTTAACATTTCTACTAATAGCAAAAGCTACCATTCACATCCCAGACTGTTTCTCTATGATCAAAACCATCAGCAATGGGAGGAAAATAATTCTTTATTGGTTTTATAACAAATACATAAAGCAATTAAATTCGTGGAAAGTTTCAGTTCCTTGCTTCTTCTCAGCATAAATGTTAAGAGGGTAAGGTCTACTCTATAAATCTGGGATTAGGGCACTTCGTTCCTCTGTGAATCCCAGGCATGCACTAGAGCATGAAATTGTATTGTTACCCTAATTCCTGCTTACATTTTCATTTTAGATTGGCATAAACATATACATGCACTTTGACTAAAAGAATGATCCAGTGTTCGAAACAAAAACAACTCCAAACGCTACTGTTCATCTGGGGAATGAGTCTAAGAGCAAATTTAGATGGCCTTTCACATATTTCCATGCTGCTAGTCTACCTAATTGAAAAGTGAACCCCTTAACTTTCACACTCACAGGAAAAAAATGGCTGCTTTGTTTAAAGAAACAAATTGCTTTAAATTATATGAAGTAACTGATTTTTTTCATATTAAAGTAATTCTTTTTGGTGTGACATGAATTCAGCCTTTAGCATTTGTTAAAGGAACATTTTCATACATTGAAATACAGTTTATTTATGACCTTGATCCATTCTGAACTAATCTGCCTTAACTGGGTCTATTTACTTCATCTCTTTGAGTGTTCATCATTAAAGTGAGTAAGTTGCTCTAGGCTCTAGAGCTGTTCTAACGTGGCACAGCTATTTTTCTGTTACTTTTCTATGCACTAATGAAGCACTGTAAAGTACTTATTTCAATATTTTATGCAGAAAGCAGCAGTTACAGTGATACCTACATAAATAAATACCTACATACATAATTGGTAGTTAAATTGAAATATTTATTTTAATTATAATACAATCAAATTACTTTTCTGGCTCAAAAACTAAGAATGAAAAAAATTTTTTAACTTCCAAATTAAGGCGCGCTAATGAGGTAGAATCGAGTGTAATTTTACTAAGAATGGCAATTATGATTTAACACAGCAGAGCCAAATTAATAAGCTGCATATAAAAAAAGTTTTAAGATAATAGACAATGTTGAGTCATCTTCAGCAAATGCATAGTGATTTAACAAGAAGCTGCCTCTCTACAGTCAAAATATAATCAATGAACTCTGTCACAATGAAATCAGAATGAAATGTGTAACAAAATGATTTCTCACTGACTTTAGGGATTTGAGCTTATAATTCTGGCAAGCTACAAAACAGCCTGAATTCTTGCTCAAGAAAGAAAACCATTTTTAGATGGAGAGATGAAACATTAATTTATTATTTCAGTTAAGGGAATTATGTTTTAAAATTTGAGAGAAAGATCACAAAGGATATTTTACAAAAAGTGAAAGATCTTCAGTTGATTCACCAAGAACTGATTCAACATTTGAAAACTATAAATACTTTTATTTTTAGCTTTAGATAAGCTTTACAAGAGACAGTGGCCAATGAATACTTAGGGTATGTTTTGTCTCAAATGACTTCCAAATTGAAATGTCCTTGTCTACTTGCAACCTTAAAAGCAATCAAACTCATGCTGCAAATATTTTTTAATCTTTTACATTTGTCACTTTCAGCTAGATAGGAAAAAGCTACTTTCTATCAACACAAACAAGAACCAGTTATGTGGGATCAAAACCCCAGATTTACTGTAATTAATTCCCTTATTTGATCCACTTCACATTAACATACTGAAAATATTTGTGCTCTGAAGTGGACTGTATCATGGGTGCAGTTATTAAAATGATGCAGTTACTAAAATTGTTCAGTATACATGTACAAATGCTCTGACTCATCACCAGTGGAACTGTTATAAGAGACAGAAGATAATTTAATGACTACATATTCTTTGCCAACTTTCACTGCTTGAGTCATGGCAGATTTTACAAAGGTTTACTGTTAACTCTAATTCAAGATTTTCTTGAATCAAAAGGACACCTGCCAATATTCAACATAACAGAAAACATCACCCCACGACTTACATTTTACCTATAGCACAGTGCACATGAAGGAGCTAAATGTAAAGATCCAAGGAGAGAGAAAAAGCTTGTTTGTGACATAGCTGGACAGGTATGAGAATTTATGTTAAAACTTAAACTATTCATACTATAAATTAATAATGGTTTTACATGTTTCAATATGAACAAATATGCAAGAGATTTTAAATGCAACAGCACTATGTAAGTTGGCTCTAATAGCTACAAGAAAAATTGAAGAATGCTTTGTTGACATGAATAAATTTAGAGCTGATTTTCAGTCTATGTAATGGCCCTTTGAATTTGATATTGATAATACTGAGTTGTTACAAGAGTGAGTGGATTTACCTAACTTAGATACAGTTTTGAAACTGATATGCTTTTGCTTCAGAGTCAATTATTCTAAAAAAAAGATGTCAGTCCTGTCAATACACATGTCAAGTATTAAAGAAAATGGGGGGGGGGGGATTGGGGGTACTTTATTGGAAAAAATTTTAATAGTGTTTGGAATCTACATTTTCAAAGCAACTCTTATGACTAAATACAGATCAAGCATTTCTGATGAAAAGTTAGCATCTGAATGGAAATGCACTGTATGTGTAAAATATCACACTGGATTCTGAAGGTTTCATATTTCAAAAAAAGACACAAACTATCTCTAATAATTCTACATGGATTACCATGTTGACATGGTAATACTGGTTTGGCCAAAAATTTCATTCAGGTTTTTCTGTAAGATCTTAGAAGGTCAATATATGCAAGACCTTATGACAAAACCGGGACAAACTTTCTGGCCACCCAATATTTTGGATAACCAAGTTAAATAAAATATACAATTTAAATGAATTAACCTGTTTGTCTTTGCTTTTTTCTACCAAAAAATTTTGTATTACATACGTGATGAATTATTTCTCTTGGACAGGACTGCTGGCCTATAAAGTATCTAAGATACTGGCTGCTCTACTATTCTATGATACTACCATTGTCATAAAGAGGTAAGAAGTATAACTTCAATGGACTAGAAGAAATCAATCTGATTTTGGCTGAATTTGGTCTCATTGTCTTAAAAAACTTTAGGTTTTCACAATTGTCCTTATTTCCAAGAGTAGATTTTAGAAATTCTTACAGTCACTAAGAAGGACATTTATTTCTAGGCTTCTAACTTTCGTCCTGTCTGAATTCATCACACTATATAAGCATTATCTGATGACGATGATGAAAGGAAAGCACCTGCTTCCACAGGTCGAAACTTCCAGGGGCGCCTGGCATGTGGTACAGGGTCAGTAGATGCTGGCTTCCTTCCATTGTGTAACCAGGACTGCCTTGTAACACACCCTTCTCTAGCTGCCCCCATCCCCTCTGTTTTGATTTCTTCTTCCTCCCTGGCCCAGAGGTCAAAAGAAAATAAGTAACAAAAGTAGGAAATAAATAAAAATTTAAATGCTGTCTGGTGCCTTAGCCTTGAGATGAGACACTGCTTTCCAACTGGAAACTCTCTCATTAATACTGGTATTAAAAAGTCCCAAGACAAACAGAAGAATTTAAAGTAAACAAGTTCTAAGAATCTCTTCCTGGTCTGCAATTATGTTGAAGATATTAGGTCAGAATTATGCTTGCCTCTAACACCTAAAAAAAATGAGCCACCATTCTTGGTTTTCCCTCCAAGGAGATTACACCAGAATAAGAAGTACAAAGGAGTACATAACTTGTAGGCTGTGTTCCAGAGCTTCCAGACTGGGCATCAGAAACTTGAAGGCATGTCCCATTTTGAATAAATATTGTTATAAAATACAGCTAAATGATAAAAATAAATGGGAAAAAAATACGGCTAAATGTCTTAAGGTAAAAATACACCTGGGTCCCAGAATGTAACTGAAATAATATAAAAAGTTGTTCTCTTTTTCTTCTTTCTACTGAGAAACTGGAGCTGAGGTGCAGGTTTTGGCTTCTCTTCATTCATATAAATAGGACTTTATGTGTCTAACAAACAACAGTCAGGAACTATCTATATTACACAGCCAACTTTTAGGGTATTGAATCAATACTGAAGCAAGTTTAAATTTCGTGATTTTAGGCGATTCTTCAAGTAAAGATGGGCTACACCTCTACTAGACTATTTGTCTGATACAGAGAACATTTACTTCTATATTTACTGAAAAGAAAGAAATGCTTAAGAAAATTGAAGTAAACTGGACACTAAAGACAAAAGATAATACTTAAGAAATCATATTAGACAACATGTTAGAGATGTTAGATAAAAAAATGAGATATAAAAAGGCAAGGAAGGAGGATTCTTATCTTTCTCTACTTCTAACACCTTGAGACAAAGTATACTATCATCTCAGCTATGTAAAAATTAGTCTCAACCCAAATTCCTTGAACCAAACATGATACTAGTTTTAAAGTATTTTAAACCAATAGTTAATAAACTGATTAAATGTAGAGTAGGGTATTATATACATACTGTTGTTCAAAGCAGAAGATATACAAATAATTTTACTATCTTGCACCAGGTAACAGGTAAATTTTCATAGAAAGTACCAATTATTTACACTATTAAATAATTTGGTTAAAAAAATGGATAATAGCATAACTAATTTCAAATTCTGCTACTCTAATAGCAAAAAAAAAAAAAAAATCACTTAATGGCAAATAGATGGGAAAGCAATGGAAATAGTGATAGACTATTTTTGGGGGCTCCAAAATCACTGCAGATGGTGATTGCAGCCATGAAATTAAAAGACGCTTGCTCCTTGGAAGAAAAGTTATGACCAACCTAAACAGCATATTAAAAAGCAGAGACATTACTTTGCCAACAAAGGTCTGTCTAGTCAAAGCCATGATTTTTCCAGTAGCCAAGTATGGATGTGAGAGCTGGACTATAAAGAAAGCTGAGCACTGAAGAATTGATGCTTTTGAACTGTGGTGTTGGAGAAGATTCTTGAGAGTCCCTTGGATTGCAAAGAGATCCAACCAGTCCATCCTAAAGGAAATCAGTCCTAAACATTCACTGGAAGGACTGATGCTAAAGCTTAAACTCCAATAATTTGGCCACCTGATGTGAAGAACTGACTCACTGGAAAAGACCCTGATGCTGGGAAAGATTGAAGGTAGGAGGAGAAGGGGACGACAGAGGATAAGATGGTTGGATGGCATCACCAACTCAATGGACGTGAGTTTGAGTAAACTCCGGGAGTTGGTGATGGACAGGGAGGCCTGGCGTGCTGCAGTCCATGGGGTCGCAAAGAGTTGGACACGACTGAATAACAAAATTGTCCAATTTCTTCATTACACTGATTTCTTATGCATACATTTTCAGATTTTTATTTTTTTCTAATTTCTAGCATTTAATCATGCCTAATTCTTGTCTATTTTTATTTCTATAACGTCTCCCAAACCCACCTTTTTCCTCCTCCATCTCAACTAATAGTTTATCCTATACTTTGGCTATATATATATATATATATCCTTTCATATAATATTTGTCCCTGTCCTATCTAAGTACAATTACAGTCAAATCCATAAATAGCTGTAGCTGAATTAAGCTGCAGTATTTGATGGTCCTGCAATGTCGACCTCACCTAAATTTTCTTCTCTCTCAAGTTTCCCTCTCAATCTTCCCTTTCACTTCAGTGTTACCTTCTTTACGCTTAGATTTCAGCTTTCATTCCACACATCATCAACCCCCTTATCCTCCCTCATTTCCATGTAGCACACCATGCACTGTTTAATGGCAAAAAGTATTCCTTACTTGGTCATCCCCATCTGTACTTTATTTCCCCAATCTCCAAAAACTAAAACATGCAGCATGGCTCAATCATTTTCTCATCCTAAAATTTAATACAGGTTTACCTCCTTTTAAAAATTCTAATTTTAGAAACACTTGTTTCCTTCCTATTTTCACCCTGCACCTCATGCACCCTCTAATTATAAAGGCAAAACACAGGTCCATTAAGGCAAAATCTTCCAAATTATTTTCAATGACTTCTAATGATATTTAAAAATGAGCCACAAAACTGGGCATCTACCACACACAACACACTTATACATGGCTGTCCTAATTAGAAATGTAAGGAAATCTAAATTAATATATGCATAGTATACAAAAATTTTAGAAGAATGAGCTAGAGATGAAAGAAACTTTTAAGATGTCTTGCTATTCATATCTTTAATACTTTTGTTAAACCAGTATCTCAAAGTACAATATATACATAGGATGTATATATACATACAATATATATGCATGTATGTATATATACCTACATGTATATATATTGTATATATTGCATATATTGTATATATAGTATATATATTGTGTATATATTATATATATATTGTATGTATATATACATAGGATGAGGTTTGACATTAATGATAATGGATATAAATTCGTATCTCACAGAGTCTCGTAAACTTTTTGCCCGATTTATCAGATCTGATTGAAAGTGAAGGGGAAAAGTGTTAACTCTCTCAGCTGTGTCCGACTCTTTGTGACTTCATGGACAGTAGCCTGAAAGGCTCTTCTGTCCATGGAATTCTCCAGGCAAGAATATTGGAGTGGGTTGCCATTTCCTTCTCCAGGAGATCTTCCCAACCCAGGGATCAACCCGAGTCTCCTGCATTGCAGGCAGATTCTTAACCACTGAGCCACAGGGGAAGTCCTAATCAAATCTGATTAGTCTGTGTTTTTATTTTAGGTAGCCAACATTTTTATTTTGTAATGTGTTTGATGAGATCAAAGTAGGAGTATAGTATGGCAGCTTGCCTTTTCCTTTTTCACCAGTATTTGTGTTATTATCATTACTGTTTTCATCTTGAAGGATTTTTCCTCATAAAAATCTTTTGAAATGTTTATCCACTTGATGAGGGTTGATTTTTGGTAAAATAAAGTAAATCCATGTAACTGGGCAGACAAAAAACACAGCAGCATACTACAAAAGGCTAATACAAGTGAACAAGGGTGAGGCCACCACCTGATTCAGGACACTCTGTGTGTAGTTCATGACAGAACCATCTAGTCCACAGACCTCTGGCAGTAGGTATATTAAAATATTTGCCAAAGATTTTTTCAGAAGTTCTGACATTTTCTTCCCATATGTTTCAGTACATTGTTTTAGAGACCACTGCACTAAAAACTAGACTCCTAACATAGAGCTGGTTAGTTCTCAATGAATAATTACTTATTGAATAAAAGCAACATGTCTGCTATTCTGATTTTTCGGGATATTGTTCACATTATGTTCGAAGATCATCATGTTCATCAGTTCCTGTGCCCAGGGAAAATTTTTGAAGGCAAAAACTTAAGGGGGAAAGGAACTACTTGTAATGACAAATCTTCAAAAAGGATCTATAGCTTTGCTTTGGTATCTTTCTTTAATACACTTATTCCTAGATTTAGTTTGTAATTTTTGTCCTATGCTGAATGTTTTTTTGTTTGGTCATTTCCATTTTTAACTAATGAAGAGAAACCTGTTAGTTTTTGTATATTTATCATGTATCACAAAGGAGATTAGTCCTGGGTGTTCACTGGAAGGCCTGATGTTGAAGCTGAAACTCCAATACTTTGGCCCCCTGATGCAAAGAGCTGACTCATTTGAAAAGACCCTGATGCTGGGAAGATTGAGGGCAGGAGGAGAAGGGGATGACAGAGGATGAGATGGTTGGATGGCATCACCAACTCAATGGACATGGATGTGGGTGGACTCCGGAAATTGCTGATGGACAGGGAGGCCTGGCGTGCTGCGGTTCATGGGTTCACAAAGGGTCGGACATGACTGAGTGACTGAACTGAACTGAACTGACCATTTCAAAATTAATTATTAATTCCACTTGTTTTCTACTAAAGTCTCCCTGAGTTCTCTGGGCATTAAACAATTTGAAAGCAGGAATAATCTGTTCTTCTTTTCCAAATTTATACCAATTATTTACTTATTCTGTCTTATTTCAATGACTAGAACTGCAAAAGCAATGTTTAATAACAGTGGTGACGATGTAAGTGATGACTGGAAGTATTTGTCTTGTTTCTGATGTTAATGGAAACAGCTTTAGTATTTCAACAATTTGCATTTGATGCTTGCTTTCTTTTGGGGGGACCACCCTATTTTAATAGTTTCCTTTTATTTCAATGTTATTAGTTTTTAAGAATCAGAAATTGTTTATTTATAAATGTACTTTTGCTTCTAATGGTACAATAATCTGGGATTTCCTTTAAAAATGAATGTGTTGGCAGACTTGTGAAATTGACTCAGTAATTACATGTTTTTCTTTTTGACACATCTTCCTGGGTTAGACTGGCTTCAAGTTATACTTATTTACAACTGACATTTTCTTTTTGGATCTTCTATCAGATTTCTGTCTTACGGTTTTAAAAGTTTCATGATATTAGTAAACTCAATGTTAAATTTTAATAGTTTTAGGCTGCACTATCTGATACAGTAGCTACCAGATACATGTTGCAATTAAAACATCATTAAAATAAAACAGAACATCCAACTCAGTCCCACCAGCCACTTTTAATTGTTCAACTGCTACCATATAATACGATAAAGATGTCACACCCAAAACAAAGAAAAATCTCTTTCTCAGCTTTAAAATTTTACAGCTTTTTCCATTCCTGTTGTTAGTGCTATTGAAGCTACCCAAGTCACAAGGCTCCACAGCATATTCTTTTATTTTTTTTTCTTTTCCACAGCATATTCTTGAAATACTAACAAACTTCCCAGACCAAACCAATCTTCACTCTCGTGAAACAAGAGGCAGTCATCATAGAAATGAACCTGATTTTTTTTTTAAAGCAACAGTAAAGAAACAAGTCCTTTAATCTAGTGGCTATACAGCAATCTTTATATAGTAAATTGTATATAATACTAATACAAAGAAAATAAAAAACTTTTATGTAAAAAGTACCCCTCAAGAAAGAGCAATGACAAATCGATCATTAAGTTTTAAATTATTTTTCATCCCTGGTGTAACAGATACCATAATGTGATGTCTAGAGCAAACTTTGACCTCCAGCTTTATTAAAAATGACAGATATAGTTACAGAGAGCAAACCACAAAACAAGCAAAGCTGATATTTCAATGACTTCATGTATTTCAAACCAAGAAAAGTTAAATCCAAAGAACTCTTTTAGAAAACAAGCTTATTTTTAAATTCTCTTTTAATTCGATTTTAATGTACTGCCATCAACTAAACCAATTTTGGAAAACTAGAATACCTGCAGGGAAAACCCATTTCCTTTGTTAAAAGCAGACAAGCACTTGCTTATTAAGAGCCTTTTGTTTTCAGACCGTGTGTTAAAGTTTCTTTTTAATAAAACTTCGAAATACTGTTTTTAAATAAACAAAATTCTTCCTGTTCTCTAATCTTTACAACACTGAAAACCTGTGTCCAAAAAGTTTATAAGGATAGTCAACAAAAGATCTTTTTAATCACAACTGCCTTTGAAAAATGATTCAGCATCCACTTAAGCCCATAAATAAAAGCTTTACTTTTATAAGTTTTCATTAAACCTGCTATTTGTTATGGTTGTTTAAAATCTAAAATACAAGTCTTTTTTCTAGATAAGTGAATCGACTCACATTTCATAATATTTCTTTGTTTGAAAGAGTGCTTTAAAACATTAATTACTTTGCCAGGAAGGAAAAATTCCAGTAATTTAGTTTTACTATTCCGTTTATACTTCTGAATCCTCAGAAATTCAGTTTTGTTGATAAGTTGACAAGACTAAGTCAGATATCAACAATGACTTGTTCAATATTTTAAATCTATTAACTGTAGCTGGTTATGAGTGATGTTGAGCATCTTTTCATGTGTTTGTTGGCTATCTGTATGTCTTCTTTGGAGAGGTGTCTGTTTGGGTCTTCTGTCCATTTTTTGATTGGGTTGTTTTTCTGATATTGAGCTACACGAGCTGCTTGTATATTTTGGAGATTTCACAAGATTTCTTAATGAATTCTATCTAAAATACAAGGGGAAAAAAAGTCAAATAGAAGTTCCTAAATTTAACTTCCGTTTCTTTTTGAAACAATAATATGTACCACATACAGTTCCATTTGTAGTGACTAGGGGAGAGAATTTGGAGTGACAGGAGAGGAAATATAACACACAATAATCTGAACACCTGCCCTTGTGTGAAAATCTTGAGATTTTCATTTTTATCAAAATCTTCATGTGTCTCCTAAAAGAATGGGTTTGTGTCAAACCAAAATGACTCCTTCTGGCATTGGTTTCCCTCTTTTGAAATCATGACCCACTTTATGTTGTTCTGCTTGCTTGATGTGTGCGTCTTCTTGATGTGCTGTTTACATAGGAAGTGAAGGGACCTGCTCTCCAAGACCGTCCCTCTTGGGAAGTCAGTGGAATAGTTCACGTATACTGTGATTTGGCTCTTTTTCAGGAAAAATGTTCTGCAGCTCCTCAGTCCTCCAAGAGGATCGAGAGGGTACAGCAGTATAGTTTTGATATAACCTTCACCACTTTTGGAAAATAGTTAACAAAATTCAAATCTTTCAAACATCTACTGCCTACTCAGCACCAGACACTGAGTACTGTGGACGATACAAAGATCTGACATATGGTTCCTGAAGTCCCCAAGGACATTTACAAATAACTAACATGCAGCAGGAAATTACAAGTATCCCAGGGACTGTGAGCTTAGGAGAGATTATATCCAGCTACAATTGGAGCCTGGGAGTGGGGGAGGGGCATGCAGCCAGTTCAGTGATAAGTTCATAAAGGATATGCAAAAACAGGACAGGGCAGGGACTCATGGAAAGGGGGGAAAAAACGAGAGAAGAACTGCAGACCTCAGAGCAGGTTTCAACTTCTTCAGAGGACAGAGCACATGGAGAAGGGGCCTTAACATTAGCTACACTCTACAGCTATTTTGACTATAATAACTAATAATCAAATAGGTTAAATCTAATACACCAATATTTTATTTCTGAAGCAAACCAATCGGTCTAACCACAAGAAACGTATATACAAGGAAAATCTACAAACTGAAGCAAAATTACTAAGGTACACTGGAAAATACACACACGTACACACACACACCCCCATACCGGAAAAGAAATCCTTTTTTGTTTCTTAATCATTGAGAGGTGTGGGAGAAATGTTGAACTACAGCTCCGCCAGCTTACCACTATCATAGATTCCTTTTAGGCTGTCAGTATAAAACCGCAGGATGATCCCCTAGCATTTTGTTCTAAACCCAAAAACGAGACGGTTATGTGACCAGCTGCAGCTCCCTTCCTGCATTTCAGAAGCTCTGGGTGTCCACACACTTGCGGCTCTGTATTACCTCACACAAAAGACTGGCAGTTGGCCAAGAAGCCCCTGCCATGGTGTATATTCCCCAAGGTTCAAGATCTACCACTTAATTCCAATTCAGCCATGAAATGACTTGTACTTTAGTACCCTATACCAAATGAAAGCAAATTAAATTCCAGTCGAAGTTATAAAGGTATTCCTCCAAAATGCAATATGCAAAGATGTTAAAGTACACAGTCTATTATTTTTAAAGAGACCTACAAATATAATTCTACTCCATTAAGAAAATTCTTAGGTAATTCTTTAAATTTCTTCAAGAGTTACTATTCCTTCATAATCTTACCAACAGCAACAAAACCCACTGCACACAGAGATCCAATTGTATTTCCAAACTTCCCCATTAAGCATCTCATGCACATTGCTAACTAAATATCAAGAAGAATGAATGTTCTCAACATCTGGTGCATACAGACTGACACAACCTACAACGATGACTATGAGACAGATACCTCAAGAATGATCTTAATTCCTGCTGTTGAAACAGAAATACTTATAACTTTATAGAAACACACAGTTCTGTCAGTTAGATAGCTGTGTCATTCTAGTACATAAGTGTCCTGAGGGAAAGGAGGGAAATCTAATGAAAATACTTTAACACCTTATCTAATGCTTAATTTTTGTAGGAAGGAGTGTTTCATGAGATTATAGAACAATAAACTGAGCACTAGGTTCAGAAAATCTTCAGAAGATTTTCACTTTTACTGATGTCTTCGCCTGCCTCTAGCTTGTCTCTCAGGTCTGGACATCATCCACACAAAGGATCACTCAACAGCAGTGATCTGGAGGACTAAATCTTACCACGGTTTATTCAGTAGCAACAGCATTGTAACTGTAAACTTGTAAAAATGTAAACTTGGGAAGCCATTGACCTTTTCCCCTGCCTTTTGGTGGACACCTGTCTATAATACAATAGTCAACCAATGATACAGAAAGCACACAACTTCAGTAGAAAGTGTGAATCAAAAGCAGTATTTGGACCTTAAATCCCCATTCCTGCCCAGTATTGCCTTCATGTATTGTTTTTGCCACACAGCAGTCAACGGCTGTATGGCAAAAACAAAAACCAAAGGGCCCCTTTCAATGTCAAAAACCTTTCAAATTCAGTAAAATTATTAAAAACAATAAAGATTTATTCACAACTTACTAGTCAAGGAAAGAGATTTGCTTCACACCAAAGTAAAACTGTAAAATACACTGACTCTCTGAGCATACCAAATGGATGTGGATTGTTAAAATATCACTTGTAACCTAAATAACCTGTTCTAAGTAGTCAGAAAAATTCTCAATTTCTTGTCTTTTATATGAAACAGACATGTATAGTGTATCACAAAGAGAGAATAAGGCCTCCAATATCCTTTTATAGGATGTGATACTTAAAAAAAACAAAAACTTAGCCTGAAGGACTTCCCTGGTGGTCCAGGGGTTAAGAATCTGCCTACCTATGCTGGGACTTGGGTTCGATCCCTGGTTGGAGAACCAAGATTCCACATGCTGCAGGGCAACTATGCAGCCAAATACATAAAAAGAAAAAATAATTTTAAAAGGAATTAGCCTGAAAGACCACATGCAAAATTCTTAACATTTACCTACAGAGAAGAGGAGGAGAGTGGAACTGTGTATGAACAGGAGAGACCGTCAAAATAATTTTTTAAACAAAGAAGTGAAAATTTTAAGATTATGTAACAAGATGTAAACTGAAACAGTAGGAACATGGATTTCTATCATGTTATTCTTTAATTAAAAACAAAACAAGAAAAAGAAAAGAAATCATAATGAACAACAACAGTTACCTTTCATTTCCCTAAAGCTTAGTGGGATGGGAAGAAGAGGCAGCCAAGAAGTGGAAAGGGCCATGCAAGCTTACATCTGAATGATTAAGGACAGGCACTCCTGACAGCCTCAGTCCTCTGTGCATGCCCACAGGTCTAGAGAGCAGTGACGGCAGCCCCCCACTGGCTTAGAGACTAGAGGAGGGCAGAGAGCCAGGAAGACAAGCAAACACTTGTACACGCATAGTAAAGGAATATCATTTTCAGAAAATGTTAATACTTACCAGTATGTACTGTAGCTACTGCAATCCATACACACCGTGTGCTGTGCTTTTTCTGGCTTTTCTGATTTCTTATGGTTGGTTAAGGGTATTTGTGCATCTTCATAATGTTTTTTTGCATGGCCATTCACATACCTTCCAAAAGTCAAATGAAAATATATTTTAATCTAAATACTGCTTTGGGGGTTAAAGTAGCAGGAGATGATAATAAAATTAGATGGTAATCAAATAAGAATGAGAAAGAATTCCTCCTAATAAAGTGCATTCAGTCCTATAAGAGCATTCATCACTTGGTGATTTATTAATCTGAGTTCTTAAAACATACTCCTTTTTTGAAAACATACAACCAACTTTTAATTATACACAAGACTACGGCCAGGAAAGGAAAGGCGCTATTTAAATCAGTTTTAATACCTTATCAACTCCTTTGCTGATTCTTTTGCTAGCCTGTTCCTTTTTTAAGCTTTTCTCAGGCTGCCAGCCCCCAACTCAGGCTATTATCAAAGACAAGCTTTGTAAACTGAATTACTCAATCACAGCCCACAGGGCCACAGGCTCTGCTTGGGTTTCTGCTTAATATAAAACATGAGAGTGAGACATGGAAACAGGATAATCTCCCATCTCTTTCTCATCAATATGGCTTCAGATCTTTTATTTGAATGCCTGAATAATCATTCCACTAACATGGAAATAGGGCTTGTTTAAAAGAAATCCTAACAAAACACAAATCATCTTAAGCTTATATAAACTGTTATTTCTTACTACATGGACAAAGATAATCAAAGGTTGACTATACTCATAAAAATTTTCTAACACTTTCCAACTCAGATTTAATAAATCATTTTATCACAAAAAGCAAAATGAAATTTAAATAAAGTTTCATCTATACCTTCACCTAAACACTGTACAATATAATGCCATAACTGCTACTACTTAAAGACCTTCATAAAGCAAAAACTTTCCAGTTCCTAGCAAACAACCAGTTTATAGAAGGTAAGGCCTAACTGTAAACTAAGAAGAGTCAAAACAAATGTTGCTTACATAGTACCAAAATCTGCTCAAAGAGTTGAGGTGACATTTTTCTCATAAGGTGCCTTAATTGTACAGGAGCAACACTTACCGTGGAGAAAGTAGGGTAGTTTTTGGTAAGTAGGGAGGATCACGGGCTTCCCTGGCGGCTCAGGCAGTAAACAATCTGCCTACAGTGCGGGAGACCTGGGTTTGATTTCTGGATTGGGAAGAGCCCCTAGAGGAGGGCATGGCAACCCACTCCAGTATTCCTTCTTGGAGAATCCCATGAATAGGGGAGCCTGATGGGCTATAGTTCATGGGGTTACAAAGAGACGGACATGACTGAGTGACTAAGTACAGCACCGGGAGGATCGACTTCCAAGCCCAGCCTCTCCACCCGAGGAAAACTAGAGGCATCAGAGGCACTACTAACGTCAGGATGTGATCATGTTTCCTCCTATTTTTTTCACTGTAATAAACACAATGAAGACTTGTGTGTAGGATCTTCTGTTCACAAAAGTGGACTGAAATGAATTTTTATATAAATAATGATTAAGAGCATAAATTTAAAAATTAGACAGCCTAGGTTTAAAAATAGGCTTTGTCACATGCTGGTCTGGTACGTTTGGGTGAGTTACTTCACTTCTCTACTTCTGTTTCTCATCTATCAAACTGAGATAATAGTACTTATACCCTATGGGCTGTTAGGTGATTATTATAATAATCCATGGCTCAGAATGCATGCATGCATGAATGAATGAACAAATGAATGAATGTCAGTTTTATTTTACTTGTATTTTCCTTTATATGCTTAATCACTATCCATTCAGAATCTCAATAATGTAACTGCTTAGAAAGTCATCACATTAAACATACTTCAAGATAACACACTGGACAGATCAGAAAACATTCAATATTTAACTAAAAGATAACTTCCAAGGAACCCTATAGGTTCACTATCTAATCAGCTCAATAGCCTATGCTTACATGTTTTTGTACTGTGTCATGAAAAACAACAGTAATATTTATGAGTACCCTCAGAATCCCATAAAAGTCAATATGGAACAATAATAAAGGCATTACCACTTTCAAGTCTTTGAAAACTGATAATCTGGACAGAGTATACAGTTCCTTTACTAACCATACTGCAGTCTCCAAATGTACTAGATGTTTTCATGGTTACTATAATAAATTTCAGTGATAAAGTAAGAAGTGTATTAAAGATGACATTAAGATTAGCAATATTTTGGCTAATATTCAAATACATATCAGAAGTTAACAGTCATGTATAAACTAACATAAAAATAAACATTTCCCTCATTCAGTTTTAGATTTTAACCAGATAATTACGTCGAAAAAAGGAGGAGTGTCATTATACAACATCACAGAGTTTTTAACAATACAAAAACTGGAAAAATAACTTAACTGGTATGGTGCCATAATGGCCAATAAGATATATAACCCAAATATGCTACTGATAAACTATGTTTCCTAGTTGAAAGAATATTCAATTTAAGACTCCCCTATAGACAAGTGATCTAAATTACTAAAAAATTCAGAATTCTTGGCAGTCAAATCCCAGGATTACATGATAAAATAAAAATAGTCAGTCAACTGTATAAAATGAAGATTCAAATGCAGGGTACTCTCATTATCTATGTAATCTACTTAATCATATTTCTCTGAAACTATGTCAAATTTCTAAACCTAAGATTGATTGAAATTGGAAACATACTACACCTACAAAGCCTAGAAAATTTTCCATTTATTCTGCTAATACTTACTTAGAGAACTATGTGTTGCTTGCTATTAAGAACCTTAATCTCTCCAATTTTTGAGAGTTTGTCAGGTCTTTTTATTGACATATGACCTTCCAGATTTTGGTTGTAGAGCACTAGGAGACAACTGGAGGACAGAACTATATAAATTTTATTGCATTATAATTCTCACCTCTCAAAATCTAGGAGAGGAATCTGTCTCTTCAAGTGCAGAATTTAAGTGCTTCTAATTTTCTTCTTTTTTTTTTTTTTTTTTAAATGTTATCTGTACAAAGTATTTTCAGGTTCCCCAAATCCTAGAGATTTCAAAACCACAACAACCACAATTAAGATATGCAGTTAACATTTTCCAAAAGCACTCTTAAGTGTACATGGAAAAAAAATACTCAATTCCAGGACTGAAAATATGAAAAATCAAACGTTAACTGAATGAAGATGCTCTCTTCATGCGTTGAGTGTTTACAAATAACAATGGGGAAGCCACCCAAATAAATACAATATAAATTTCAGACTGAAGGATTTAGTATGATTTCCCATCCCCTTGCTGCTAAGCTACTAACTTCTGAAGTAAATTCAAAGCAAATTTTCTAAGCTAAAAGAGCCACAGAAATAAATGTGCTACTACCCGGCACACCAAGTCTGCTACTTATTTGAGTTTGTTTTAGAAGAAAGAGTTACTAAAGTATTTGATATTTAAGTAACATCATTTTGAAGCCAAGAACTAGGAGGAAATGCTTAGGCTTGAACTGGGTTTGGGAGTGTTAAGCCCCTAGAAAGCAAAAATGTTTTAATGGAACAGTGAAATATTTGGAACGTCTTAGACACCATTAATAACAAACTTCACAGTGAGACCATTTTCAAGGGAATTCCTTTATCTGTTTTGTTTTCAGAAGAATGAGATGGTATCTTGGATTTGATTCAAAGGTCAGTAAAGGTAGGGATGAGTAGGTAACAGGTGAAACAAAACTGGCCACATGTCAATCAAATATTACAAATAGATTGTCTTGATCATCAAATTAATTCTTCTGAGTATCAACAGAAAGGGGTTCCCCCCCCACCCCACCACTAGATTTTCCTCAGTTCTACCAGGCGAGGGAAGCCCTACAGAGATGTATGTACACACTGTAATTAAACAATGGTGCTAAACAAATCCAAATCAACAGAACTTTGACCAAAGCTTAAAGGTAAACTGAAAACAAGCCAGTTGGGTAGTTAAGTAATGATAAGCATGTCACCTACCTTCCACAGTGGACACTTGAACAAGTCAGACAGACCCAGGGGCTTTTGTTGGACCGGCACACTAATAAAAAGAAAAACACACAGTATACCAATTGTATCACGTGAGTCCCCAGTTTCTCCCCTCATCTGTAACACCACGTCCCGTGATTAAGCTATAAATTCCACGGCTGCTGAGGTGCACTGGGATCACAAGTGCCCGCTTTGCGAGTGCATTGACACAAGATGGCTGCCTAACTAAAGTTAGGCGGCGAGGAATCCGATCACACGTCCACAGCGGCTGCTCGCTGGCACCGCTGACTCAACTCAGACAGCCTAACCACAAGTTAAACACACTTCTCCTTCATCACTCACTCCTTTCTACCAGCGTCTCTGACAACTGAGGGACAATCTATTGTCTCATTAAAAACATTTTTTAAGTCTAATTCTTTAAATCACATGTCTTTACCATACAGATCATAAGCTACTATAAATGACAACTCTTTCGGTTTCTTTAGTGAGAGGCATAGCCTAAGGATACAATTCAGAAGACTAAGCCCAATTCTTCCCAAATTAATGCCTCAGTTGCATTAAATATAATTCTGTAATTATAACTGCATGTAATTCTTGCTGAGGGTATAATCAGGATATTACTTACTTTGACTATTTATTACAGGGATGAGGTAGGCAAACAGGGTATGAAAACTTTTAAAATGTTGATTACAATTTTGCTTGCTGTTTGCTTATTCAATTTTTAAAGCCCTATAAACATAACAGTGATTTTAAAAGAGAAGGGATCACCTGAAAACAGCTTTTTCAAAATACACACGTTCTCTGGGCAAAGACATCTACATCGAGGTGCTGACAGAAGGACAAAAGAGCACGTCTATTTTGAGAAAGGTAACTTCCCAGGTGACTCCTTGAGAACCACTAGGCAGTCTCCCAGGGGCATGAGAGGGACAGCGCAACCAACACTCAGGATTATAATAAACCGACAGCCTGGCACACAGTATATGCTCAATAAACACTTGTTGAAGTGAAATTCAAATGTCTTAGTTCAAGATACTAAGCTCTTCCAAGATCTGATCCCTACTATATTGGTCTTGCCTAATCAATATGTCACAATCAGCCTTTCTTATTGCTAAGAAAAATTAGCCAACACTGGAAATAAAGTGACTCAAGAACTATAAGCCCTTTCAATGTATAATGAAACACTGTTTACTACTGATTAGGACTCAAATTCCATGAAGTTACAGGTAAAATTGTAGGATTTTATTTGGTAGAGATAATATCTGTCCCGCATACTCCAAGGGTTATGGTTTTACTACCCTGCAGGACATTAATTGATTTTATATCTAACCTAGCAATTTACTTCAACATTCATTCTTCAATGTCTGCATTCACACAATCCCACAAATGCTCTTGGAATCAGCTTCACCATCCCACTGGTTTCTTCATTAATGAGTTAAACAAGCCTTTGACATACATTCATTTTATATTTGTGTAGGAGGGGAGGAGAGGGCAAGGAGGAATAGGGAAGTACAATCATACACTACCCAAGGGGCTCTGCCTGTCTGCCCAGCACAGGGTTCTATTTGTGCATAAGAAAGTTTGTGCATGCATGCATGCTCAGTAATGTCCAACCATAGCCCATGGACTGTACCCCACCAGGCTTCTCTGTCTGTGGAATTTTCTAGGCAAGAATACTGAAGTAGGTTGCCATTTCCTACTCCAGGGGGTCTTTCCTACCCAGGGATCAAACTAGGGTCTCCTGCATTGGGAAGTGGATTCTTCAACTCTACACCAGCTGGGAAGCCCATTAAGAAAGCTTTCAGTGGTAGTTCCAGTTAACCAAGGGCTTTACCTTACCTTTACCTTTCCTTATTACATTGTATCAACTGCTAAGGGCCAACCTGAAGGCATTTTAGTATTTTACTCAGTTGGGTCCAAGTTTGTTATATGTGCATATAAGTCACATGACAAAGACTAATAAGAAGAATGCCAAACTGCTAACAGTTATTTAACACAGGTACATGAGAAGACTACTGTGAGGTACTCTTGGTTATTGGCTTTTTATGTGTACACACCCCTGTGGTATCTGATTTATATCAATAAAAACATGACAGTCTTATAGTTTGAAAAGAAAGACCTATAAAGTATATTTTTAAAAAGAAAAATAAATTAGAATACAGTTTACTTTAAACAGATAATCCTGATCTGAGATACAATTTGAAGGATTAAAAAACTATAAATATTATCTAGTTTTATTCCTTCACAAATTTTTTTCTTTTAGTAAAGACTAAGAAATATTGTATTCAGTCTGGAAAAAAAGTTTAATATGATCCTGAAATAAGTAATTATATTAGTAAGTTGTTTTGTTTTTTAAGATTTGATTTAGATGGACCATTTTTAAAGTCTTTGTTACAATGTTTCTGTTTTATGTTTTTTGGGGGTTTTTGGCCACTAGACATGTAGGATCTTAGCTCCCCAGCCAGGGACTGAACCCATGCTTGCTGCATTAGAAGGCAAAGTGTAACCACTGGACCTCCAGGGAAGTCCTTAGGCCCCAAGTTTTTAACCATTAGAGGGTTTTACTTTTTGTGTAACTATGGGAAGATTATTTGTGCCCCTCCTTTGAATGAGGAAAAGAAAACCTAGAACAAAATCACTGCTGTGTTTCCTACCAAGTGTTCATCCCCTTCCCCTACCCCGATGGTTGTACAGTGTGTGTATGGACAAAAAATACATACAATATTGTGATCTAATTTTTCTACTCAGTACACTAAATGCATTTCTTCATGTTACTAAATTAGAACATGTGTGCATGCTCAGTCACTAAGTCATATCTGACTCTTTGGCGATCCCATGGACTGTAGTCTGCTAGGCTCCTCTGTCCATGCAATGTTCCAGGCAAGAATACTGAAGTGGGTTGCCATTTCCTACTCCAGGGGATCTTCCCAACTCAGGGACTGAACCCACATCTCCTGCATTGGCAGGCAGATTCTTTAGCCACCAGGGATGCCCACTAAATTAGAACAGTGTACTCTGGTCTTATAAAATCTCAGTTACCTCATAGAGTTTTAATTCCTTAGTTTTAAATTTTAGAAAATATGCCCTAAGGCTGAGGGAAGGAAGAATAGTGAAGAAACTGCCTAACAGGTGTAGGGCTTATTTTGGGGGTGAGGAAAGTCCTGGAACAAGATGGAGATGAGAGCTGTAGATGTACTGAATGCACTGAATTTAGCTGTTCATTTCAAAATGGTTCACTTGGGGAACTCCCCGGGGGTCCAAAGGCTGGGACTCAGCACTTTCACTGTCAGGCGCACAGGTTTGACCCCTGGCTGGAGAACTAAGATCCCACAAGCTGCACAGCTTGGCAGTAAGTAAATTAAAAAAAAAAAAAAAAAAATCTTTTTAAAGGTTAATTTTATGTTATATGAATTATACCTCAGTTAAATAAATAAATAGGTGCTTAAGACAGGGATAAGGAGAAAGAATAAAAGGAAGTAAAACAGCATTGACATTCCAAAACACTAGAAACAAGTGAGTGTGTCTATTACTAAATCTCAAAAAAAAGACCTCGCTTTCTAAATTAAGAAACCAAATTTCTTCTATCATGAATATTTATAATAAGAAAGTTAAGATTTAATGTGTGATAGGACATTCGGTCTTGGCTATTTAAAGGACAGTACTCTCTGAGTGTGTAATACTTTCACAACAGAAGAACATCTGAAGGCTAGGAAACTACAGAGAATAGGGTTATTATGAAGCCATTTATTACACTGCTTTGGTTAATATTCACTCTGCTTATATATCCCTTATCCAAATTATGAAACCTTTAATGTACCCAGGAAAATTATAAAATAGAAGAAAAAATGCTGGCTTTAAGTTAAACACTCAATTATTGCTACAAATAGAACAGATCATACCATGAGTAAAAGACTACTACAAATAATCTTAAAATCATTCTAATCATCTTAAGGGGACATATCTTATTATAAAAGGTAGTCTCAGTTTACAGACAGATGGGTTTCAGATTTATCTGTAGGATGAACACATTTCCTGTGGAAACTGCATTAGAGGTTTGCAGGCTATTCTATAAAACTCTATAAGAACCATTACAAGCCTGAAATACTATACTGTGTGTGTGTATAAAATAAAACCATACACAGTCTATAAAAACATTTTTAAGCTATAAACTATTCAGCAAAACATAAAAATATTAAACAAAGGTTTTTATTTTTTAAACGGTAAATGCTGGTACTTGAGAGAAACAGGGTGATAAGGATGGAAACTTATAGAAGTTCAAAATGATAAGCCATAACTGAGAACTCATACAGGCTCTTTTTACTAAGCCTCATTATACTTCAAGGTGATGTCAGGGCAAGGAAGCCATGCAGTGTATTTCTCACACTGTTACACGTGGCCACAGGAGGGTCACTGGATCTCATAAACACAGTCTGGTCTTCTTTCACTCAGGTTATGAAATGTCCTCAGAGTTACTCTCCTCCAGCAATCTGTCCCGTATGCTGAGACTCTCGCGGCCCCGAGCCGAGGTCTCCTCTCTCGGCTCCTGGGCATCTCAGCCTAGGGGACAGACACTGTCTAGTTCCCTTCACTCTCTTCCTGTTGCTGTGGCCTCAGGACCCTGTCCTGTTCTCACCCTCAGCCACAAGCTCTGCAAGTTGGCAGAAGCACCCCTTTGAAGGGGGTAGAGACTCTGGATCCTCTCCGGAGCTAGGGCCATTCTGCACAAGGTAGAAGCTGTGACACAGGCTGGGCAGGCAGAGAGGCAGAGGAGCCCCCGACTCTAAAACATGCTCATCTTCATGGATTCCTGCTAAAGCCCCCAAAAGCTTTAACTCTCTGGAAATCCAGAAGTGACAACTGATGGTAGGAAGGCATCCAAGTGATCTACAAACCAAAGTGGTTTTACTCCCTACTATTCCTACGAAGGGGGCTTCCCTGGTGGCTCAGCAGCAAAGACTCCGCCTGCCAGTGCAGAAGACATGAGTTTAGCCCCTGGTTGGGAAGATCCCCTGGAAGAGGAAATGGCAACCTACTCTGGTATTCGTGCCTGGGAAATCCCATGGACAGAGGAGAATGGCGGGCTACAGTCTATGGGGTTGTAAAAGACTCAGACATGACTTAGAAACTAAACAACAACGTTCCTATGAAGGGAAGACTGATCTGCTCCTTTACAAAGAGACAAAGAAAAACAGAAAACTACGGAGTTCTGTGCTCAAGGAGGCCTATTTACACACGAATACTTTTAGGTTGTATCAGAAGACAAAATGGCATCCACACTGAATATAAATTTCTTCCCACTGATTTTCAATATCCTCAGTATTCACTACATGGAATCTAATAAGATAGAGTACATGTGATATTCAAGCCCCATCAACAATTCTCCTGGAATCCTACTTTTTTTTATAAAACATCATGCACTAGTGCTTATGACACAACTTAGTCACCGACTCTACATGCAAAAATAGTTCAAGCACACAGCACTGATGGGCAAGAAATTTACAGTGCATCCACTATTCAGCAGTTGCTTCAACTGGCAGAGAGACTGTTAAGCTTCTCAAGAATTCACAAATGTGAGGATGACCAGGGTTCTAGTCCTGGCCCTATCATTACTACTTAAAGAACTGAGAACATCACGACTGTGCTGGGTCTGTTTCTTCACTGTAAAATGAAGACTGGGTGATAAACATGTCCCCTCTAAGTATAAAATTATTCAGAGACGATAAAGCCAAAAATAGACGAAATAATCATATCATTCCCTATAGACAAAATTCTTCCACTCTCCTAATTTTCTTAAAAGGCTTAACAAAAAGATTAACTGCTAATGTAGTATAATTTTCTAAATCAATGCTCTTCAGCCTTTTTTTTTTTTTTTTCCCCTGCTCCACAATCCCTGAGAGGCAAACATTCTCAGCACATTGCCTGTCAGAAACAGCGGAGTCACTGTTGTGGAGTCACTGTTCAAAACCGCTGGAGACAAAAGTGCTGCTCCAACAGTAAAGCTCAGAACACCACCCCCTCCACCCAACACACAGAGTTTTTAAGTGCACCCCTCTAAAAAATTAGCAACTCAGAAGAAAATATTCACTACTTATTTTTTTTTAAAGAGTCAAGTTCATTTTTATCTATTTAATATTCATCTGGCACATACTATGTGCCAAGCATTATTGCACTTTACTGTGCCACTTTATAAATATTCCTTCATTTAATCCTCTATAGTCCAAAGAGGTATGTACCATGCTTTGGCCTGTTTTATAGATAAGGAAGCGGTGGCATGTAACTAAGAAGTTATATACCTTGCTACATTAGTAAGGGGCAGAACTGGAACTCAAACTCAACGTTTGAAGGCATGGACTGCTGCAAAGCAGAAGTCCAGCAGGTTGTTATTTTTGCTTTAAAAAGATTCCATACTATGTGCTCCTGTAAGTGTTATATACCTGTATATAAACTGTTTGACATCTAGAAGGATATATAGTAACTGTTAACAGTCATGTAAAAAGAATGGGATGGGGGGCTGGAGCCACACAGCCCTACTTTCAACTATGCTGTCTCAATTTTGTCATAAAGCATTACTTCTTTTACAACAAAAATTACATGTAAATGTCTTAAATTTAAATATACTGGTATTTTAAAGCTGTCCTAATGAAACAGACTTACTCTAAATTATTAAGCATGAGTGGTAAGTGAAAACAAAACCCAATATTACAACTCTATGGGTCTGAAAACATACCAATGAAAAAACACTTGCAGCTGTTACTCAGAACACACACACATACACACAAATACTCCACAAAAGTATCAACAGTAGTGTTACTCCTCTTGAAATCGAAGGATAGGGCAGAATTATCATAAAAAGTTCTATAAATATTCCAGTATATATACAAGTAGAAATATACTCCAGGACTAACCCAGTTTACCCTCCAACTGATATATTTTTAGATGCTTTGTTGTTGTTTGGTCACTCAGAGAGCAAGGCATATAATCTTCTTTATACCATAAACACTCTCTGAACCATATACTCACAAGCCTATTCTCTGCTAAAATTTCTGAAGTCTATCTTCAACTTGAATCCTCTGAAATTACTGGGGGAAGAGGTGAGTGGTAAAGTCACATGGATAAAGCAGGAAATGGGCCGTAAGGTATTCCCCTCAAGAAGAAATCCGGCTACACTAAGCAAGTGCCAGAGCAGCCAGAGTGCAGCCCAAATCACTGTGTTCTCACGCCCACCCTGATACTGCTGCCCATGCTGAGAGTGGGCACGGGGTTCCCAGGGAACAGGAGAATTCCCCGATAAAGCAACAGGCAGCGCCCAGGGCTAAAGAAGCTAGCCGACACTGGACGAGGAGGAGAGCAAGCAGGAGCACCCAATCCAAAGTGCTCAGAGTAGCAGGTTCACAGAAGACGGGAGGCGGGTTCAGGGCCAAGGCAGCGACGGCAGTTAAGAAGTAAAGTTTATCTCGGTTGCCTTTCCACCTTCCCCCTCTTGCAGCTCTCTCTTGCCTCAGTCCCATTCTTATTCAAGGCTGGCAATCAGTTAATCTCTCCTGAATCATTAGATAAGTAAATTGCTTTCTGGTAAAGTCATAGTTCAGTATTTCTTATAGCCATTCTTTCCCTTCTGTTTAATGGCCCTATGATAGACGATAACCACAAATTCTTGAACACTCCTCCCACTGAGAGGCAGGTCTACGTCCTCTTTCCTTGAATCTGCGCAGGCTCTGTCAGTGCCCTGACGAAATGAATATGGCAGAAGGGACTGGGTGTCAGTTTGCAGGTCTCAGTTTTAAGAAACTGACAGTTTCCTTTTTATTGCTTGGAATGCTTGCTCTTGGGGTGGCCGGGCCACCATGGAAGAAGCCTAAGCACCCTGTGATAAACACAATATGAGAAAGCCAAACAACACAGAGAGACCTTGCAAAATATGACACCTTAGTGTCATAGTGTTGGGGACAGGGGTGCAGAAACAGGAGCACAGAGGCTTGTGACAGGTGAGTTAAGAAGCCACCATGCAAGTGGATGCTCCAGCTTCAGGAACTCCAGCTGAGGGAGCCCCAGCTAGGTTCTTCTTGAATTCCTGACCTACAAGATCATAAGCAAAATGAAATGATTGTTTTAAGCTACTAAGATGACAGCATCCACCATTCACCCCTGCCAAATGACTTACAGGAATGAGTGACACTGCTGTTTAGTAGAGGTGAGGATGAGACCCTTCAAGAGGCTCTATGCCGTAGCAATCAAAACCATCCAAAGACTAGATGATACCCTCTGCAACAGAGGTGGTAAGACAGTAAAACGCTGCAGTCCATCATCAACTGAGCTGCCATCATCACTTAGGACTGGCGCTCTCTGTATCCTGTCAGTATTTTAAATCTAGATGTGCTGTCTTGAGCATAAGACAACCTAATTGTTGAGCAGAAATATCACATAGTAAAAAATGACCTTCAAAAATCTCAAAACCGCTATTCCCATAGCAACCCCAAATTCTTGAGGAAGATTCTCAAGAAAATGTCATTGGCACTTGCAGGAATTCCCTTTCTCTTCATTAAAAGCTACAGCGCCTTATCCTTCATTCCTTTTGCCTCTCTGGATTATGTTCCCTAATAAGCATTGTGGGAAAACTCACATTTTATTTAAGGTTGGATTTGAAAACCTAATTGAATAATTATGAGTCAAGAATATCCTCCTCCATTTCTGTTTCCAATTCTCTCTTCACCCTAAGAGTGCTGACACATTCCTCAGCCAGCCTGACCTGATTCCCATCACACCCATCAGCAATGTCTGAGCTCAGCCTTTGTAGCTAGGGTCGAGGGTCCACATCCTAACCAGACTCCCAAGATTTCTGAGGGAGTACTTCGACTTTTTTCTTAAAGATCTCAACAAAGTGTATGGGGTTTTTGGGTTTTGGTTTGTTTTCAGTACAACTGCTTCACAACGTCATCTTGGCTTTCGCTGTACTACCAAGCGCATCAGCTATATGAACACGTACATACACACTTCCCCCCTCCCACACCCCAACCACCCACCGAGGTCATCACAGAGGCCGAGCTGAGCCCCCTGTGCTCCAGAACAGCAGCTTCCCGCTGCCTACCTCACACTTGGTAGTGTAAACGTGTCAATCCCCATCTCCTAAGTTGTCCCACCCTCCTCTTGCCCCGTCAGCCCAGCGGAAGGGAGTAGGGGAAGGACTCTGCTCCACATCATTTTGGTTGAACGAGGCAGAGGCCTTGATCCCCTGGCTTTGACCTTTAACCCCACCAAAAGAATTCCTTCCTGCTTTAATACAAAAATGTACCAAAGTGACTTGGTTACCCTTAGGAATGCGACTAGTACTCTGTAGACTCAGAAGGAACATGTCAGAGGCAAGCATGGGCTCCAGAACCCACGTAAGTCTTCTGTTCACCTTCTAGCTCTCCCATTATTTTATTCTATGACCTTAAGGAGTTGGCTTCAGAGCCTGCCTCCTCGTCTGTAACAGAGGACAAACACCACCTCTGCCTCAAACGGCTATGGTAAGGGTTTCATGAGACGATGCGCATGAAGGGCACGAGGGGCCTCACAAACAGAAAGCCCCAGTGACTCTCGGTTCCCTTCCCTTAAGAATATATTAAAATAAAAAACGCAGCTATCTGGGGTTAATTCTACACAAGGCAGCTAACATATGTCCACATATAGCATGACTGCTAATTTTTCAGAAATTTTTCCCTTAGTTTACACGCATTAAAAGGATGGGAGCTGACAATTCCTTTTCACAGAAAAATTCCAAATAAATAAGTCAGCAAAAATCCTTCAGAAACTCCTCTGGTATCTGACTTGAAATTAAATTATTTTTAAAACATCAAATGAATGAGATTAAAATATTCTAATAAGCTGATCTCAAAATTCATATAACAACTATATACCTTAATGTCAGAATCATTAAACTTTACACAGTTAATGTAAAATACTTCAGAAGCAAAGGTACTTTAGAAGCACATTTCAAGGAGGTTTAGACAACTGAATAAGATGCTACTCAGATAAAACACTTAAGTACATGAGCAACTTGGGTGTCAAAACCATACTGAGATACACTAAATTCTGAGGTATTCAGAATAGAGATTAAATCATGGTGCACCAATATAAACAATCAAAATACATTGTACCTTGGTCATTCTAATATCCAATATGTGGGGTTACAGGCCAAGTCTTCAAAAATATTTTTTAAATTTCTAACTTCTGTTTTAACAAATAAGCAAATAAAAATGATTTCGAATCACACCAGATTTAAGATCTGGGGATCAGGGACATTCCTGGTGGTCCAGTGGCTAGGGCTCTGTGCTCCCAACGCAGGGGCTCTGGCTCGATCCCCGGTCGGAGAACTAGATCCCACGTGCCATGACTTGGCACAGTCAAATAAATAAATAAAAATAAATATTAAAAAAAAAAGATATGGTGATCAGCTTATTTTTACAGACAGTAGGTTTAAACTTCTACTCTAAATAATTCATTTCTTTTTTATCCAGGATAAACAGGATTACCTGGTTCTCTTTAAGGGACACTGTCCTTGGCTCTCAGAGGCTAATTTTGAGACTGTGCTCAAGCCAATTTTTCAAACCTTTTTCATGTCATGAAATGCATGGAAAATGATAACATCTGTACGGTGCACAAACATAAATTGAAAAGTCATCGTGGGGGCCAGAAGTAATCTGCTTGGAGGCTCCAGCCACCCTTAGGCTGAGGGGACTGTTATCTCAACACATAGGTAATCTTTTTATGGCCCTTCTGACGGAAAGCTATGTTTCCCAATCTTTTACCAGGTTTTCTAGTAATGCAGGAAGAAGTCCCCCTTCTACTCCAATGCCCACTTGTTGGAACAAAGCCATCAACCAGCTGAGAGGACCAGCAGCATTATCTAGGAATCCAAAGTGCTCCTCTGAGCTTATCCTACTCACTAGTGCGCTGAGACCCACTGGAGAAAATGGATGCCCGAATCCTTATTTCTGTCCTAGGTATAACCGTCCTATCCTACCACCATTCTATAACCTAAGGGAGCAACCAGTTAACAGTATGACATGAGGGAATCTAACACAAATTAAATTAAAAGAGAAAACTACTAGAAACCCTTGGGTCTGAGCATTCAGGCAGTAAAACAGCACTGACAAGTATGTAAAAGGAAAGGAAAAGTCAACTGATTAAGACGAACATGGATGTAGGCTAAAAATGTTTCCGAGGCCACTTCTAGCCCTCTGATGTCAAGGTTTCCAAGGCAAAAATATAATTACAATAAAGTACTTCACTTCCACAGCCTTGAATACATTTGTAAGGTCACCACAGATGTGAAGATAAGAGCAGGCAGACAAGTAACTTGAAACATTATAAAATCACTTACACAATATTGCTCACACAATTGAAAAGTTAAAACCTTCCATCTTCTCTGAAGATATCCAATAATACAAAAAAAAAAAAAAACATATTTGTACAAGGCTTTTAGCTGCAGCATTATCTGAAATTGCAAAATACTGGAAACAACCTAAATACCCAAAGACAGGAGAACGTTCGAATTCACTGTGAACCACGACAGAGTACTATGAATGGTTTAAAAATAAGGAAAATTTCTACAAACATGTAATGACATTCAGAATATACTATTAAATGAAAGAAATTCCAAAAGAGTATACTTAGTTTGCTACTTTTTGTGAGAGAAAGAAAACACTCATGCATCTGCAATTTTTTTTTTGTTTTACAAGAAAGAAACAAGGATAGATCAAAATAATTGTTTATAGAGGGTGTATACGAATGAGAAGAGTGAGGTAGTAACACTTCTTGGTACGGTTTTAACTTTTGGAACTGTGTGTGTGTGTGTGAGAGAGTCACTCAGTCGTGCCCGACGCTTTGTGATCCCATGGGCTATAGCCAACCAGGCTCCCCTGTCCATGGGATTTCATAGGCAAGAATACTGGAGTGGGTAGCCATTCCCTTCTCCAGGGGATCTTCCCAACCCAAGGATCGAACCTGGGTCTCCTGCATTGGTAGGTGGATTCTTTACTATCTGAGCTACCAGGGAAGCCTATACTCACATTTTACATACTTAAAAAAGTAAAATAAAATCAGCAAGGATAAGGCGAAAAAATTTTAAATGGAAATCAAACAAAAACAAATGAAGCAGACTGTATGCCAAATAAGTAACTGTGTTAAAAGAGGGAAGGAAAGGGAAGGAAAACTAACACAAACAATTTTTTAACATAATACTTTATATTTTGTGAGTATACAGACAAAAAACACCATTAAAAATATTAAGCTCTAGTTATAAGCAGTTTTCTTTGCAATGGTGTAGGTCAGCAGTTCAGAACTACTTTCTCTGATTATGGCATGGAGCAAACAAGTACATGTCTTGAGGATAATGGGAACCAGATTCTCACTGTTAGAGTAGGGCATTACAAATGCAGAAAGGCGCAAGATGAGACCTGCAGTGCTGAACTGGAATTAAAGGTATCAAAATGAATTCATGGTTACACAAACACATAAATATAAACAAATATATATATACACACATATACATTTTCATATTTCTTAATTCCTATTTGCTGAGAGATCTTAGGTTATAAACATTATTCCGCACTAAAAGGAATGATGGCTACTTGGGGAAATAGCTGATTCCAAGACTGGGGCAGGCTGAGTACAAGATGAGCCGGGAGCACCTTGCCATGCCAGAAAAGTAAGGGCTCCAAGAACAATAGGGACATGTCAAAATTATGGCCTAAGAAGGTCTCCACTAGCCAAATCTAGGACAACTTGATCTTCAAAATAAATAGCAACAGGATGTCAAAAAATAAAATGAAAACCTGAGTTCATGTTAATAAAATAAATGAATAAACAAGTGAGTGAGAAAGGAAAGTGCATCCCCATATATACTTAGAAGAAATAAGTTAGAAAATCAACATCCTGCAACCATCCTGGTAACAGCTGATTCAATCAAGAATCACCAGTGGATGACAAATTACTAGATTAATGTTTGATGAGGAATAAAACAATTGTACATAAAATTTCAAAGCATCTGCTACAATAACAGAGGGGAAAAAAGTAACTTTACAACAAAGAACCTTGCAAATATCACCTTAATAAAATAAATATTACCAAAATGAGACAAACCAATTTCACATACCTCTTGATATAATGCCCTGAGAAGACAGATTGCTTCTGCATTTCCTATCAAAACCCTGCACGACTTGAATCTAATCATAAAGAAACAACAGAACAACTCAAATTGAAGTACACTCTACAGAAACACTCAAGATGTAAAAGACAAAGAAAGGCATAAGGAACCGTTAGAGACTGAAGGAGACTAAGAGAGTTATCACAACAAAATGAAACACATGATCGTGGGTGAGATGTAGGGGACATGGGTGGGGTGCCACAACTGGGAAATAGCTATAAAGGACATTATTGAGACAACTGGAGAAATCTGAGAATGGAATGTACATTCAATACTACTACTATATCAGTTATTAAATGTCTTAATTTTAACCAATATCCCATGCTTAATGAAAAGAAAGTCCTTGTTCTTGAAGGGGGAAATAAAGCATTTAGGGATGAAGGAACATTAGGTCTGCAAATTATTCAGTGATGGGAGTGGGGGGGATATATAGAAAGAAGGTACACACGTAACACAAAGGTGGCAAAATGCTAACTCATGAATAGGTAAAGAGTACAAGGGAGTTCTTTGTATTATTCTTAATAATGTTCCTTTAAGTGTGAAAGTGTATCAAAATAAAAAGGGTTTTGAGATTTTTAAATTTTTATTCTTTGCTTCTTATTAAAAACATACTTTTTGAAAATTACTATAACACAAAGGAAAAGGTTAAATTACCATTGTACAGAGCCAAATAGTACTATAAACCTGGCAGTAACTTCCCTTTATTAATGGATGACAAACTAATCCAGTAAAAATATTATAATAGATTAATTGCAGTAGTCCAAATGACCTTACAACTATGTTTCTTTTATATATCCAAACTCTGGCTCCCAATTTCCCAAGCAGAGCCAAACCTAGAGGCTTATCTACTCTCTCTGCTGACTCTGGTAATAGCAACAGTATTTTGCTCTGCTTATCAAGGAAGGTAACTCGGAGTTTAAACTTTTACTCAAAAATAGTACTGCAAAATTTCAGTTTTAGTGATTTAACTCTCTGGATGATTACTAATAAAATCCATCTCTGATAAGGCAAAGCATGTTTTTGCCCTAAAAACTGCATTTAAAACTATTTCATTTAAAAATAAACACCAATTGGGATTCCCTGGTGGTTCAGTGGTTAAGACGCTGCACTTCCAATGCAGGAGATGCAGGTTCCATCCCTGGCCAGGGAACTAAGATCCCACATGCTGCAGAGCGTGGCCAAATAATTTTAATTAATTAAATAAAAACAAACACCAAATTAAGCATGGCAGACCAATTTCTCTCTTACCTCCTCTCCACCCCATTCCACTAAAATGACAATAAAAAATTAAATTGATAGTGACTCACAAAGAGAACACGTGAGACAAGCAAACGTCAGCATGCTTTTGGCAGTCAGGAAGAAGTCAAAGGAGCAGTAACAATCATCGTAACGTGAAGAAAGCTACAGCCCAAGCGCCAGTGGAGGAGAGTGCGGCCGGGAGGCAGTCCTGGGCTTAGGGACACAGGGCCCAGCAGACAGCAAAGTAAAGGTGAACGCGTGAACTCCCTGCTTCCTCATGTCAGAGCATCAGCGGCCAGGCGGACAGCTCCCAGAGCGAATACTGAAAAAACAGTGCTAAAAAAGTAAATATCCATACAGACGTTCTGACTGTCTTCCTCCATGAAGAAGGTGGCCTGCCCCAACTTTACGGTGAAGCCCAATGTATACAAGACTCACAGAGCTTTTTAGTGCCCCACCCTTTCATGAAAAAATAAGACAGGTAAAATCAGATCCTGTGAAGAAAACCTCTAGTTTGAAAGAATCATTTTGAAAAGAAAAAGAGGAACCCAGAGACAAGAGAAACAATGCAGACAGCACAGAAAAGCCTCAGAACAAACTCTAAAACCCAGGAGTAATGAGAGGAGATACTGCGAAACAACAGCAATAGGATGTACGGAAAAACAGTGATCAGAAAAAGGACAAAAAGCTCTTGAAAACAAGAAATATTATTATCAAAATTCAATAGAAGGGTAGAAGGGAAAACAAAAACAAGGAAATATCCCAGGAACTAGAACCAAAAGGCAAAGAAATAAAAAGATAAGAAAATTACAGGTTCTACCCACGGTGCTCAACATTCAATTAATAAGAGTTGTACAAAGAAAAATGTATAGGAGATTTAAGTATGGGAAGATGAGTGTACTCTCAAATGCACAGATTGAAAAGTCCCTTGAGAACCCATCACAAGAAAAGATAAACTAAGCCATGCCAAGACACATCACTCTGAAATTCCGGAACACCAAGGATAAAAGGAATATCCTAAAAGCTTCCAGGAGAAAGAATAAAAGGCTATATATAAAAAAAAAAAAACAGTCATCAAAAAGGCATCATGTTTCCTAAAAAAACACTGAAAGCCTAAAAACAAAGGAACACTGCTTTCAAAATTCTAAGAGAGGGACTTCCCTGGCGGTCCAGAGGTTAAGACTGTGCTTCCAATGGGAGGGGCGTGGGTTTGATCCCTAGTAGGGGAACGAAGATCCCACAAGCTGTGCTGCATCACCCCAAAAAAAAAAAAAAAATTCTAAGATAAAAATCTTTTCTAACTAACAGTCTATAGTCAACCAAGCAGTCCAGTATAAAGGTAGAATAAAGGTATGACTTGGATGGGATCAAAAATGTGGCTCCCCTGAGAAGGGAGCTAGACTATGAGGTACTCCAGCATACAATGGTCTAATAAACCAAGGAAGAGAAAGACCTGGGATCCAGGGAACGGGAGACCTAATACAAGAGGATAGCGAGGGAATCACTGGGTAAAAACTGTCCAGTTGACCTAGAGAACAGTCAGCTCAGATGGGAGTGAGGGCACTCTAGGAAGGAGAGCCTCAGGAAAAATACTAAGAGAGTATGTGTTTAAATGCTTGGAAAATAATATTCATAGACATTTGACAAAGGTATAGGTTACATCTGGGAGAAAATGTAAAGAAAGTAAAGTAAGCAATTAAAAAAAAAGCAATTACTAACTAAAGGAAAAATAAAATGCCAGAAAAAAAAAAGTATTCACAATATTAATAAAAATTTGTGGTCTGGTCATATTGAGAAATGGAGAGGGGGCAGAGGAAAGGGTAATGTAAATACTAATGTCCTCATTTACCACCACAAAATGTCAAGAGATGCTACCTAAAATGGATAAACTGAAAAATAACAGTGTATTACTTTGAAGTATATGGTAAACATGAGAGAGAGAGCGAACAGAGCTGAAAGTGGTCGTCTGTGGACAGCAGGACTGACGGTGGAGGGCAGGGAGCCTGCTGCTCTATTTTAAACCTTCTGATACTAAACTGTATGACGTAACTGTATAATGTGCTACTTTTCAAAAACACTAATCTTTAAAAGGTAAACTGATATAACAATCATATCAATTCATGAAGTTGCCTAAACCACTTTTTTTCATCTTAAAAATTGCCTATCACCTATTGCATGAAATAAAAATTACAAAAGCTGTTTATCATTTGGGGCCAGGCACCTATTGAACTCCCTGTATACTATAAGGCTAATTTCCAGAGCTAATGGTATGTTTCCTCTACTAGAGAATGTAATTTCAAAGCTGGCCAAAATTTATCATCTGTATGTTAACAGAGCCAGATACCTACAGAGCCAGAAGAGAGGGCATCTGGTCCTGCTGATTTCCTACACAGAGGCAAATTCTGATCCCTAAGACTGGTGCCCTCACTCGCTCGAGCATTTTACTCTATTTTGAAATGCATTTCTGAAATCAGTCCTCACAAGTAATTGAAAACAACATATGGAGATAATGTATGTGAAACTACATATGCTCAATTGTAATGTACTAAACATCTTTTATTATTCATTCTATCACAGACTCAGACTTGTTCAAACCCACTTTGGTTAAAAAAAAAAAAAAAAAAGACACCTATGAAGCTATTATGCTTTTATCTGTTCTACAGTCTTCAGCTAAATGCTGGAACTGTGCCCCTACCTACAAATGAGAGGAAAGGGTAGTGGAGAGAAGAATTAAAACAATTCAAGTCAAAGCAGATTACTACATCAGAGTCAAAATGGCCACTTCTGCCTTTGGAAGGCCAGACACAAATAACCACAGAAAAATTATCAGGAGCTTATATTGTTTCAAAAATAACTCTCCTTATGAAGCTGATTATACAGAGGATGAACACAAAAGCCATGAATCATTTAAGAAAAATTCTGGCATCCAATATTTCCATTTATTTAATATAGCAAGATCTGATGCAATTCCACACTTTGCCAACAACCTGAGTAAGCAAATCCATGGTTAAACAGTAAAAGGATTTTCAAAAGAAATGAATCAAGTCATAAATGTAAACACCACACAACTATTATTTCAAAACAAAAGCAAGTGTATGCAAGACAAGAAAAGATGCACACACATATTTTATAGGAAGCACTCCCGTCCATAAATCAGTAAAACATTTAAGGCGTTAAGGGACTTCATTATCAAAGACTTTACTCAGAGATAGGTTTAATATCTATGTTGTACAATCCTTTTTCTAGCTTTTTGTGGTTCTACAGTATAGGTTAGCACTAAAGTACAAATCTGGGGGTGGGGGTGTGAAATTACCACAGTTGTATTTACTGGTGTGCTGGGAAACTATCCTTTTAAAAATCAATGGGACTATTTATGAAGAAATGGAAAGAAAAAAACATAAACTGGGCATATGCTTATATTCTGCTTAAAGGGCTAGGAACCCAGTATTACAGAAAATAGGCACCTGTAAACTCCATTAGCTGTTCAAGCTGTTCAATAATTTGCATCAATTATTTGATGCAAAGCAAGAGCTGGAATTTTTTTTTTTTTTTTTTTACAACCAATAGGTACATTAAAAAAAAATCTGACCCACATTCTCCCAAAAATCTGTATTAATCATTCAAAGGAAAAAAGTCTCAAAAAATATTTTTTTAATGAGGTTCTAAAAAGACTACACACAAACAAAACACTTGAAATAACTGAAATGAAACCGAAGCAGTTAAATTAAATTAAATTCTCACAGCATGAATGTTGAGCTCTGGCAGCTACTTCATACACGTAAGGTGAAGCTTGAGTCTGTTGCTGCAAACAGTTTCTCTAATGCCAAAAGAGTTCACAATTAACATTCAAAATAATTCAGATGGAAACTAGAGTTAATCTCAGTTTTACTGTGTGACACTAAAATTTAAAAACCACTCAATCAATAATATAAATTTCAGCCCCAGACTAAGTTAAATAGAAGTTCCTTAAAAAAAAAAAAATTAGACTATTTTTCAACATTTATCTATCCATTATCCCAGGGAAACATTCTGTCACCAAAAAAAAAAAAAGAAAAGAAAATTTGCTGCCTAGAACTTTCAGCATGATCTCCACAAACTCTGACCAAAACAAAGGAATGGACAATGATCTGTTATCTAAAAAGGAAAACCTGAGCATGGTCAGTAAGAACAAAGATTTAAAGAAGTTAAATCAACAAGTGTACTATCTTACAACTGGTTAAATTAAACCTGCAGGAACATGACAGTTAATCACCAGCCTGCTCCGCCTGGTGATGAGATAGTTCAAGAACAGTCCATGAAATTAAGAGTCTTCAGGACAGGTCATGGATAAATAGGCAAGTAGATTTCCAAAGGCTGCCTTAAACCCAGCTAGAGCAGGAAAAAAATATCAGGAAAGAACATCTACTCAAAATGGAAAACAGCCCGCTGATAGAGTTATTCAATCCTAAAGCAGAGTACAAAGTTTTCAGATAAAATCCAGTCAGTTATAATATCTTTTCAAAGACACAAGCTGGTTCATATTCAAAACAAACTCTCAATTCCCTCCTCAAAAGGGTCTTAGAAAATTTAATTAGCTAGTGGTGATTAATGGTGACGCATTTAGCTAACACAAATACTAAGACAACTACAAACTTCACTTTTCAATGCGCAGGTTTTGTTTCAACAAAAGTTTTCAAAATCTGAAGTTGCCTTCTTAAGCTTACCTGTATATTATATATCTGTAAAGAGCAAACATATTCCTGTTTTTCACTATGTCTTAAGAAGTGGGGGGCGGGGGGGAGGGAAATCTTTTAAGCACTGCAGCCTAAAGACTATAAGTAACTTCTACAAGAAATATGATTGGAAAATCTTAAAATATAACAAAATGGAATCAACGAAGGGTACTGCCTAAAAGCAAAGATTCAAATAACCCCTGAGCTACCAGCAGCAAAAGCAAAATTCCCTATCTTAAGAATTCCCTCCCTCCCCCACCCCATAACAAACAGCTTCCAAGAAGACTCTCCTCCAGCAGAAACAAAATGAACAAATGGGAGGGGGCCACGTTTATAAAATGACAAAGAGCTCACTGCATTTCATCCTTATCCACAGCCAAGGTAAGAAGGCTGGTTCATGATATCTAAACTAAAGTAAAGCTCATTTCAGCCTACAAAAAAAATTCAATCTGAACCAACATTTGGACATTCAAAAACAGTGTTCTTCCAACCGTATTAACAACCTTGTTCCACCTTGCTGGCATTTTAATCAATAAGCAGAGGGAGGAAGGGCTAATTAAATACAGAAATTTAAAATAAATTATTTCCAAAATGTAGACTTTAAAATACACTTTCACATCAAAAATCTTCAGAGGAATTACTTCAAGTATGTCTCCAAACACTTATAATCCTTTAAATTATCAAGCAGTAAGTGACTAGATGACAAAATAAAGACCCTGCTTTAAAAAGGCAAGCCAAAAGTATGGTTTGAATGGTATTTGAATTTAAGCTCTGGGCTATCTCTAATATTCCCAAGCATCTTGAGCAACTCTGTTAATCTTTGTCTCAGTTTCACAATCTAGGAAAACAGGAAAAACTACAAGGATGGGTAGTTAATTAAATTAGTCAGGATTAAATGCTGGCCAACTGCTTTGAAGTTCCTTTATGTTGTTCTCAGTTCTCCTCCTACTCAGTAAAACTAGTAGATGAGAAAACATCTGGAATTACTATATACGCTAACATCTGCAGACTCACAGCAGTTAAAAGATGACCTCTGTTTACAAGTTTCTAAGCCAAAGATCATTCAACAACCCAGAAAGATTTTAAGATACAATTGCAATAAACAATTTTTAGGTAAATTTCCTTTCATTGTGAGATACCTTCTCTTACCTACATTCTCAAAACAGACTATTAGAAATCACAGGGCATCTTGAGAGGTCTTGGGGCGAAACAATTCTAGGTAAGATGAACAAGCTGTTGCTGCTGCTAATGGTATTCTCAGCATTCTAAGCTGTCAATCAAGGTAAGCTTCATCACAAATAAACCCTCCAAAAAGTACCAGCCCCTGCTGAGAATCTAAGTACTTCCTTCTAAGCCATCTGTCCAGGAAAGCTCTACTAAAACACCTAGAATGCAGTGGCCCTTTCGTTTAAAGGAGCTATGAATAAACATAAAACACTAACATACATTAGCAATATACAGTTCCCACTTCAAACACTGATAAGCTACTATCCAACTCTACGTGAATGCTTAGGTTGAACACAAAACCCACGGTCTGCACACAATCAAAGGACACTAGTATTTTCTTTCAAAGAAGGAAAGTACCTAATATAGCTCAAGAAGTGGGAAAAAACTGCAAAAGAAAAAAACAACACAGGTTAGGGAAAATGCCCTTGTAAATTACTCCCTGATGGAAGAGGGACTCAATTAAATTTTAAAACAGGAATTTAAATTACTCAATGAGCTACAAACTAAGTTACTCACTGTTCTGCCCACTGAGCGACAAACAGTAGAAAAACATAAATATTTCTAAATTAGGTTTAAAGGATTCAAAATTAATCTATCATATTCCAGTAAAGAAGGAAATCGCTTACATTTCAAAGTGGAAAAAGTAGGATGTTATAAGAGCCTAAGGCTAATGCTATAAAAGCAAAGAATGATGAGAATGAGCTATTTTGAGAATAAATGAATAACAAGAAACTGAAACAAACAGTTCAAATTCACCCCTCAACCCCATCCTTTCCCCTGCTTTTAGGCCATGAAGGATACTCTTTGTACACTGCTAAGAATACTATTCAGAGAATAACTATGGATCCATGTGTCAAAACTTCTTCACAACAGCAAACTGTTAGGCTCAGTCTCTACACTGCAGTCTCTTCAAACGAACACATGGAGCACATTCTAAATCCCAGCTTCTTCACATCTACTACCAATTATTCAGAGACTTTGGAAATAAGCGTAGGCTGCTTTAAAGTTCTAGGGGCTGGGATTCCAGGTGGGACACTGCCAGAAAAACTAGAAAGACAACTGCGTTTGACTTAAGCTTACAAAGCTTATCGAAAATGTTAAAATTCTTCAGAAAAGTGTATGAAATTTAAATATTAATCTTCAAAAGTATCACAAGCCCACTGATTTTTAACTGTCCCATCCACATTTACTACTAAAATGTCATATCTGCCCACCTATAAACACAGAATGTCAAAAGAATACAAATTCATTACACAGAATGTCAAAAGAATACAAATTCATCACGGTAACAAGACTGCAGATGGTCAGTTCCTCAAAATCCAAAGTTTACTTTACAGACTAAAAGCCAGGAGTGGGGACTGGTGAAAGCATTCTGGGGAGAAGCTCACTTACTATGCTTTCCATTTATTTTAAATAAGTTTAAGGCCAATCCAGCCACCATCAAAAGGAAGAAAGTTCCTTCATTCATTAAGCCAATATTTACTGAGGGTCTTATTACATGCTAGGCACTTAATTTCACACAGGGTTACTACTAGAGAGCAGTAAATGCATTTGACCTTACAATGAACAAATGACTGATCCCACCTAGAAAATTTAGTCTACTGGGCATATAAGAGTCTTCTTTAGATGTAGGTTGTGAGAGAAATCTGGTACAAAATAACCCATCACCCCATCAAAGTGATATCTAATTTTTAGCTCAAGCTTTATCACAAATGACAAGTTTATTACCACTGAGATGGGGTCAATAATCAGAACTCTATCCAACTAAATGTATCTTCAAAAAAAGATTAATCTCCAATAACCATCCCAAACTGCAAAATATTTACTTAATCTACACTTACTTTTCTTAGGTAATGTGAGGGCAAGTGTGTACTAGAAACTATAAAAGGACTTCTCAACTCTTTAAAGAATTAATCAGGGAAAAAATTTTCATGCCTATGCTATTAAAATATCTACAATTTAACTGGCTATTTAACCCAAACCCTTAAAGTCTTTGACTCACCTTAGTTATGAAAACAGTTGTGTTTAGGGCATCTTTTTAACCAATCTGGGTTTTCTCCCCAGTATTTTGCCACTGGTTCAACCCTTTTACCCACACACACATACACAAATGAAATGCCCAAGTCTCCAGCTTCTGAAAATAACATCTGGTATGTGCACTTAACAAAAACCTTGAAAGAATGACCTCATTTTTATTTAAAACATTTTCATTTAAAAACAAGAATGAATTTAACAAAATTAGACATAAATCAACTTTTACCTTATTAGGAGATTACTATTTTCAACACTTACCTTAAGCCACAACATGGATTTAACTTCTAACCAGTTAGTTTCCTGTCTCTCCCCAACTAGATTAGACTGCAACTTTTTTGAGAGCAAGGGACTGACTACTGGACTCCATCGTCCCAGCTTATATATTATAAATTCTGTGAATCTCCACACAGACATAAATGCTGCTAGTTTTAAGACCTTAAGGAATTCCTTAATATTTGAAAGCTCTTTTGATAAGAGCAGGTGTCCTTAACTGTTACTATTGTTGTATACAAGTGGGTTCTCAGAGTGTGATCCTGAGCCCCTGACGGTTTCCAAAACCCTTCAGGGGTACATGAGGTCAAACTATTTTCATAAATAATACTGATGTTACTTTTATCCTCTACCCTTACTCTCTCACAAACATGCAGTGGAGTTTTCCGGAGGCTTCCCAATGTGTGATATCTCAAGAGACCGAAGGCAAAGGCAGATGTAAAAATCCAGCTGTCTTCTATTAAGCCAAACAACAAAGACAGTTACAAAAATTAAAATAATGCCAATCTTCTCACCAAATTTTTGTTTTGAAAATTTATGTAAATTACTATTTGTTAACAGGTAATGCATTTATTATTATTAATTGTAAAGGATATAATAAATATATATTATCTTATATATAAATAAATATAATTTTCAGTACAACAAATATCAATAGCTATAAGTCATACAAACAAAGGCTCTTTGGGTTCTCAATAATTTTAAGAGGGTAAAAGAGGCCTGAAAACAAAAAGTTTGAGAACCTCTGTGGTACACAATTACATAACATATACAATAATATGTACCAAGGGCTTTCCACAGATAAGAAGCTCAAGTTAATTCCAAAGTATAATTACTTCTTACACCCCCTAATCTTGTTGAGTAATAGATCTCCTTGCAAAGCATAATTCAGCATAAAGCCAGTCTGTCCAAGTCCCTATTTAAGGGGCTTTAGATACTTAAGTATTCAGAGTCCTTTTTATAAAGATGTTCTGACCTATAAAACCACCTATTACTTGAATAGTGTTTGGAATCTCTCAAAGTTTGCACAAAAATTACCTTGTGCATCCTAACCACCACCTGTGAAGTAAATGTGAAGTATTACCCATTTTTTACAAATGATACCATAAGACTTATGCTCAAAGGAAACAGAACTACTTTCCAAGGATGTGTTGCTACCCAGAAGAGCCTAGGATGTTGGTCTTTTGCAATATGCTTGGCTGCCTTAAGGCTGTTTCACTGTGATGTAACTGCAAGCTCCCAAAGAAAACAGGGCAAGGGCATTACTTTTACTGTCCCAGTGCCAAGACAGGGATTTTCCCCTCCCTAAAAAGAACGTAATCAGACTCAACACTCGGTCACCGCATTATTCCACACGCTGGCTACTCTTTTGGTGCCCTACCAAAAAGAAAAGGAAAGAATGAAAGGAAAGAAGAAATTCGAGAGTGTTGGAGAATAAATACCAGAAAAGATAACCCTCCAAGATGATGAATTAGCCAAAGACTCATAGTTAATAATCATTTAATCACTGAAACAACAGGCAGGCAAGAACAAGATCAAGCTCAATATAAAAATATGAGATTATATCAATGAATGGATGCCAATAGGTTAGTGGGAGGCCCGCGTGAAATAGGTTCAATTCACAGAACTTGAGCAGAAGGAAAAAATCCACATAAAGTTGCTAAACTAGCTTTATCGGTTCTACAAATGAAAGCACATGACTAAAAATCACCCTCCCAAAGCAATGTCAGAGACAAACTTTGCTGCAAGATGCAAAGATGCCATCCTAGCCCTTGGACAGAAATAACCCCTCCCTTAGAGCTAGCCATACTAATTTGTTCTTTGTATCAGCACAAGCCTCTAAGTTACGTTCCATTTTAACTGAAGTTCCTCAAGAGATGTTCGATCTTCCGCACCTCTTTCCCACAGTCAAGTGGACGCCCTGACTGACAAAGGCAAGGCTGACTCATAACAGGATATCTGTCACTTGCATAAACTCTTTTCCTTTTTCTAGACGCATGTGCCCAGTGAGGCCATTTTAAAATTTGATGTGAGTTTACCTAGAAAAAGCCATAAGGGAGCTGTCTGCTTTGTATCCCTGTAGTTTACCACAGAGAAAGGAATTTCATCATTCCTCATGAGGTATGCTTTTCCTAGTGTTTACTTTGGTCATTTCTTCCTCCAAATCTCTTGAAAAAGATAAAAAAAGAAATAACTTACCACAATCGCAGCACCACAGCTACAATTATAGCTAATGCAACATCAACTAATTTGTAAAGCAACTTGACACACCTTATTTGTTGTTTCATACTCAACATTCACTGTGGAAGAAACATTCCTAGGTAAGTTTTCTGCACCCTCATAAAAGAACTGCAACACTGCACTGCAAAATCAATTAACCTGTTATAATCTTTATGGTCTTTGTGCAGAAAAAGACAATCTGACTTTCCAAAGGCAATCAAAGCATCAAACCTCTCAGAGCTCAAGGAAGCCACCGTTATCTCGACTCCTTATCCCAGGGTACATATTTCTTTGTGGCTGTTGCCTGTGTTTTTCTCCAAGGACATAATAATCACCATTTAAGAAGTAACCTGTCAAAAGTGTTAAGGCATTCTCTAAACTATCTTCCTAGCTCCGGCCCATAATGAAAAACATCACAGAGCTAAACCGTACCACTGCTCTTTTCTTCTCTTTATTTCTTCAAATGAACTTAAGATTTCTGAAATGCACAATTTACATTCTACACTCCAACCCAAGCTGCCACCGATTATCTCAAAGCTAATAAACAAAGACTCTATCGGCTGCACCAGGGCCCTACCAGGAAGTAATCAAAGCAGTGTGGCCGGTGCGATCCTAAGTCGCTAGAGCAGACAATAAGAGGGCACTGGGGCTTCCAAGGGGCCCGGCAGAGGAGTTAAGATGCTTAAGCAATGCAAAAGCATTACATAAACCTAATAACTGTCCTCCAGCACATGGAGGAAATCCCAAAGCGGTTTCAACCCACCAATAAGACCTGAAAGCCAACACGAGCCGCCCCTCCAAAGCAGCTGCTCCATCAGCCTTCTGAGCTTTTTAGCCAGCAGCCTATTTTCAAACTTCCCCCTCCCCGGCTGATGAAAGCCTCTGACCTCGGCCTCCCGAGTTCTGAGCACCTCTCGGGGTCGCGGCTCCCGCCCACCGGGCGTGGATCGGGTCGCTGGAGCATAGGGGGAAGCGAAAGGAAGCGGCGCCGGAACAGGTAGCGAAGGGCCCCAGCGCGCCCAGCAGTTCAGACAAAGCTGCCCCCGAGAGCGGCGCTTTTCCCGTCCGGTCGAGGAGGGGACACAACTCGGGCCCCGCCACACGTGCGACCGCCTTGTGGGGGCCGGACACCCACTCCCGCAGCCCCCCGACCAGGCGACACCGGCCAGCACAGCCCCCGGGCACTGCCGGGCAGCGCGGGGGCGCGAGCCGCAGGCCAGGGTCCCGGGTCGCCGCCGTCCCCACGCGCTCGTGGCCCCCGCGGGCTCGCATCCCTCGCGGGCCTCTCCTTCGCCGGCCGGACCGTCGGGCCACGGGAAACAAAGGAGCCGCCGCCGCCGCTCCGCCCGCCGCCGCTCCGCCCGCCTCACCGCGTACCCTCCCCAGCCACCGGGCCCGGCTCGCCCGCACCGCTTCCCGAGTCCGCGCGTCCGCCGCCCGCGGCCCCTAGACGGCAGGCCCGGCGGAGCCGGGGCCTCGGGTGCGCTGCAGGGCCGCCTGGGGCCGCACTCACCGCTGCAGCACCAGGACGACGGGGAGCCGTTGGGGAACTTGGCTGAGTCCGGAGCGATGCAGACGCTGGAGCTCAGGTGCGGACACTCCATGGCCACCAGGAGAGCTGCGAGGAGGACTGAGGCTCCGGGACCCGGCGAGGCGGGGGCGGAGGAACTCCGAAGACTCCGTCTGGGGTCGCTCCTCGCCGGGCGCTCGGCCGACGGCGGCTGCGTCCCGAGCCCTTGCGTCAAAGAAAGCAAAAGCTTCCGGGCGCCGGGTTTTCTCGCCCGCCGTCTCCAGATGTCCGGCTCCGGAAAACGTGGTGCTCCGGGATCCGGGTTCTGCAGCCACCCCTAGGTTGGGGGCTTCCGTCTTCCCAGGCCGGCCCCGCCCCGCCCCTGGGCAGGCCCCGCCTCCAGACCCGGCCCCGCCCCCGTCTTCTCCAGCTGGGTGGGGTCCGCGCGCTCGCAGGCGGGTGGCCCAGAGTCAGACTGCGCTCGGAAGTGACTTTCCCAACTCCGCTACCCTTAGCAGCCGCGGCTTCCCCCGGCCCCGAGAAGGGTGGGGCGCCAAGCCGGGGCTCGCCGGGCCGGTCCGCTTTTACCCCGGCCTGGGCGAGCGCTCGCAGTCAGAAAACACTGATCCTGCGTAAAGAAATGGTCTGACTACACCGGGGTAGAAAATCTGGTCACATAAGAAAGTGTGAAGAAGAAAATAAAAACCACACGGGCAGACAGAGAGCCCCCATTTTACACACTGTGGCTCAGATTCGGAGAGGCTAAAAGGCCTGGCCCCCGGTGGCCCAGTGGGCTGCATGGGTCCCAGAGCAGTACTGGTTTAGTGGTCTGCTCCCTGCGGCAGGTACCATATTGACCGGGTTCTAATTCTGGACTAGGTTCTGGACATGTGGCCTTAGCCAGCCACTTAGGTGCGAGATGGCGGGGGCGATCGTGAACCTGGGTTCAACCCCTGTCACTATGAATCACCGTTGGCATTACCTCGAGCATATGATCGGACATTCAGAGCTCAACGTCCAGTTTAAGTTTAAGCGAGATGGCTGTAACCTAGGTTTGCTGCGCGGGCGGTCCCGGTGATCAGGTGATAAAAACGGAAGGGATCTAACGTTTGTTAAACACCCACTGCTGTCTCCTAGCCAGGCACTTAACACACAATACCTCATTTCAACCGCGCACCACCCCGCCAGCTGCTGTTGCCATCCTCCCTTTTTACCGCAGGGGAAACCGAGCCTTTAATTAGTTAATCCGCGCCGGGATTGGATCCCCGCCTCTCTGACCTCTCAGTCCAAAAAAGAGCAAAGGGCAAGGCTCAAGAGGCCGCTAGGGCAAGCGCTACACCCAAGCGAGCCTGCGACCTCTCCGGGGAACAGCCTTGAGGGCGTCCGGGGCTGTTACAAACATTGCCTCAAAGTTGGGGCTCCTTGTAAAACCTGGCGAAGGAGCAACAGGCCAGGAGGCGGGGAGGGGGGAGGTTGATGTGGCAATCCTGCGGGCTGGGAGAGAAGAGGAAGGAGGGTCAGGAAATGATTAACCGGGCCGGGCCGGGTAGAGGTTAGAGCGGGGCACCTCCCCGTAGTCAGTCCTGGAGCAGTCGAGGGATGCCCTGAGTCACCTCTCACGCCTCGCCATCCCCCGCACCACCCGCCGCCACTCTGCTTCTGCCGCGCGCTCCTCTGCCTAGGTGTACACTCACCTGCAGCATCTCTACGGACACTTTCCCCCTCCTCCCCCACCCCATATCCCCCTAGTATTTCCAACTCCTCAGTCAACGCTCTTTGGTTGCTTCCCAAGTTTTACTTGACTGCTTTAGGGCAAACCATTTGTAGGTTTTATGACAGTGACAGAGCTGTGGAAATTGCAGCTGCTCAAATCCTAGCCCATCTGCCTACTTGATGACCAACTTCAGCAAGTATCTCTAGTCCTCCCAAGCCTTTTTTTTTTTTCCCTTCCATCTGTAAAACTGGGACGATAATACTTGTCTCACAAGAAAGATGTGAGAAGTCATGAGAATTGCCACCCCTATAGTTCGTAGTCAATAATTTATAGCTTTCCAATGCTGCAAATAATGCTTGAATAAACTCAGCTAAACCAATAACGAAATTAAAACTTTTTACATTAAAAATGTTTTAAAATTATAGCTTTTTTTAAAAATGGCAGCAGGTGAGAAAATAATTCATAAGAAGGGGGAGAATAAACAATAAATGTGACCTCAGCTCAGGCTGTCCCAACCCTCTCCTCCTATCAACCGATTCTTATTCAAGGACTGGCTGGATCAAGCTCTATTTCCCTCTGGACACCTACCCCCATTTATCATTCATGCCCCCTCATTTAACCCTGAAACATGCCCTGAACTCATGCTGGTCTTTCATCTAGCATGTAATGTTTCCTTTTTCACCCTCACGAAGACTCAGTTTCCTTGTCATCTAGATCTCAGCTTAAACATCACTTCCTCAAGGGGGCCTTTCCTGACCCTACTCCACATCCTGGTTCCCTCCAGGTGTGCGATGCCCTTGTCTGCCCCCATATTCCTCCTTTTAAAACGCTCTTCAGGCGTGTATTTATTTAATGTCTGTCTCCCCCTTGAAGGTCCATAAGGGTAGCAAACAAGTCCGTCTGGTTTCCTGCTGTACTCCTAGGAGTGGAACATGGAGGGTATCCAGTGAGAGTTAGATCATGAATGAGTGATCGATTAGCAATGTCTACCATGGGCAGATGGTTAGGAAGTGGCCCAGTATATGCCAAGTAATTGTCCTGCTTAACCTCTCTTAATCTCTAAATTTCCCTTCAGCTTTGAGTTTATGATTTTAACAGTATCAAGAATGTGAATATACCTTGTAAGGTGCAAACTGGGGGCGGGGGGGGGGGGTGGCCAGGGGGAAAGGAAAAGTTCTATTAGTCTTCTGTCTCTAACTAGAATAGAAACCTCTCCAAGCAGGGGTCCTAACTTAATCATCCCTGACTTCTATGGACTACAGAAGGCTAACTATGACTATCAGGCAGTTCAGAAAAGCTGCGAAAAATCAGAAGGCCTTCCTGGGACATTTGCCTGGTTTACCTAAAACTTTACTGTGTCTCTGAAAGTTTTCATACTGTTAAAAAAAAATTTTTTTTTTTTATTCCTCGTGGTGAATAAATGTGTCAAAGGGAGAAGACAACGGGGCATACTGGGGAATCTGCCTTTTTAGTCTCTCGTTTCTTCAGCTGCGTTTATTCCAATGTTCGCTTTTTGATTCTTGGCCTGCATTCTTCTGGCGCTGGGGAACTCTGACTTACAGGAGGGTGAGCCCGGTGGTGCTGAGCCAGCCTCCATGACCGGTGCCCAGAACGCGCAGCCTCCGGGAGTCCCCACGGGGCGGTCGGGGAGAGGGGTTAGAAATAGGAGGAGAGGACGGCTCTTACCAGCAGAAGCGGACCGGTTTTAAAAGTCTGCATTTTTCAGAGGAGAGGAATGAACAATTTCAACCGTATTATCAAATGTCTTTCTTTTAGAGGTGATATCTATATTAACGGGGTGGGAGGAGAAGGGGCTGAGCCTGGAGCGGGAAGGGGGCGGCTGGGGAGCGGGGTATACGTTGCCGAGGGAACCACGATCAGGCCCCTTCTCAAGGTTGTCAAGACCATCCTCATCTAATTTTTAGACTTCAAGCTTCTGGCAGAGTCGGTGGTCCCGAAGCAAGGATAACAAGCTGACCGGGCCCTGGGGAAGATGCCTTATTGAAAACACCGAGAGAGCTAGGTTAATGATTTACCTTAGAGATTTTCCTAGGAGCAAAAATCTCCTTAGAAAACTCATGAGGAGTTTTGGCGGGTATTCGGAAGGAGGGGAAGAGGGTGAGGAGCAGCCGCTCAGGGACACTTTTATTAGCTTGTTTAATTTTCCAAGAGGCACTTATCTGATACTTCCTTGCTTGTTTACTTGTTTATCTATTGTCAGTCTCCTCGAGGAGAACAGAGACCTTGCTAATCCTGTTCAATGCCTGATTTCCAGCTCCTGGAATTCAGCCTGGTGCATGGCAGGCAGGTCCTCAGTAACTATTTCTTGAATGATTAAATCAATGATGGGGCTGGGTGTGAGCTTCAGCCAGCTAGCCATCACTGGCTGCCATTCTCTCAGTTCTTTTCATTTACCCCTCTCTATTATCTTCCTGCCCCAGATTCTTCAGTGACTCCCCATGTGTGGCAAGATAAAATTGGAAACCCACTGCCATCACAGTCACTCATCCCTTCTCTTTTGTTAAAGCTTAAAAAAAAAACAAAACAAAACTATGCCAGCAATATTTAAAACGTTGTTGTTTAGTCACTAAGTCAGGTCCAACTCTTTGTGACCCCATGGACTGTAGCCCTCCAGGCTCCTCTGTTCGTGGGATTTCCCAGGCAAGAATACTGGAGTGGGCTGCCACTTTCTTCTCCAGGGGATCTCCCCCTCTCCCCCTGCCCCGCACAGGGATCTTCCCTGAGTCTCTTGCATTGGCAGGCAGATTCTTCACCAGTGAGCCACCAAGGAAGCCCCAATATCTAAAATAGCTCCCTTATTATAGAAAATGTGCTTCATCACACTTTGTGTCCTCCCCCACTTTCCCTTCTGCTTGGCCAGCTGACTCCTCTCCCATGAAGCATATAGCCTCCTCAGAGAAGCCCTCCATCATTCACTCAAGACTAAGCCTTCCCCCTCACACCATCACTCATTCCATTCCTGCAGCCTGCACATGGTGCTAGGTTTTTCTGTTTATGTTTCAGTCTCCTTTGGGAGCAGATGCTTTTCTTTTCAATTGTGGATCCTAGGCAACGAGTTCTGCAACTGAAGATATAAGAAAAAGATTATTGATTAAATGTTGGAAGTGCCCCCTTCAAGAATGATTATATCAATCATTGTGTGTAATATTCCCCTAGGGATTCACTGAAAGGTCTTCAACTCATTTCTGGTCCCAAGTAGTGCCAGATACTCTATCAAGTGATTTTCATTTCTTCTTAAATCCCTATAGCAAATATCTTAGATACAGGTATAATCCTTTCCTTTTTACTAATGAAAGACCTAAAGCTCAAAGAAGGTTTAAATAATTGCACAAGTACACACAATAAATAATTGCTCTTTCATCAAAAGTGGTTTTCACGCCTCACACACATGGTCAGATAAATAATTTTGCAGTATTTTCTGGGCGTAGCTGAAGCTCCTAACAATGAAGAAGATTCTTAGGGACCACAGGGCAAAAAAAAAGCCTGAGTAACTAAAGAATTTATGTTCATAATCATCGTATAATCAGCATCTAAATTTGTATTCCTTTTAATGCTTTTCCTCTTTGTCATTGAAATGTGAACTTCAAGGCAGTTTTATGAAGGAGATGAGGTTTTCTTGTTTAAAGACCCACTTTGCAGGTAAAGCACCAACCAACTATGCAAAACCAAATGGCTCCAGCACCAAATAATTCTAATAAGTGAAGCAATCACTTTTCTCTCTGGGCCCCAGTCTCCCATTTGTAAAATCAGGGAGTTGAACCCCCTGGGCCTTGATGATCCCCAAAGGCCATTCTAGTGTGGACATCCATTGATCCTGTGATAGCTCATGGCCAGCCAGTGACATTGGCAGAAGTAAGACCATCCTTGTATCCTTCGGCAGTGACTGCTAACTGTTCACCCTAAATCTTTTTAAGATTGACTCTTTTTAAAATTAATTATTTACTTATTTAGCTCTGCTGTGTCTTCATTGCTGCGCAAGGGCTTTCTCTAGTGGTGGCGAGCAGGGACTACTCTCTAGTTGCAGTCTGTGAGCTTCTCATTGCGGTAGCTTCTCTTGGTCGGAGCACGGGTTCTAGAGCACACGGTCTTTAGTAGTTGCAGCTCTCAGGCTCTAGAGCGCAAGCTCCATAGCTGTGGTGCACGGACTCAGTTGCCCCAGGGCATGTGGAAACCTCTTGGACCAGGAATCGAACCTGTGTCCCCTGCATTGGCAGATGGATTCTTAGCCACTGGCCCACCAGGGAAGTTCCTCAAATCTGTTTTTTTTTTTTTTTTTTCCCTCCTAGCTTTGGAAAAGACATTTATCAGCTTCCTTTATAGCTGGGGGTAGTCATTTTTATTCAATAGACTGAGCAAAAATCACTGGCTGGCACTGTGGACAGCCGCCTATGACAAAAATACTTCAGTGTCAAGTTTTGCTTATCAACACGTGGAGGAAATATATTGGGTCAGGTCCAGGAAGAAATGCTGGGTCTTCTAGGCTTCAGCAGAAAGAAAGTCTGCTCTTTCTTTCTGTTTCTCTTCAACCATTTGTTCATATATTCAGCAAATATTGTCTGTACTCCCGCCACACGCTGGGCACTGAAAGTACAAACACTTAGAGCTCCGAGCTATGTGGGGGCCTCCTCGTTGACATCTCTTTGCCACTATCAAGATTGAAAGTGTAATATCACTCCTTTCCCCTTGCTTCTTCATTGACTGACTGGACATCAGATCCTCTGAATTTTAAAGTGCTGTCTAGACATGGAGTCTTAAGCCTTAAAACTGTGAAAATGACTTCACACTTAAAGGGCCTGGCTTGGTGCTTGGTATACAGTAGACCCTCAGTGAATGTCCATTTCCTTGAGACCTTGTCTAGTAGGAGGGTTGATGTGGGAGATGGAGGATGTTAGCCTGAAATCACTGGATGTTAGCCCAGAAGGGTAGATTTTATCCTTTTTAAAGGAACCCAGGTCAGATTATTTATTCAATAAATATCACTGATGCTCAAGACTCACAGAATATAAAACTGAAACAACACAAAGTCTCATCCTCAAAGGGACAAGGAAAGGAGCAAGAGAAACAAACAAGCAAAGAGGTAATTGCAACCCAGCATGGTAAGTGCTATGACGGGAACTACAGGATGTTGCCTAGCCACAAACAAGGGGCAACCCACCCTGGAGGGTGGGTGGGGGTGGGGGAAGCATCAGGCAAGACTTCCTGGGGGAAGTAACATATGACCTGAGCCGTGAATGATACACGGATGTTAACCAGGTAGGGTGGGGGAGGGGGACATAGCATCGCATGCAGAGGGAACTGTACCTGCAAAGGTTCAGAGACTCAGAGTCTGAGACTGCCAGTCTGGCTGGAGAGTTGTGTGCAAGGAGGTAGAAAGCTGGGAGGTGAGGTCAGCAAGGAAGACGGAAAGACGGTAAAGGGCTACTGACTCTCTGTAGCAGAGAATTGCCATGATAGGGAAATCTAGGTCCCCAGGATTCAGGAATCTGTCAGGGGTTGCACTTTGCCAGGTCTTGGGAGAGGGTATAAGGGTGCCGAGATGCAGTGATGAGACAGAGGAAAGAAATGAACCACTGACAATCTGTAAGATGTTCACCTGCATTAGTCATCCAAGAAATGCAAATGAAAACCACAGCGCACACCTAGGTAGAGCCAAATAGGATAGATTAGAATGCAGATGTGACTCCCCCCCACTGTAATCACGACTTGATCCCTGACACTGTGTCCTCTGGGAGCCTACAAACCCCTGGGAGGGAGAGGCTCATACGCTTTAAGAAGTAGGATTTGGGTGGAGAAAAGAATCCTAGACTTAGAGAACCTCTACCTCTGCCTAATCTAACCTGAACCTCTATCTGAACCTTATCTAATCTGACAATTCAGCTATCTGGAGTAACCTGCTAACCAGAAAATGAAACTCTCACATATCCAGATCATCAGTGTTCATAGTCCCAGACCCTCCCATGAGGTGCCTGAGGCACTGTAAAGATGTGGGGCTTTGGGTCTGCTCAGGTTGGGGTCCTGCTTCTACCACTAGCCTGCTGTGTGACCTTGGGCCAGCGCCCTGACCTCTCTGGAGCCTCCATCTATAAAATGGGAACAATAATACCTGCTCGCAAAATGGTGATTTTCCTGCTCTGTCTCCCTTAGCCAAATACTTTAAAAAATATATTCATTCATTTATTTATTTATCTGGCTGTGCCATGTCTTAGTTGCAGCACATGGGATCTTCGATCTTCGTTGTGGCAGGCGGGATCTTTAGTTGCGGCACGTGGGATCTAGTTCCCTGACCAGGGATCGAACCCATGCCCCCTGCATCAAGAGCACAGAGTCTCAGCCACTGGACCACCAGGGAAATCCCTCCCTTAGCCAAATACTTAATGTTTGGAGACAGAGAGCAGGGGTCCATGTATCATGGTCAGAACCATTTTCTGAGGTCACCAATACCCATAATTTATGCATTTATGTAGTCACACCAAAGGTTATAAGCATATTTTATTATTCTGTCATCCAGAAAGCTCTGCTGTGGTTGACCCAGTTATAAATTGGCAGCAACAGAGAAGAAAAAAAAAAAAAGTATTTCACCTTTTTTTCATCCAGAGAACAATGATGGAAAAGAAAGGGCCTTAGAGCCCATTCAGCCTTTCTCAGTTCCCTGTGTAGCTGCTGGTGCTTTCAGGCTGGAAATGGAGATCAGAAGCAACAAGACTTCATGGAAAACTACACTGAGAGCCTTAGGACAGAATGATTAGAGAACTGGAAGGGCCAGAAGTTTCACAGAGGAAGAGACTGGTCCTAGAGAGGTGACACACTTGTCCAGCAAGAGTCTCCTCTGGGCAACTCCAGACACCAGAGTGCTCTTTGCTTGCCAGAGTCTGTGCAAAGCAAAGTTGAAAAAGAGATTTTTCACGCATCTCATTTGACTTTTCCTGTGTGTGTAGGATGGACAAGCTGATTCCAGTGGAGAAAGAGATGACTACAGAGGCAGGCTTTGGCTTTTCGGGTGGTGGTAGCAGTAAAGAATCTGCCTGTCAATGAAGGAGACACAGAGACGGAGGTTCGATCCCTGGTTCGGGAAGATCTCCTGGAGGAGGGCATGGCAACCCACTCCAGTATTCTTGCCTGGAGAATCCCACAGACTCAGGAGCTTGGTGGGCTATAGTCCATGGGGACACAGAGTCAGACACAACTGAAGTGACTTAACACGCACACACGCGCAGAGGCAGACTTGCTTCCCCCACACCCCCCAAATTGTCCCAGGTGCTCACCTTCTACATGCATAGCTAATTCTGCCTGTGGTTGTCCATAGTGGGTATTTTTATTGTTGACATCCTGATATTAACTTGGTTATAGTCATTTACCTCTTTTTCTTATCACTGAATCAAAAAACCAACTATGGTGAATTGAATGCCCAGGCAATCGGGTTCTCAGTTTCATTGAGTTTTTACAGCACTTGAAAGACAACTTCATCTGTACTTCCTTAAACAAGACTTTCAAAGTCAGAAATGAGCCTGAGTCTGTAACAGGCAGGGGGCACTTACTGTGCCTTGGTTGAGATGCAAAGACTCTTCCTTCCCATATCTCAGAGTACATTTCCTTTCCATTTCCCCTGCCCATGCCCGCCACCCCCTCCCATCCCAGGACCCTCAGTGTTTCCTACTGGACCATACCTCCCCGGCATCCAGCCAGAAACACACAAAATCAGGATACTCCCTTCTCTGAACCCTTGCCACAAGCCTTGAAGGGGCCTCACGCTCAGCCTGTGCTAAGACTTGGAGCTTCCATGGCTGGAGCCAGTCCTCTAAATGTCCCCTGCTGAGTGGCCAGTCTGCAGTTGGTCTTGGCCAAAGAAGGGAGGAACCACACAAAGGCCACATCCCCACCTCCCACTGCCAGATCTCACTGCAAACTTGCATCACCGCTTCCTGCCTATGCTCCACTGGAAGCTGTCGGCAGCTGCCCACTGCTCCCAGGAGCAAGCCTAGACCCTTCCATGACCTTAAGGCTCTTGACCCACCTGCCAGCCTTGTTTCTCTCCACACCCCCACACAGGCCTGACTGCTGGGCAGATCCTCAATGCTCTCACCCTGGCTTCTTGCACAAGCTCTCCTCCGCCTCTTTCACTCCAGCCTGTGAAAGTCCTCCCACCTACCGAGGTACAACACAAAGCCCATCTTTAGAAAACTGTGTAAGTGAAAGGGATAGCTGACTCTCTGCAACCCCATGGACTGTAGCCGGCCAGGCTCCTCTGTCTATGGAATTTGCCAGGCAAGAACGCTGGAGTGGGTAGCCATTCCCTTCCCCAGGGGATCGTCCCGACCCAGAGATGGAACCTGGGTCTCCTGCCCTGCAGGCAGATTCTTTACCATCCGAGCCACCAGGGAAGCCCATCTTTAGAAAAATTCTGCAGAATTCTCTGGCAGTCCAGTGGTTAGAACTCTGAGCTTTCACTGCTCAGGGCCCAGGTTTGATTCCTCATCAGGGAACTAAGATCCCACAAATTGTGCAGTGCAGCCAAAAGGAAAAAGATGCACACACCCATATAGATTAAGCAAATGTGGCAAACTAATAACATTGAAAAAAGAGAAAAATTCTGCACAGCACCCACCTCATTCACATTTTCTCTCTCTCTCCCTCCTTCTCCTCTTCCCCTCTTCTTTCCTCCCCTCTCTCTCACACACAGCATGGATTGATCTCCCTTCTTCATCTGTGTTCCTGTGGGACTCTGCTTGTCCTTACAGACAGCACTTATTTCAGTCTGCTTTGGAATAGAATCCCTCATGTTTATACCACCTCTCAGTAAGAAACTGTCTGCCTAGAATGCAAAAGCTACCCACATTCATTCAACTGGATATTTATCAAAGTACTGGTCACAGGGTTTTACATTTAGTAGGTTCTCAAGATATGTTGTGTCCTTGAAGACAGTGACCTGATGGATAGAGTCTTGGCTTTGGCAATGGATGGAACTGAGTCTGAGTGTCCTTCTACCTGTTAATAACTGCGTGAAGATTTCCCTGGCTGTCCAGTGGTTAAGATTCTGTGTTCCACTGCAGGGGCTGCAGGTTTGATCCCTGGTCAGGTAACTAAGATCCCAAATGCCGAGTGGTGCAGCCAAAAATAAGTTAAAACAACAACAACAACAAAACAACTTTGTGATCTTAGACAAGCAATACCCTCTCTCTGAACCTCTTAGGTCCAAAAGCTATAAAATGGGGGTTATAACAGTGCCTATCCCACAGAGCAGTAAAGAAAGGTTGAGATAATGTGGGTAGAGCATGTAACTCTTGCCATTCATAAAGTAGGTTCCTAATAAACACAGGTCACCAGCTTCACCTGATACATGCTTTTGAAGCTCTTAGTTTTGCCTTGGACCCCCTAGAATGGATATCTGGGGAGAAGGCTGCTAGAATATTCCCACTGGAAGACAAAAATGACCTCCTTACAACCTGGGCCTCCTTGCAAGGAGGCCAGAGGGGATGGCAAAGACTGAAAGGATTCTAAGGAGTGGGGACGGGGTTGGCAAAAGCTGGCAGCCCTAGGCACCCTAGGAGATGGGCCACACCCTTGCCAACTAACCTAGTCAGACACTTTCCAGGAAATCAGCTCCTCCAATCTCATTTAGCATCTACTAGAGAACTTCCCCAAAGCCATGGCCAGACTTTAACAGGAACCTGAGTAATCAGAGATAGGAGAGGCAGCTAGGAGCACGAAGAAAGGGAATTTCCAAAGGAACTTGACCAGTGCGTGTCTGGCTGCGAGGGTGGGGGGGAACAGAGGCTCAGAGGGCAGGACTCTAGAGGACCAGGGAGCCCTGCCTGTCATGGAGACATGCATACTTGCCAAACAGCCTCCTGATCACACCTTGGTTTCCAGGAGCAGCCATCCTGGAAAAGATGAAGGGGACAGGGTTCAGTGTGGGGCAGAGAGGGGTGGGGTGGGAACAGAGCAGAGTCCTCTGTGTGGTAGCAACTGTGTTTCTCAGTACACATTATTAAAAGGGGGCTTTGATACACTTTAGTCTCCTGAGACTGGGTGGGACTGTCAACTCTTCACAGGAACTGAGTTCCCTGAATAAACCGATCTGCTACTTCCTTCTGTGCACCAGCAACCTGTTCAAACTCGAGTTCCCTGTGATGGGGCAGTGTTGTGTGACCAGGGGTGGGGGTGACACTAGATTCCAGCGTTGCCATGTGGCAACCTTTCCCTTGGAGATGGGGTCCTGGACTAGGACCTTGGCACTTGAATGAACTTCTGGAAATCATGGAGCCCAGTCACCCTGTTACCTGTGAGGAAACCAGCACCTGGAGGACACACCAGTTCACAACATCAGTTCAGTTCAGTTCAGTCGCTCAGTCATGTCCGACTCTTTGCGACCCCAAGAATCACAGCATGCCAGGCCTCCCTGTCCATCACCAACTCCCGCAGTTTACTCAAACCCATGTCCATCGAGTCAGTGATGCCATCCAGCCATCTCATCCTCTGTCATTCCCTTCTCCTCCTGCCCCCAATCCCTCCCAGCATCAGGGTCTTATCCAATAAGTCAACTTTTTGCATGAGGTGGCCAAAGTATTGGAGTTTCAGCTTCAGCATCAGTCCTTCCAACGAACACCCAGGACTGATCTCAATGTATATGCTATCAAATCGCCACCAGGGACACTTTAACTACCTTACATAATTGTTAATTACACCTTAAGAAACTTGAAAAATAAATGACAATTAACAAAAAAGAAGCTAAGCCAGAAAGAGAACAAGGTCTCCTCCTCCCAGTCCGGGGTTTCTATCTTGTCTCTCTATGATAGCCCCACAGAGACATTTTGGTGTGGTATGGTGTGATGCAGGTGTCACTGCATGGTTGAAAATGATAAATCTGGATTTTTTAAATATAAATCTGGATTTGACTACAACATGTGAATCTTATGTATTCTAATCTTAAATTAGAGCCCCAACCTACTCCTTGCCTGGCTTCTTGAGTTTCTTATTCTCATGGGGGACTTGTGTAAATAGTTTCTAGATTCACACTCTGAGGGACTTTTGGGGTGGAGATGGGGAAGGTCCATGGAGTGATAGTTAGGTCTTGATCAGCCCACTCTTGAGTGCTGGGTGGCGGGTAGGCATTCTCTCCTCCCTTCCTTAAAAGATCTCAATCCTCTTTCAGTCCAAATGAGGCTTGTAGGCAAGGAGACACTCTGGGGAGGTAGTACATGGCCCCTCTTGCAGGCAAAGAAACAGACTGAGTGAAAAATGGACAGTAACTCATGTGAATTCGAGAAAAGCACAAGTAAATGAAGCCTAAAGGGGGATGTCAAAAGAATTGATGAAACCACAAGGGGAAACACAGTCACTCATTCAAGAACTCTTTCACTGATCACTTAATTAAATCAGGTATAGTTCTATGCACTGGGCAAATAAAATCAAGAAGGATGCAGAGACCCATGCATGTGACCCAGAAGAGGGTCACTCAAATTCAGTCATGGACAGTTCCTCAGTTAAATGGAAAGTGAGGTTAGAGGAGGACCATGAAAGGAATGAGATCTTTAAAAGCTGGCCAGAGATTTCAAGAGATAACATCGGCGCAGGTAACGTTTTTAAAAAACTGAAAGAAAGGAGACAGAGAGAGGATGCAATTTGAGAACTACTTTGGAACTCTAAGGACTAAACCAAAGTGTCTGCACTGCATGCTGGGATAATTCATTCACGCATCAAGGACTTGCTGAGCACTTCCTAGTTCTCTTACCATGCCAGGCTCTTCACTGTTCCTTGCCTCCACCAGACACATCCCCAACTCTGCCTCTAATACATCAGTGTCCTCTTCTTTTGAGGGATTTCCCCCCAATAAAGGGCATCTTTTAGCAGATGTGTAAACAAACTAAAGAAGCTATCATAGGAGAAGGAACACTATCCTAGTAAGGACCAGGTCTAATTGATCTCTGTACCCCAGTGCTGGGCACATAGTAGGTACTTGGGAAATGTTTGATGAATGAATGAATATCACTGCTAGGCACTGAGGAAGACCACTTTTTCGAATCAGAAATATTAGCCTGGGGAGTTCCCTGGTGGTCCAGTGGGTAGGACTCCACTCTTTCACTGCCAAGGGAAAGAAGTATTAGCTAGGTTACAACTCAGTAAAAAGTGCATTTTAAAATGTTTAAAAAAATCTACTGAAAAACACAAGAAGTGGTTGAATGATGGAATTATGGGAGACTTTCTTTTCTCTATTTCCCCCATTTTGTATATGGCAGCAACATTTTTTTACAATGAAGAAAACTTTTAGCTGATCTCTACCCTGCTCCCTCCCCCCACAAATCTGTGAGAATCATAACTTATTACCTAATTTAAAAAAATGTTTTTGTGCCATATAAATTATGAAGGCTCTGAAAACATGACCTGAATTATATAATGCGACCAAATAAAATTTATCACATTATTCTGATGTGTTTGCTGATAGGCATGATCATTTATAGCCAGACATAAACAACAGCTCCCATAAAACATTTTGATTAGCATTACTTGAAAAGGCCAAACTGGGCTTTCTGTCAGAGTGCCAGGGAAGAGGAGGCAGAAACCAGGCCAGGGGGATGTGACTCTCTTGTCCTCAATGGGGACCTCACTTTTCTGCAGAGACTGTGAGGGCCTCTGGCTGGCAGGTGTGCAGGCCTCCAAGTGCTGGCAGCAGAGTATAGCAGTAACTGGGGCCGCTCAGGCTTCACAGAGGAGCTTTTCACACTGACAGGAGTGGTGCTACCACCCCAAACTCTCCTCTTCCTCCCAGGGTCAGCTTTCCAGATGTGAGAAAGCCCATAAGGATAATGCCTAAAATGTCATCAATAAAAATTTATTTGGGCAGCAGAACTAGTGCCTTTAGAGGGCTAGAGGGGGGACATGTTTATTCACATACAGATATTTACTGAGGACCTACTATGTACTAAGCATAAGCAAGGTCCTATACATATATGAGGGCTTCCCTTGTAGCTCAGCTGGTAAAGAAGCTGCCTGCAATGCAGGAGACCCACGGTTCAATTCCTGGGTTGGGAAGATCCCCTGGAGAAGGGATAGGCTACCCACTTCAGTATTCATAGGCTTCCCTGGTGGTTCAGACAGTAAGGAATCCGCCTGCAATGAGGGAGACCTGGATTCAATCCCTGGGTTGGGAAGATCCCTGGAGGAGGGCATGGCAACCCACTCCAGTATTCTTGCCTGGGGAATCTCCATGGACAGAGGTGCCTGGTGGGCTACAGTCCATGGGGTCATAAAGTGGGACATGACTGAGCAACTACAGCAGCAGTAGTAGCATACATACATGATGGGGCTTCCCTAGTGACTAAGTGGTAAAGAATCTGCCTGCCAATATAGGAGACACCGGGTTTGATCCCTGGGTCAGGAAGATCCCCTGGAGAAGGAAATGGCAACCTACTCTGGTATTCTCGCCTGGGAAATCCCATGGACAGAGGAGCCTGGAGGGCTGCAATTCATGGGGTTGCAAAGGAGTCGGACACGACTTAGCCACTAAACAACAATAACAACAACATACATACATGACATCATTTCTCCCTTCCTTCATCGTTTCTTTCTTCACATTATTATCCCCATCATACAGGTAACAACACAGACTCAGAAAAGTTAACTGGGCCTAGGTTACATAGATAAGCTTTGGGAACTGGGGGGAGTGGGGAGAAGACCAAAGCAGGAAGAAGGGATCCGAACTCAGCTCTATTAGACTTGGAAAGCCGTGCTATCCACACTTTACAACATAGCAGAGACTTGGTGTTTCAAGTCTGTATGATCATTTGCAAGCACTCTGGGTCTCAGTTTGCTTGCTTAGAAATAAAGGGCTTGAGAAGTATGTTTTCAAGTGTCTTTCCAGCGCTGAGTTCTTTGTCACAGTGCTCCCTCTCCCACCATTGTGAAAGCTCTGCAGGATGAATATTCCCTGGTCACCAGCGCAGAGCAATACCAGGGACACGGGTCTCTGGGGACTGCCCCCTAGAGGACATCGGTGGTGTTGCGGGAGCCAGGGCTCCCACTCAGAGTACAATCCCATGGTCCAAGTCAAGTTTAATTACTGCTTTACCTTTTTAAAAAATGGATTTAGAAAACATTCTCACAGCCCTTCCCACGCTCACCAGGGCAATGCTACTGGAACATTTAATGATGGGGAGCATTTGTAGCCTGAAGACCTACTGGTTCTATGAGTCATATTTTAAAATTAGATTCTATTGGGTTGTCCAAAAAGTTCATTTGGATTTTTCCATCAGAGTTTATGGAAAAGCCTGAATGAACTTTTTGGCCAGCCCAATATTTTACTTTCTACTCCTCAGTTTCTTTTAGGCCTTTTGAGGCCACTTACTGTTCCAGTGGTGATTTTGCAGAGCTGCCAAACTGTGATAATAAAACAATGTATTTGTCTCTACTTAGTTATTTTTATTGTAATAGTCAACTTTTCATTAGGCAATATATGCATAGGGTACAACATTCAAAAGTCACTACAGAGTTTTCAGTAATTACATGACCCAGAAATTCTACTCCCTAGTCTATATCCCCCAAAATTGAAAACAGACATTCAAACAAAAACTTACACGCGAATATTCATAGCAGCACTTTTCACAATAGCCAAAAATCGGAAACAATCGAAATGTCATCAACTGACACTAGATTAACGAAATGCAGTATTAATATATACATACAATGGAATATCATTCAGTGATAAAAAGGAACAAAGTACTGAAATGTGCTACTATTTGGATGGATGTTGAAATGTTATGCTAACTGAAAGAAGCCAGATACAAAAGGTCACATGTCATTTTATTCCATTTATATGAAATATCCAGAAGAGGTAAATCTATAGAGATGCTCTTACCTGCAGAGTAGTAGTTGCCAGGGTCTGGGGGAAAGGGCAAATGGGAAGAGACTGCTAATGAGTATGGGGTCTCCTTGTTGGGGTGATGGAAATGTTCTGTAGCTAGAAAGTGGTGATGGCTGTGCAATGGACTAAATGTCGCTGAACTGTACACTCTAAAATATTTAAAATGTTAAATTGTGTATTATGTATTTTACCACAATACAAATAAAGAGCATTCTATAAAAAGGAAGTTCCCCTTTCTCTAGGTCCCCTTCCTGGAGACAAAAACAACAGTTAGCACTCTCCCATCTTTACTCTTCCAGAGATGATTATTGTATGTATGTATGTATGTGTGCTTCTATCCATAGTGTTCATATTATTATATATGTGCTTATATTATATATACTGTAAATATGCATTCTTTTTCTCCCTTTTTTTAGGACACAGAGTGTTACACCACTCTGCAGCTTGCTTTTTCCACTTCAGTTATTTTGGATGGTTCTAAGTCAGTACGTCTTCTTTTTAATGGCTTTTGATCTTTCCAAAATGGTAAGTGAAGCATACTATCTCATGACAATTTTAATTTTTATTTATTTTCGTATGAATGAGATTGAGCAGCTTTTCATGTGTTGAGATCCACTTATTTTCCTTAACTTTGAATTTTCTTTTCATATACTTTGCCCATTTTTTTGTGAAGCTGTTCATCTTTTTCCTTTTGGTTTGTAGATGCTCTTTATAAATTAACAGTATTTGCTCTCTATGGTATGAATTATGAATCTATTACCCAATTGTCTTTTGACCCTCCAACATTCATATAACCAGAAGAATTAATTTTCCCTGTTTGAATTACCTGGCATGGTTTCTGTTTTTCTGACTGGATCTTGACTGATACATTTGGGTGGTTTTTTCTCCTTATTAATTTGTGAGAACTCTTTGTACATCTATCTAACATCTATCTAGCAACTTTGTACAGCTAACCAATCATCTACCATTCATGTTGAAATTATTCATCCGTTTGTTTTACCTTTTAAATATGCTTGTTCTTGTGCAGAAATTTTAAAATTTTATGCACTTAGACTTATCAGTATTTCCCTTTACAGTGTCTGGATTTCATGGCATACTTAGGCCTTCATTCTAAGATGATAAACATATTCACCTAAATTTCCTTCCTGTACTATTATTTCATGTTTTACATTGAGTTTTTTAATTCATCCTGAACTTATTTTGGACTAAGGAGTGAGGTGGCAATATAATTTAAATGGCTTTCCCAAATGGAAAATGTTTTTTTACTTAACTGTCTCAATATCATTTATTGAATAGCCTTTCCTTTCTCCTTTGATTTGAAATGCCAATTTTATCAAGTATTACATTCACAGTCTACTTCTGGCCTTTTAAAATTGGCTTATCTATTTCTCAGTCAGTAATACTTTACTTATTAGCCAGAAACTAGTATTTGATATTATGGACTCATCCATGTAAGTATCTCTACCTTTCAAGTAACTCTTAGAAGTTGAGACACAGAAAAGGTAGGGTCTAGTCCCTTCATGTCAGAGAAGCCAGATGTTGATGGAGGAGGAAATACTGAAAATTGATTTTCTAAACCAAGGCTTCTTGAATATTTTTTGATTGATAAAGCAAGTGCATTTAAATGCCAGATTTTAAGAAAAAATTAGGGGGTTTTTGTTTGTTTACTTTCTTAGAGAGTTCCTAAATTTTATCTTCCAATTCTTTTACTGAGCTGTCATCTCTGCTATCATATTTTTAATTCCATGGGCTTTTATTGTATTCCAAATGACTCTTTTTAAAAAAAAAAAGTCTTTTCATGGATACTTATTTTCTCTTCCTGAGGATTAACCATAAATACATCTTTTTTCCTCCTCTTTTCTGTAGTTCATTGTTTGAGTTCATTGTTCTGTCTGTTTTAGCTGCTAGCCTTTAGAGACTTTTTCCTCAATTATATGATTTTTGGCCTTATTTAAGACTGGTGTGCTGCGGTTCATGGGGTCGCAAAGAGTCGGACACGACTGAGCGACTGAATGGAACTGAACTGAAGAGTGAAGCATGAGAAAATTGATTGGAAAGTGTGTATGTGTGAGAGAGAGATAATAGAGTTATTGATTAAAAGGCTTCAGGCAGGATAACTAGGCATAGAACTCCTTGTATATTGAGGTAACCTTCAGCTGTCCATCTCTCAAACCCTTTCCCCTGGACAAGCTTCACCCGGGAAGAAACCTCCAGTCTCCTGCGGTGGGTCCATATCTGGCTGCCTGCTCCTTGCGAGTCAAGCTAGGGAAGAAACTGGTGGGCAACATAGGAACACTACAAACTGGGAAAATCTGGTGGGGAAAATGTGATGTTTGATATCTCAAAAAAAATAAAAAGTACTACTATGTGAAAAATTCATGTTCAAGACCAGTAAGTGTGCTGGGTGAGGGCCTCTGAAAACATGGGGTGTCCCTGTACTAAGAACTGCTAACACAAGCGTGCATTGGAAGCTCAAATACAGCATGTATCCTTTACTACACTTTCTAAGGTCATTCGCCTCTGGCCACTGTAATGTTACCACTTATCTGAAAGAGTACACACTACTGAGACCGTGTGTGTGTGTGTGTGTGTGTGTGTGTGTGTGTTGGGGGGATGGGATGGTGGGGGAGTGGGGAGCTCTTTGGCAAACAATTCCATTCCAGGAATCCCAGTCTACTTCCTTAGAACCTTTAGGATTTTGTGTTGTTGAGGATCGTTTCAGTGGGCTGTGTGGCCTCTATAAAGCTCTCAGTTGTTTCTCCTTCCCTTTTAACAGGATCAGATGTGTGGGAAGATTTTGCTTTGAAATGTTTCTATTCTAGCAAGAAGGCTCAGTTTTAAACACAGAATGTACTTGTATTAGCCCTGTGCTCTCAAACTTCCAAAAGGAAGGTCTTTCTAAATTTGCTGAATTCCGTGAGTTTGTGTTTATTAACTCCCACTGTTTGCAAACTATTTTGCCATGATCTACACATCATTTTAAAACAGGAAGTTAGCTTTTAAATCATTAGGCTGAAGTCAAGTGCTTCAGAAAATAGAAAGGCTTCAGCCTGAGAATTTAACATGACAAAAGTCACAACAGGAAGGTAGGTGACTCTGGTTTTGCCTCTTGTTCAGTCTTTGGGTTTGTTCATTGTTTGCCCATCTCTCACATCCCTGTTTTGCACATGGCCTCATTTAACACTCTGGTCTATACCAGTCAAATGAACTACTCAGTCAAAATGCAAGAACTCCATTAATACATGAACTTCCCATGTACAAAGATAGGAAAAAAGGCCCTATTCTAACTGCTATAAAATAGACCATTGTGTGAATGAACCATAATTCATTTACTAATTCTCTTGCTGATGGATAATATCTGGGTTGTTTCCAGTGTTGTTGTTGTTGTTTTATAAGCAATGCTGTAATGAATAACCTGGCACATCCTTCCTGGTGCACATGTACAAGTTTCACAAAGGCAACAGTTCTCAAAGTGTGGTCCAAGAACCCATAGGGGTCCCTGAGGCCCTTTTAGGGGGTCCATGAGGTCAAGACTATTTTCATAATAATTTTCACTTTCATTCTGTTAGGCACACACTGATGAGTTTTTCAGAGGCTGTGTGATAAATACACAATTATCCAAAAAGTCTATTGAAATGCTCCTACCATTTCCAATTATATATTTGTATGATGCAGTCTTCTGTTAAAGCCAGTCAATAAAGAGATTTGCAAAATGTAAACAATGCTACTCATCTCCTTAAATTTTAAAGTATACATAGGGACTTCCCTTGCCAGTGGTTAAAACTCCATGCTTCCATTTCGAGGGCACAGGTTCATCCTCTGGTCAGGGAATTAAGATCCTACATGCCACACAGCATTGCCTACCAACAAACAAAAAAACCAAATAAAGTATACATAATTCTTTTTCATAAAATGTATTAACATGTACTGGGTTTCAATTGAAAAATGGGCAAAAGACCTAAATAGACATTTCTCTAGAGAAGAAATACAAATGACCAATAGACACATGAAAAGATGCTCAACATCACTAATTATTAGAGAAATGTAAATCAAAACTACAGTGAGGTACCACCTCACACTGGTCAGAATGGCCATCATTAAAAACCCTACAAATAACAAATGCTGGAGAGGTTGTGGAGTAAAGGGAACTCTCCTACACTGTTGGTGGGAATGTAATTTGGTGCAGCCACTGTGGAAGACAGTATGGAGGCTCCTCAGAAAGTTAAAAATAGAATTACCACATAATTCAGCAATCCCACTCCTGGGCCTATATCCAGACAAAACTCTAATGCAAAAAGATACACGCACCTCAGTGTTCACAGCAGCACTGTTCACAATAGCCAAGACATAGAAACAACCTTAATATCCACCAACAGATGAATGGATAAAGAAGATGTGGTACATATATACAACGGAATACCACTCAGCCATAAGAAGGAAAAATGCCATTTGCAGCAACATGAATGCAACTAGAGATTATCATACTAAGTGAAGTTAGTCAGAATGAGAAAGACAAATACCATATGATATTACTCATATGTGGAATCTAAAATATGACACAAATAAACCTAAATATGAAACAGAAACAGACTCACAGACATAGAGAACAGACTTGTGGATGCCAAGGAGGGGTAGGTTGGGGAAGGATGGATTGGGAGGTCGGGATTGGCAACTGTGAGCTATTAGAATGGATAAACAACAAAATCCTGCTGCATAGCATAGAGAACTATATTCAAAATTCCATCATAAATCATAATGGAAAATAATATAAAAATAATGTGTATATATATAACTGAATTGCTTTGTTGTAGAGCAGAAATCAGCACATTGTAAATCAACCATATTTCAATTAAAAAAATGTACTGCGCTTATTTTTAGTTAATACTTTTAAATGTTTCAGTTTCTAAAATAGTAAATATGATAGATGTCACCCACATAAACAAAAGTTCTTTGGTATGGGATCTCCAATACTTTTTAGGAGGATAAAAGAATCCAAAAAGCTTGAGAGCCAGTGCCCTAGGGTACACACCTAAGAATGGAACTGAAGAGTTGCAGGGTAGGTACATATCCAGCTTAAAATGATAAAACTCATAATCAGCAAACATTAAATTTTGCGTGATATTATTTATATAGAACCTTACTCCCCCAAAATCAAGAAAATTAAAGCATCTATAGCTCAGAAATGCATGCATCTTTGCTAAAACTGAAAACAAAAAAGGGAGGCCAATGTTAGGCTCAAAATGCTAGACTACCTTTTGTGAGAAGGCAAGTGGATAGCGGGGAGGAAGCTGATTGGATTTGTTCTTTTTAAAAATTCTTTTTCATTATAGTTTATTACAAAATATTATATATAGTTCCTTGTGCTAAACAGTAGTACTTTGTTGTTTATCTATTTTATATATAGTATTTTGTATCTGCTAATCCCAAACCCCTAATTTATCTCCTCCTGCCCCACTCCTCCCCCTCAAGGATTAGTTCTTAGGCTCAAGGTCTATATTTGTGGTTTATAACTTACAGATATTCTGCATTTGTCTTTTATATATATTAAATATTTATATAATTTTATTTACTAAAAATAAAAATAAGAAACAGTTTCTGCCCTCACAGGGCTTCTACTCTGCTCCTTAGGTCAAACTCCTCACCCCTGTGGGGTTTCAACCAACTGAGAAGCTGATCCAGGGCTAAAAGCATCAGCTCTATTGTTGGTAAAGCTAGATCTGAGAAAGTAGAGACCAAATGGTTTCTCCTCCCTTCTCACTTGATCCAGGTGGTCACATGCAGACTTGAGGTAACTTGCTGAGCCCTTCCGGAGTGGCAGGACCTTCTTGGTAGAGGACGAGGCAGGAGAAACCACTGAAGGGAACAGGAGAAGGGGGGCCCCCTTCCTGGAGAGCGGAGCGGAGTCCCCGGGGCAAGACACACCCAAACCACCAGGATGCTGAGCAGGAGGTGACAGATGCTGTGAGAGGGCCAAGAGCAGGTGAGCCGGGCAAGGCAGAAGTTTTTCTTTGTTTGTTTTTTGCAGCTAACAACGTGATGGAAAGCTTCCCAGAGGAGGCCACAAACATTTTGCCTCCACAAGAAATGGGGTGGGGTCTGGGCCAGCAGTGGGGAAATGGTGAGCACTAACACAGAGGTTGAAGTGGCAAGACTGGTCAGCAGGCTGAGGGCGAAGCTGGGGCTTCTGTGATCCTCACAGGACACGACTGGCTTCTCCAGACACTATGGATATGTTACCTGAAGGTGAGTTTAACAGGGAGGGGTCACAAGGCTGGGCGAGTAGGCAGGGTTGGGAAAGAGGGGTATGTGTGTGGGACCCCTCCCACTCTGTCTCCTCCCCAGATGTAGGAGAATCCTTCTAGCTGCTGCTTCCTGGGCAGGCACAGGGAGACCCAGGAGGAGGCACAGGGGTTGTGCCCTAAAGCCGAGTCCCCACTTCACCGCCCCCCCCAGAGGGTGAGTCTGACCTGAGTGACCTACCAGGTGACCTGAGTCTATGACCTGGTAGCCTGCCAGCTTCTTGACTTTGGGCAAGAAGCAAGAGAAGCCACACTCAAGGAAAATCTGCCTCCCACGTGTCAGGGTCGTTTCTGTGCATCATTTTCTTTGTGTTTCATCCTCATGATAACTCTGCGAGGTAGACGCTAATATCTCCTGTTCACAGACGAGGAGTCTGATGGGGCAGGGCAGGTAAGGGGTTAACCAAAGTCATGCAGGTGGTAGGGGATGGCACCCAAGATACTAGAACCCAGTTCTGTATGCCTCTCAAGGTGGTATCCCTTCTATTATATTGCTTTACCCTTCTGGGCCTCAGTTTCCCCTTCTATAAAATGGGAATAATGTCTATGTCTCAGATTCATCATGGAAACTAATTGCATAACTTAGCACAGTGACTGACTCTCCTCCTTCGCTTCCCTTCCAGCCCCAGGTGCAGGGTCAGGCCACACCCTGAGGTTGCCTGTCTATACCTCTCTGGGTCTGGCTATGCTCAGCTACTATCAAGACAGGGATCTGTCCAGAGAAGGCTAGAACATGAGTTCCACTGCTCATTTTATATCATTAATGACCTCATGTTTCTGAAGGTGGTTCCTGATTTAGTCGCTAAGTTGTGACTGATTCTTTGTGACCCCATAGACTGTAGCCCACCAGGCTTCTCTGTTTATGGGATTTCCCAGGCAAGAACACTGGAGTGGGTTGGAGTGGAGTTTATGGTTTCCTTCTCCAGGGGATCCTCCTGACCCAGGAATCGAACCCCGGGTCTCCTGCATTGCATTGCAGGTGAATTCTGTACTGACTGAGCCACCAGGGGTGTTTCTGATAGTTACAGTGTTTGCTTCACTGACTTTAGGGGAGCCCACCTCCCTCTTTCCCTCAGCTCCCTCTATTCACCCTCTTTCACACCCAGGCCCAACTCATATCCAGCTGTCATCAGAGACTTTCACTTTTGACTTGATTCAAAGCCAGTTACTGACCACAGGCAGCGACTATGAGAAACCACAGTGGGCTCACAGAGCAAAGCGAATCCCCGCCCCACAGACTATGGAAGGGGCCCCAGCCCCGCCATGCTTGCCTCCTCTTAGACACGCTTCATCAGGGTTGCATTTAAAGGGCCAGTGGCCCTTATTTGCAAGGCTGGTTAGTCATCTGCCAATTCCATTTGCTTTGATTCTATTTAATTAGATTTAATTCCTTTCGATAGTTAAGTGCCAGATGCTGGGCAAGGCTAGTGTGTTTAGCCTGCTGAAACTTGGCTCCTTAGAAAACAACTTCGTTACAGAATTAATTTCAGAAATGGAGTTTGATTCACAGATATTTTAACTGTTTGATTCACAGATATTTTAAAGACAAGAGATGGAATGAGAGGGAATTGGAGGCTCTGTGAGTTTTATTATTATTGAGGGGTCTAATTCTCTTGCCTGTCACACTGAGTCCCCCCGAAATCGAGTTCCTCTGTTGAGTTTATGGTTAACTTCTCTATCCAAAACCTTGGTCCCTGTCTTGTCCTACATCTGTTCCCCTTGGGGTTGAGGAGTATCAATGAAAAGAGGGGACTGAATCTGAGTAGAACCCTGTGGGACACTCCTGGGTACAACAGCCCCTTCAGGCTCCCCTTTATTGTTCATAGAAAAGAGTTTGTCTCCTAGGCATTCCCTGAGGTCCAAACAGCAGACTCAGGCAGTTACTAAGTAGAAAAGAGAGGGAATGCAGAAACAAAGGAAAGCAGTTAAACAAGGAAAGTAGTGATAATAGTTCAGCAATAAAACTATTATACCTAGTCCCAGTTCCTCCACAAGGTATACACAGAGCAATCTGATATGCATCTCTGAGCGGTTCTGTAGGAACTAAGACTCCTCCCTCCCTCCCCACCAAGTCACCAACCCACGTGGATGTTGACTACTACACAGTGAACACAACCACATAGGCCCCAGACTGGTTGGAACCAGAAGGCTGATGATGGAAATTCCTGAAACATTGCCCTGCTACTTTATCACCAACCCATCAGAAAAGAGTCACACACCCTGTATCCCTCACCCTAAATTTTGCCTTTGAAAACCCTTCCCTGAAATCTATGGGGGAGTTAGGTCATTTGATCATGAGCGGCTCACACTCCTTTGCTTGGACCTAACTAAGTAAGTTCAGTTCTGTAATAAGACCATTGAGCCTCACCAGGGAGAGGCAGAATTCACTCATGTCTTACCCCAAACAGGCTGTGCTGCTGTAGAACCCAACTTGGGTCTGCTCATCCCTCACGCGGCAAATCCAATTTACCGAGACTAGGTTGTGGTGAAGGAAAAGTACATTGATAATTGCAGGCACCAAGCGAAGAGAACAGGCATCGCATGCTCAAAAGACCTAAACTCTGCCAGAGCTTTCAGGTAAAGGTTTTTTTTTCCCCTCAGAGTTTTTGGTGAAGTATTTGAATATCTTTATTGCTGTGGCAGGCAAAGGAGGACAAAGCAGGCTCCTGCCTCTCAAAAACTATGTGTCCCTTCAGGGAAGGCTTTTTAAATGCAATGTTTGGGGGTGATGGCTGTAGGGTGCATGATTTTCTTCTGATTGGTTGGTGGTGAGGAGGATATTTCAGGAGTCTCAATCATCAGCCTTGTGATTCCAAGTAGTCTGGGATCTAAGTGCTTTTCCCTGGTGTGTAGTTGCCACCTTCCACCTGGGTTGGGGGATGAATGTCTTAGTTCTTACAGAACAAATCAAAGATGTGTATCAGATGATGTATATCCCTTGAGGAGGAATCAGGACTCTGTTCTATTACTGAGCTATTATCATTGCTTTCCTCCTTCAACTGCTTTTTTGTTTGTTTGTTTGTTTCTGCATTCCCTCTCTTTCCTACTTAGCAACTGCATGAGTTTGCTCTCTGAAGCTCAGGCAAGGCCTGGGAGACTAAAGCCTTTTCCTACAAGCAAGAAACAGGGCACGCCGAGGTGCTTTTGTTCCCAGGAGGGCCCCGCAGGGTCCTGCCCAGTTTCAGCATCACAGAGAGTTGCTCCTACAAAGTAGTTTAGAAACGTGTGTTTCTGCCATGATGGAGCTGGAAAAGGAAAACCAAGGGGAAAAATATAAAGCAAGGGGGAAAAACAAACAGTTAAGGCTGTTCCAACCAGCATTCTCCCAATTGTATATGTCCAGTTCTGACATTTTGGCTCATACATGGAAAATACATACTCATCTAATTTGACTGAGCCTCAAGACAGTATGGGAAGAGTAAAAGATACCAAGTTTAGCTGGTAAAAATAAAATTATTTCAGCTAGTACTTTGCAGGAGAAACTATACCTGGCAGCCAGACCTTAGGAAGGGAAACAAAACAAGATGAAGGAAAAATCCCAGCAGAACCGAAGAATGTTTACATTCTTGTGACCACAAGTGTGAAGTCAGCTCAGAAGCCAGTGGGAGTTGAAGAAAATAGAGTTAAGGTCGAGGCAGCGGCTGCTATGTGCAGAGCCCTCCTGGTTGCCCTGGCAATGGAACATCACCTTACAAGAATGAAATAATATTGAGAAGAAACCCACAAGCACAGGAGCGTTTCCAGGTCTACAGACTTGCTGTTTCTCCCTCTGACTTTGGCCTAGGGAAGGCGGGAAACAGGTAAGGTAGCTGTGTACGGCTTTTACTCATTGGCACCACTGCCTGGGAGGAAACTTTGGGAACCCAGGACTGGCACAGATCCAGAGGGCAACCTCCTGGAGGGTGCCTGAGGGGCTGGGATCAAGACCTACATCAGCCTGATCATTCAAGAGGGGTTAGAGACAGAAGGGCCGAGGTCTACTCATTAGCTGGCTAATAACTCAAGCTTGTCATGGAGATGTCATGGAGAAGACAAAACGAACGGGACGACATCCATGTCCCCAAGGTGAAGGAAAAGCAGATGCATACACACAATTAGCTGTAACATAAGCCACGTCGAGGAGTGTGAGCCAAGCACTTCAGGAACCCTTTTCCTCTTCGGTACTCTCTTCCTTATACAGGCCATGTTTTTATAGAAAAACAAAAACAAAAACCTGAGCAAATAATAAGCAAAAGGAAAAAATTAAGGCCACTCTATATTATACCACCTAGAGAGGATTGTCATTAACATTTTGGAGTTTATCTTTTCAGACTTTTTCTTATACAAATATATGCATGGGTTCAAAACATATATATGCTCTATTTATAGATATTTTTCTGAGACAGAATTATACACTATATATAGGATTTTACCTTTTGGCATCTCTCAACACACCATGAATATCTTTTCAATTAACATGTATACACTGGCATCAATCATTTTAATATCTGCATTGCATCCACTATTTGACTATAAAATAAGTTAGTTAATAATAATAAGGTAAATAGATGGGGGGTGGTTCCTGTCCTTCCCCTTGAGTCAAGTGAGAGGGGGCTCCAGGAGCAATACTCAGAGAACCCGATACATATTTCTTACAGTTTTTGGAGCGGGCATTGGTGTCAGATCTTGCCTAAGAAGTCTAAAGGGCAAATGCAAGGTGGTTGGCAGTTGATGGACAGGATAAAGGAGAGGGGCTGTGCTCAGATCGGCCTCTAGTCCCAGGGTTGCCAGGTGAGGATGCAAGAGCATTTCCCATGGACCAACCACACACTGCAGAGAAACAAGTTGCTTGGTGATTGCATCAACATAAAGGTTACAGTGGATAAAGGAGTTCAAACTTTATTTCGATGCTAATGAGGACCCACTGGGAGGTTGAGATGGGAAACCTGGCTGTAAGAGATGAATCTACTAATTATGTATAAGACTACAGGAGGCAGGGGAGACTAGAAGACAGGGAGTCAGTTAAGAGGCTATTAACCAAAGTCTGAAAACAAGGTTCTCTCCTTCCAGGGGAATTAGAGGACTGGGTTCAAGTCTGGTCTCTACCAGCCTTGATGAACTTAGATCACTCACTTCACTTTCCTGAGCCTTAACATCACTTCTATAACAAGGGCATAAAAACAACCCCAAAGGACTTCCCTAGTTGACCAATGATAAAGAATCCACCTGCCAATGCAGGGGATGTGGGTTCGATCCCTGGTCTAGGAAGATTCTGTGTACTATGGGGCAACTAAGCCCACGCACCATGTGCTCATGTGCACAAGAGAAGCCACCACAATGAGAAGTCCACGCACCGAAACTAGAGAGAAGCCCCTGCTTGCCACAACTAGAGAAAGCCCAAATGCAGCAACAAAGACCCACTGCAGCCAATTAGAAAACAAAACCCCAAGGAGTGATGAAAATTCTTTGTGCTTTGGAACCTGCTAAAGGCGATGGTTGCACAACCTAGTGAATGTACTAAATGCCGCTGAAGTGTATACAATTATAATACTTAATCCCATGTTATGTGAATTTCACCTCAATTAAAAGACAAAAAAAGAAAATAACCCAAGAGTCTGGTGGGTTTGTTTTCATAATCACCCTTATGTGGGCCAACACGAAACTAGCTTTCTTCCCATACTTGCATTAGCCCTTCTTGGCCCGGGATCTCTCCATTGCCTCAGAGCCAGCAACTTATCTGGGTCCCCCTAACGTTGTCCAGGCTTGCAGTTCAACCTGGTTATTAAAAGCTCAGTCACTGTGCAGTTTATAATTTCAGTATCATTCCTCCCCCACACAGAGTACACCTATGCTCCACTGGGTGAGGGTGAGGAAGGCGGGCTGGGTGGTTGATCACAGTAGGAGGTTGCATAACTGGTTTGCAGTAACTGTGCTGGGGCTTCCCTCGCCTGAGTCATCACCATCTGGCTCCTGGCCATGGCCTCATCTGGGTGTGGCTGAGAGCAGGAGGGCCAGATTCTTCACCTGCTTCAGTCAGGACTGTACCAAAAGAGGCGGTCTCCCCATGGGTGCTGTACTAAGCTTTCCTCCAGCAGTGTTCAGACACGGAGGACCCCAGAGAGGGGCTATTGGGGGTGGAGGACTGGTTGTCCCTCATTCCAAAGCTCTTCTCAGTGCTAGCTCGGCTGGATGACCACCTGGCAGCCTGAGGCTCTCCCCTTCCCTGCCACCATCGCCCAACTGATGTCTAACATCCTTCTGAGAGTCCTTCCCTGTGTCTTCCTAGCTCCTGTTCGCCCCAGCTACCTAGGGTGAAGTCACCCTGCTGAATTCCAGTCCAGAACTCGCTTTTTCACTCGCCACTCATTAAGAGACGCATTTAAATGTCCTCCCCCTCTGGCTTCATGTTCCATTTTTCACTGACTCACAGCTAACATTTTCTTTCGGTGACTTAACAAGGACAGATGACAGGCATGGTTGATGGCCCCTTCCTCATTTGTCCCTGGTCTGCCAGTCATTACATGGTGGACTCTAGGAAGATAGCCCCTGAAGAAAAATGGCTGACAGAGAGGGGAAAAAAGGAAATCGATCTTAACTGTTGTCCCCAAGACAGCCTGAGTCAACTGTAGAGTACACCCACCAGACCCTGAGATGCCAGCACTTCAGACCTTCTGGCTCTTCTGAAGGGAACTGTCACAGGAAGACACATATACAAAGAGCAGGGGCTTTTCAGATTGGAATGGAAGAGGCCGAGAGGCCCGTCCCACACCCTGCTCCTGGCAGCTAAGGCTAAAAGCGCTTATGACACCGAAATCAAGGTACAAGATATGCAGTGCAGTAATCTCCTCTTCCTCTTTTCTGCATAAAGAACTCCTATCTATTCCCCCAAGTCCAACTAACTACCACACTTCTGGGGAGCCTCACCCACCCACCGAAGGGCAGTCAGGATTCCCTCCTCTGTGCACCCCAGGGGGTGCACCAAGGATCCATGAAGCGCTGGGTGTGGAAGGGTAGAACCATCAAGAAAGGGCCCCTCCTCACTCCCCTGCGGCTGTGCCCCTTGGAGGATCCCTGGATGTCATATTGCATATGTTCTAAGCCACCATATTAAAAATCATATAGGGACATCCCTGGTGGCCCAGTGGCTAAGACTCCACTCTCTCAATGCAGGGGGCCCAGGTTGGATCCCTGGTCAGGGAACTAGATCCCACATGCCTCAACTAAAAGTCTCCACATGCCCTAACTAAGACCCAGTGTGGCCAAATTAATTAATTATTCAAAAAACCATATTTATCTGGCTGGGTTTTGTTAGAAGCTTGTACCTACCCCTGAACTGTTAGCTCTTTGAGATAATAAATTGTATTAATAAAATTTGAGATAATAAATTTTGAGACAATTTTTTTTCTTTTAAAGCGTAGCCTCAATACCTCATAATGCTGGGCACAACAGTAGGCACTTGATGTGCCAGGCCGAAGCTGCCTTTCCCCAAGCCCACAACCTGGCCAGGAAGGCTATCACCTTGCTCTTCAAAGCAGCACAGCAACTAGCTGGGCCTAAGCTGAGGGCCCGGCTGGCGGCGGCTTCTTCCTCAGAAACCCCTGAGATCCTGTTTGCCTTCACCTGCTCCCAGCAGCTCTTCTGCCAACCCTTCCAGAGTCCTGGCACCTTTCCCCTGCTCACTCAGCACTTGACAATGGCCTTGCTCCCCAGCTCCTCCCGCCACTGCCTGGCAGCTCCCCAGTACTGACCACTGCATGACTGACCCAGGGCTTGTCTTAGAAGGTCAGCCTTTGGGCCTCGTGTGTGGGCCCAGCTCAATAAATTCATCTCTGAGTTAGAGAGAACATCAGTGATGTGAACTGATGGGTCAGCGGTGGTGGAAAGAGCAGGGACAGACCTGGGGTCATATTGTGGCTCAGCGCCTAGCTGTCTGATCATATCTTCCTAGAATATCTGTTTTCTCCACTGTTCATGGAGATTATAAAACACACACACTCAGGCCTGAACTCATAGGGTTACTGTGAAGAGTAAACACTGACACATACTAAGCTCCTGGCTGTGTGTAGACACATGGCAGATTCTCAAAAACGGCTCACTTCCTTCCTTTCCTCCTTCCAGCTAAGTCTCTTCCAAGTCCAAAAGCCTACGAGCCTTCGAAACACACGTTCCCATGTTAAACTATAACTTGGGAAGGTTACCAAACTGCTAGAAAGTGGATCTTCCCAGAGGAACAAGGATCTCAGGCGACAGAGACAAGCTCTGGGTCCCCGCAGATCAGGAGAGGGTGCTGAAGGTGATAGAGCTCACACATCACACCTGAGCACAGAGATGAAGGCAGGGTCAGTCCACAGAGAATTAACAAGTGAGCAAAAGCTGGGGAGACCTGGGAATGACCATGGGGTCAGAGAGAAAGAGAGGGCAGTGACCCGAGAGTGGACGAGACTACACCACTGAGAGCAAAGAGCTCAATCAGGGACCCTCTGTGCCCCTGCAGCCTCACACAGACTCCCAAGAAGACAGAGGGAAGAAGGGAAGAGGCACTTGCTTCGGTTTCCTTTTCAGATCCAGGAAATGGGGAGATTTGGGAGATTCCTAACTGAACAGAACAGCAGGGTCAGGGTTGGGTGAGCCAGAGTCAACTCACTGTTCTCCCACAGGGCAGTGGTCCTGAGAGTGGTCCCTGGACCAGGGTGGCCTCAGCATCACCTGGGTTTGTCAGAAATGCTGATCAGCAGCACCTGTCTCAGACACTTCAATATATTTGCTGTTGTCTAGTTGCTAAGTCATCTCCAACTCTTTGCAACCTCATGGACTGTAGCCCACCAGACTCCTCTGTCCATGGGATTTCCCAGGCAAGAACACTGGAGTGGGTTGCCATTTCCTTCTCCAGGGGATCTTCCCAACTCAGGGATCAAACCCACATCTCCTGCATTGGCAGGTGAGGTCTTTACCACTGAGCCACCTGGGAAGCCCACATCAATATACAGACCCAGCCATCTGTATTCTAATAAACCCTCTGGGTAATGCTGATTCTTGCTCAAGTTTTGAGAACCATCGCCTTGCAGAAAGTTTTGATCACTTACCCAAAATTTCCTTCCCATTTTGAAGCGGTAGGAGGTGGCATGACACTGGAATGGTCATAACCTTTCGAGACCAGAAGACCTGAGTTCAGACATAGACTCTGCTTCTAAATGGCTGTGTGGCCTTTGGCAAACCCATCAACCTCTCTGAACCCTGATTTCCTCAAGCATAAAATATCTGCCTTGCAGGATTAACTGGTTAAGGTTGGAGAGAATGTGCAGAAAGCATTTAGCTGAGTGCTTAACACATAGTAACTGTACATCCTCATCATCACTATCATGACCACCCTGACTGTGAAGAGGCCCCTGGATGAGTAAGAAGTGGAGATGCATTAACGATAATCACCAGACCATGTGGGGATCATCTGGATCCATGAGTGTTTAATAAGCTGCTCAGAATGCCTCTTGATGCCACTGGTTGCCTGGCTGCACCCTCATTAAGCCAGGAATGACTTAAAAAAGATAACAATTCCTTTCACATTTGATGACAAACAAATATCTAATTTAGATATAGCAAACGAAACTCCAAGGAGAAAAACCACTCTTGCTACAATACAACCCAGCCGTGTTCCTGCCCCACCTACTTCCCCTTTCCTCTCAGATAAGTCTCTTAAGCACACAGTAGCACCAGGCAAATATTTGTCAAATGGTGAATGAATACGCTGGCTCAATTGGATTTGAAAATGCCCAACTGTTATGCAATAAAAGGAACCATTTGTGGCGGGGCCTTTAGCCTCCTGGGGTGGAGCTAGGGCAGCGCTGGCCAGAGCAGCCAGGTGGATAGCACGGTGGGATCCTGGGAAGGCAGACACTAAGAGGACAGGAAGAGACCACTCTGGCCAGGACCGGGAATGGAGGCGGCATTTTTTAATTTAACGAAGGCCTTTCACCGTGAGATGGCTCATGGTCCTCCACCCCTAGCACTCCATGTCAGCGTCTGGTCCACCCACTAAGCCTGCTGGAAGGTCCAGTGTCCTGTGGCCTCTGCAAGGCAGAATGAACTGGAATCAGAGCACCAAGACTGGTGAGCCCATCTGCTTCCCTATGGGTTGGAGGTAGGAGGATGTATACTTCATCCTCCTTGTTCTGGCCAAGATGCTATCCATTGGGCCCTTGGCATCTTGTTTCACTCCCCAGACACCGTACAATTTTCGTCTGTGGCCTGGCTCCCCCCACCCACTGCTCCATATATCCTCCCCAACTGTGTCCAACATGGATCTTTTCATCCACTCCCTGCTCACAGAATAAAGTCCCAGTGTCTTAGGTTATTCATACTTTGCAATTTGTCCCCAACCTAAATGTCCAGCTTTGCTGCTCACAGCCAGGCCTCGTCCACATCTAACTCCTGCCTGCCAGCACCCTGCTCTTTCATATCACTGGCTGCTGACTAGAAGGCCTTTCCTCCTGTGGCCCACCTGGAGGACTCGGATACCTCTTTCTGAAACCTGCTCAAATGTAGCTTTCTGTGAAATGGGCCTGCCAGCACCCAAGCATCTTCCTGAATACTTTCCCAAGTTTTCACTCAGCCTAGAAGTCTCCTTTTCCAACCACAAATTCCTAATATTCTTCAGGACATGGCTCTAGTATTGCTTTAAAATTTTTGTTAACTTTTTTTACATAGTTTCAAACTTAAAACAAAGTTGCAAACCTAGGACAAAGAATTCTAGCATATTTTTCACCCAGATCCCCGGATCCCCGGGTGAAGGAAAATATTAACGTTTTCCTACATTTGCTTTATTTAACCTTCTAGATCTCTTCCTCGCTATGTGTTTGTGTGATTTTATTTTTTTCTGAATAGCTTATGAGTTACTTGCAGACATTATACTCCTCTGTTCCTTCAATGTGTATGTTTTCTAAAACCAAGGACATTCTCTTACATAACTAGAGACTAATTATCAAAGTTAGGAAATTAATTTTGATACCAATTATTATCTAATATACAGACCTTATTCAGATTTTACAAATTATCCTTTAAAATTATCCAATAAAGCCCTTTATAGCAAGGAAAATTCCCAGATCATCATTGCATTTAGTTGCTATGTCCCTTTAGTATTCTTTAATCTATAACATTTCTCTGGTCTTTTTTTTTTTCCCTTGTCTTTCCTAACAATGGGCATTTTTTAAGTATGTAGGCCAGGTATTGTGTAAAATGTACCCCATTTCAGGTTTGTCTGATGTTTCCTCATGATGATTTATGCTGTACAGTCTTGGCTGGGGTACTCCAAAGGCGATGCTGGGTTCATCTCAGGGTGTTATATCGGGAGGTATATAATGTCACTCTGTCTCATTCCTGGGGATGTTTAGCGACTCTTGGCCTTCCTGGGATCTGGTACCTGCGATACAGAGATACAGGGAAGTGAGGGACAAAACCAACTGATGATCCTCTCCCATGGTCTCTCTGTGGCCACTTCTCATCCAAGCCTCACAGCAACCTTATAATTTAGCGGTGGTTGTGCTCATTTTACAGGTGTGCTCAGTGCAGACGAATAATCTGCCTAAGGATACTTGACCGGTAAGTAGCAGATCCAGATTCAAATCCAGGCCTGTCACTTTTCATAACACTGAAGCACTGGAGAAAATGGACAGCCAACAACGATGACTGGATGCTTAAAACAAACAAATCTAACGCCAGGACCACTGAAAAACTTAACACCCTCCTACGTCAGTGAGGATGTTTTTTATTCATTCATCCCTTCAACAAATATTTATGGTGAGTCTGCTGTGTACCAGGCAGTGTCACAGATCACAGAGATACAGTAGTGAACAAATAACATACATTCTAGTGGGACTCTGCAAATACCAGCAAATCCAGCTAACGTGCTTAAAGAGTAACACAAAGGCTAATAATAGAGCTGATCCAGGGTTGATTAATTTAGCAGCTCAAAGACGTCCTGGCTCAGATCTGTGTTCTCTGAAATTCTCTTAGCTTTCCCTTTGGGGATGCAAGATGTTTGCCTTAGGTTTGAGCAATATATCCTCAAAGGAAATAAAGGGGATATTCCTGTCATGGTCTCTTTTTAGATGGGAAAAGAAAGTCTTGTTAGAATTTTCCTAGCCAACTTTCTTTCCACCTCCCTAGCCAGACTATGTCACCGCTGCTGCTGCTAAGTCGCTTCAGTCGTGTCCGACTCTGTGTGACCCCAAAGACGGCAGCCGACCAGGCTCTGCCGTCCCTGGGATTCTCCAGGCAAGAACATTGGAGTGGGTTGCCATTTCCTTCTCCAATGCATGAAAGTGAAAAGTGAAAGTGAAGTCGCTCAGTCGTGTCCAACTCTTCGTGACCCCATGGACTGCAGCCTACCAGGCTCCTCCGCCCATGGGATTTTCCAGGCAAGAGTACTGGAATGGGTGCCATTGCCTTCTCTGAAACTATGTCACTAGCCTATACCAATTCACCATATGGCCAGAGTAATGGGCTGCCACTCCGGGCTCAGGAATTCTAGATTGCACCCCTTCCACCCACACCATCTCCAGGCTCAGCCTTCCCCAAACCACTTTGTTACCAGAAGAGTAAGAAGGGAGTGAATAAAAATTACAGTTTTCTTTAAAGAAACAAAGAGGACTTTGCTTTAAAGAAGCCGAGAGGACTGGACTTCCCTGGTGGTCCAGTGGTTAAGAGTTTGCCTTCCAAGCCAGGGGTGTGGGTTTGATCCCTAGTCAGGGAGCTAAGACCCTACATGCCTTGGGTCCAAAAAACCAAACCATGAAACAGAAGCGATATTGTAACAAATTCAATAAAGATTTTAAAAATGGTCCAGGTAAAGAAAGTCAAAAAAAAAAAAAAAGCAGCAAAGAGGGGGAAAGGATGTTGAGTGCACACCTGATAATATTTTCAAATCTCCTATTCCCTAATTTACTGAATATTTATAGACTCTTGGTTATGCAAATATAAGTTTGTGTCATTGCTATTCCCAAAGAATCCTCTCTCATGATCCAGAGGTTATTGGTTCCAAGATCCCCATGGATATCGAAATCTGAGGATGCACAAGTCTCTTAAATAAAATGAATTCAGAACCCACAGATAGGGAGGGTCAACTGCATTCATTACATCAAGTTCTACTCTGTTTTTCTTACTAAGTCATAAAATGTCTCTCTCTTTGTCCCTGTATCTCTTGTCTCATTCCAAAATAAGGCAAATTTTGTAAAGGTACAGAATCTTAGCCAGGGGAGGTTTAAAAATATTTATTAATAATAACTGGTTCTAGGATGTGTACTGACCACGGCACAGCCTGGTTAGTACATGGTGGGATCCTGGAGAGTCCTGTTGGACCAGGCACTCACATTTAGTTGCTGGATAGGAGATCCGGGAAGATCCTAGTGGAGGGGTCAGAGAGGATCCAGGGGGACACTCAGCCCCTACTATTTCCAATGATATGGAATTACTTAAGTATTTTTTAAAACTTATTTTTATTGAGGTCTAATTGATCCATTAATATTAGTTTCAGGTGTACAATATAATGTTTCAATATTTGTATACACTGTGAAATGATCACCATAATAAGTCTAGTTAACACACGTCCCCTTAGTTACTAGTATTTTTTTTTTTTCTCTTGTGATGAGAAGTTTTAAGATTTACTCTCTTGGCAACTTTCAAGAATGCAATACAGTATTATCAACTACAGTCATCATGCTGAATATCACATCCTGGGGACTTATTTTACAGCTGAAAGCTTGTACCTTTTGACCCCCTTCACTCATTTTGCTTATTCCCCACCACCACCCTGCCCCAACTCTCATCACTGATAACTACCAACTTCTTCTATGAGAAAAAGTTGTGTCTATGAGCTTGGGTGTTTTATTGTTTTTTAGATTCCACATATGAGATCATGTCGTATTTGTCTTTCTCTGTCTCTGATTTCACATAATGTCCTCAAGGTCCATCTGTGTTGTCCTAAATGCCAAGATTTCATTAATTGTTATGACTAACATTCTGTTATATATTTGAGATACACACACACACACACATACATATATGTATATACATCTTATATCTTCTTTATTCATTTACCCATCAATGGATATTTGTCTTATTTCCATGTCCTGACTACCATAAGTAATACAATAAACATGGGGTGCAGATATCAAGTTAGTATTTTCATTTTCTTTGGATATATACCCAGAAGTGAAATTGTTGGATCATATGGAAGTTCTATTTTTAATTTTTTGAGGAACCACCATACTCTTTTCCACAGAGGTTGCACCAATTTAATTCCCACCAACAGTGCACATGGCTCCCTTTTCTCCACATCCTTGCCAAGACTTATTTCTTGTCTTTCCAGTAACAGCCATTCTAGTAGGTATGACATGATCTCATTGTGATTTTGATTTGCATTTCCCTGATGATGACTGACGTGGAACATCCTTTCATTGGCCATCCATATGCCTTCTTTGGAAAAATGTCTTTTCAGATAGGCCCATTTTAAAATCAAATTGTTTGCCTTTTTGCCATTGAGCTGTATGAGTTCTTTAAATATTTTGGATACTAACGCTCTATCAGATATGTGATTTGCAAATATTTTCTGCCATTCAGTAGGTTGCCTTTCACTTTCTTGATGGTTTCCTTTGCTGCATAGAAGCATTTTAGTTTTATATAGTCCCACTTATTTATTTTGGCTTTTATTGCTTTTGCTATTTCAGCATTTTAACAACTAGCATGATGGTGCCCTTGTGAGGAACTGGACATCAGCTCCAATCTTCACAGTGGCCATTCCCATTGTCGGTGTTGTGACTACAGCATGATCCTCCCAGTGTTCGCCCACGGTGAGGCATTTGGGCTGCTTCCAGTTTTAACTACAATATGAAGCTCAGTTCTAAACATCTGCATATGCAATTTTATTTTTTATATTTCACAATACATAAAATGTATATATTTATAAATATGTATCTCATATTTTTGTTTCCTTGGAACCCATTTCCCAAAGTGGTGTTTCAAGGTCAAATGGTATGATCAATTTGGTCATTCGACTTAGTGATTTAAAAACCACTTAAGCTGGAAGAAATTACATTGTAGATTTGTTCACAAAACTTCAAAAAACCAAAGCCTATTTGTTGGTTACTCCTTACAACTATAACTGGTGGAAATTAATAATCATTAGACATCATCATCTCCTTGGATCACTGCCTTGTCATGGCGAAGGGGCTTGTGTAACTCAATGAAGTGATGAGTCATGCATAGGGCCATCCAAGATGGGTGGGTCACAGTGGGGAGTTCTGACAAAACATGCTCTGTTGGAGGAGGGAATGCCAAACCACCTCAGTATACTTTACATGAGAACGTCATGAATTATATAAAAGGACAAAAAGATATGACATCGAAAGATGAGTCTCCCAGGTTGGAAGGTGTCCAGTATGCTACTAGGGAAGAGTGGAGGAGAACTAACAATAGCCCCAAAAAGAATGAAAAGGCTGGGCCAAAGTGGAAATGATGCTCAGTTGTGGACATATTTGGTGATGAAAATTCCATGCTGCAAAGAACAATATTGCATAGGAACCTCAAATGTTAGGTCCAGGCATCAAGGTACATTGGACATGGTCAAGCAGGAGATGGTAAGAATAAACATCGACATCTTAGGAATCAGTGAACTAAAATGGATGGGAGTGGGCGAATTTAATTGAGATGACCATTATATCTACTATTGTGGGCAAGAACCCCATAGAAGAAATGGAGTAGCCCTCATAATCAACAAAAGAGCTGTATACAGTCAGCAAAAACAAAACCTGGAGCTGACTGTGGCTCAGATCATCAGCTTCTCATAGCAAAATTCAGGCTTAAACTAAAGAAAGCAGGGAAAACCACTAGGCCAGCCAGGAACAAATTAAATCACATCCCCTATGAATATGTAGTGGAGGTAACAAATAGATTCAAGGGATTAGACCTAGTTAACAGTGTACCTTGAGAAAGAACCATGGATGGAGGTCCGTAATATTGTACAGGAGGCAGCTAACAAAACTATCCCAGAGAAAAGGAAATGCAAGAAGGCAAAATGATTATCTGAGGAGGCTTTACAAATAGCTGAAGAAAGAAGAAAAGTGAAAAGCAAGGGAGAAAGGGAAAAGTACACCCAACTAAGTGCAGAGTCCCAAAGAATAGCATGGAGAGACAAGAAGGCCTTCTTCAATGAACAGTGCATAAAACTAGAAGAAAACAACAGAAGGGGAAAGGCTAGAGATCTCTTCAGGAAAACTGGAAATATCAGGGGAATATTTTACCCAAAGATGGGCACAATAAAGGACAGAAACAGTAGAGATCTAGTAGATGCTAAAGAGATCAAGATGAGATGGAAAGAATACATGGAAGAACTGAAAAAAAAAATCTTTATGAACTGGATTACTACAGTGGTGTGGTCAGTCACCCAGAGCCAGACAGTCTGGATTGTGAAGTCAGGTGGGCCTTAGGAAGCATTGCTGTTAATAAAACTAGTGGATGTGAAAGAATTCCAGTAGAACTATTCAGAACCCTAAAGGATGATGCCATCAAGGCTTTGCATTCAATATGTCAGCAAATCTGGAAGATCCAGCAGTGGTCACAGGACTGGAAATGGTCAATCCTCATTCCATTTCCCAAGAAGGATAGTACTAAAGAATGTGCTAATCATTGGACAATTGCACTCATCTCTCATGCTACTAAGGTCATGCTTAAAATCTTGCCTGCTAGGCTTCATCACTGTGCAAACCAACAACTTCCAGATGTCCAAGCTGGGTTTAGAAAAGGAAGAGGAACCAGAGATCAAATTGCCAACATTCACTGGATCATACAGAAAACTGGGGAATTCCAGAAAAACATCTACCTCTGTTTCACTGAGTACCCTAAAGCCTTTGTGTGGATCATAACAAACTGTGGAAAGCTCTTAAAAAGATGGGAATACCAGACCATTTTACTTTTCTCCTAAGAAACCTGCATGCAGGTCAAGAAGCAACAGTTAGAACCCTGTATGGAACAACTCATCGGTTCAAGACAGAGAAAGGAGTACAACAGGGCTGTCTGCCGTCACCCTGTTTGTTCAACCTACACGCTGAGCACATCATGAGAAATGCCGGGCTGGATGAGTTACAAGCTGGGATCAGAATAGGTGGGAGAAACATCAACAATTTCAGATATGCAGATGATACCACTCCAATGGCAGAAAGCAAAGAGGAACTAAAGAGCTTCTTGATGAGGGTGGGGGAGGAGAGTGAAAGAGTCAGCTTAAAACTAAATATTAAAAAAAAAAAAGCTAACAAAATGGCATTACTTCCCATTACTTCATGGCAAATAGAAGGGGAAAAGGTGGAAGTAGTAACAGATTTCCTCTACTTGAGCTCTAAAATCACTGCAGATGGTGACTGCAGCCATGAAATCAGAAGACGACTGCTTCTTGGCAGGAAAGCTATAACAAACCTAGACAGTGTGTTGAAAAGCAGAGACATTACTCTGCTGACAAAGGTCCATGTAGTCAAGGCTATGGTATTCCCAGTGATCACGTATGGTTGTGAGAGCTGTAAAGAAGGCATAGTGCCAAAGAATTGATGCTTTTAAACTGTGGTGCTGGAGAAGATTCTGAAAGTCCCTTGGACAGCAAGGAGATCAAACCAGTCAATCTTAAGGGAAGGGATATCAATCCTGAATACTCATTGGAAGGACTGATGCTGAAGCTGAAGCCCCAGTATTTTGGTCATCTGATGCAAAGAGCCAACCTACTGGAGACGTCCCTGATGCTGGGAAAGACTGAAGGCAGGAGGAGAAGAGAGCATCAGAGGGTGAGATGGCTGGATGGCATCACTGATGCAGAGGACATGAACTTGGGCAAATGAGGGAGATGAGGGACATATAATGTTTTTTACATATTTTATTTTTGGCCGTGCTGGGTCTTCTGTGCTCTGAAGGCTTTCTTGAATTGTGGCGAGCAGGGACTACTCTTCATTGCAGTGTTTGGGCTTCTCACCGCGATGGCTTCTTTTGTTGCAGAGCATGGGCTCTAGGGCGCGCAGACTTCAGTAGTTGCAGCATGTGGGCTCAGAAGCTGTAGCTCCCAGGGTCCAGAGCACAGCCTCAATAATTGTGGTGCACAGGCTTCGCTGTTCTGTGGAATGTGGGATCTTCTCAGACCAGTGGTCCAAGTCGTGTTTCCTCCACTGACAAGTGGATTCTTTACCACTGAGCCACCCAGAGAATCCCTAACCAAATATTTAGAAACATCCTTGCGTGCTTTTTCACAGACTACTGTTGCTTGGGAACTGGAAAGAGGGTGAGCACTGGTGTGAGGAGAGCTGGGTTCAGATCTGGGCAATGTTACTCCACTAGAGGCCGGGGTCTTGGCAGTCTCTTAGCCTGTCGGGACCCTGGTTTACCTAAGTGTAAGATGGGGGAGGAAATACCATCTCTCACAGCAGCGGGCACTGATGGCCTCCATCTGTTTCTGACCCTGTCCTGAGGCCTGGTCACCTTTGTCACACTCCCACCATGGTCCTTCTTTGAATGATAAACTATCAAAGTGCCCTGGAAAGTGCCAGTTCTGCACCTTAAGGAAGCACATAGATTGCCACCTTCTGGTGTAAAGAGTTAGTGTCCAGATGACTTTGGGGATCAAACTGCTCCCCCTTGTGTCCCTGTGAGGATCTGCCCCAAGGGTCAAGTTGCTAAAGTAAGTTGCGGGAAGTCTTTCTGCCTAGAATGGCCCTAGTATTTGAGGTGTGGCTTTAAGATAATGTCCTCCTTCTGCCAGTGCAACTCTGGGGGACAGATGATGCAGGGTTTTTAAAGTTGCCTATAAAGGAAGTTGTTTTTGCTTTTGGAGACTGTGAAGGGGCAGGTAAAGGCATCTTTGCAAAAGCACGAAGTTTTTCATCAGTGGTTTATTAAACCTTGTTTTGAGAGGCTGACAGCAGTGGTCAATCAATCAGTCCACAAATATTTACAGAGCACCTATCACCTGCCAGACACATGCTTTGATAAACAGTCTTGAATAAGACCGGCAGGGTCCCTGGACTCCTTGTCTAGTAGGGAAGTTTAGGGACAAGATTCTTTTTTAACTGATATACTTTCTTCCATTTATTTAATTGAAGACTAAGTGAGATCTAAGGAGAAAAATTTAAAACACAGTATTTCACCTTCTAAACACAGTAGTTCTTTTTATTTCAACACCTTCCAGTTCTTGTACACTTGTGTGCACATTTTTACAGAGCTATAATAATAAAATCCAACATTCAAAAAACTAAGATCATGGCATCCAGTCCTATCACTTCATGGCAAATAGATGGGGAAACAATGGAAACAGTGACAGACTTTATTTTCTTAGGCTCCAAAATCACTGCAGATAGTGACTGCAACCGTGAAATTAAAAGATACTTGCTCCATGGAAGAAAAGCTATGACAAACCTAGACAGCATATTAAAAAGCAGAGACATTACTTTGCCGACAAAGGTCTGTCTAGTCAAAGCTATGGTTTTCCCAATAGTCAGGTATGGATGTGAAAGTTGGACTATAAAGAAACCTGAGTGCCAAAATATTGACGATTTTGAACTGAGGTGTTGGAGAAGACTCTTGAGAGTCCCTTGGACGGCAAGGAGATCAAACCAGTTCATCCTAAAGGAAATCAGTCCTGAATATTCATTGGAAGGACTGATGCTGAAGCTGAAACTCCAATACTTTGGTCACCTGATGTGAAGAACTGACTTATTTGAAAAGACCCTGATGTTGGGAAAGATTGAAAGCAGGAGAAGGGGACAACAGAAGATGAGATGATTGGATGGCATCACTGACTCAATGGACATGAGCTTGAGTAAACTCTGGGAGTTGGTGACAGACAGGGAAGCCTGGTGTGCTACAGCCCACGGGGTCACAAAGAGTTGGACATGACTGAGTGACTGAACATAACTGATAATCATAAAGTATGGTATTCTGAAGTTAGGTACATTTCACTCACAATAAACACTTCTCTATGTTACTACTTAATCTTCATAATCTTCATAGCTCTAGAAGAGGCAAACATGTGGCTGTATCAAAATCTATGTAAGAAGACCCCTAAGCTTAGACTCATAATTGTTTTTTTCCTTTTTTTTTCTAGCTAGAGTAGATATTGCTGATGCTAACTTCTTCATGCAGATTTTTACTGCATTACTTCTCAATGATCATGAAGATGATTCATCCTGTGTGTTGCCATATTGCTTCTCTAGAGAACTGTTACTAACTTACAGTGCCACCAATATTATATCTATGAGTTACTTTTGCTGCAACATCAGGCACATAGGTGCTTTTACACATTTTGACAATTAACATTTTTAAATGAGGTCCTAAATCTGCTTTAATCTGCATTTCTCTGATGCCAGTAGGCAGGCTCTTTTTTGCGCATGACTATAACTGCTTGTGTGAAATGCCTTTGTATTGTGATTAAAATTTTGAATGAGTGCCTAGTTTGAGGTCTTCTCTTAGACTAGAGAAAAGCAATAGAGGACTGCAGCACTGCAGCCCAGGATGTGAGAATGGCACTTAGGGCTTTAATAATTGGGTTAATAACTCCTTCTGGAATCTTCCTAAGAAAGCTCAGCTGTTCCAGAATCTTAAGTGCAAGTCTCTTCTGCTACCCAGAGCTATTAATACTAAGTGAGAAAAGTGATTCTGTAACACCCTTGGCTGTGCTGAAGTCAAGAGTGGAAATGACGTAAGTTCCCCCTGTTTATGAAAAAGAGCTGGACATCAGCCTAAGTTACAATAATGCAAATGAAAATTACGTGACTGGAGAGTTAATTTGCTTCCTAGTGACTCTGAAGAAATAGAGTGTCCTTGAGTGTTGTAAGGGTCCATGGTTTAAACCCCTGGCCCAGAGAAGTGAAGTGACTCACTTAAACTCACACAGCAAACCAGACCCCCAGCTCTGAACCCCCCTTGCATCTTTCCAGTGTCCTGAATGTGAACGAACCTGTGATTGTCTCCTTCTTGGGGCCGCCCTCTCCTCACGCAGCGTGGCCTCCTCCCAGCCTGGATGATCTCTGGGAACACGTTCTGAGATGGGAGTTGGTTTCCTTTCCCACATAGCTTCCAACAAGAACCCTGGGCCTTTCCTCTCTGGGAACTCAAAGTCTTGCACCATACATGGTTCTGAGCAGTAACTAAAATACTTTTCCAAGCACAAGTCCTTCTTCTGAAAGATGACAAATGTTAGAAATGGGACCTGTGTGAGGGTGAGGGGTTCTGACTAAATCAGTAAGGTTTTTTGGTTTAACACCTCACTGCTTTTTTTCTGGCCTGATTAGATGATGGGAAATGACATTTGATTAACACATACCTATAGTAGGCACTATCTCATTTCATTTCTTAAAAACAACTATGGGGTAAGAGATTCAGAAATGGAGGCTCAGAGAGGTTAGTTTACTAACTTGACCAGCTCCCAGAGCTAAGATGTCACTATCTAACTGATCCTCACTGAGGAAAGTAATGGCCAATCAGAACCACATGGGAGCTTTTTAAAACTACGCATGTATGCTTCCCATTGAGAATCACTGCACCCTACAGGGCCATGTGTAGGATTTGTCTGCCCAGGGTGCCATTCCATGGATGTTCTACTCTAGACAGGTGTCTGCAAACTGGTGACGTACTGTAGTCGGCTCACTGTACTGGCGGGTCCCACATCCACTGATATAGACAGCTGACTGCTTTGCAAGTTTCTATGAGGGACTTGAGCATCCACAGATTTTGGTATTCTGGTCGGGGGCGGGGGGTGGTTATAGAACCAATCCCCTGAAGATACTGAGGGTCAACTGTAATAGGCAGGATATAGAAATCCATGTAGAGGGGCTTTAACAAAGACAAGGAAAATAAGCATCTGGAAAAATCCCTTAGAGATGAGTAGAAGAACCCTAATGATTGGGACACAGGGGAGTATAACTTGAGACCAGAGAAGAGAGCAGTCTTGGTGGGAGGGTGCAAGATGACAGGGCCCAGGGCAGGCTGACCAGTTTCCAGGAAATATGTGGTGGGGGAAGCAAATTGTGGCAGAACCTCTGTCTAGCACACTCAGAACAGAGAGGCAGCAGCTGAGGGGAGAGAAGCACTTGACCAAGAATTCTAAGACCTAGTCCTGGCTGTGTGATTTCAGGCAAGTCACAGCACCTCTCTGTGTCTTTTTCTTCACCATAGGCATAAAAATAACCTTCTCTGGCTACCTCTCAGGGGATTATGGAAACTGAAGGAGTTAACTTATATCAAAGTGTTTTATAAATAATGAAACACTGTACAAAAGAGTTCTAATTCATTGTCACTCAGAATTTCAGCCCCTTAGTTTGTTCTCGGCTCTATTTTATTGGCAGCATTTGATGTTTTTTGAAATCCTCTGCAGTAAAGCCTGGCATAGGGAAGGCTTCCTACGTTACTGTCTCCTGATCTTGTTGTATCTTTAGCCCAACTAGTATGACTTTCTACTATGTAGAATATACTCTGATAATGGCCTGATTGGCCTTTAAAAAACCCAGCTATTGTTCTTAAAAAAGAGGTTTGGGTGTTCTTTTGTGTGTGAAAAGTTCACTTATATAAGAGTATATATAAAAGATAAAGAACATTACAGCATACTAACACATATATATGGAATTTAGAAAGGTGATAACGATAACCCTATATGCAAAACAGAAAAAGAGACACAGAAATACAGAACAGAAAAAAAAAAAATAAAAAAAATAAAACTTCCCATCTCTGCAATTACTTAAATTGAAAACAAAAAGTGACCCCACTAAATTGAGCTCTAATGATTTCCTATTATTTACTTATTTTCTCTAATATTTAGTATCAGAATATATGGTAGATGGAAAGATAGAGATGGAAACTGGATTTTGTTTGGACTCAAACCAAACATGCGCTGTATCTTTACAAAGTGTAATTTTTACCTCATTAAAAAAAAAAAAAAGAAAGAAAATTCAAATAAAAAGTTATATAAAGTAAAAAAAAAAAAAGAGTATATATAACATGAAAGTACAATTTAAAGAATAATAAAACAAACTGCATAGTAAGTGTGATGCTCCCACCGTCTTTCCCTGATGTATTCTCTTCACTGCACATTCATTTCCTCATTTGTATTCATCTTTCTTTTCCTTTTAAAAAATAGTTGTATCACATATATACTATCCCTAAGCAGTATCATTTAGTTTTTCATGTCTCTGAACTTTTTATAAAGGTGATCATATTATAAGTATTCTTCTATAACTTGCTTTTCACATCAGTGATTTCCCTGTGGGGACAGATGCAGCTGCAGTTCATTCATTTTCACTGCTGTATAGTACTCCACTGTGGGAATATACCATAATTTATGTATCTGTCCCACAGTGAATAGGCAGTTGAGTTTCTTCCAGTTTGGGGATATTATAAACAATACTTGTATATGTCTCCTGCTTCATACGTATAAGATTTTATATAAATCCCACTTGCCATATCAAAAAGAATAAAATACATAGGAATAAATCTACCTAAAGAAGTAAAAGACCAGTACTCTGAAAACTGTAAAATGCTAATAAAAGAGATCAGATGACACAAGCAAATGGAAAGACATACTGTGTTCTTGGATTGGAATAATCAATATTGTCAAAATGACTACTTTACTGAAGGCAACTACAGATTCAATGTAATTCCTATTAAATTACCAGTGGCATTTTCCACAGAACTAGAACAACAACAAAAAAATCTAATTTGTATGGAAACACAAATAACCTAATACCCAAGCAATCTTGAGAAAGAAAAGTGGAGTTGGAGGAATGGAGCTGAAGCTGACTATACTACAAAGCCACAGTAATCAAACAGTATGGTACTAGCATTAAAAACAAAAATATAGATCAATGGAACAGGATAGGAAGCCCAGAAATAAATTCACATACCTATGGCCAATTAATCTATGACAGAAGAGGCAAGAATATACAATGAAGAAAAGATACTCTTCAGTAAGTGGTGCTGGGAACTGGACAGCTACATATAAAAAAATTAAATTAGAACATTTCCAATACCATGCAGAAATAAACTAAAGATTAATCAAGACCTAAATGTAAGACTTGATAGTATAAAACTCCTAGAGGAAAATATGAAAAGGACACTCTTTCACATAAATCATAGCAATATCTTGTGGATTCATCTCCTAGAGTAATGGAAACAAGAGCAAAAATAAACAAGTGGGAACTTAAAAGCTTTTGCACAGAAAAGGAAACCATAAACAAAATCAATAGACAACCTACAGAATGGGGGGAAATATTTGCAAATGATGCAACAGACAAGGGATTAATCTCCAAAATACACAAATAGCTCATACAACTCAACATAAAAAAACCCCACAAACAACCCAACCAAAAATGGGCAGAAGATCAACATATACATTTCTCCAAAGAAAACATATAGATGGCCAAAAAGCACATGAAAAGGGGCTCAACATCACTAATTAGTAAAGAAATGCAAATCAAACCTACCATGAGACATCACCTCACACCAGGCAGAATGACCAAATAATAAATGTTGGGGAAGATGTAAAGATAAAGGAACCCTCTACTGTTGGTAGGAATGTAAATTTGTACAACCACTATGGAGAATAATATGGCAGTTCCTTAGAAAGCTAAAAAGAGGTGTTTGCAGCCGCCACCGCGCAGCCGTCGCTCTCCAATGCCAGCGCTGCCTCTAGCTCGCCGAGCTCCAGCCGGGGGGTAAGTAAGGAGGTCTCTATACCGTGGCTCGTACAAGGCAGACTGCCCGCAAATTGACCAGTGGTAAAGCACCGAGGAAGCAACTCGCTACAAAAGCCGCTCGCAAGAGTGCGCCCTCTACTGGAGGGGTGAAGAAACCTCATCGCTACAGGCCTGGTACTGTGGCACTCCGTGAAATTAGACGTTATCAGAAGTCCACTGAATTTCTGATTCGCAAACTTCCTTTCCAGCGTCTGGTGTGGGAAATTTCTCAGGACTTCAAAACAGATCTGCGCTTCCAGAGCGCAGCTATTGGTGCTTTGCAGGAGGCAAGTGAGGCCTATCTGGTTGGCCTTTTTGAAGACACCAACCTGTGTGCTAGCCACGCCAAACGTGTAACAATTATGCCAAAAGACATCCAGCTAGCACGCCGCATACGTGGAGAACGTGCTTAAGAATCCACTATGATGGGAGACATTTCATTCTTTAAAAAAAAAAAAAAAATTCTCTTCTGTTATTGGTAGTTCTGAACGTTAGATATTTTTTTCCCATGGGGTCAAAAGGTACCTAAGTATATGATTGCAAGTAAAAAATAGGGGACAGAAATCAGGTATTGGCAGTTTTTCCATTTTCATTTGTGTGTGAATTTTTAATATAAATGCAGGGACATAAAGCATTAATGAAAGTCAAAATGTTTCAGGGAACAAGTTTCAGCAGTTCAACTTTAAAACAATTATAAATAAACCTGTTAAATTTTTCTGGACAATTCCAGCATTTGGATTTTTTTAAAACAAGTAAATTTCTTATTGACTGAAAAAAAAGAAAGCTAAAAATAGAGCTACCATATGATCCTGCAATCCCACTCATGCACATATATCCAGAGAAAACCATAATTTGAAAAGGTGCATGCCCCCAAATGTTCACTGCAGCACTATTCACAATAGCCAAGACATGAAAACAACCTTAACATCCATCAACAGATGAATGGATAAAGAAGATGTGGTACGTATATACAATTGAATACTACTCAGCCATAGAAAATGAAATAATGCCATTTGCAGCAACATGGGTAGACATGTTGCAGCTAGACATTATCATACTAAGTGAAATAAGCCAGTCAGAGAAAAACAAATGTCATATGATATCACTTATATGTGTAATCTAAAAAACTTATACAAATAACTTATTTACAAAACAGATATAAGCTCACAAACATAGAAAACAAACCTCTGGCTACCAAAGGGGAAATATGGGGGTGGGAGGAGGGATAAATTAAGAGGTTAAGATTAACATATACATATCACACTACTATATATAAAACAGATAACCAATGAGGACCTACTTTATATAGCACAGGGAACTATACTCAATATAATTATAAGGAAAAAGAATGTGAAAAGGACTGAATATAAGTATATGTGTGTGTGTGTGTGTGTATATATATGTATGTACAACTGAATCGCCATGCTGTTCATCTGAAACTAACACAATATTGTAAATCAACTGTATTTAAACCTAAAAAAACTATCAAAGAAAGAATTTATATACATCTAGAAGTGCTGGGTTGTATGGAATGTATGTCTTTTAATTTTTTTATTGAAAAATTTTCAATGAAGTACAGTTGATGTACAATATTATGTTTCAGGTTACTACATAATGATTTGACATTAGTATACATTACAAAATGATCACCACAATGTCTAGTAACCATCTGTTCCCATACAAAGCTATTACAATATTATTGACTATATTGCTTATGCCATATACTATAACCCTGGGAAGTACATATATCTTTAATTTTGTAATATAAAGCCAAACTGTTCCCAGTGGCTGTACCAATTAACATCCTCATGAACAGTATATGAGAATTCACACTGTTCTACATCCTTGCCACTGCTTGATATGGTCTTCTAAATTTTTGCTAACCTAATAGCTGTGGAATTGTATCTCAATTTGGTTTTAGCTTGTTTTTCCCTTATTACTAAGGAGGCTGAGCAGCTTTTCACATGCCTATGGTCCTTTTAGTATTTATCTCTGAAGTGCCTGTTCATGTCTTCTGCCCATTTAAAAAAAAGAAGTTGTTTACTCATCTTATTGATTTTTAGTAGCTCTTTATAGATGCTGGATGCTAATTCTTTGACAGTTAAATGTGTTATTTTCTCCCAGCCTTCAGCTTATCTTATGCTCTGTACCTTTTTTTTCTTTTTCTTTTGGTGAATAGAAGTTCTTAGTTTTAGTGAAGTCAACTGCAATCTTTTCTTTTGTCTTTTCCTTTCACTTTATGTATTGTCTTGTTAAAAAATTATTATTATTATTATTTCTAACCTGAAGTAAGAAAGATAATCTGTATTTTCTTCTCTAAAAATTCCAAATGTCTTTCTTGGGACTGTTCTCTCTTTCAAGCTCCTGAATATTTCCATAAAATGTTTCTGGAAGCCTGAGGTTATTTCCAGTCCACTGGGCCTCCTCTCAGCACAGAGGGCATTGAGTTCTGACAAATGCCAAGAGAAAGACTCCATTCACAGAGCGGGCTGGTGGGCGCTGCCAAGCTCAGCTCTCAAAGGCCCCATGTGTCCTTCCCTCTCCAACAGCCTCAGACCTCTAGGGGGCGCCTTCACACCAGGCATCCAGCTCCCTGCAGCCTGCCCTGCCTCAGAGATGGTGCCCAGCTTCTGCCAAGGATGCTCTGACCTCTCTCTGGGTAGCTGCCCCCAGCCCTCACCCAGCCTCACACTGAGCTGACAAGGCCAGACTTCTCGTTTTTTGAAGGAACCACACAGAAGCTTCCTAGCTAGTCCTGCTCTCAAATCTGCCCTCCCCTCCTCCTGCTCTCTTCCTTCCTTGGAATCTTCTTGACTCCATATTGTCTTCTTGGGGCCCCTTGGCAATAATCTCTTACCAGGGCAGATGCTGCTATGGTTTAAGCTTACCCCAGGACTTCCATGGTGGTCTAGGAGTTAAGAATCCACTTGCCAATGCAGAAGACATATTTTTAATCCCTGCTCTGGGAAGACCCCACATGCCGCGGGGCAACTAAGATTGTGTACCACAAGTACTTGAGCTTGCGTGCTGCAACTACTGAAGCCCATGTGCTCTAGAGCCTGTGCTCTGCGACAAGGGAAGCCACTGCAATGAGAAGCCTGCACACCACAACGAGAGAGTAGCTCCCCACTCACCTAAACTAGAGAAAGCCCATGCACCACAATGAAGATCCAGTGCAGCAAAAAATAAACTTAGATGCACCCCAAACCTCTGCAGCATTGTAACTGCTGTTAACTACAGGCTTCCCAAAGGATCAAAACATTTAGGGGCCACAAAAGGTATAAAACATAAGTTTAAGGCCTCATAACTTTGCCTGTTTGTATTCAGTTTTGCCTTGCCTTTTCACCTCCACCATCTGATCGCTGGCTTCATGACTTCAGGAGAGTGTAAGCTACCACTAGGACCGCTCTGGCCAAGAAGCAGGGTGAGGCCTGCGGCCTGGGATGTGGAAGGCAGGTGGGCCACATGGATCTATGGGGTATATAAGCTGAATCTGGTACACTTTTCACTTTTCCTGTGTTTATGCGAGCTCTGCTTCCCAGGACAGCTAGCACTGAGCACATCTGTGTATATGTAGGCACATCCTTATTCATCCACTAATTCTACAAGTATTTCCTGAATACCACAAAGGGCACAGTGATGAAGGAAGCATGCAAGCACGTGACACATGTACTAAACAAATACTGAAGGATGAGGTGTTCCAGAGTCTTGGACTATGCAGCAATTGGGCAGAGTCAGGCTAGAGTTATAGGTGAGTCTAAGCATCACTAAAACATTTTCTGTAAAGGACCAGATAGTATTTCAGGCTTTGTGGGCTACATATCTCTCTGTTGCATGCTGTTTGTTTATTGGTATGCCTTTCAAAACCTTTCTCAGCTTGTAGCCCATATAAAACCAGGTTGGGGGTCTGTGGGTTAATCTACATTGCACTGACAAACTCCCAGTCTAAGTTGTCACGTTAGTTTGTTCTGGGTCACTTCACCATCCAGGGCAGGTTGGTGAGTTTCCTATTGTCCTTTATGCAGTGACTCAGGACCCAGGCCACCTCCCTCTATGAGACCACCATCTATGCCACCCCCGTTAATTGTGAAAGAAGAAGAGAGGGTTGTAGGCTTGAATGAGGTCTTTTAAGGGCCACATCCCTTCGGTGTACACTGTCATGGTTAAAACTCAGATGGTCCCAACCTAACAGCAAGCTGTTTGCCTGCGTGTTAGGAAAGGGGCAGCAAACTGGTGAAGCCCGGTATGGTTTCTACCACAGACAAAAAATTTAAGATGCTCCTGTCTCAGCAGCCTTTAGGATGTAGCTGGGGAGAAAGAGGGGCATGTCAGTTCAGTTCAGTTCAGTCACTCAGTTGTGTCCGACTCTTTGCGACCCCATGGACTGCAGCATGGGTGTAAAGAGGGGCCTGTAGGAAGAGTTGATTAAGAAATTCAACTGCAAATGCTATGTCAATGGTATTCTAAAGACAGCAATAACTAAAATATAACCAAGATGTAGGAGTTCATAGGACCAAGAGATCAGAATGAGCTGGAGTTGCTGGATAAAATTTCAAGGACAGGGTGGGATCTGAATTAGGTTTTGAAGGAGTGGCAAGATTCTGAGGAAGGAGAACTGTTTCCCAGCAAAACAGGAAGCAGAGTAAACAAAGGGTCACACAGAGAAGGTATGAAAGCCCAGAGCTAACACAGGTAAAGACCAGGCCCTAACCAGTCCTAATGATTACTGGTCAGGTGAGTCTCAGTAGTCCAATTTGAGAGGAGGTTCCTACGGAAAGACTGGGGTGGAGGTGGGATGTTGAGGTGGGGGTGCTCAGGACAGCAGTCAGAGGTGCTTCCTAGAAGTTTAACCCCCCTGCTAAAGTATTTTAGAATTTTAACAACAGGACAGCTCCATCTGAGCACAAAGGCTAAACATCTGCCTCATATTGAAGAGAGGCAGCTGAGGATGGAAAGACAGACAGACTGGAGTTAAATTGTGAAGGGCTTTGAATGCCAGGGTGTTTGGGATTCCCAAAACAAAGATGAACATCCCTTATTTTTAGAGTTAAAACTCAGGGAACCCCCTCCCCCATAAATATCTAATAATGAATGATTAAATAAACAAGTGTATCTATATAATGGAAAAGCCCGTAATCATTAAAATCAAGTTTCTGAATACTCATTAATGACATGGAATAAGTGAAAAAAATTGTATATAGAGTATAATACCAAGTTAATAACTGCAAATATGAAGAACCAACATCAAACTGTAAACTGTGGTTATTTCTGGATGGTAGTATTATACTTGATTTCTTGTTTTCCTCATTACTTTTTTCTATAATGAGCACATTTTGCTTCATACTGAATATGTAATAAATGCTCTTTTCCAAAAGCAAAGCTTAAATGTGGAGTTTGGCACAGTGGTTGCCCACTGTGGTTCCCAAGCAGGCGAACTCGGTCCTCAGTTTCACAGGATCCAGGACCTGGCTGCCCACGTGATGCAGGTCACGGTGGCAGACCACCCTCTGCCTCTGTGGTGTTTGACTCTGCCTGCACTGAGCACAGGACTGGGAAAGCATCATATTGTCATCATTCCTGAAAGGTCCTCGGGTGTACTTGTAATTCCAGTACTTCCCTGAGGCATCAGGGGCCCAGAAAACGCATGTGATCTCCCTGAGCACATGCTACTGTGTCCTGGGAATGCCAAGGACCAACACAGAACTGTAGGCATCGAGAGCACATCCAGATGCAAATTCTCACTTTATCACTGAGAAAACTGAGGCCAGAAAGAAGACTCTTGCCCAAGGTCACACAGTGAATTAGGGCAAGTAGGGACTCGGGCCCATGGATTCAAGGTCCTGGGCTCTGTTATCAAGTCACAGGCTCTTGGACAACTGTCTTTCCTGGGTTTTGGTCAGATTTGTTTTTTGTCTACTCATACCTACACAGTCAGATGTATTTTGGGTTACAGTTCATGGAATGGTGTCTATTCTTGTATGTTTAGTTTTCATGGCTCCCTGGTGGTATGGCAGTAAAGAACCCACCTGCCAAGGCAGGAGACTCAAGAGACATGGGTTCCATCCCTGGGTTGGGAAGATCCCCTGGAGAAGTAAATGGCAACCCACTCTAATATTCTTGCCTGGGAAATCCCACGGACAGAGGAACCTGGTGGGCTTTAGTCCATGGGGTTGCAAAGAGTCAGACATGACTGAGTGAGCATGCATGCATGCACTCATGCATAATATATATATATATAGTACAGGTTTCTTCAACTAAACTCTGATCTTGTTTAAGTCTAACACAGTATGAAAATGGTGAAAATATTCTTTGAGAACAGCCAGAAAGTTTCTCAAAAAGTTAAACGTAGTGTTACCCAGCAAATTCCCTTCCAAGGTATGAACCCAAGGGAACTGAATGCCTATGTCCACACAAAACTTGTAAACCATTGTTCATGGCAGCAATATCCACATGACCAAAAAGTAGAAACAACCGAAACATCCATCATCAACCTGTGAGTGGATAAACAAAATGTGCTACAGATGTGGAGAACAAACCAGCGGTTACCAGTGAGGAGAGGGAAGTGGGAAGGGGCAAGAGAGGGGTAGGGGAGTAAGAAGCACAAACTGTTAGGTATAAAGTAAGCTACAAGGATGTATTGTACAACATGGGAAATATAGCCAACATTTCTTAATAACTATAAATGGAGTATAACCTTTAAAAATTGTGAATCAAATATATTGTACACCTGTAACTTACACTGTATAGCAACTATACTTCAACAAAAAATTTTGTAAGGAGCTATATACATACAATGGCATGTTACATGGAAATAAAAAGGAATGAAGGGCTGTTAAGTGCTAAACATGGATGAACCTTTAAAATATATGCTGGAATTCCATGGTGGTTAAGAATCTGCCTGCTAATGCAGGGGACATTGGTTCAATCCCTGGTCTGGGAAGATTCCATGTGCCATGGCACAACTAAGCCTACGCACCACAACTATTGAGACTGAAGGCCACGACTATTGAAAGTCAGGCACCCTGGAGCCTGTGCTCTGCAACAAAAGAAGCCACTGTAATGAGAAGCACGCACACCGCAAATAGAGAAATCCTGAGCGCAGCAACGAGTAACCAGCACAGCCAAAAATAAAGAAATGAATACTTTAAAATATATGCTAAGTGAAAGAAGACAGTCATCAAAGACCACATGTTGTATAATTCCATTTACATGAGATGTCCAGAACAGGCAATTCCACAGAAGCAGAGAGTAAATTAATGGTTTCAAGAGGCGTTGGAGTGAGGAGAACGGAAAGTAACTGCTAATGGATATGGGGTTTCTTTACTGAAATACACCAAAGATTTTTACAAAGACTTTTAGGTCCTCACAGACATATTTACAGCTTTCCATGAGGGACCAGGGTTGACACATGAAATTCTAATTTGAACCATAAAAATTAAGAGTTTCATCAAGTGTTTTAGCATTGTCCAAGTACAACTTGCATCTAATACTCCTTTAATCTACTCAGACCAAATCTAGGAGGAAGGCAGAGCAGAATAACCGTCCTCTGTCACTGACACACACACACACACACACACATGAGGCTCAAGCAGGTTAAGTAATCTGTTAAGGCCACTCGGACAGTCCCTGGCTGAGTCTGGCACATGAAAGACTGCTCCTCTCTGCAGCTGGGTCCTGTGCCCTCCTGCTAATCATGACATGACAGAGGATTCTCTGCAACTTCAGATCTTCCTTCGGTCCTGGGTGTAGAAACACAGAAGCTCTGGGGATAAGGAGGCAAGCTAGAGAACCCCAAGCAAAGGTACCCTCAGACGTGCAAGCTAACAGAGCCCGTTCTAGTCACACTGTTCTCTTTGGCACCATCCCACAGCTGAGGACTGAAAAATGTCACAGTCTTGCCGACACTAAAGCAAGCGTGTTTGGGATCCAAACACCCATCACGCTATCTTCTTGCCCCAGCTGTTTACAGGACAGCAGGAAGGCTGCAGGTTGCCAGTTTTAGCTGGTAACCAGGCTCCCTTCACCCAACATCTCTTGGCCTGATTTGTCCCCTGAAATTTCTCAGGCCTTTGGAGGAGTGCAGGGGTGGGGGGTGGTGGACAGGCTGTGGTGGGAAGGCAGAAACCATCCCTTCTGGTTTGGAACATATGTCCTTTAATTCATCAGTTAGGTGTTCAAGAACATAACAGTGAGTGTGACTTTCAAACCTAGAAGGTTTCAAGTTGGGGAGATTTAAAAATAGTGATGCTGGGGCCTCACCCCTAGAGACCTGAGGTGAGCTAGGACTTTTAAAGTTTCCCAGGCATTCTCATGAATGGCCAGGGTGGCAAACTGCCATATTAAGTTCAAGAATTTGAATAGATCCCCCTACCCTACTTCCACTGGTGAGTTCTAGCCACTCCGTCCTAGAGGTTTTGCTCACTCTGAATTTAAAACGTCGTGTGAATGCCTTTACACATAAATCGAGTCACAGGTAGGAGATGTGGGCTGGAAGAAGGCTGGTGAATTTCTTGGCCCTACCACTCGCTGTCAAGAGAGGCAGTATATAAAGGAAGGCTATGGACACAGACCTTCTGGCCTTGCAACCCGACTCCACTGCTAAGTCATTCAGTGGAGCAGAATGGACTGCTAAGCCATCCTAAGCCTCAGCTTCCTTATCTGTGAAATGGGCCTGTGGGCTAGTGAAGGGACGTGGGCTGGGAAGAGCACACACTTGCATGACCCTGAGCACGAGTGTCTCCTTAAGTTTTGCATCCTGAGCACCTCGATGGCCCACCTTTGTCCTTGCTCTGAGGAGGGGCGAGGAGATAAAGTGTTCCCAGTGCCCGGAACACTTCAGGAGCTCAATAAACGTTCACTAGGAGCAAGAATTGGGCCTACAACCCAACTTTTAACTCAGCCAACTTCACTGTATTTTATTCCCCTCCCAACCAATTAAGCTCCATTTCTTTCCCATAGAGAACACAGTTGTGGTTGCCAAAGGGGAGGAGAGTGGTGGAGGGAAGGGTTGGGAGTTTGGGATTAACAGATGCAGACTATTAATGGATAAACAAGGTCCTACACTATAGCAAAGGGAATATCCTGTGATAAACCATAATGAAAAAGAATATGTGTGTGTATACATATAACTAAATCACTTTACCGTACAGCAGAAATTAACATAACATTGTAAATCAACTATACGTCAATAATTTTTTCTTTAATTAAAAATTCCATTCCTTTCTATTTAAGTTAACCCAATTCAATCTCCCTAGTCCACCCTCCCCCAATCCTCGAAGTTTTTCAAACTGGTCAAAGCAACTTAATTTGCTATAGTTCAAGTCTAACATGTCTCCATCCACAGAGTTGACATTTAATAACAATAAAAATTCAGGACATCCAGTTAAATTTGAATTTTAGATCATTGAGCCAAAGTTTTAGTATATGACCCATGCTATATTCAAATTGAAATTTGAAATAAGTTTGCAGTGTTTTAAAATAAAAATTCAAATGTAAGCACACTGTGTTTCATCTGGCAACCCCACTCACTCGTTACCACTCAAGCACAGTTGGGCACTGTGCCCTCTGGTGCTTTTTCTTTCCCACCTCATAGTTCTTATGTGATAAGACAGATTCTAAACTCTTCCCAGAAGACTGGGAGCAATGAGGAGATGTGAGCTTAACGAACCTTACTTTATTTCACTTACTTAGCAGAGTTCCCGGTACTGTTTGTTGAAGATGGGAGGGAAGTGAGAGAGGGAGGAAAGAAGAGAGGAAGGAAAGAAGGAAGAATGGGGGTGGGGTGGGGATGGAGAAAGGAGAGCTCTGGTTTTCAGCTAATAATCTAATTTATCACATGAAAAGCAAAAATTACTCTTTCATGTGCTTACTTAACGCTTTGTCTTTTTAGTAATTAACATGGGTCCAGTGTCTTAAATGTTACACATGGTTTACGTGTATATCATTTCATCTTTGTTTCTTGAGACTTTAGAAGTGTTATTTTTAACCACGGGCAGCAGACACAGTTGGACGCCCACTCACCAGTTACTCCAGCAGGTCCCGGTCTGCCTCTTCTTGCTGGTGACGATTACAACGCTGCTCTGCTCCTCTCCGCCATTTCTGAGACTCAGAAGAGGGCAGCCCCATTCCCAGCTCCAGGAGACGATTGTGGCGGGACCCTTCCTTGCTAATCTCCACATTAACTCCCTGACATGATTCTAACTAATGGCATGCTGGAGCAGAGCTGTTGAGAGACTTGGAGGTATGGTTTCCTGGCTCTTTGCAGAGCTGCTGTCCTGTTCTTTTCCTGCTGAACTATGTTGTGTCTGAGGACGCAGTCTGGAGGTGGAGCAGAGACCCGCAGAGCACAAAGATGGAAGGAACCTGGGCCTTGGGCAACAGCACTGAGCCAATAAAGCCAAGTCTGTCTGCCCTCCCTCCCCCTTCTCATTATGTTGTAATAAGACTCCTTATTGTATCAACTGTTTCCAGTTGGGTTTTCTGCAGCCGAAAGCATCTTCATTGACACACTCCCTCTTATAAACAAGAGCATATTGAAGCCTAAGGTGGCAGATGAGCTACCAGGCTGGCAGAGCTGGTAGACTGCAGAAAGGCTCCCAGGTCCAGTTGCATCTGGATTCAGGTTCAGGTTGTCTATGCTTCATGCTCCCTTGTTAACCGTGTCCTCCTTCCGGTCTGCCGCCGTAACTCAGATTCCCACTGCTTAGCTGTCTCTTTGGGTTAAGATATTGAGGACCTTTATAAAAACGCAACTACATTCGCATTTTACTTCTGAATGTATAAATGGGCTTACCTGGCGGCTCAGCTGGTAAAGAATCCGCCTGCAATGCGGGAGACCTGGGTTCAATCCCTGGGTTTGGAAGATCCCTTGGAGAAGGGAACAGCTACCCACTCCAGTATTCTGGCCTGGAGAATTCCCTGGACTGTATAGACCATGGGGTCACAAAGAGTCTGACACGACTGAGCGACTTTCACTTTCACTTTCTGAATGTGTGTGTATATGCAGTGTGGTGTGGATCGCCTTTTTTTCCCTTGGGAGGTAAAAATTTATCAATTTATACTGTATCAGCACGTTACTACATGGACATATCTGCTAACACAGTTGACTTTTCTTACAGTAAAAGGGATTTTTCTCCTTTAAAAAGTACATTTTTTTCTCGAGGAATGAAATATTTTCAAAGTACGTATTTTCATATTAAGTAGAAACTATGAATAATTGATTTTCTAAAAAACAGTCATAAGCCATAGGGCTAGTGAGAAAGAGATCTGAATGCTTTTAAATTTGCTTTCAGGCCTCTCCTAATTTGTTCCTCATCTTTCACATAAACTATATATCTATCAAAATACAAAGATTTCATTCCCTTTGCTGAGAATTAAAGGCATTTAACTTGAAAAATCAATTTTTTCTATTAAGAAAAATAGAGCGATGACAGGGAGTATTAACGTAATGCCCTGAATTGTACACTTAAAATGGTTAAAATGGCAAATTTTATGTTACATATATATTTTGCTGCAATTTAAAAAATTAATATCTGAAAGCCTTAAGTTACATACTTTAAATGGATGAATTATATGGTATGTGAATTATATCTCAATAAAGTTGTTAAAAAAATAGAACCAGCTATTATTTCCATTAACAAAGTGTCTTTGTCCATTTCCATTTAAGTTTTTGAAAAGGTGATCTGATAGCTAAATAATTTCAAATGCCTTAATAAAAGGGATCCATGTATGATCAGCCACTTCCAAACACTAACAATAGTTACCATGGCCTTTATAATGACTTTTTGGGGGTAATGTTTTATTTTTACATAATTCAAACTTAGAGCAAAGTTGTGAGCATTTTACACATTGTTTAAATAATATATGACAACACAGACACATGAATAGGGGAAATTCACATACTCTAAAGTAAGTATTATGACATCAGGAGAAAACCCATTGTATAAAATAAATGCAACTTTGAAATAACTATAACAATTTTAATACCACTGCAGTTCAGCATATAGCTGTTTCATGACCAGTCATAAAACAGAAGTTCCTATAAAAATGCATGAGCACCTAATAGGTAAAGAATGTGTGCACTAATTATTACAGAAATGCAAGTCAAAATGCAAATCAAAACTACAATGAGGTAACACCTCAATCAGTCAGAATGACCATCATTAAAAACCCTACAAATAACAAATGCTGAAGAGGTTGTGGAGAAAAGGGAGCCTTCCTACCCTGTTGGTAAATGGGAATGTAAATTGATGCAGTTACTACGGAGAACTATATGGAGTTTCCTTAAAAAACTGTGTGCTTACTCAGTCGTGTCTGACTCTTTGTGGCCCCATAGACTGGAATCCACCAGGCTTCTCTGTCCATGGAATTTTCCATGGGCAAGAATACTGGAGTGGGTTGCCATTTCCTACTCCAGGGGATCTTCCCAACCCAGGGATCAAATGTGCAACTCTTGCGTATCCTGCATTGGCAGGCAGATTCTTTACCACTAGTGCCACCAAGGAAGCCCATAATCCCACTCCTGGACATATATCTGGACAAAACCATGATTCAAGAAATACATTCACCCTTACGTTCAGAGCAGCACTATTTACAATAGCCAAGATGTGGAAACAAGCTGAATATCCACTGACAGATGAATGAGTAAAGATGTGGTACACATACACAATGGAATACTACTTAGCCATAAAAAGAATGAAATCATGCCATTTTCAGCAAAATGGACAGACCTAAGATTATCATACTAAGTGAAGTAAGTCAGAAGGAGAAAGACAAATACCATATGATATCACTTACATGTGGAATCTAAAATATGGCACAAATGAACTTACCTACAAAACAGAAACAGACTCACAGACATAGAAAATAGACTTGCAGTTACCAAGGGGGAGAGGGGTGGGGGAGGGATGAATTAGGAGTTCAGGATTAGCAGAGACAAACTAGTATATATAGAATGTATAAATAGTAAGTTTCTACCATATAGCACAGAGAACTATATTCAATATTCTGCAATAAACCATAATGAAAAGGAATATATCTGAATCATTTTGCTATATAGCAGAAATCCACATGACATTGTGTACCAACTACACTTTGATAAATTAAAAAAAATAAATTTAGATACCTTCATCTGGAGCCGATGAGCCCGTCAAAAGAAAGAATTTGTGCATTGAAGTTATGTGTTCAACATTTTCTCACAATAAAGCCAACCAAAATATACACGGGCATACTTTGGAAATACATGTAGGCTTTAAATTGCTTTTAAACTATTCAATGTAAATATCTAGAAATGTGCAGTTTTGCAGCAAACTCACATTTTCTCTCTCACAGGCTGCGGTCACCATCCCCCAGCTCCACAGCGCCCTCTGTTGATTCCCGGAGCTGTGCCCTTTCCCAGTCCCCCCTACACTTCCTGGTCCTGCTCTTCTGGGCTTGAGAAGAAATGGTCCTGTCCCATGACTGACTGCAGCTGTTCCTCCTTGTCGCTCTAGTTTGCTGATCTCCAGGATGATCCGGGGACTGGCACCCTGAGCTGTCTCAATTGTCAGGAGGTTCTGAACAGGTGGACGGAGGCCCCAGTGGGGCAGGACTCCAGCAGCCCCCTTGACATTGGCTGGCCCATGAGGGATCTGACCTCATCTTTTCAGCTGCCTTATTCCATCCCTAATGGGTAGCACCCCACCTCAACCATGCTATCCCAGTGTCTTTAACCTTAAGGTCCCTAATTCTAGGGCCCCCAGCCCAGCTGTAATTTTCAAGAACTATGATTAAAGGAGGTGGCCTTACACAGGGAGCTTGGTGCTCTGTGATGACCTAGAGGGGTGGGATGGCATGGGAGGGAGGCTTAAGAGGAAGGGGACATATGTATGTTGCTGTCATTGTTGCTGAGTTGCTAAGTCATGTTGGACTCTTTTGTGACCCCATGGACTGTAGCCCACCAGGCTCCTCTGTCCATGGGATTTCCCAGGCAAGAATACTGGAGTGGGTTGCCATTTCTCTCTCCAGGGGATCTTCCCAACCCAGGGACTGAATCTGCATTGGCAGGCAGATTCTTTGCCACTGAGCCATCAGGGAAGCCCTGGATATATCTATACTTACAGCTGATTCACATCACTGTACAGTGGGAACCAACACAACATTGGAAAGCAATTATCCTCCAATAAAAAAAAAAGAAAAGGAGGTGGCCTTGATCCTTCTCTTTATCTCATCCTAAGGCCCAAGCCCCCTCTCCCCTTCCTCCAAATTCTGATCAGGCAAGCAAGCTTTGTGGCTCAACACGAGATTGTCTTGGGGTCATTATTTTGGTTCTCACTGTTGGTTTTAAGGCATGGGACCCATCAAGTGGCCCCCTCACAATGGGGAGATTGCAAAAAATGATCTTACTTTACATAAAGGTTCATCATCAACCCCACCCCAATGCATCTTGCAGAGATGGGGGGTGGAGTGATGGTGTTCGGCGGGAGAAATGGGGTGCAGTTTCTGCAGAGATGTTTTGCCTTTCAGAAAGGTTTTACAGGGGCTAGGTGGGCCCACAGGTAGAGTTGCTCTAAAAATGCAAGAAGTTTCCAGCTGTGGGCTCTCAGAGGCAAATCTGGAATAAAGGGAAGATCCTCCTATCATGATATATTACTAAAATCCAGTGAGGCAGCTGCTATACCAGCGACGTTTACAGCAGGAAGGGGGCAGGGCACCTCTCCTAGGCAGGGGTGAAGTGGGGTAGGGCTGAGGTTGGGCTGGGACTTGAAGAAGGAAGTCATGTCTGGAGAGAGGGGAGGGGCTTCCCAATTGGGGAAGAATGTTAGGGAGAGTCTGCCCTGAAAGGCAGGGCCTGTCTGGGAAAGAGTCGGGAGTGCCTGCCTGGCTGGACTGTGGAGTGGCTGGGGCTGGGGGAGGGAGATAATTCTGGAAAATGGGTTGCAGTCAGCTGTGAGGGCTTGAGTGCCTAGGTAAGGAGCATGGGCTTCTGTTGGCTTAATGGGACACTCTGAGAGTCTTTAAGTAGGAGAGTAACGTCACAGGATGTGTTTAACTTTTTTGTATATTGTCTCATTATGATCAGGACTCTTACAATGAATTATATGTTTTATAAAAGTTTCCACTTCTAACATGTTTTTAAAGTCACAGGGTGCACATCAATATCCCAGAACAAAAATTTCTGTGGGGTTTTATTTATATAACCAATAATTAAAAGTAGATCCATTCTATGGGTAGCTATTTTCATATAGCAACACAGTATATATTTTCATTTCTCTTGAATTATAAGCCCTGCTAAATAATTGTTAAGTCTGAGCAAACCTACCAAGACTATAGATTAATGCTTACTATTTTTATTTTCATTTCTCCCTTTTCCTTTTACATTTTCAATTAAAAAAAATTACTTTTGGTGGGAAGAACTTCACCCAGCAACTACTGACATGTACCTGTGCTTCCTGGGCATACAATATTTTCCTACTTCTGCACCGACACAGGCAAATAATTCAGTAAATTTTATGCTCTTAGAAACAGTAGCCAAGTTTCGGAATCAAAATACTTTCCCTGATCGTTCCCAGTTCAAATTCACCTTGAATATTGTTTGACTATTTCTAAAACTACCTATACTTCCATCCCTTTATTTTCACTTTTGATTTAAAAAAAAAAATCAAATTAAAAAAACTCAAATCTGCAGAAAAGTTGTGAAGATATTACCACAAATGCCTATATACCCTTCAATGCGATTCACTGGGTGTTAACATTTTACCTCTACACATATTTGAAAGCACACACACATATATACATACACACACACACAGTCCAACCTCACCTAGCATTTCCCTTTTTGCTTCTGAGCCACTTGAGAGTAAGTTGCAGATACTATAACTTTTCACCCTAAATACTTCAGCAAGTAACTTATAAGCGCAGGGAGATTCTTTTATATAATCACAATAATCAAATTTGGGAAATTCAACCTCAAAACAGTCATGCACATTCTTTCATCAAACTTCCATTATTCCCAATAATATCCTTTAAAGCATGTTTTTTCCCCAATCCAGTATCCAATTCAAGATCACTCATTTTATGTACTTTTCATTCTCTTTGATCCACTTTAATCTGGAAGTATTCCTTACGCTTTTGTGTTTTTCATGACATTGACATGTTTTAAGTTTACGGGGCCAGATGTTCTGTCACATGTTCCTCGACTTGGATGTGTCTGATTTTTGTCATGATTAGACCCACTTAATGACTCCGGACACTTAATGACTTCAGCAATACGTGAACCGTGAACTTCCAGATGTTCAAGCTGGTTTTAGAAAAGTCAGAGGAACCAGAGATCAAATTGCCAGCATCTGCTGGATCATTGAAAAAGCAAGAGAGTTCCAGAAAAACATCTATTTCTGCTTTATTGACTATGCCAAAGCCTTTGTCTGTGTGGATCACAATAAACTGGAAAATTCTTAAAGACATGGGAATACCAGACCATCTGACCTGTTTCTTGAGAAACCTGTATGCAGGTCAGGAAGCAACAGTTAGAACTGGACATGGAATGGAATATTACTTAGCCATTAAAAAGAATTCATTTGAATCAGTTCTACTGAGATGGATGAAACTGGAGCCCATTACACAGAGTGAAGTAAGCCAGAAAGATAAAGACCAATACATTACACTAACACATATATATGGAATTTAGAAAGATGGTAATGATACCCCTATACGCAAAACAGAAAAAGAGACACAGATGTACAGAACAGACTTGGGGACTCTGTGGGAGAAGGTGAGGGTGGGATGTTCTGAGAGAACAGCATTGAAACAAGTATACTATCAAGGATGAAACAGATCACCAGTCCAGGTTGGATGCATGAGACAAGTGCTCAGGGCTGGTGCACTGGGAAGACCCAGAGGGATGGGATGGGGAAGGAGGCAGGAGGGGGGATCGGGAAGGGGAACACATGTAAATCCATGGCTGATTCATGTCAATGTATGGCAAAAACCACTACAATATTGTAAAGTAATTAGCCTCCAACTAATAAAAATAAATGGGAAAAAAATGCGAAAAAAAAAAAAAAAAAAGAACTGGACATGGAACAAAAGACTGGTTCTAAATAGGAAAAGGAGTACATCAAGGCTGTATATTGTCACCCTCCTTATTTAACTTATATGCAGAGTACATCATGAGAAACATTGGGCTGGATGAAGCACAAGCTGGAATCAAGATTGCCGGGAGAAATATCAATAACCTCAGATTTGCAGATGACACCACCCTTATGGCAAAAAGTGAAGAGGAACTAAAAAGCCTCTTGATGAAAGTGAAAGAGGAGAGTGAAAAAGCTGGCTTAAAGCTTAACATTCAGAAAACTAAGACCATGGCATCTGGTCCCACCACTTCATGGGAAATAGATGGGGAAACAGTGTCAGACTTTATTTTGGGGGACTCCAAAATCACTGCAGGTGGTGACTGCAGCCATGAAATTAAAAGACGCTTACTCCTTGGAAGGAAAGTTATGACCAACCTAGATAGCATATTAAAAAGCAGAGACATTACTTTGCCAACAAAGGTCTGTCTAGTCAAGGCTATGGTTTTTCCAGTGGTCATGTATGGATGTGAGAGTTGGACTGTGAAGAAAGCTGAGCTCCAAAAAATTGATGCTTTTGAACTGTGGTGTTGGAGAAGACTCTTGAGAGTCCCTTGGACTGCAAGGAGATCCAGCCAGTCCATCCTAAAGGAGATCAGTCCTGGGTGTTCATTGGAAGGACTGATGCTGAAGCTGAAACTCCAATACTTTGGCCCCCTGATGCGAAGAGTTGACTCATTGGAAAAAACCCTGATGCTGGGAGGGATTGGGGGCAGGAGGAGAAGGGGACGACAGAGGATGAGATGGCTGAATGGCCTCACTGACTCGATGGACATGAGTTTGAGTAAACTCCGGGAGTTTGTGATGGACAGGGAGGCCTGACATGCTGTGATTCATGGGGTTGCCAAGAGTCGGACACAACTGAGTGACTGAACTGAACTGAACTGAATGACTCTGGGCAGAAATACTACAGAAACACTGTGCCCTGTGCAGTGCATCTACAGGAGGCATGTGAGTTGGTTGTCTCATTATTGGTGATGTTAACTTTGATCTTTTGGTTAAGGTTGTATTTCCACATCTCTCCACTGACAAGAAACACTTTCCTCTTTGCAACTAATAAATAATTTGGGAAAAGATTTAAGACTGTGTAAATATCTTGCTTCCCAATAAATTCTCACCCAATAATTTTAGCATTGAATTGCCAGGAGATCAACCAGTCAATCCTAAAGGAAATCAGTCCTGAATAGTCATTGCAAGGACTGATGCTGAAGCTCCAGTACTTCGGCCACCTGATGCGAAGAACTGGCTCATTGGAAAAGACCCTGATGCTGGGAAAGATTGAAGGCAGGAGGAGAAGGGGATGACAGAGGATGAGATGGTTGGATGGCATCACCAACTCAATGGACACGAGTTTCAGCAAGCTTCAGGAGATGGTGAAGGACAATGGAATCCTGGCATACTGCAGTCCATGGGGTTGCAAAGAGTTGGAGATGACTGAGCAACTGAACTGAACTGAATTTTAGCATCCATTGAGGATTTATTTTTTTGCCCAAATCCTCTGTTAGTATAATAGTTTCAAAATAGTGATTTTCTTACTTATTTCTTCTACACTTACTATCTGATGTGATGATGAGCTCTCCTTTCACATACCATTTCCTATCCCATAATTACTTACCTATCTGTCTATATGTTTGTATTTGTAAGTGTTGGTATGGGCTACCGACACTTTGAATAGGATATATTATAATCTTTTACATTTATTATTTATGTCGATACCCAAAATGTCCCTGGTTTTTCTAATAATAACTTTTTCACAGTGGCGTCTGTGGGTTGTTTTTTTTTTTTAATTGACTAGGGTATTTTCTATGAATTAAAAACTTTAACTCCCTTATTTTCTGGCCCCACAAGATGTTCCAGCCTCACCTGGTATTTCCTTGTCCTAGTCCTGGAATCAACCATTTTCCCAAGGAATGCTTGCTCGTTTTAGAGGAGAATGGTTTTTAGAAACCAAGATTTTAGGTGCTGGGTCTGGTAGAGAATGTATTTTATCAATAGGAAAACCAAATGAAAGGCAGGTCATGTAGGGGCAGCTGCACAGGGACAAAAGCCTTCTCCTGTCTTTCTTGTCTCTACCTGGCGGGGCCTCCGATATGAACATCTTTCACTCACCACACTTGCTTCCCTGAGACAAGCTGGATGAGAGAGGCCCAAACACAGAAGTGATGGAATATTCTTTGTGGCCTCCTACCTTCTTTTGCTGCCTCCTGGGTTCCCATCTTTGGTGAACTTGAGAGCTTGTCCTGCTCTGGAACTTTCCAACCTTCCCTATACCCCCAAAATTTACCCCGCTCCTACCATTTTCCAACATATTCCATTCTTTGGAAATAGAAGAAAAGGGTTTGGACTCAAACTCTGGTTCCTCTACCTGTGTGTCCACGAGCAAGTTAATGATTTTGGGCCTCAGTTTCCTTATCCTTAAAAGGCAGGAATCATCTATAATATCATAAACTAAAATGGAAATGTTTTGCAAACCCTAAAACCTCCATAAAGATGTGAGGAGCTGTTATTACTGTAAACGAAATCCTTTGGTGTGTTAATAGCTCCATGAGTTAATGTTCCCAAGTTAACAAGGCAGCCTGAAGAAATGGGAATCACTTTGAAGCCAGAGAGATCCAATCTACCATTAATTGTTTGTGTGGCCTTGGGCAAAGTCACTTAGCCTCTCTGGGTCTCAGTTTCTTCATCTGTAAAATGGGATAACAATACCTTACTTTGTAGTTTGTTTCTGGGTGTCTGCTGAGCCACAGGGCTTCCTGGATTAACCAGGGCTGCCATGGGAGGTAGAAGGGAGTGAGGATTGAACATTGGGGCAAGAGGGCATGAGAAAGTGATTCTCAATCATGGCTGTACATTAGAATAACATGGAGAACTTTTAAAAACTCCCAGCTCCCAGGATGCACCAGAGGCCAATTATAATAGAATCTTTAGGTGGTCAGTCTAGGCATCACTAATTTTTAAAGCTCCCCCTGTGACTCCAATGTTAAGTGAGCTAATAAATATAACTCTTGCTGTCCCTTCTCTTCCTTTGGGACCATGGCCGAAAAGGGTAGCTAACGATGGCAATGGTAGGTCTGGGGCAAGTGGTGAAGAAGGCATTTTTAAGCCTTTCAGATCTCTTCAAACACTAGCACCCATGCACGGGGGCTACCTCTTTCCTAAGTGTATTTCAGTTGAACTTCAGTGACATTATTTGAAAGCTAGAAACGTCTGCTTGCAGCACCGTGTTGATGTACTTCCCCCTCTCCCCAAGTACAAAGGCTCTTACTTTTAAAAACTCTCCTTAATGATAGTGATACCAAAATGATGTTGACATTGCCTGCTCAAAACATCAACAGTACACTTATATGTATAATAAGCACATTATGCATGTAATCTGGGGTTAGCCAGAGACTTGTCATCTTGACCACATGTTGTGCTGTCAGGCAGAGGCTTCTAGAAGACCACATGGGTGCCCCCCAGTCATGCCCTTCCATGCTGGGCTGGAGCCTGGCCCACATTTGAATAATTTGTGTTTGGGAATTACAATGAAGCTTTGGGTTTATGTTCTTGTAGTGCATTTTTTGGAGTGGCTGTATTGAGTGCCTCTGCCCTCAAAGACAGGGGGCAGCGTCCCATGACTTTGTCAAAAGGGTGGTGGAAACAGCCAGAGCCAAGATCCAAGAGTCTTGGTTATTAAAGTTCCTCGCTTCTCCCTTGAGCAGATGTCTTTGGTTTCTGGAGGTAAATGCCTGGTTTTGCCTGCAGTGAGGCCAGCTGGGTAAATCCTGGGATAAATAGTGAAGGTAGCTCTCAAACTGTCCAGGTGACAGAAAATCTGGAGGTTGTGGCACTTTCAGTTACTGTGCATTGACTACCTACTATGTGCCTGGTGGTTCGCGTGCACTCTTATGTCTCACTGGCTCTATACCCTTCAGGATAGACATCATCCCTACTTATTCTCCAATAATAAAACCAAGGCCCTGAGAAGCGAAATAAGTTCCCCAAAGTTACACAGCTAGTAAGTAGCAAGACTGGAAACCAGGGCTGACTGACAGATGCCACTCTCAACATTAAACTATACTATTCCATGAGGCCCAAATTATCAGCTCTACCACCTCCTCTGGCTGGAGGAGGATAAGATTCATGAACAAGTCCTCAGTTCAGTTCAGTCGCTCAGTCGTGTCCAACTCTTTGCGACCCCATGAATCACAGCACGCCAGGCCTCCCTGTCCATCACCAACTCCCGAAGTCTACTCAAACTCACGCCCATCGAGTCGGTGATGCCATCCAGCCATCTCATCCTCTGTCGTCCCCTTCTCCTCCTGCCCCCAATCCCTCCCGGCATCAGGGTCTTTTCCAATGAGTCAACTCTTAACATGAAGTGGCCAAAGTACTGGAGTTTCAGCTTCAGCATCAGTCCTTCTGATGAACAAGTCTTACCTCTCCACAAAACCATCAAGCTGAGAGATTATACTTGTAGAAGTCCTGCCCTCCTTTCAGGAAGATTTCCTGTTATCTCTGTGACCACCACCATGCAGATGTGACAATAATTACATAGCAGGCAGCAAGGAAAGCATTTCTCTCACTCTGCCCTCAGGGCACTTCACAGCCTTCTCTGGAAACTCATTGTGTGGATACATCGAGAACATACCACAGGCCATCAAGACACGGCTCTGGCTTTCACACTTTGTATGCACACTCTACTTTTGTTTCCGTCCATTCCTGGTTCCCCTGGTTAGTAGAGGCCAAAGTTGTAAGGAGTTTATCTTAAAATCTAGTCTTGGTTTTAAAAATTCTGGCTCATAGAATCTTACATTCACAGAATTTTAAAGTTGGGAAGGATGCTAAGGATTACCCAATTAAACAGAATAGAGAACCCAGAAATAAACCCACACACTCACAGTCAATCAATCTTCAACAAAGGAGGCAAAAATATACAATGGAAAAAAGACAGTCTCTTTAGCAAGTGGTGTTGGGAAAGCCGGACAGCTGCATGTAAATCAACGAAGTTAGAATACTCTTTCATACCATACACAGAAACAAACTCAAAATGGCTTAAAGACTTAAATATAAGACATGACACCATAAAACTCCTAGAAGAGAACATAGGCAAAGCATTCTCTGACATAAATTGCAGCAACACTTTCCTAAATCAATCTCAGAAGGTAAAAGAAATAAAAGCAAAAATAAACAAATGGGACCTGACTGAACTTAAAAGTTCATGCATAGCAAAGGAAATCATAAACAAAATGAAAAGACAACTTATGGACTGGGAGAAGATGTTCATAAATGATGCGACTGACAAGGGCTTAATTCCCAAAACATACAAACAGCTCATACAACTCAACAATAAAACAATACTGGAGTGCTTGCCATTTCCATCTCCAGGGGATCTTCCTGACTCCAGGATCTAACCTGGGTCTCTTGCATTGCACACAGATTCTTCACTGTCTCAGCCACCACGGAAGCCCACAGTAAAACAAAGAACCCAATCGAAAAATGGGCAGAAGACCTAAATAGACATTTCTCCAAAGAAGACAAACATATGGCCACTAGGCACATGAAAACATGTTCAACATGTCTTACTATTAGAGAAAAGCAAATCAAAACTACAATAAACTATCACCTCACACAGTCAGAATGGTTTCATTAAAGTCTACAAATAACAAAGGCTGGGGAGGGTGTAGAGAAAATGAAACCCTCCTACACTGTTGGTGGGAATGTAAATTGGTGCAGCCACTATGAACAACAGTATGAAGATTCCTTAAAAAACCAAAAATAGAGCTACCATACGATCCAGCATTTATCTACAGAAAAACATGGTTTGAAAGAATATATGCATCCCAGTGTTCACTGCAGCACTATTTAAATAGTCAAGACATGGAAGCAACCTAATATATACATATATGTATGTATATATGTGTATATATATATATATATATATATATATGGAATATTACTCAGCCATAAAAATGAAATAATGCCATTTACAGCAACATGGATGGACCTAGAGATTATCATACTAAGTGAAGTCAGAGACAAGTATCATATGATATCACTTCTAAATAGAATCTAAAAAAATGATACACATGAACTTATTTAGAAAACAGAAACAGACAGACAGACATGGAAAACAAACTATGGTTACCAAAGGGAAAAGGGAAGAGGGAGGAAAAAATTAGGAGTATGGAATTAACAAATCTACATTACTATGTATAGCATAGATTAAAAAACAAGGGCCTACTGTAAAGCGCAGGGAACACCTGAAACAAACACAACATTATAAATGAACTACATTTCAACTTAAAAAAGGAACAAAACAAAACAAAAAAAAGATTACCCATTTAAATCTCCTTTATTTACAGTTGGGGAAACTGAGGTCTAGAGCTATTTAGACACCCACTAAGGTTACAATGTGAAATCAGTGGTCAGAACAAAATATCACGAGAAATTAAGTCATGCAATCCCTTTCCCCTTGTCAGTTTACCCCAGAATCTCATTCCTGTCTGACACTTTGATTGCTTTTCAAGAACCTACTTCTGGGATCCCCTTCATCAAGAGATGAGGCTAAGTGGGCAGGACCTGTGGGCAGGCATGATGGAGGGGACAGGAGATCACTTACCCTCAACCCCAGGCCACAGCTTGGGCTTCAATGCAGCCTGGAGAGATGCTGGTCACAAAGCAAGAACAACAGAGAACACCTTTGCCTTGAAAACCAGGAACATTTTGAGGGCACAACTCCATGTGGCAGGAGCGGGCCAGGGCATTTAGCAAAGCCCCTCAAATAGATGCCAATGTGAGGAAGTCCCAGTGGCAGGAGAATTCAGGACCTGGGTGCTGGCCCCCAGTCGCCTGGAGAACCAGCTCTGATCTGCTTGAGAGCTTTGGCCCCAGCAGAGCTCTGGCTTGTGCTCAGTGAACGGTTACTTTTGAAACCACCTGGGGAGCCTCATGAGGATCCCAGGTGTGTTTCTGAGGTTTCTCCTCCTCTTGAGGACAAAGACCAGTATTTCAATCCTATTCGACAGATTCAGTTCTAAACACCTTAAAGCTATTTCTTTTTTTAAAATCTAGTCTGTCTTTAAAATAAGAATCTTATTGACAAGATTCATGGGAAGTGTCATAGACTTTGAAGTCATTTCTATAGGAAGAGTTCCCCAAAGGCTTGGAACAGTGATTCTCAACCCCTGCTTGTTAGACCTGGTGAGATTTGAAAACCTCCCCGTTGCTCTGGCCCCGCCTGCATAATTCAATCAGAACCTCCGGAGGTCAACCACAGCAGTAGTTAAATCTCCCCAGGTGGTTCCAGTTCCAATGTGGCTGGTTATGACCCCCTGGTGGAATTAGAAGAGTCTCCCAGGCAACCTTTGGAAAGGACAGCAGGGGTCTGGATAGCTAAGCTCCCACGTGATTGCTCCAAACTATCCTTAAGCACAGGCTTCCCGGGTGGCTCAGACAGTAAAGAATCCATCTGTAATGCAGGAGACTCAGGTTCCATCCCTGGGTTGGGAAAATTCCCTGGAGAAGGAAAAGGCTACCCACTCCAGTATTCTTGCCTGGGGAATTCCATGGACAGAGGGGCTTGGCGAGCTACAGTCCATGGGGTCACAAAGAGTTGGACACAACTGAGGGACTAACATAAACACACATCCTTAAGCACCTTGTTGGTCCAGTTAACCCCTGACAGTGGGGCACACCTAAGTTCATTTCACTGCTCTGACTTGATTTAGATGCAGTCAGACACAAGAACTGTGCTTTATAGTCCTAGATGGTAGCTTACAGACAGCTTCAGCCTGTTACAGATTTGAGGTGAAAAAGGAAGAAAGAAACCGCCTGTAACAAAACAAAGTGTCTTGCCATCATTCCACTGGTTGGTCCTAAGGTTGCTCTCTCTGTCTCTTCCTCATTGCTGCTGGAAAAATCCAGATGTTGTTGGTGATCTTGAGAAAGTGGCTTTGAAGCTTAGAAACAATAAATAACTTTTCCAAGATTACCAGACTCATGGGCATTACTCCTATCTGTAAAATGGGAATAACACTGACCTCATAGCACTGGAGGAAGGAGTGAATGAAATTATGTTGGTTAAACTCCTGGCCCAGTGCCCTCCCACTAAATAGTAGCTAATGTTTGAATTTGCTGACTGGTCAGACCCTTCATTATAAAGAAAAAAGACTCAAAAAAGTTTGTTTTTAAAGATGATAATTTATACCTTGTATTTTAATGTGCATAAGAAAGGTGAAGAATTTCCAGGTCTTCACTTTCAAGAATACTTAGCTCACAGTAACTTATGATGGTAATGATCCTCTGGTGGATGTTGATGCAACATTACCCCTAACATTTTAATGTGTGTGTGCGCGTGCGCGAGTATATGTTTGTGTTTGAATGTGTGTGGGCCTGTGTGCTCAGTCGCTTAGTGGTGTCTAACTCTTTGTGACCCCATGCACTGTAGCCCGCCAGGCTTCTCTATCCATGGAATTTTCTAGGCAAGAATACTGGAGAAGGTTGCCATTTCCTACTCCAGGGTATCTTCCCTACCTAGGGATCAAACCCACATCTCTTGCATCTCCTGCATTTGGCAGGCAGGTTCTTTACCACTGTGTCACCTGGGAAGCCTAACGTTTCAGTATTATAATAGAAATCGGAAACTGTAAAAATCTTTAAAGACACCATCTTTCATGATCGAAAGAAAGAATTCACGTGTTTGATGTACTTTCAGGTTCTGACTGCTTTTAAAGTCAGGCACAGGGCTTCCCTGGGGGCTCCGTGGTAAAGAACCTGCCTGCCAATGCAGGAGACACAGGCTTGATTCCTGATCTGGGAAGATCTCACAAGCTTTGGAGCAACTAAGCCCGAGAGCCACAACTTTTGAGCCTGTGCTCTAGAGCTTGGGAACCACAACTATGTGTGCTAGAGTCCATGCTCCACAACAAGAGAAGCCACTGCAATGAGAAGCCTGGCTGCAACGAAAGAAAAGCCTGCTCAGCAGCAAAGACCCAGCACAGCCAAAAATAAATAAACTTTTTTTTTTTTAAGTCAGGCACAATAGAACTCAGGGGAAGAGATCCACCATCAACAATAGTTATAACCCTAACACGTATAATATGCTTTAGTGTTCAAAGCATTTCCCATATTCAATGCAGTAACCTTAGAAGAAAGGCAAGGGAGCCTTATACCCATTTTACAGATAAAGAAACTGTGGGCTAAAGGTACTCAACAGAGCTAGGTCTGAAATCTCTGCTATTTCCAAGAAAGCACACTGATTCCGTAGTTAAAAGAGGAGAGATTGAGTCCACTCAGAAACTATGTACAGTTTATTCACTATTTACTACTACAGGCCAGGCACTGGGTGTTGGGAAGGACGGTGAATGCAGTGGACGTGGTGTTGTCCCCCTGGAGCCCACAGTTAATGGAGCTGATGAGCACAGTCACTCTCCATCTCCAATTTGTTCCTCTGCTCAGGGTGGCTGCACTTTCCAGCGTCACCTTAGCAATGTGTCTATGCATAAGCTCCAGAAAAGGCAGCTACTTCTGCTCATCAGGCAAACACAGGTCTCCTCCAAGCCCCTGGCTGATGGCATGTCATTCCGTTTGGCCAGCTGGTGCCCTCATATGAGCGTGATCAGAGCCCCACACATGCCATCTCTCACCTCTCAGACGCTTGCGATCTGTGGGCCACACAGAGCCCAGGCGCCCCAGGCCTGTCCCCACTTGCGGCTCCAAAGCTAACAGCACAGCCTCCTTGGCAGGCGTTTTCTTCGCCACAGGTTGGATCACAGAGCTCTGGCCTAGGGCCCGCGGGCTTGTGTGTCAGGTGTCAGAGGTAGAATAGTGAAGGAGAGGGAGGGTGGGGAGCTATTTTCAGCTTGTTCCAATGGCTTAAAACACCAGCTTCTCTTGTGCCTTATTTAAGTGAACAGTCTTGACCTAAAAAAAGTCAAAGCTGTGACTCAGTTGAGCTCCTGAGTTGCTCAAACCACCCTGGGCTCCTGTCTGGGGCTATTATGAACAACTTCTTTGGCTGGTCTGAGGTGGACACTGTGTTTAGGCCACTGAAAGAGCTTTTGGAAACCATCCCCCTGGATTTGGGGCCCAGGATGGAAAACACTGTTTAGGATCCCAGTTTGCTGTTTTTGCCCACTCTTATTTTTAAATTGTGTGGGTGGGACTTGCCCATTCAAAGAAAAGTTCATTTCTAGCTTTTCAAAGCAGAGAAGATGGAACGTGTCGACATACCAAGGTGAGGCCAGGCTCACCAGATCCTACCTAAGGAACCACATGTGCTGTGTGTACCAGGAACACACTCCTTTGGGGAGAGGAACCACAAGGCAGGGCTGTGGTGGGGTAAACACGTCCATTTCAAACCTCTTCTCAATACCAGGCTGGCCTGAAGAAGCGTGCAGAATAGGGAGGGTTGGCCTCTGGTGTTCTGTGCTTCCCTCTCATCATTGCACAGCTCCTACTACCCTGGCCCCACTGTTGAGTCCCGTCTGTCTGTGTCTTCCTCTCCCAGACAATGCTCTGTGCTCCCAAATGAGCTCTTCGCCTCACCATACCTGTCTCATCAAACTATTGCTTTGTATTCATGTAGCACCCCAGTAACAGGAGGAAAGTGTTCTAGTGTCCAGCCTGCCTGGGTGCAGAATCTAAGTGGGATGCACAGACAAGAGGTGGCCTGGTGCGAGGGCAAATGCAGGGGTTCTGAGACTTGGTTCGATTCCTATTCATGCTGTTTCCTGACCAGGTGATCGTAGTCTAAGGCTCTTCACCTCTTTGGGCCTCAGTTTCCTTTTCTGTGACAACTTCATGGGGCATCAACCTACAGAAACATCTCTATAAATGGTTTCAGCAAATACAAATACAAGCAATAATGATGGGCTTTGGAATCAGCCTTTGGTGGTGATGTCAGTGCTAATGTCACCCAAGCACGCCCTCCTACACCAACAGACTTGACTAAGTTATAGTCAAACAGTGATGGCAGTGATGCTCTTATGCACACGTGTAGTACGTGCAGAGCAGGCTCTGTAGCCCGACTATTTGACTCGTATCTGAAGGCTTCCAATTCCTGGCTGAGTGATCTTGGGCTGGTATCCCGGTTCCCTTTTCTAGAAATGAGGGCAGGGCTTCCTTGGTGGCTTAGTGGTAAAGAATCTGCCGGCCAATGCAAGAGACATGGGTTCAATCCCTGGTCTGGGATTTCAGATGCCAGACTATGAAAGCCTGTGCACCACAATTACGAAGCCTGCGCTCGAGAGTCCAGAAACTGCAACTGCTGAGTCCATGCACTGCAGCTACAGAAGCCTGGGAGCCCTAGAGCTCATGCTCCACACCAGGAGAAGTCACTGAAATGAGAAGCCCAAGCAACACAGCTAGAGAGTAGCCCCCACTCTCCACAACTAGAGAAAAGCCCAAGCAGCAACGAAGAACCAGCACAGTCAAGTAAATAAATAAATAAAAATTTAAGAAAAAGAAATGAGGATAATGAGTGTTCCTCCCTCGCCCCTCCTCTGCTTCACAGTGAGGTTATAAAGATTAAATGAGCTGATTCATGTAAAGCTCTTGGAACAGTGCCTGGCATCAAGAAAGCATTCAATAAATATTCTTATAACTAGCAGTTTTACGTTTGAAGAGAATGCTCAGATGGGTTATCTGATTTGCATTTGGTTCCTAAACATGCTGGGACAGGCAGAGAATCATATCATTTTATGAGTAAGGAAATTGAGATTCAAATGGATGAACTATCTCACCTGGAACAGAGTCCAGGTTTTCTGACCCCCCAAACCAGTGCTCTTTCTCTGCCGTATGGGCAAAAGTACCTTAAAACTAAATAACAAGGGGTCATGACACTCAAATCAGAGGTCAATGTTATTGTAAATTCTTGTCAAGGCTAGATAAAATCAAGCAAAGGTTTCAATGTGGCTTTTGAGTGGTTCCCCAGCCCAATGCTTGTAGCTTTCCAGAGCTGCCAAGGCAGACGTGACCTGCCAGGTGACAATGGTTCTGTAAAAATAACTTCAGGGGGATGATAAATTTCCCCAAAGAAGACTCATGGGAACAGTCTGAGCTCTTTCTGAGTTGCCCTAAGGTAGGAGAGTTCAGAAGGGCAGCTGAATTCCTCCATCCAGCTGTAGTGAGGGACTTTCTTCACTGGATTTTCAGCTGCTCTTATTAAATTCCCATTCCAATTTAAAATTAAAAATTTAAAAAAAAATCGGTTAAAGGCAGAATCCAATATCGCAACCTGAAAAGCAGTTCCAGAAATATAGTTGAGCAAATGCAGCCAGAGCCCTCTGCCTGCAGAAACATAGATGCAAAGCACTGATGCTTTCATTCTGGTCCCACCCTAGATCCAATGGGCCATCCAGCTGTCATTCTTCCAACATGTATGCATTCAGCTCTGACTCTTGAGGCCACCTCTTGAGTTACTTGTGGCTCATCGAGCAGGCATGGTTGGCCACAGCTAAGAACAGTAGCCTGGCGCCTCTCCTCAGGGGCAATCCTGACTCAGAGCCATAGCTTGGCCTCCTTGGTGTGCCCCTTCCCTCCCTCTTTCCCTTTTAATCTGGGTCAGTGTCTTCAGACATGGTGAGGATGGTGATTTCCTAAAGCACGGCTATTATTTTGTTTCCATATTTGGCCCACCTGGATGTCATGTGTTTAATTTCAAAGCATCATTGGAACCATTTTTTTTTTACCTCTGCTTCTTGGAAACAGAAGAGCTGCCTCTTGAGTCCTCCCCTGCCACGTACAAACGGTTCCACCCATACTTCCTCACCAAAAGAGCCCAGAATGATGCCTCCCGGTGGTCACTGTCTGGCAGCCACGCCCGAGTCACATGGCTCTTAGGAGCAAGGATGCCCTGAGCTCTTCTCCACTAATGACAGGTAGGGGAAGGTGGGGAATGCGGAAAGAGTGTCAGGCAAAGCAGTGAGCCCACAGCACTAGGAGACAGAGCTCCGGAGACAGGAGCTCCATGGGTCCTGTCCTCGCCCTGCCAGTAACTAACTTGCTCTCAGACCCCAGGCAAGCAGCTTCACTTTTCTTCTCTTCAGTTTATCTGCAGGGCTATAGGGCGGACCACTAGAAACAGAATGAGTAAAGTCACTCAGTCGTGTCCGACTCTCTGTGACCCCATGGACTGTAGCCTACCAGGCTCCTCCGTCCATGGGATTTTCCAGGCAAGAGTACTGGAAAATGATCCAGTACAAAGAGTACTGGAAAAACTCCAGGCTGGAGCAGGTTGCATTTCATGTGTTAAAAGGTTCCAGTCTTAGGGTTTCCCTGGTGGTCCAGTGGTTAAGAGTCCAGCTTGCAATGCAGAAGACATAGTTTCGATCCCTGGTCTGGGAAGATACCGCACGCCACAGAGAAACTCAGTCCATGTGCCACAACCACCAAGTTCACGTGCTGCAACTCTGAGACGGAAGCCTGCACACCTAGAACCTGTGCTCCATGACAAGAGAAGCCACGGCAATGAGAAGCCTGCGCACCGCAACTAGAGAGTAGCCCCCACTTGCCACAAGTAGGGAAAGCCTGAGCGCAGCAATGAAGACCCAGTGCAGCCAAAAATATCTACATAAATTAATTACATTTAAATTAGTTACCGTCCTACCTAAAAATTAGTTACTGTGGATGAAAGATTGCTCTAGGGGAGAGTCCTGCTGATTCAGATGCCTGAGTCCTACCAATTGCTTAATGCTTTTATGTGACTATGAAATAAGAGGAGCCGCCTCCACCATCTGGGGCTACAGGATCATGTCCAGACAGTTCTAAAAAGGGTTGAGAAACCCGTCACACAATAAGCTCATACAACGCACAGGGCAAGTATCAATACTTATAGATGAGAGATGATATGGCTCTTGGTGCCTCTTGTCATAAAAATGCTATATGGTTTTGAAATTTTTAGCAACAGTGTGTTAAAAGTCACCAGTATAAGAATATTCATTTGTGTATACAGGTCTTATGTGCTTTTTTTCTCATGGTTTGTGCATACATCTGTTTCTTGCTGTATTTATCCCACTTCACTTATTTTTATTAATTACTTTTTTGTTCCCATTTCCCTTGATAGTTCTCCCTTCAACTGGTCATAATTTAAAAATAAGATTAACAACAATGCAGAAATAGACTCATAGACATAGAAAACAAACAGGGTTACCAAAAGGGAAGGAGAGAGGGATAATCTGGGAGCTTGGGATTAACAGATACATACTACTCTATATAGAATAGATAAACAAGGACCCACTGTATAGCACAGGGAACTACATTCAATATCCTGTAATAAACCATAATGGAAAAAATATGAAAAAGAGTATGTGCATATATATGCATAACTGAATCACTTTGACATATACCTGAAACATTGTAAATCAACTATACTTCAGTTAAAAAAAAAACAATATTAACAACAATTCAAGTTTCATTGTTCTTTCCTGTGTTTATTGGAAGAGTTTTAAATACCCTGCTCTGATCTTTAAATGGAAGGGATAGAATATTTTATGAATGGTGAAACCATCAGGCAACAAAACTTATTTTCCACCAACATACTAGAATTCTGAAACTACTTGTAGGGAATTCTTTTTCAGATCCTCAATGAGAGCAAAATCTTTTAAGAGCAGGTTTTCGGAAACAGCCAGAAATGAGCTGGATTTGCCTCTGAAGCTTTAGCAGCTCTGTCCCTAGCACCCTCTAAGCAAACTTTCACATTCCTCTTCATGTCCGGAGCTAGCTCTCTAGGCTCCATTTTCTAAGACCCTCCCAGGCCTGCTTACTCAGCTGTGGGCTTGTGGTGAGACTGCCCTGTGGCCAGGGGAAGAGGGCACTCACCCTGGGCCTTCCACTTTATGGGGCTTACTCTAGACCTCCTCCAGCCCTGCCCTTCCCTATGGGGTGAGAAGTTCACCAGGGCAAGTGGCTGTGCTCCCGGCTGCCTGTGCCTCCCTGTAAGACCACTCTCAGGGTACCAGGGAGCCCCCATTCCCTGCGAAAGGGTCTCCAAGCCTAACTGCAATTTTTCAGATGGTACAGCTGCTGTGCTTCCCTCTGGCTAAGAGAGGGCTGAAGGAAGCCCCTTGTGTCAGTAGGGGGGTGGGGTTTCTCATATGTGGGGCTTGGGTGTGGAGCTGCATTCACCTTAAGGCTCCCTCATGGTGTGAGATAGAGCTAAGAGTGACAAGAAAATGTGGCAGGGGCACCTACAGGTCAGGGCGTTAGGGGCCGTGCCCCATTTTTGGACTTAGAACTTTGAGGAGTGTAAATATTCTAAAGCTGAGCCTGGCACTCCATCTGGTTACAAAGGTATATTTGTCAAGGTAGGCAAATAGGTCATATTTTATTTCACTTTTTTTTAAATTTCACTTTTTGTTAGCTTGATTTATCACCTTCAAACACGGAGGCTTATGGACTGTGGCATCTATACTCTAACCTTTGTATGTGAAGGCGGCTCAAGCTGGGGCAGGCCTCTTTGGCTTAGTAACTACCTCTCAGCCCAGCCCTGTTGGAAGACCCCCAGCTTCACCCCAGATCCTGATTTATGGCTCCCACAAGGCCCAGAGACAGCCCCACCCAGCTCTGGTGGAGTTCTGGTTCCACAAGTGGGAACCAAACCTGGTGAATCAGGCTGGGGCTTGAACTAGATCATTGCCTTTATTTGCTGCAAGATGCCACAGACAATTAAGGGGGAGGCTGCCTCTTCAAGGTGGCTACATAGGAGATCTGGGGCACAGGGAGCATGATAGGTGGAGGGAGCTGAAGGTGGTTGGGGCTCTACCAAAATTTAAAGTTGAGAGATCAGGTGAGTCAGAGCAGGAGAGAACAAAGCCCAGATCCAGAGCAAGACCATAATGGAGGCCTTGAAAGCCCACTGCAGAGTCAGTTATAGGAGAATCAGCTGACCAGTGGATGAAGGGTAGTCGTACCTGCTTAGGTCTGAATGTTTATGTCTCCGTGAAATTCACATGCTAGGTCCCAGCACCTAGGGTGATGATATAAAGAGGTGGGGCCTTTAGGAAGTAATTAGGTCATGGGGGTAGAGCCCTCGTGGTTGAGTTCCTGCTATTATAAAAGAGACCTAGAGGGACTTCCCTGGTGGCCTAATGGTTAAGAGTCCACCTTCCAATGCAGGAGATGTGGGTTTATTCCCTGGTCAGATAACTAAGATCCGATATACCACAGGGCAACTAAGTGCTACAACTACTGGGCCCGCATGCCACAACTAGGGTCCCTGTGCCACCATGGAAGATCCTGCATGACACAATGAAGATCCTGTGTGCGACAACTAAGGCCAACACTGTTGAATGAATAATTTTTAAAAGAGAGAGAGAGACCTAAAGAACTTGCTTGCCCCTTTCTCCATGCATGGACACAGCAAGAAACTCCCAGTCATGAACCAGGAGGGGGTCCCTCACCAGATCACCACCATGCTGGCACCCTGATTTTGGATTTCCACCCTCCACAATGGTGAGAAATAAGATTCTGTTGCTTAAGACAATTTCTCCAAAGAAGACATACACAATTTCTCCAATAAACATGAAAAGATGCTCAACATCGCTCCTTATTAGAGAAATGCAAATCAAAACTACAATGAGATATCACCTCACACTAATCAGAATGGCCAAAAAGTCTACAAGCAATAAATGCTGGAGAGGCTATGGAGAAAAAGAATCCTCTTGTACTGTTAGTGGCAGTTTAAATCGGTACAGCCACTATGGAGAACAGTATGGAGATTCCTTAACAAACTAGGAATAAAACTACCATGTGCATGTATGCATGCTGTGCTAAGCTGCTTCCGTCGTGTCTGACTCTTTGCAACGCTATGGACTGTAGCCTGCCAGGCTCCTCCGCCCACAGGGATTCTCCAGGCAAGAACACTGGAGTGGGTTGCCATGCCCTTCTCCAGGGGATCTTCCTGACCCAGGAGACCCTCATCTCCTGCGGCTCCTGCATCGCAAGCAGATTCTTTATCACTGAGCCACTGCTGCTGCTAAGTCACTTCAGTCGTGTCCGACTCTGTGCGACCCCATAGACAGCAGCCCACCAGGCTCCTCTGTCCCTGGGATTCTCCAGGCAAGAACACTGGAGTGGGTTGCCATTTCCTTCCCCAGTGCATGGAAGTGAAAAGTGAAAGTGAGGTCGCTCAGTCACGTCTGACTCTTAGCGACCTCATGGACTGCAGCCTACCAGGCTCCTCCGTCCATGGGATTTTCCAAGCAAGAGTACTGGAGTGGGGTGCCAGTGAGCCACTGGGGAAGCTCGAAACTACCGTATGACCCAGAAATCCCATGACTGGGCATATATCCTGAGAAAACCACAATTCAAAGAGACATATGTACTCCAATGCCCACTGCAGCATTATTGACAACAGCCAGAACATGGAAGGAATCTAGATGTTCATCGATAGGTGAATGGAAAAAGAAGTTGTGGTACATATACACAATGGAATATTACTCAGTCATAAAAAAGGAAGGCATTTGACTCAGCTCTAATGAGGCGAATGAACCTAGAGCCTGTTATACAGAGTGAAGTGAGTCAGAAAGAGAAAAACAAATATTGTTTATCTACACATATACGTGGAATACTGATGAACCTATTTACAAAGAAGTGGAGATGCAGGGAACAGATTGGTGGACATTGCAGAGGGAGGAGAAGGTAGGACAAATTGCAAAAGCGGCATTGACATATATACACTGTGATGTATAAAACAGATAGCTGGTGGGAAGCTGTTGTATATCACGGAGCCAAGCTTGGCACTGTGTGACCACCTACAGCAATGGAACAGGTGTGGGGAGGGAGGAGATACACATATAATTGGGACTGATTCCTGTTGATGTATGGCAGACACCACCACATTGTAAAGCAATTATTCTCCACTAAAAAAAAAAAATTATTAAAAAGAGATTTCTGTTGTGTAGAAGCTACCGGGGCTGTGGTTCAGCAGTCCGAATGGACTGAGCTAGTACCCTTTTGGAAATGTGTTTCCCAACAGGCCTCTGGTGGGGAGCTCTGCAGGGGTGGGAAGGAGCCCTCAGTCTGGGGTGGGGCAGAGATCCAGGGACTGTGCTGTGACAGCAGATTCACGGAGGCCTTCCGCGGAGGCGGGTTCAGCACTGCAGCACTTCCTCCAGCCTGGCACCCCGTTCTCTTGGGGGTCTCCGCAGGCTCTGAGATGGGGAGTCCCACGTCAACACGAGTGACGTGGGGACTGAGCACATGGAGTGAGGCACTGAAGCAGAGGACAGCTTCAGCTGGCAGGGGGTGAAGTGCCAGTTTCTCCAAACGCATTCCTGACTGCCCTCTCTCTTGCTGGAGTGCTCGTGGCTGACGAGTCTGGACCATACATTTCTTCCTTCACTCCGCCTAGAGTCCCCTCTACAGGGAGGTATCGCTTTCCTCCAATAGGGGTGAATAAGGCCTGACATTCCAGTGGGGATGATGGATAAGAAAGAAACAGATACACATATAACGTTTCAGGGAGGAATCCTGCCCTAAAAGCAGCAATCTTTTTGGCACCACGGACTGGTTTCATGGAAGGCATTTTTTCCACAAATATGGGTAGGGGATGGTTTTGGCTTCGCCTACCACTCACTTCCTGCTGAGCAGCCTAATTTCTAACAGGCCACAGACTTGTACCCCTGCTCTAGAGGACATAAAGCAAGGAGTAAGGAGAAGGCAATGGCAACCCACTCCAGTACTCTTGTCTGGAAAATCCCATAGATGGAGGAGCCTGGGAGGCTGCAGTCCATGGGGTCGCGAAGAGTTGGACACGACTGGGCTACTTAACTTTCACTTTTCACTTTCATGCATTGGAGAAGGAAATGGCAACCCACTCCAGTGTTCTTGCCTGGAGAATCCCAGGGACGGAGGAGCCTAGTAGGCTATCTATGGGGTTGCACGGAGTTGGACACGACTGAAGCGACTTAGCAGCAGCAAGGATAGAAGGTGATGAGAGGAGGGGCAATCTTAGACGGAGTGGGTAGGGAAGAGATCATGGAAGGCTTCTCTGAGGAGGTGACGTCTGAGCAGAGGCCCAAGAAAGTGAAGGACTACACAGGCACTGGGGAGAGGAGCATCACTGGATGAACACCTTGTGGGCAGAGCAGAGTGAAGCGAGTGATGGGGGGAGGGTGGTAGAAATGAGAACAGAGAGGTAGCCAGGGCCTGGCGCACATAGGGCCTCACCGGCTGTGGCAGAGACTTTGGGCTTTATTTCTTGTGATAGGATGTTGTTGAAATGTTTGAAGCTGAGCAATGATCTAACATGACGCACAGGGAGGGGGATCCCTGGGACTGCTTTGTAGACTGCAGTGGACAGAGGGGCCCAGGTTAGAGCCTGGAGGCTCCTACACATCTCCAAGTCAGAGACACTGGCAGTGTAGACATTGTCAGATGTTCTCATCCGGGACTCCGGGAGTTCATGCACTGAGATGGAGGCGGGAACAGTGACAGAATATATATATATATCTTTATTTTCATTACCCTTCAACTAAATTTAACCTTCCCTTCATTTATCAATGTAGGCAACAAATCACATTAATATGAGCATTGCCTGTGACTTTGTCAACACTACTGATGTTTTCATATCACATTATATATAGTTACTGCAGGTCTAGAAACATTGTCTGTATTCATCACTACCTTGGAATTATAATAGTTATTAGACTTGTCACCAGCTTTTTTCATTTCATGTGGTAATAATAAAGCACATATATTTATATATCTAGTTTATTCTTTAAAATATTTTGATAACTGCATTTCAATATGATTGATTTCCTTTGTAATCCTCAGTACTTTATTTTAGGTATTTAAGAACATTATTTGGATACAGGGATTCATAGGTTCTGGTAAAAAAGGGTGCCAGGACAAGGTGGAAATAGTATATGTGGTGAGAAATGGTCAGGTTCTAGATATATTTTGCAGGGAAAGCTGGGAGAACTAGCTGATGGATTAAGTGTGGAATGAGAAGGAAGAGAAGGTGGCACTCCCGGGTCTCTGGCCTGAACAGGTGGGTGAAAACAGACGATTTTACAGAGAAGAGGCAGATGAGGGGTGGAAAGCAGGCTTGGAGGCAGGGAATGGAAAGTTCTGTTTGGGGTCTGTTGGTTATTGGACGTCCAAGAGCAGAAGTTCAGTAGACGGTTGTATAAATGAATCTTGGAGCTCAAGGGAGAAACTGGGGTTGCAGCCTCAAATGGGGAGGCATCAGCTTATAGTCTGTATTGAAAATCATAGGACTGGATGCAGGAAATACTACTGCATTCTTCTCAAGAACAGGACAGAGGTTAAGAAGAAAGAATGGTACCTACTATGGGCAGGCAGTTCTTTAAGCCTGGTCTTCCCCTACTAAGCAACACCTACTCTGGTCTAGCAGGCTGAAAAAACCTAGTATGATGGATCAAACCCCTCACATGAGGACCACAACAAAGAGGAGTTATCTGACCGGTATTGAGTCTGGTACCAGAAAGATGGGGCTTCCCACGTGGCTCAGTGGTAAAGAATCTGCCTGCCAATGCAGCAGACTCAGGAGACGTGGGTTTGATCCCTGGGTTGGGAAGATTCCTTGAAGGAGGAAACGGCAACCCTCTCCAGTATTCTTGCCTGGAGAATTCCATGGACAGAGGAGCCTGGTGGGCTACAGTCCACAGGGTCGCAAAGAAATAGACATGAAAAAGTGACTGAGCATGCATGCACACACCAGAAACATGAAACACATGAAGTTTCCTTGCATCTTCACAAGTGGAACATCTTTCCCCTAATTCAGATGTCTGCACGCCTGTGGAGCCCATGGTCATTTCACGTGCAATGGACTGCTCCAGCCACAATGTATTTCAGGCAGTGATTACTTTAGAAAGGTGGTAATTTAACCGCACAACCAGAGATGTGCTCATATATGATCGCTCATATTGATGCTAAACCTTAAACACTGTTTACCAGAAACCCAAGGGTGGTTAGTAATTTCATTTCAGACACGAACGCACAGAGCAGTCATGACCAATGTGACTGACTGGGCCTCAGTTTCCCTATCGATTAGCCAAACAGGTTTGACAAGGTATAGTGAACATCCCAAGGCTCTAAAATGAGGTTTCCCTTTTCTCTGAACATACTTCCCCTCTTGTGAGTGTCTCGTAATTCCAGGGAATGCTGCCATCCAGGAAAAGGCGGGGAGAGTTCCAGGTGACTGCACTGCTGTTCTTGGCTGGCTGCTCTGATTTCTGGGAAATTTTCTTACATTTAGGAGACTGCATCCTTTTTTCTTTCTTTCTTTTTTTAAATTGGAGTATAATTGCTTTACAATGTTGTGGTGGACCCCATCCTTTTTAAACTTTTCAATAAAAAAGGAAATTTTCAGAAATGACTAGAGAGATGGATTTCCTGATTATAGAACACTCTGAACAGAATACAAGAAGCCCAGAAGAATCCTTGATTTGAATCACCATAAGAGGATTTCTCAAGTAATTTGTATCACACAGCCCATAGTGTTTGCAAAGAAATAAAACATGATGTGCTGGAAAGAATGTGGGCTTTGGAGGCAGGAGACCTGGCCCCAGTGCCAGCACTGTTACTTTCCAGCTGGGCCTGATCGCACAAGGGCAAGTTTCTGATGATAAGCTACCCCTGGGTGCCTATGCGCCAGGCCCTTTACAGAAATGGTGTCTTCCCGGCATGATAGTCAACCCCATTTTACACATGAGGAAACATTACATACAGGTCACTGCAGTTCCCCAGCTTGTGGGTCAGGGCTAGGAGGATCAAGAAACCTTCTAGGAGGACCTTCTAGGAGGTCACCTAGAAGATTCTGCAGGGAGGCCTGAGGGAGAAAATGCCTGTGAAACACCTGGGATGTAATAGGTGCTCAGTGCACACCACTTTCTTCTCTTCTGGGGACTAAAACAGATGATCACTTTGATCACTTAATTCACCAGCATCAGAGCCATCGAAAATATCAGACCGTTATCCAGGACTCTACTCCATCACCAGGAAGCTTTGCAGGTTTGGCTTTCTCAGTCTTTGCCTCAGCACAGCTGCGCTCTGCCCTTGGGGCTCGGTCTGCGTGTGGGTGGAGCATTTTTACAGAGCTCAGAATCAGCTCACATCCACAGAGCACTCAGCCTGGGGCGAAGGACTACATCCAGCATCAAGGTGCCTTTTCTCACCTCATTCTTGGAGCAGCCCTGAGAGGGAGAGACAGCTGATAACTCTGTTCAGAGAAGAAGAAACTGAGTCTTAGAGAGGGCCAACCACTTTGCTAAGGTCACACACCTGGCTACCGGCAGTCAGGATTAGAAATGAGGTCAGCCTGACTCCTAAATTCTTCATGCCCCTGAGAAAATAGACATTTCTTTGGGCAAACTGGGGTTGGCTCATCTCCTCCCCGCTGTCTTCTTTAGCATCCCCACAACCCAGTAAAACAAAAACAAGCCCCAAATAGATTATTTCTAAAATGAAGATTCCCAAGTGTTTGGGAGGACCCAGGGCTTTAAGTAAACAGCCATTGTCCAAGGGAAAGCTCTATGTGTTACGTGGCAAAGGCCACGCAGTCATGCCCCCTGACTTACTAATTGCACCCCTGGGATTCTGCCGAAGTTATATTTAACATAAACAAAACTTCCACGAGTATATTTATCATGAAGTTATTTCAATATCTATTTAGAAACAACGTCAATGTCCAAAATAAGGAACTCCTGTGGCCCACTGTGCATCAACACAAGTGGATATTACATAGCCGTTACAATGATGATTACCTAGTTTGTACAGAAACAGATAAACATTTATAAATATTATCGTGTATGATTAAGTGAAAATAGCAAAGCATCAAATACATGTGCAGTGTGATTACAACTAAGCACAGTATATGTGTGTGTGGGCAAAGCCTGGGAAAGAATTACTGAAAATGTAAACAGCGCTGTTAGGCTGATAGAGCCAAGAAAGTGAAAGTTGCTCAGTCTTTGCGACCCCATGGACTGGGGCCTGCCAGTCTCTTCTGCCCATGAAATTCTTAAGGCAAGAATACTGGAGTGAGTAGCCATTCCCCTTCTCCAGCAGATCTCCCCAACCCAGGGATCAAACCCAGGTCTTCTACATTACAGATGGATTCTTTACCAGCTGAGCCACCAGGGAAACCCAAGAATACTGGAGTGGGGTAGCCTATCCCTTCTCCACGGAATCTTCCTGACCCAGGGCTCAAACTGGGGGTTTCCTGTATTGCAGGTGGATTTACCAGCTGAGCTGCTAGGGAAGAGGTGCTTTTATTTATTTTTAAGCAATTTTTGCTCACATTAAAAAAATTTCAAGCAATAAAGAAGGTATAAAGTTGAAAGTATTTGTATTATAAAATAGTAGTTCCTATCACATTTTCTTGTGCCCATTTCATGGATGTGTTTTTAAATTTAAAAAGATTCTTAATATATTTTAAACTATAACACAAGCAAAACAAGTCATTTCCTGCACAACAGCTGTTATGTCTTTCTTTCAGATCATTTGGATTCTTTTAGTAAGATTTGAATTTGGTTATTAACATTTTTTAATTTGAAAATTTTTCAGACATATGAAAAATTTAGAAAATAATGTAATGACCATATGTGTACCTACTACCCAGTATAAAAACAAAACACTTAAAATACAGCTTTATAGGTGTACAGTGTACACCTTCCTAATTCCATCTCCCTGTCCCACCCTGTCAGCGTCATGACTCTCCTGAATTTGCTGTTCATATTTTTCAACTTCCACCATGTATATAAAGCTCTCAAAAATATTTGCTCTTGTTTTGCATGTTTGAAACTTGTCTATAAATTTCTGCAACTTGCTTGTTTTGCTCAATATACTTTTTATGAGGATTGTCCATACTGGTACAAGTTGTTTATTCATTTTTTGCTGCTGTTTACTATTCCTGTGTATGAATGGAGCATCCCTGTTGGTGTCTTACCCACATCCATTCTCTCCATGATCCCCATTTCCCTGCCCACAGGCCTGGCTCCCCACTGCCATCACCTCACATCAGGAACCTTTACATTGTTTCTGGGAGTTTCTGGGTAGGATTCAGGTCTGGGTGGCTGCCCACAGTAGTGACTGGCTTGGTAATTGCCTTAGGCCCTCTTCTCCAGAAGCTGATGCTGACCCAGAACTTGGGGCACAAAGTGTTTATTAGGAATCAACACCTGCAAAAGGAAGTGGGGAGGAAGCAGGATCAGGCAGAGGGAAAAACAGAACTGCAGTGTGGGCCTTGAAGCCTTGGCCGACCCCGCAGGGGGACCTGGGAGGGAGGGAGTGGTGGCCTGCAGAATAGCCCATGTAAGCCCCAAAGGGCTGGGTCTCAAGACCTCTGCCTCACTCAGTCCCTGGCTCTGGGCTGCCCTGGGGAGGATGTGACCTTGGGCCAGGCTGCTCAGATAGCTGAGGCAGACGCTGAAGCAGATAACGGCTGGAGGACCTGGCCCCAGCTGCTGGGCAGCAAGTGAAAGTGAAAGTCGCTCAGTCATGTCTGACTCTTTGTGACCCCATGGACTGTAGCCTGACAGGCTCCTCTGTCCATGGAATTCTCCAGGCAAGAATACTGGAGTGGGTTGCCATGCCCTTCTCCAAGGAATCTTCCTGATCCAGGGTTCAAACTCAGGTCTCTGGCATTGCAGGCAGATTGCTTACCAGGGCTGCAAGACCTTCCTAAAGGGAGCTCTGGGCAGTGTGCCCACGTGCACCACAAGAGCACACCTCTGTTCCTCTGTCACAAATCTGGGATCACCTCCCACACAAATTCCTTGTACTTGTGTCCTGTCTCAGGCTCTGCTCTGGGGGGAACTCACACCAAGACAGTGAATGTATCTCAGGGTACACATCCATTCTCCCATTAATGGACATCCCAGTTGTCTGCTATCTTTTGCTACTGCACACTATGCTGCACTAGACCTTTTTGTACCAGTCTCCTTTCATATATGCCGTGGGAGTTTTAAGATAAATACCTGGAGGCCGAGTTCTCGGAAAACAGGGTTACACATCTTCAAGTTTACCAGAGGTTGGACCAAGAGTTGGAAGTTAAGATTGAGGATAAGAATATGTTGGGAAGACAGCTTCATATTGAAAATGTTCTATATCATATACTTCATCACAGACAGATCTTCAGAACACTTCCTCTAGAGCAGAGGTTCTCAAAATTTAATGTGCACACAAATCCCCTGGAGATCTTGCTGTATTATAGATTCTGATCTGGTAAGTCTAGATTAGGACTTGAAATTCTGTATTTGTAAGCTTGTAGGTGCTGCCGCTGCTCCATGGACCTCACACTGAGTATCAGGCTCTAGAGAATAAGTCTGATTGGGGGGCTATAGAATATCAAAGCAAAAGATCCGTGGTTCTTTTTGACTACTGCCAATAGAATAGGGTAAAAAGAGATGGCCTACAGAAGGAAGTAACCTGTGGGCTAAACCATTAAGATATTATAAGTGTGGGATATTATACTACTAAAGGTCTAGGGATTCACCACTGATGGCTTTCGGGAGTAATGTCAATTCCAGGTTACACCTCACTATTTTCTTGGGGAAAGATAAAGACCAGTGTGGTCTTACAGGAGTAGGTCTGTCTTTAAATGTCAGCTTTTCTGTTGTTCTAGACATAATGTTTGACTGTCAGTTTGAAGATGCTATAACATTTATCTATAAAAACTGCCCAAGTCAGGTGGGTTTGTGCTTGAGTCCCCAAGCAGATAGACTTGCTTTGAGGATTTATTGCCATGGACCACCATAAGAGGTGGGAGAAGGAAATGGCAACCCACTCCAGTACTCTTGCCTGGAAAATCCCATGGACAGAGGAGCCCGAGAGGCTGCAGTCCATGGGGTCGCAAAGAGTCGGACATGACTGAGTGACTTCACCATATGGGAAGGTCTTCTGTTCATTTCCATCAGTGCAAAGGGACTTCTAGCATCAGTTAAAGAACTTGTTTCTATTCATGATGGTATAACAAAGATTGACTTTATCCTCCCATTCAAAACAATGAAAAAGACGGACAAAATATCGGAAACAATGGGAACACATGAGGGGAGCCCTACAATTACTTAGCTCATTGCCTGGAGAAAGTTTTCCATCTGTGACATATGGCAGGGAACCCAAGCAGAACCTGGGAGTCTCCCTGTGTTGGGTGAGCAGACATGGGGTGCAGGGCAGCCATGGCATCTACAGTTCATAGGGCAGAGTAGCAGAGGAGAGAGCTGCACACAAGGAGAATTCTGAAGATCTGCAGAGGGTCCTTCCTGAGTATTCATCTGAGTATTGACCAGCCCTGGCATGTGAAGACTTTTGCTTAAACCAAAGAAAGAACCACCCAACAGGATTTGAGGGAACAGGGTTCCGCACTCATAGTGCCAAGAACAATGCCTGCTCCCCACAGCCAGAGTAGAAAATCTCACAATTCAGGAGGCACTGATTAGAGCACCAAGGAGGGTCTCGTCTTGGGGGAAAAAATGAACTCTAAATTAAATCAACTCTGACCTGGCCTAATAAAACTGAAATATAAGACCTGAAATTAACAAACTGTTGGAGAGGAAGAGATTTTCCTCCACTTTTAGGTTCTTCTGGCTTGTTTAAGAATTAAATTGACATGAGACAGATTAAGAGGAGAAAAATTAAATGAAAGTTTGGTAACATGGGTATATGGGAGAGACCCAGGAAAACTGAGTAATTCACAGAAATAGCCTAAGCCCTCACCTTAAATACCATCTTCAGCTAAAGACAAAAGAGGATGTTGGGAGCAGTGGTTTGAGACTGCAGAGGGGAAGTAGGCAACTGACAATGAAGAAGAAAAAGCAACTGTTTGGAAAAGCCATGCAGAGATAATGGAACACTGGTCTTTAGGCCCTGCCTAGAGTTTTTCCTACCATCCTAGCCCATGTCTTTGCAGAGATCTCTGGTGATGGCTCTCATCCAGAAACAAACCCTTTATCTAAAAGTTTTTAGGGAGCTCAGGGAGGGGTCAAAATTTCTTCCTGAGTCTTTTGGGCCTTGATTGTTTTTGTTCAAAACAGTTCACATGCCAAAGAGACATTTTGGGTGGCGAGTTTTGCTCCCCTACAATACTGTTTCCAAGTAACTTAACTGCATTCCAGAACAAAGCTCAAGAATATTTACATGAATACAAAAATATTCAACATCCAACAAAGTAAAACTCAAAATGTTTGGCATCCCAACAAAAAGTACCAGGCATGCAAAAATGCAGAAAAATACAATTCAGAATGAGGAGAAAAATCAATCAAAAATCATCAAAGCTGACTTGAAGAATATAGATGATAGAATTCACATACAATAATATTTTTAAGTTATTATGACTACATTCCATATTTCAAGAAGATGGAGGAAAGACTCAACATAATATATAGACACATGAAAGATATAAAATAAACTCAAACTGAACTTTTAGAGATGAAAATGGTGATGTCCAAGATGAAAAATGCACTTGCTAATATTAATAGATTTTACATTGCAGAAAAAAAGAACAGTGAACATGAAGATAATAGCAACAGAAACAATCCAAAATTAAACTTAGAAAAAGACTAAAAAATGGGGATATCAGTGAACTGTGAGATAATTTTAACACTCACGTAAGGTAGAGATTGGAGTCCCTGAAATGGGAAGGGGGCAGGGAGCCAAAAATAACATTTGAGGACGTAATGGCCAAAAATGTTCTAAATTTTGTGAAAATTATAAACTCACAGATTGAAAGAAGCTCAATAAATCTCAAGCACAAAAACATGAAGAAAACATCACTAAGACATACCATAGTCAGGTTGCTTAAAGCCAGTGATAAAGAGAAAATCAAGAGAAGCTGAGAAAAAAAGATATATTATTACAGAGAAACAGAAATAAAAATGACAGATTTCTTGTCAGAAACAAAGTAAGCTAGAAGACAGTAGAATGATATCTTTAAAGTACTAAAAAGAAAGAAAAAACAGTCAAACTAGACTTCTATACCCAATGAAAATATCTTTCAAAAATGAAGATGGTCAAGAGAATAAGAAGACAAGCCACAAACAGGGAGAAAATATTTCCAAAAGACACAACTTGTTAAGGGCTGTTATCCAAAATATACAGAAAAACACTGAAAACTCAATAATATGAAAATAAACAATTCAATTAAAAAGTGGGTCAAAGACCTTAACATATACCTCACCAAATAAGTTATACAGATGGCAAATAAGCATATGAAAAACTGTTCCACATTTCATGTCAACTGCAAAATGTAAATTAAAACAATGAGATATCTCTATGCACTTATTAGAATGGCCAAAATCTGGAAGGCTGATGACGCCAAATGTTGGTGAGAATGAGGACAGCAGGAACTCTCATTCAAGTAGGATGTAAAATAGTACAGCTACTTTGGAAGACAGTTTGGTGGTTTCTTACAAAACCAAACATACTCTTACCACATGATCTAGCAGTCATACACTTTGGTATTTACCCAAAGGCGTTGAAAACTTATGTCCTCAAAACCTTCCACGTGGATGTTTTAATAGCTTTATTCATAACTGTCAAAACTTGGAAGCAATCAAGATGTCCTTCAAAAGATGAACGGATAAACTGTGGTACCTGTAGACAATGTAATATTATTCAGTGTTAAAAAGAAACAGGATATTGAGGCATAAAAAAAATTAAAATATTACTGAGTGAATGAAGCCAGTGTGAAAAGGCTATGGACTATATAATTCCAACCGTGACTTTCTGGAAAAGGAAAAACTACAAAGATAGTAAAGAGATCAGTGATTGTCAGAGGTGGGGGAAGGGGTAAAGAAACAATAAGCAGAGTACAGAGGGTTTTGAGAACAGTGAAAATACTTTGTATGATACTATAATGGTGGATGGGCCTTCCCTCGTGGCTCAGTTAGTAAAGAATCTGCCTGCAACGTAGGAGACCTGGGTTTGATCCTTGGCTCAGGAAGATCCCCTGGAGAAGGAAATGGCAACCCACTTCAGTATTCATACCTGGGAAATGGACAGAGAAGCCTAGCAGGCTACAGTCCATGGGGTCTCAAGAGCTGGACATGACCTAGAGACTAAACCACCATAATGGTGGATACATATCATCATGCATTTGTCTAAAACTATATAACCTGCATCACCCTGAATGAACCCTAAGGTGAAATGTGGGCTTTGGGTGATTATGATGTGTCAGTGTAGGTTTATCAATTGCAACAAATGTACCATTTCATTGGGGGTGTTGATAATGGGGGACACTATGTACGTGTGGAGGCAAGGAGTACATGGGAAATCTCTGCACCTTTCTCTTAGTTTTGATGTGAACCTAAAACTGCTCTAAAAAAAAACAAAATATTTTTTTAAAAGGAATTATAAGAGGAAAAAAAGGGAGTTAGGGGACATACTTTTTCCGATATATAAAAACTAAAGAATTCATCACCAGTCCCTGGTGGCTTAGAGGGTAAAGCATCTGCCTGCAATGCAGGAGACCCAGGTTTGATCCCTGGGTCAGGAAGATCCCCTGGAGAAGGAAATGGCAATCCACTCCAGTATTCTTGCCTGGAGAATCCCATGGACAGAGGAGCCTGGCAAGCTACAATCCATGGGGTCACAAGAGTTAGACACAACTTAGCGACTATACCACCACCACCACTTATTCTATCAGGAATGTTACTGGAAGTCTGACAAGCAGAGGGAAAATGATAGCAGAGGGAATCTAGGTCTACATAAAGGAATAGTGTCAGAAATTACACTACATGGGTAATGTTTTTTTGGTCGTGTCATGTGGCTTGTGGGATCTTAGTTCCCTGACCAGGGAGCAAATCTGTGCCCCTTGCAGTGGAAGTGCTGAGTCCTAACCACTGGACCGCCAGGAAATTCCCTAGATAGGTAATTTAAAGATCTTTTCTTTTCTAAATCTCTTTAAAAGGTAATTGACTATTCAAAACAAAATAAAAACAATTTACTTATGTAGAAGTAAATGTATGACAACAATAACAAAGGCTGGAAGAGGAGAAATAGAAATAGCTATTAAAAGGTTCTCATATTTTACATGAAGTGGCATAATATCTCTTGAAGGTAAACCATGATAAATTAAAGCAACCACTAAAGTAGCACAATAAAGAGTTACAGCTAGTAAGTCAACAATAGAGATAAAATGAAATAATGAAATATACCCAATTAATCCATAAAGAGTCAGAATAAGATGGCAAAATGAACCAAAAAAATAGATGGCAAAAATAGAAAACAGCAAGGCAGTGGAATTAAAGCTCACCATATCCAAAATCACAACACATTAAAACAGGCAAAACATTCCAAATTAAAATAGAGATAGTCATATTGGATATAAAAGCAAGACCCAGGTTTCCCTGGTGGCTTAGTGGTAAAGAATCCGCCTGCCAATGCAAGAAACACGAGTTGGATCCCTGATCCAGGAAGATCCTGTATGCCGCAGAGCAACTGAGCTTGCATGTCACAACTATTGAGCCTGTGCTCTAGACCCTGGGAGCCACAACCACTGAACCCATGTGCCTCAACTACTGAAGCCCGAGTGCCCTAGAGCCCGTGCTCCTCAACAAGAGAAGCCACTGTAGTGAGAAGTGTGCGCATGGCAACTAGAAAGTAACCCCCTGCTTGCCACAACTAGAGAAAAGCCCAAGCAGCAACAAAGACCCAGCACAGCCAAAAATAAATAAATAAATAAAATTATATGCAAAAAAGGCAAGATCCTATAAGGAAAACACTTTAAATACAAAAATACAAGTAGGTTAAAAGGATAGAAAATAATATACCATGCTAACATTAGTCAAAAGAAAACTGGAGTGGTTTTATTAATACCATACAAAGTAAATTTCAGAGAAACAATATTACCAGGAGTAGAGAGGCTAATTTCATAATGACAAAGGGGTCAATTCATTAAGATGACATAATCATCTGAATGATAATAATAATCTTTGTATATCTTATAATTAGGGCTTCCCTGGTGGCTCAGATGGTAAAGCGTCTGCCTGCAATGTGGGAGACCCGGGTTCGATCCCTGGGTTGGGAAGATACCCTAGAGAAGGAAATGGCAACCCACTCTAGTACTCTTGCCTGGAAAATTCCATGGATAGAGGAGCCTGGTAGGCTACAGTCCAAGGGGTCCCAAAGAAATACAAGTAGGTTAAAAAGATAGAAAATAATATACCATGCTAACATTAGTCAGAAGAAAACTGGAGTGCTTTTATTAATACCAGACAAAGTAAATTTCAGAGAAACAATATTACTAGGAATAGAGAGGCTAATTTCATAATGACAAAGGGGTCAATTCATTAAGACGACATAATCCTCTGAATGATAATAATAATCTTTGTATATCTTATAAGAGAGCTTCGAAATACACGAAGCAAAAACTGATAGAACTGCAAGGAGTTACAGAAAAATCCACAACTATTCTTTGAGATTTTCAAACCAGCCTCTCAGAGAAGAAGTAGAAAAGTCAGACCCATGTCATTTAGTTCAACCAGAATGGAAGGTGCAGAAAAGGAGTAAGGAGAAATTGGTTAACTACCCTGGAGAGCAAATAACAGGCCAAAACATGAAAACAGGGAAGATGGACTCAGTAACTCTGGCAGCAGGAGAAAGAAAGTGTTGAGTAAACATGAAACTCTCCTATCACTAACAATAAGCAAGTCAGATTTCCAGTTTCCATAGTCTCACTCATCCTTTTTATTTTTGTATAAACAACCTAAGTTTTTGCCACAAGGAATACTGTTGCTCTTTAATCACTGGAATCTCCTTTGAATCCTATGACTTCAAATGGAGAGAACAGTCTATGACAGAGTGGAGACCGGCCCATCAATACAGTCCTGGATGCATCTCTGAGTGATGTAAGCCACCATAAGTAGAAGAGAGTAAGAGAAAGGTAGCGCTCCCAAGGAAACAATCCCTTTATCTATCATCTATCCATCTATCATTCTATTTTTCCCTTCACCTACCATTCATCCTTCATCCATCTATCCATCTGCCCACTCACTCATTCATACAATAAGTAGTCACTAACATCCTGGGTTGGGCAGCAGCTTCACCTGTGGTTCCTTGGTTCTATTCAGGAGTAACTGAGACCGCATAGCTCATTTGCCTTCAGGGGAAATTACCGTCAAGGCACATCACAGTCCCTTGGGAGGACACTGTGGCAATAACAGACATCCCATTACATGAAACCATGGCCTATCCTGTCAACTTGCTGCTGCTCCTGCTGCTGCTAAGTCACTTCAGTCGTGTCCGACTTCTGTGTGACCCCATAGACGGCAGCCCACCAGGCTCCTCTGTCCCTGGGATTCTCCAGGCAAGAACACTGGAGTGGGTTGCCATTTCCTTCTCCAGTGCATGCATGCACGCTAAGTCACTTCAGTCATATCCAACTCTGTGCGACCCCATGGACAGCAGCCCACCAGGCTCCTCTGTCCACAGGATTCTCTAGGCAAGAATACTGGAGATCCTGTCAACTTAAGCCTTCCCAAATCAGGCCCCCAAACACTGGCTTGCCAGGAATCAAGGTAGAGCGGGAGACACACCTAGATCAAACTATGTCGAAAAGAGAGAACACATCAGACAAGCCCCTTCTCCAAAAAGGGAAAGAGAGATGGGTGGGAGTGGGAGGGTCACTTCTTTCCCTTTATTTTCTCCCATTCATCCCATTTCTATCTCTCCTACCCTCAACTCAAAAGCATGATTTAGTCCTTAAAAGCCAACCAGCCTCTTAGTTAGCAGATGTGTGAACCTCTTTTAGAAGTGCTGAAACAAACCCCACTTACAAGGGAATTTGGAGTCCTGACAAGGTGTCAGCTTTGGACTCTGGGTTCAAACCTCAATTCTAAACCTGAGAAAGCTGTATAATCTTAAGTCATTTTACTTCTCTAAGATTTGGTTTTCCCATCTGTAAAATAGGGATGGTACTAATCTTGCAGGGCTGGTTGAGAGGATAAATCAGATAACACATGTGTGGGTATTATGTTTCCCAGGCTGCAACCTTGGGTATCTAAAAAAGAAAATTATATTTTTCTGTAATTTAAGAGTTCTCACCCTCTTTTTGAAACCCCATCTTCATTTCCCTCAACTGATGGTTGAGGCTTCTCCCTTTGGAAAACTCTAGCTTCCTTCCATGTCCATACACTGGTTCTCCTAAAAGCAAAAGGGCTTATATTCTCTTGGAAATTCTAGTCCTTATAAATCCCAGATCTGCTTTGTTCTTTCAGATGTAAGTATTCCAGACCCAGAGCACACCATGTACCTACACACGCAAGTTACTGTGCTGTCTTTCTGAGAGAGTGACGCCTTGTCATCAGAGGCTGAAAACAGGGACATCTAGCATCAAGGCCACTTGTCCCTCTCAAACCTCTGAATGGAGAGCCTCTCTGGTAACTGATTTGTCCATTTGCAAAATTGTTCCCAGTTGCTTTGAGATTTTCTAACTGAATTGCCTTATGAATGCAAAGTAAGAACCATGGAATTTTGACTTAAAAAATCATTTTGAAAGGGAACTCTCCTACCCTGTTGGTGGGAATGGAAGTTGGTGCAACCACTGTGGAAAACAGTATGGAGGTTCCTCTGAAAACTAAAAATAGAGTCACCATATGATCTAGCAATCCCATTCCTAGGCACACACCCAGAGAAAACCATAATGCAAAAAGATACATGCACCTCTATGTTCATAGCAGCGCTATTCACAACAGCCAAGACATGGAAACAACCTAAATTTTCATCAACAGATAAATGGATAAAGAAGATGTGGTACGTATGAACAATGGAATACTACCCAGCCATAAAAAGGACAAAATAATGTCATTTGCAGCAACATGAACATAACTAGAGATTATTATACTAAGTGAAGTCAGAAGTTCAGTTCAGTTTAGTTGCTCAGTCATGTCTGACTCTTTGCAACCCCATGGAAGTGAAGTCAGAAAGAGAAAGACAAATAGCATACAATATCACATATGTGGAATCTTTACTATGACAGAAAAGAACATATCTATGAAAGAGAAACAGAATCATGGACATAGAGAACAGACCTGTGATTGCTAACAGGGAGGGGGTTGGGAAGGCATGGAGTGGGAGATTGGGGTTAGCAGATGTAAATTTTTATATATAGAATGGCTAAACAACAAAATCCTACTATATATATCATAGAAACTTTATTCAATATCCAATGACAAAGCATGATGGAAAAGAATATTTAAAAAGAATATGTATATATGTATAACTGAATCATTTTGTTATACAGCAGAAATTAACACAATGTTGTAAATCAACTATACTACAATAAAAAATTAATTTGGCAAAAGAAATAATTTTGAAAACAAAACACAGAACAAAGTTTTGGCAACAGAGGAAGAATTTTTAGGTAAGGAGGGGGATCAGTCCCTCCGAGTTCCACTTTGGGGTCTGTCACTGGGTCCAGAGATGTGCTTACCGGTCCTCTGGGTCCAGGGCAGCCAGAGCGTCTCAGCTTCCCAGCCAACATGGGTTGGCACTGTCACCCAGCACTAAACACAAAGACAGTGTTATCCCTAGATCAGGGTGGTCAAGGTGCCTGTCCCACACCTTCTGCTTTCAGGACTATCTGCTCAGGCCTTCCTGTGGCTGGGCCCTCTCCCTAGAGTGACATCAAGGAGCCAGGGGGAGCCAAGGACAAGGAGGACCTTCCACCTCCAGGCTCTGGGTCCCAAGGGCCCTGGAACTCTGCTGAAATGACCTGACTCCATTTCAGGGGTCATTAATGAACCCTTATACAGATCCATCCTACCAAAGGAGGGCCCTACAGGGGCCAAGGGGGCTGTGGTGGGAGCATGCCAATGAAGTCTGGACAGGGCTGTCTGTACCCATGCCTGCAAGGCCCTCTGTCATGAGGAACAGAGACAAAGGTGTAGGGAGAAGCAGAATGAACTGTGGGCCAGGGAGCCCTCATTTAAGTTCTTGCCTTGGTCTCTGTGAATGTTAGTAGTGGGCCAGCCTCAAGAAGAACGAATGGGAGACATTCATAGAAAGCATAAGAATCATGAAACCAACACATTTAGTAGAACTCCTAACTCAGTGTAGGGAGAAAAGTGCTCCCAAAGTCACTGCATTAATAAACCTAGACTTACGAGTTTATTTCCATGTTAAAAGTCAGGGGGAAAAATGAATTATTCTAATCACTGAGATTCTTTTGTTGAAAAAAAAAAATGGGACTAATAGTTCCCTACATCAGCGTGAGGATAAACAGAGAATGCAGGCAGTATTTCATGGAGGTAAGCACTTAGCACATGCTGATATTATCATTCTGTTTCTATTTTCCTCCCGTTGGTCTCTAAGATAATGTTCAAAGCATTACCTTTTCCCTCACTATGTCTGGTTGGATCCAGTTAATAAAAAATAGACACTAAGACATTTTTAAATGTCAAGTTAGCCAAGCTAATAATTGCTCACCTACAATATGAGAGCAAATTGTAGTTTGGGATCAAAAGCAATTGTTTTTCTACTTTTCAGAACAGGCAGAATTCCTGATGGTTGTGTACCAGGTGAGTGTGGGGACAAGCTTAGAATCAAATGGTCTTATCATCATGGCTTATGCCAGACCGTTGCTGGGGGTATCTATCCAGCTTAATGAGGGTGAGATTTAATCTGTCTTGTCTGGAAAGAAAGGAAGAACTGAAAACCCATGCCGATAACCATGAAATCTGCTAAAATATCAAACCATGCTACATGAGGATAGTCTTCAAAGGCTGGTGAGGTTGCAGGGCATGTGGCTCATGCCAGAAATCACAGCTGTTATCCCTTACACTTGTGTAGCACTCTGCTATTTCCATAGGGGTGTGGTAGGCAGGATTTCTCATCATCTTCATTTAGAGACAGAATGGTGCTCACTACACAGAGAACCCAGGGATGGAACCCTTGAATTCCCCAAATTCCCTTTGGGAGAACGTTTGGAGACAATTGTGCTGGCTCTGGGGGCTGGACAGAGGACAGTGCTCATTAAGTGCCTGTCAGATGCTGCTGGGATTCACCTCTGCAAGACCTCTAACAAGTGAGGAAGCCACAATGCCTTCAGAGAAACCCCCACCCCTGGACCGCTGAGTGCAATCCTTCCCATGAAGGCCTGGCTAATGGGGAGGCTCGTGCCGTGCCGTGGATACAGGGTTTGGTCTCTCCTCTGTCTGCCCTGGAGGAACAGATGCTTTTAACACATGTAGGCATCCAGAGACACATGTTTTGAGCCCCAGATTTCTGAAAGGGAGCTCTGGGCTGCAGATCTGGCTAGAAGACATGGTCCTGGACACATGGTGTCTGTCAGGGATTGGGGCCAGATGCTCAACAACCTCATGGGCGTTCAGGCCGATACACTCAACAGAGGTGCAAGGGCAGGCAGCCGGCCAAAGTAACCCAAAGGATCACACTACCATTTATGGAGCATCTTCAAGCACTAATGATTTCATATACATTATCTCATTTAATCCTCAGAACACCTTGCATTGGTTTCATTATTCCCATTTCACAGATAAGGAAAATGAGGTTTAGTGGGGAAAAGAAATTTCTCAAAGTACACAACTGTAAGTGGTGGAACCAAGAACTTTCTATAAAAAAACCAGCTTATAAAAAGTCAGGAGTGTAACACTTGGGTTGAAGGTGCTCTCAGGACATTGTTTGAAGTCTCTCAGTCATGTCCGACTCTGTGACCCCATAGACTGTAGCCCACCAGGCTCCTCTGTCCATGGGATTTTCCAGGCAAGAACACTGGCGTGGGTTGCCATTTCCTTCTCCAGGGGATCTTACCAACCCAGGGATCGAACCCGGGTCTCCTGCATTGCAGGCAGACACTTTACCATCTGAGCCACGTTAGAGAGCCTTATTTTGACATCTGAGGTTTTCATACTTGGAAGCTCAGTGACCTAAGATTCCACAAAACTCACTGTGCAGTAGCCGTCGTGTGTCACCTCCAGGTCCCCAGAGGCCCAGCTAGCCTGGCAGGGCTCACTCCCACAGTCTCGGGCTCCTGATCCAGGGCCTTCTCCACACCTTCTGGAAGCTTCCCTGTGGTCACCAAGACTGAGCCTGGAAAAGTGGCCAGTGCTATTTGTCAGCTTTTGCCTCTTTCAGCAGCACATGGGACTCTGGCTGGGGATGTGACAGAAGAAATATGCTTGTTGAGAAGGCCTATCAGCTCTTTGGGGGCAGAAACACACCCCTGGGACTTCACAGTTCTCAGGACCCAGGGCCAAGCTGTTTTCTCAAAGGACAACATCTGTCTCCTCTATAGTTCTATTGCAGGCTGCCTTGCTTTTTCCTAGTAGAGAAGGAAAGACACTGTGACTGTGAGTACCTCCCTCCCAGTACTGGGGTTTTTAACCCTCTTGGAAGACAGACAGAAAATATCCCTGAGGGGGCCAAGGTGGGGTGGGGGTAGGGGGTGCCTGCCAAACTAGGGGTCCAGCACGGGATCCTGAGCTGAACCAGGATAGAGGACCAGTTGGAAGTGGACTGAACCACACCACACGGTAGGAGTCAGATGGTACCCGAGGATGGGAGGCGCCCCGGCTCCAGGAGCAGGAGTGTAGAACTGATGGTGGAGGAAGGCAGGCAGGTGTGCACAGCCGTGGGAACCTGCAGGCCCCGGCTGGAAAAGAAGCGAGGCGGGCAGGAGTTTGGCAAGAGGGGCTCGTGGAGCTGGCTGTTCTGGTTGCTGGGCCCAAGGACCCATCAGAGTTAAAGGAGACAGACAGGCTCTCCCAGCTGTTTACTCCTATGAGGCACATTGTCCAAGTTAAACTAAAAAATCCTCTAGGATTCAAAACCAACTTTTGTACACGCTAGCCTCCACTTTCCTTTCTAGCCTCATCCCCAGCCACTTCTCTCTCTTTTTTGTCCACCCTAGCCCTGGTCAGAACATCTGTGTTCCAAGAGACTTAGAAAACGAACTTACAGTTGCTGGAGGGAAGGGACAGTTAGGGAGTTGGGGATGGTCATGTACACACAGCTATATTCAAAACGGACAAGCAACAAGGACCTCATGTATAACACACGGAATTCTGCTCAGTGTTAAGTGGCAGCCTGGATGGGAGGGCGTTTGGGGGAGAATGGATACAGGTATATGTATGGCTGGGTCCCCTCCCTGTTCACTGGAAACTACCACAACATTGTTAATTAGCCATACCCCAGTACAAAATAAAAAGTTTAAAGTCTGAAAAACAGAAACAAACAAGTCTGTGTCCCTTCATACGTGGCTGTCTCCTACATCTTTGCCTGAGTAGATTGCTTGCTCTCCTCCAAGTGCCCACTCACCGGCTCTCTGCCTATGGAAACTCTGCTGGTCTCACCTGAATGGGTAAGTCAGGTAAGAGTTACAGTCAGGAAGGATAGGGAAACATAGTTATCAGAGAAATGGAAATTAAAGTTTATTACAAGACATCATGGCATGGCTATGACATTAGCAGATTACAAAGAAAAAAAAAACCTCAAAAAACAAAAATCACCCAGTACTGAGACACTTCTGATGTAATGGGTATGTCTGTTGCTGGTGATGGTATAAATGGGTCCAATCTTTTTGGGGGGAACAATGGAGCAATATATTTCAAGGGGGATAGAAATGTTCAATGCCTGTTGACCCCCATCAATCCTACTTTGCAGAGCTAAGCGAAAGAAAATGATACCGGGCTTCCTTGGTGCCTCAGTGGTAAAGAATCTGCTTGGCAATTCAGGAGACAGAGGATTGGCCCCTGGTCGGGGAAGACCCCACATGCTATAGAGCAACTAAGCCCCTGTACTACAACTACGGAGTCTATACTCTAGAGCCCGGGAGCCGTAAATGCTGAGCCCATATGCCCTAGAGCCTGTGCTGGGCAACAAGAGAAGTCACCACGAGGAGAAGCCCGCACACCACAACTAAGAGCAGCCTCTGATTGCCGCAACTAGAGAAAACCCCACACAGCTGCAAAGACCTGGTAAAGCCAATTAATTAATTAATATTAAAAAAGAAAACAATACTAAAGAATAAAAAAGCTACATGCATAATAAAGGTACCCCTTACTTGTGGCTCAGCTGGTAAAGAATCCGCCTGCAATACGGGAGACCTGAGTTTGATCCCTGGGTTGGGAAGATCCCCAGGAGAAGGGAAAGATTACCCACTCCAGTATTTTGGCCTGGAAAATTCCATGGACTGTTTGGTCCATGGGGGTCGCAAAGAGTCGGACAGGACTGAGCAACTTTCACTTTCATACTTACATCATAATTGCTAACGGCAAAGAAACGGGAGAAACAGCCCAACTATCCCACACCAGGGGCCTATAAAAGAAATTACTTTCACCACCAGATGGAAAATATGATGAAAACTATTAGCAAAAGGAAATGCTTATCACATAAAGCTTATGAGCGCATAAAACTGTACCATGAAGATACTATAAAAATCACATATACATTTGAATAAAGATGTGCAAAGGAACACAGAGAAAGGAAAATCACTACTTTTTAGGGTACTATTTTTATTAGAATGTTGTTGATATAATAAAAATCTCAAAAAAAAAATGCTACCCTCCCTTCATAATCCCCGATTCACCTTGTCCCTACTTGATTTGTGATCCTTATTACATTATGGCCTGAATGTAAATATTACAATATATTAGTTTTGGACCATAAACTCTTCAAGGACAGGGACTGTATTTTACTTTTTTGTTCAACTGAGCACTTGTATCTGCCTCGCACATGATAAATGTTCAGTAAATATTAAGTGAATTCAACCACTGCTAAAGACTATCTTTGCTTCAAAATAAAACTCAGCAGATTATTCCCTTCACTCTCTTGTCTCCTGGCAAAAAGCACTCAAGTGAATGAATATCTATATTCTTTTTAAAGGCTTCTTGGGAAGGAAAATGCACATCTGAAAAGTTAACATTTTATATCTGGAGTGAAACACAGATGCAGCAACACAGGCAACACTTGGAAATCTACTGAGCCTCTTAAGGCAACAAGACGTCTAAAAATTGAAGCCATACTGAGGTTTGCCACTTGGGGACAGGTGGATCTCGGCCAGAAGGAGAGCTATTCACCAGTCCCCCTGGGAATCCCGAAGCTGCTATGTTTGAATCAGGGCCTGTCTCATACGAGCTTCAATGTTAGGACTGGCCAGAAGACAGGAAATGGGACTAACTAGCAGGAGCTTAACCCTCCCAAAGGGGATAAAGGGAATTTACTGAGAAGCTATTTTTAAGTACCCAGGCTTTACTGATTGCCAGGCATGCTGTGTATACTTCCTTAGGCTCCCATTTTACAGATAAAAACTTGAAGTTCAGAGATAATATATGACTCACCCAAGGTCAAAGAGCTAGTAAGGTCAAGACCCCAAAGCAGCCACAGGCTCTTAATCTTCCCTACCCAGAATGCCTTGCAACTCACTATGAACAGCCCCGTTTTGGCTGTTTGTCCAGGTTGGTTAAGTCACAGGGCTTTTCTTTCCTGTTTCTCATTTTTCAGAAGGCCAGTTAACATTTTCCCAGGACTGTGAAGAGGGAGTGGGTAGGTTCTTGCATGTACAGGTAACTCCCACAGCCTTCAAATCAGACTATTTTCACCTGGCTTATGTTTTTCTCTTGTTTTCAGCCTTGCTCAAGAAGCCCTTGATTTTATTCTATACCCTTTGTTTTTGGCTTTGTTTTTTAAAAGACTTTTAAAGTCTTTATTGAATTTGTTACAATATTGTTTCTGTTTTATGTTTTGGTTTTTTCGCCCTGAGGCATGTGGGATCTCAGCTCCCTGACCAAGGAACAGAGGTGTAAAGCCACAGCTCCTTGAAAGGCAAAGTCGTAACCACTGGACCACCAAGGAAGTCCCAACTGCACGCTCTTTGAATCGCTGGGGTCCATCAGTCATTTTCTGCTCAAGAAAATCACATATTCTGTCTTATCAGTGACTTTCCTGATGCCTGAGTGTATAAATCATTTTTAGGACACGTTTCTTTATCAGACTACAGTCTCCCATATTGAGGCTAGGTTTTAGGGAATAAAACAGCAGTTGTTCCAGAACAGCTTCTTCCAAAATTATATGATTTTTTTCTTGGAAGTAAAGCTTTTATACAAATTGCACTTTTTAGCATTTAATATTCTTCTACTCTCACTGTGTTCCCTTTCCTCTTTTTCTTCCAGGCATTTGTGGTGCAAAACTGACATTTTCAGTCTCTCTTAATGCAAATAACAACATCTGGTTAATACCCAGCTTCACTTAGGCAGAGGCAGAATCCCCTCTACTTGCTCTCCTGTTGCAGCTGCCTCAAGTTGTACTCATTTCTATTCCTCTTAGTTTTATTTTGTGCCCTTCAAATTATCTTCCTAAAACACAATATTCCACATCAACTAAAAATTTATTTAGAAATAGATGGTACTTAATAAGTCCCAAACTACAAAAATATCACCCATTCTTGTCTGGGGCTTACACAGTTATACATTAAGTGGTAACAGATGTTCCCTGCTGGAGACAGTTTTCAGGTCTGTGTTTCATCATTCCCTCCAAAGATAGTCAATTTCACCTCTTTCATTCTTGCATTAAAAAAGAACAAATATAAGGGGAAAAAGTGGAAGCAGTGACAGATTTTATTTTCTTGGTCTCCAAAGTCACTATGGATGGTGACTGCAACTGTGAAAATAAAAGACACTTGCTCCTTGGAAGGAAAATTATGACAAACATACACAGCATATTAAGAAGCAGAGACATAACTTTGCCAACAAAAGTTCATATAGTCAAAGCTATGGTTTTCCAGTAGTCATGTATGGATGTGAGAGCTGGACCATAAAGAAGGCTGAGGGCTGAAGAATTGATACTTTTGAATTGTGGTGCTAGAGAAGATTCCTGAGAGTCCCTTGGACAGCAAGGAGATCAAACCAGTCAATCCTAAAGGAAATTAACTCTGAATATTCATTGGAAGGACTGATGCTGAAGCACCAGTACTTTGACCATCTAATGGGAAGAGGTGATTCATTGGTAAAGACCCTGATGCTGGGAAAGATTGAAGGCAGGAGGAGAAGGTGGCGACAGACGATGAGATGGTTAGATGGCATCACTTACTCAATGGACATGAATCTCAGCAAATTCTGGGAGACAGTGAAGGACAGGGAAACCTGGTGTGCTGCAGTCCACGGGGTTGAAGTCCACGGGGACATGACTTAGTAACTGAATGACAATAACGAAAGAACATTCTCTAGGTTTAAACAGAGTGAAAACTTCTGCATTTGGAAGAATAGTTTAGTAATAGATGGTTTTTCTTTTGATCAGTTAAGGAAACTTAGGCTATGTTTTCTAGGTTTGCTGTATATTATGTATATTTCAGTATTAAATGAATATTTTAATATATGTGTGTGATGGATGAAATCTGGCTACAGATTCTCTGCAGGTCCTTTCATCAAGAAGTGGAGTATATTTTTCTACCCTTTGAATCTAGGCTGAACTTGTGACTTGTTTTGACCAATAACAGGTGGCAGAACTGGCATCCTGTGAGTTTAGGGGCACAGAGCCTAAGAGGAATTGCAGCTTCTGCCTCTATCACTTGGAATGCTGCACTGTGACTATCTTTTAAGAAGCCAGTCCCTCCTGCAGGAGGGTGAAAGGCCACCTGAAGGAGAACCTAGTACCACCTGCCAGACATGAGTGGGGGCATTTTGGACCTTTCTGCTCATGAACTCAGGTGAGACCTTTCGCTTGCATGAGCCCAGGTGATACCAGCAGAATCACCACCCAGCAGGTCCACAATACTGCAAAAAATAATAAATCATTTTGTGTTAAGCCACTCAGCTTTTGGGATGGTTTGTTAAATAACAGTATATAAATGAAACAACATGGCATCCTCAAGTCACTGTGAGAGTGAGTATGTGTGTGTGTATAAATCCAAGTATGTGCATTTTAAAGAAAACTAGTTTCTTAGATCTTAAAGGCAAATTACTCCCTTTGGATGTTCCCCATATTCAGGGTACAGATTAGAAATGGGCTTTTCATTCAACATCCATTTCTGGTATTAAAAAAAAACCCTTTCAACAAACTGCATATGGAGGGAACATATTTCAACATAATAAAGTCCATTATGACAAATCCACAGCCAACATCATAATAAATGGTGAAAAGTTGAAAAATTTCTCTCTTAAGTCAGGAACAAGAGTGACCACTTTTGCCACTTTCAATCAGCATAGTATTAGAAGTCCTAGGTCACAGCAGTCAGAAAAGAAAAAGAAATAAGAGGAATGCAGTTGGAGAGGAATAAGTAAAACTGTTACTGTTTGCAGATGTCATTATAATATATATGGAAAATCCTAAAGATGCCACAAAGAACTATTAGAATAAACAAATGCAGTAAAATTATAGGATAAAAAATTAATATACAGAAATCTGTTACATTTCTATACACTAATAACAAACTCTCAGAAAAACAAATTAAGAAAACAGTCCCATCTACAACTGCATAAAAAAAAATACCTAGAAATAAATCTAACTACTGAGGTAACACCTGTACTTGGAAAGCTATATGATGTTAATAACAGAAATTGAAGATAACACAAACAAATGGAAAGATACAGTGTGCTCACAGATTGGAAGAATCAGACGCCAAAATGATCATATTATCCAAGGCAAATCTACAGATTCAGTGCAATCCCTATAAAAATACCAAATGGCATTTTTCATAGAACTATAACAAATAATTATAAAATTTGTATGGAAATACAAAAGACCCTGAATAGCCAAATCGATCTTTAGAAAAATAAGAGCAAAGCTGAAGATATTATGCTCCCTGATGTCAAACTATACTACAAAGCTACCATCATCAAGACAGTATGGTACTAGCACAAACACAGATCCATGGAACAGAATAGTGAGCCCAGAAATGAAACTACACTTACATGGCCAATTAATCTATGACAAAGGAGGCAAGAATATACAAGGAGGAATATATGGGCTCTTTAATAAATGGTGTTAAGAAAACAGCTACAGCTACATACAAAAGAATCAAACTGGACTACTCTCTCATAGCATTCACAAAAATAAATTCAACATAGATGACATGTAAGACCGGAAACCATAAAACTAGAAGAAAACATAAACAATAAGCTCTTTGACATTGGTCTTAGTAATATTTTTTGGATCTGCCTCCTTAGGCAAGGGAAACCAAAGCAAAAATAAACAAATAGGATTTCATCAAACTAAAAATCTTTTGCACTGTAAAGGAAACTATCAACAAACAAAAAGGCAGCCTACTGAATGGGAGAAGATATTTACAAATAATATGTCCAGTAAGGGGTTAATATCCAAATTATACTAAGAACACATAAAACTCAACATCAAAAAAACAAACAATGCAATTTAAAAAATGGGCAGAGGATCTGAATAGACAGTCCAAAGAAGACATACAGATGGCCAACTGGCATATGCAAAGATGCTCAAAATTATAAATCATCAGTTCAGTTCAGATCACTCAGTAGTGTCCAACTCTTTGCGACCCCATGGATTACAGCATGCCAGATTTCCCTGTCCATCACCAACTCCCAGAGCCTACTCAAACTCATGTCCATTGAGTCGGTGATGCCATCCAACCATCTCATCCTCTGTTGTCCCCTTCTCCTACCACCTTCAATCTTTCCAGCATCAGGTCTTTTCAAATGACTCAGTTCTTCATATCAGGTGGCCAAAATATTGGAGTTTCAGCTTCACCATCAGTCCTTCCAATGAATATTCAGGACTGATCTCCTTTAGGATGGACTGGTTGGATCTCCTTGAAGTCCAAGGGACTCTCAAGAGTCTTCTCCAACACCACAGTTCAAAAGCATCAATTCTTCAGTGCTCAGCTTTCTTTATAGTCCAACTCTCACATCCATACATGACTACTGGAAAAACCAGAGCTTTGACTAGATGGACCTTTGTTAGCAAAGTAATGTGTCTGCTTTTTAATATGCTGTCTAGGCTAGTCATAACTTTTCTTCCAAGGAGCAAGCATCTTTTAATTTCATGGCTGCAGTCACCATCTGTGTGATTTTGGAGCCCCCCAAAATAGTCTGTCACTGTTCCCACTGTTTCCCCATCTATTTGCCGTGAAATGATGGGACCAGATGCCATGATCTTAGCTTTCTGAATGTTGAGCTTTAAGACAACTTTTTCACTCTCCTCTTTCACTTTTATAAAGAGGCTCTTTAGTTCTTTGCTCTCTGCCGTAAGAGTGGTGTCATCTCCGTATCTGAGGTTATTGATATTTCTCCCAGAAATCTTGATTCCAGCTTGTACTTCTTCCATTCCATCATTTCTCATGACATACTCTGCATATAAGTTAAATAAGCAGGGTGACAATATACAGCCTTGATGTACTCCTTTCCCAGTTTCGAACTAGTCCAGTCCTAACTATTGCTTCTTGACCTGCATACAGATTTCTCAGGAGGCAGGTCAGGTGGTCTGGTGTTCCCATTTCTTGAAGAATTTTCCACAGTTTGTGGTGATCCACATAGTCAAAGGCTTTGGCATAGTCAATAAAGCAGATTTTTTTCTGGAACTCTCTTGCTTTTTTGATGACCCAATGGATGTTGGCAATTTGATCTCTGGTTCCTCTGCCTTTTCTAAAACTAGCTTGAACATCTGGATGTTCACGGTTCATGTTCTGTTGAAGCCTGGCTTGGAGAATTTTAAGCATTACTTTGCTAGCGTGTGAGATGAGTGCAATTGTGCAGTAGTTTGAACATTCTTTGGCATTGCCTTTCTTTGGGATTGGAATGAAAACTGACCTTTTCCAGTCCTGTGGCCACTGCTGAGTTTTCCAAATTTGCTGGCATATTGAGTGCAGCATTTTCACAGCATCTTTTTTTTTTTTTTTTTTTTTTACAGCACCATCTTTTAAGATTTGAAATAGCTCAACTGGAATTCCATCACCTCCACTAGCTTTGTTCGTAGTGATGCTTCCTAAAGCCCACTTGATTTTGAATTCCAGGATGTCTGGCTCTAGGTGAGTGACCACACCATTGTGGTTATCTGGGTTATGAAGTCTGCTCAGCGTTCAAATGTTCTTCCAATGAATTTGTAGGGAAGAAAGTGGTCTCCCCATCCTATTCCTCTGCCATCTTAGCTCCTCCTCGTTATCTGGGTTATGAAGATCTTTTTCATATCATTCTTCTGTGTATTGTTGTCACCTCTTCTTAATATCTTCTGCTTCTGTTAGGTCCCTACCATTTCTGTCCTTTACTGAGCCCATCTTTGCCTGAAATATTCCCTTGGAATCTCTAATTTTCTTGAAGAGATCTCTAGTCTTGCCCATTCTATTGTTTTCCTCTATTTCTTTGTACTAATCACTGAGGAAGGCTTTCTTATCTCTCCTTGCTATTCTTTGGAACTCTGCATTCAAATGGGCATATCTTTCCTTTTCTCCTTTGCCTTTAGCTTCTCTTTTTTTCACAGCTATTTGTAAGACCTCCTCAGACAACCATTTTGCCTTTATGCATTTCTTTTTCTTGGGAATGGTCTTGATCACTGCCTCCTGTAAAATGTCATGAACCTCTGTCTATAGTTCTTCAGGCACTCTATCAGATCTAGTCCCTTAAATCTATTTCTCACTTCCACTGTATAATCATAAGGGATTTGAATGGTTCTGAATGGATCTGAATGGTCTAGTGGTTTTCCCCACTTTCTTCAATTTAAGTCTGAATTTGGCAATAAGAAGTTCATGATCTGAGCCACAGTCAGCTCCTAGTCTTGTTTTTGATGACTGTATAGAGCTTCTCCATCTTTGGCGGCAAAGAATATAATCAATCTGATTTCAGTGTCGTCCATCTGGTGATGTCCATGTGTAGAGTCTTCTCTTGTGTTGTTGGAAGAGGGTGTTTGCTATGACCAGGGCGTTCTCTTGGCAAACCTCTATTAGCATTTGCCCTGCTTCATTCTGTACTCCAAGGCCACATTTGCTGGTTACTCCAGGTGTTTCTACTTATCATCAGGCAAATCCAAATCAAAACTACAATGAGATAGCATCTCACGCTTGTCAGAATGGCTATCATCAAGAAGACAACAAATAACAAATGCTGATGAGGGTGCAGAGAAAAGGGAACCCTTGTACACTGTTGGTAGAATTGTAAATTTGTGCATCCGGTAGGGAGAACAGTATGAAGATTCCTCAAATAATTAAAAATAGAATGGCTATATGACCCAGAAATTTCACTTCTGGAAAAAAAGACAAAAACACTAATTTGAAAAGGTAGGTGTGGGGGGGGGGACAGGGGGCAGGGGCTTAGTTGTATCCAACTCTTTGGGACCCTATGGACTGTAGCACGCCAGGCTCTTCTGTCCATGAAATTCTCTGGGCAAGAACACTAGAGTGGGTTGCCATTTCCTACTCCACAGGATCTTTCTGACCAGGGATGGAACCCAGGTCTCCTGCAGTACAGGCAGATTCTTTACCACCTGAGCTATAGGGAAGTCTCAACATTCATTGTAGTATTATTTTAAAAATAATGGATTATTTTAAAAATAATGCTTACAAGATATGGAAGCAATTTAAGTGTCAATCCATAGATGAATGGATCACGATGTCCGAGGTGTGTGTGTGTGAATATACACACACACACACATATATCACACACAATGGAATATTATTCCAGTATAATTAGCAGCTATTGAAAAAAAGGACTCTTGCCATCTGCAACAACACTGGTTGGATTTAGAGTGTATTATAAGTGAAACATCAGACAGAGAAAGACAAACACTATGATATCACTTATTATGTAGAATCTAAAAAACAAATAAAATGAAGCAAAAACAGACTCATAGATACAGAGAATAAACAGGTGGCTGCCAGAGGGAAGGGATGGTGAGGGGTGGGTGAAACAGTTGAAGGAATTAAGAGGTATATATCTCCAGTTATAAGATAAATAAGCCATGGGGATGTAATATATGGCATAAGGAATATGGTCAATAATACTGTAGTAATTTTGTATAGGGAGGGATGGTTACTAGACTTGTGGTGGTGATCATTTCATAATGTATATAAATCACTATATTATATACCTGAAATGATCATAATATTGTATGTCAGCTATATTTCAATTAAAATGTAAAAAAAAAATTAAATAATAAAAAACTTATCCCTCTCCCATGGGGGAAAAAAAGAAACGGGCTTTTTAATGGGGTAAATAGTGGACGGTCTAGGAATTTGCAAATTGTTAGGCAAAAAGTATCAGGCAAATGAAACAAATATCCATAAAAAACATATGCTGTCTCTTCAACTACCTAAACATTGTGTGAAAAGCATGCATTTTAAAGCACCCTGTTTTGTTGTTAAAGCATTTTCATGATGAAATATTTCCAGTTTACACAAAGGATAAAAAATAAATATTAAGATTGTTACAGATAAGATGAAAGCCCCTCCTCAATAGCATTCTCCTCCTTCTACCTCAGGATGGAGTCACTATTGCTAATTGGTGATAATTATTTCCATGTATGTCCACATTTAATATACAGCTCTGCAGTTTTACAATTTTATGTAAAGTGAATCATCCATATGCATCTCCAACTTGCTTTTTATCTTCAGGGTGAGGTTTTTGAGGTTTATCCATGTTGGCTCAGGTGGTAACCCACTGGATTCTATTCTTAGAAAAGTAAGATACAAGTCATTACAACTAGCTCATTTTGCTACACAGCAGAAACTAACAAACACAACACTGTGAATCAACTATACTCCAAGTTAAGAATCGGTAAAATAAATAAAAATGTAAAAACCATTCTTGGCTGGCTGACTGTAAAAATTAAAGGCAGCTGGACAAATCTGGCCCACAAGCTGAAGTTTGCTGAACTGTGTTCTAACAAATCACAAAACTGAGCTTGATGACATATTTTTAAGCTTCACTTCTGCTAAACATGTTCAATATACTAAAAACTCTAGACTTGTTTTTGGATACTGAGGTTGGGTATCTCTACCTAGATATCAAAACAGAGATGTGTAAGTCAATAAAAATAATAATAGAGGGGGGAGATACAGTTGTCCCTCAGGATCCATGGGGCTTTGGTTCCAGGACATTTTGTGGACAATGAAATCCACAGATGCTCAGGTCCCTTGTATAAAACGTTAAAATATTTGCATATAACCCACTCGGGTCCTCCTGTATACTTTAAACCATCTCTAGATTACTTACAATACCTGATACAATATAAATGCTACGTAAACAGTTGTGGCACACAGCCGATTCGTGTTTTGCTTTTTGGAACTTTTTCCCAAGTATTTTTCAATCCAAGATTGGTTGAATCCCTGGATTTGGAACCTGTGGATATGGGGGGCCAACTGTACTCACTCTATGAGAGAACAGGGGTTGGCAGACCTGAGGGAACAATGGAACATTCTGTTCATTTCACACCCACTCAAGGCATCCACACAGTCACTGTTCTGCTCACCGCTTTCCCTCTGTCTATGTCTGTCTCTCCCTGTTTCCATCCTTCCAGTGTAAGTATGGCAAATGTGTGTACATGAGATGATTCTGCTGTAATATAAGGTCTTAGATTAAAAGCAAAGGCAGGCTTTATGTTCTATATCTCTGAGTTCTCCAACAGAAATGTAATGTGAGCCCAAATGTCATTTTAAATGTTCTGGCAGGGGCTTCCCTGGTAGCTGTTTTAAAGAATCTGCCTGCCAGTGCAGGAGACACGGGTTTGATCCCTGATCCAGCAAGATCCTACATGCCGTGAAGCAACTAAGCCTATGTGTCACAACTATTGAGCCTGTTCTCTAGAGCCTGGGAGCAGCAACTATTGAAGTCCAACTCACCCTAGAGCCCGTGCTCGGCAACAAGAGAAGCCACTGCAATGAGAAGACTGCACACCTCATCTAGAGAGTAGCCCCTGCTCACTGCAACATATTTAACCTCATATGTCTAAAACAAACCTCATACATCTAAAATATTTCAATATGTACTTAGTATAAAAATGATCAGTAAAACAGTTCATAATTTTTCACACCAAGTATTCAAAATCTGATGTGCATTTCACAGTTAGAGCATATGCTAATCTGTGCTACCCACATTTCAAGAGCTCAGTATTAGCACCAGTGTACCTTCAAAATCTGATGGAATCCTTGACGTGTCAGTCTTCCTATGAGTGAGTGCACACTGTGAAGGTAAGTTTGTATCTTTCCATGAGACTAGAGGAATAATCTGTAGGCTGCTGGGCTGGTGCAGCGGAAGCAGCCCCAACTTGGCTGGGGAGCCTGGTGGGAAGCTCCAGCCCTATAAACTCCTGATGTATAACCTTAGGAAGCTCACTTTACCTCCTAACCTTTCAGGGCTTCAGTTTTCCTCTCTCTACAATGCAAAAGTAGACTAGAAACACTTTAAGGGCCCTTGTAGCACTGAGGATCTGAGTTTTCCATTTCCCATGGCCAGTGTTCCTTGGAGTAAGACAGTGCTGGTCCTCTGCTGAAGGGATGGGCTGCGATCTGTATTCCCAACACAGAGCACCAGAGAGCCTTTCATTAGAAACTGACTCCTGCATGTCCCACGGAGTCAGAACTTAAACCTTTGTTCTTTTAGGAGAACCATGATTCCTCCCGAGGCCAGGCTGGCACCATAGCAGTCCACAGTCAGAGAGAACCACAAACCAATTCCCCTCGGTGGCATGGTCTGGGCGGCGCTTTATTTAGATGAATGCACACAGAGATACTACTGTTCAGTCTGGGCATATGATTACATGGTCTGGATGCCGTGTGGTCTTGGAGCAAGTCAAGAACACTGATTGTGAATCCCAGCTCACACCAAACTTGCTGTGCCCTGCCTCACTTTCCCTTTTTCTCACATTGTCAGCACAGCCGTCACATATCTTATGGGTATGACAGTTCTATCCAGATTCTCAAACCTCTTTTTAAAGAACCCCAAGTCTCTACTGTAAATGCCACAGAAATCCAAGTTTCGAAGCACATTCGGGCTGAAACCAGTTTTGAAGTCATGCAAGATCTCAGGTTTCGCCTTCTTTTCTTCCTTGAAGATCCAGTGGTATAAAGAAGTTCAAGTAACCATGATTATTAGCCCGAAGGGCCGAGGAAGAGAAAGGGTAACTTTTCTCAAGGAAGAGAAAGGGTAACTTTCATTTTATTTATCAAGGTCTTACTGAAAGAGAGGTGGATGAGTAGACGCCAGAAAGGAAGCTTGTTGGCTGTTAGTGTTTTCCATCCCTTTGGAGTTGGGCACCAAAGGGCTAGGCTCCCAATGATGGGTGGGAAGAAAAAGGAAGGCTTTTTTTTTTTTTTAAGATTTTTAAAAATGTGGACCACTTGTAAAATCTTTATTGAATTTTATAATAATATTGCTTCTGGTTTATGTTTTGGGTTTGGCCCTGAGGCATCTGGGGCTTCTCAGATGGCACTAGTGGTAAAGAATCCACCTGCCAATGCAGGAGACTGGGTTTTGATCCCTGGGTCAGGAAGATCCCCAGGAGGAGGAAATGACAACCCACTCCAGTATTCTTGCCTGGAGAATCCCTTGGACAGAGGAGCCTAGCAGGCTACAGTCCATAGGGTCGCAGAGAGTTGGGTACAACTGAAGCGACTTAGCATGCATGCATGAGGCATCCAGGATCTTCGCCCCCCAGCCAGGTATCTAACCCGCACCCACTGCACTGGAGGGTGAATTTTTGACCACTGGACCACCAAGGAAGTCTCGGGAAGGCTCTCTTTTTAGTATCAATCTCTATCAGCAGTCAGGAGGGGACATTCTTCAGGGCATTCTGATTCTTGGCAAATTATCACTGGATATAAATCTAAATTTAATGCAGTCCTATGCCCCCTACATTATCTCTTGAAAGAGACCATCACCACCCAAAGCCCTAAAGGCTCATTCAAAAGTTACCTTTTCTGAGAGCTCATTTTCATGGGCCATATTGGTTTGATCCTCTTGATGTGACATTTTCAAATAGTATTTTTAATTTCAAAGGTAATGTATAATTCAATAAGTCTTGAACACACATAAAAATCTGGTAAAAACTCAAATACTATAAAAGGATATTCAATAAGAAGTAAATGTTATTCCATCCCAACTAACGCCAATCTGTAACTAGTTTCCTGTGTATTATTTCAAAGCCATTCTATACACAAAATGCGTATTTTTTCAGGCATTGGAAGCTGTATTTTTTTTACTTTTAAAAATACTTAAATTCAAGACAGAAAGGTAGAAAACTGTGGTTTAAAAAAAAGAAGAAAAAGAGGTCTGAGGTATAATTGTTTTAAATGCTGTGTTGATGTGTTGAGTTTAAAAATATTTTGATGTGTCCCAACGCATGGAAAACATGATGCTATGAATCATTCACTGCCCTGAATGAACTGTCCAATATGATTATATATTTTTTACATGGCAAAGTCACCTTGACAAGTTTATATAACAACATACAGAAAACAAAAGTCACCAAATAAAGTGGAGTGAGCAGAGAGGAACAGAATACAGACTATTCAAGGACCACTTACAGAAGAGGGGCCGAGAAGGGAAAGAGATGAGAGACTGGAGATATAGGTCAGCCAAACCCTGGGCCAGGACCTTCTTAGAGGATTTTCTGCAATAGTGGATGTGATTATGTTCTACAAAGTCCGAGAGGGCAGTCACTGGTGCTACTGAGCACTTGAAAGGTGACTAATGTGACCGAGGGACTGAATTGTTCATTTTAGTTCATTTGAGTTTATACAGCCACATGGATTAGTGGTCTCCAGCACAGACAGTGCACCATCCTTAGGAGGCATCAATGAACACAGAGAGATGGGAGTGAAAAGAGGGGAGAAAATAAAGGAGGGGAAAGTCAAAGCAGATGAGGAAAGAAGGAAGCCAAGGGACAAGAAGAAAGAAGCTGTTGGGTCTTGCCAGAGGAGGAGGAGAAGGGAAGAGAATAAAAGGACAAGTAGAAGAAGCGGGGGAAGAAGATGGGAAAAGAGTAAGATGCAGTGGAAAGGCAGACAGTTGAGAAGAGTCTTAAGGGACAGAGAGGAACTTTGTGCTACCAGAAGTGCCCACACCGCTGGCATCCATTCTGAGGTCTCGGCAATAGCACCACTGAACAGACTCTGGAGTGTTAAATTCCGGGATGACATCTTACCTGCGCTGACCCTGGGAGGCCTAGGGGCCTCAACTCCCTAGTCTGTGAAGGGAGCAGGGGTCCAATACCCTAAGGACTTGTTCACCTTCACTTGTAAAATAAAATACTTTACTCCAAGGAAAAACTACAGTTTTGACACACCACTAGGTGTCACCATTAACCAAAATGAGTTTTAATTTTTTTGACCTGCAAAATTTGGTGAAAGTTTCATCTTTGAATCTATATCTGGTCTATACAATGTATTTGACTGTTTCCGAATTCTGTCACACAAAAAGCAAAATGGCTTGTGCTCTTGGGAGTCCACTAAAGAGGGATACTCATTCTAATTTGGTTTGTTTTTCTTTCCAGTGAAAACTCTCCTAAATGCCAGAAACATGGTATGTATGCACATACACATGCTCAGTCACCTGCTTGCTCATTCATTCATTCAACATTTACTGTGTGCCAAGAAGAGGTCTCATGTACAGCCACGTAAGTTGTGTACTGCACAACTCGGGGTCGGGGGGCAGTGGTGAGGGGTACTGTTCACATAGACCTCAATGTAATGCCTGAAGTTGTTCAGACACAAGGCTCTGCAAGATTTTGGTTCAGGCTTGGGAACAGAACAATGGTCCCTGCTTTTTGGTCCCTTCCTGTTTTCTCTCTTAGGAAAGAATGTTAGTCTAAAATCTTTGTAACTAGAAATATCTGTGTCCCATATACATTTTGAGAGTTAAACATACCACATAGAGGTTTATCCAGCCTCATAAAGTTTCATTCCTTTTCAGAAAAGTTATACCCCTCACTGAGCAATACCCCTCACATTGCTTTACAACTAAAGCAATGTACTGAGAAAATCAAAGCCTGGCCTTTGATCTTGAGAAATTCAAGAAGAGGCTTGATCATACCTAAGATACAAAATAATATTTTTAGATCTACATATCTCAACTTGACCTTTGACTAGAAGAGGAGCAATTGAATGTGAACCTAGGCACCAAGACTTCGAGATCTAATCTGATTAGGCTTTCTTGGGAAATGGACCATTTAGTTTTGCTGTGTCACAAACCACCTGAAACCTAAGTGGCTTAAAATAGCAAACATATTATTTCTCATGATCCCATAAGTCATTTGAACAGTAATCTGATCTAGGTTGGTGTGGTGGATCTCTGAGGTCTGAAGATGGTTCATCCGGAGTTGGCTGGCCTACTCACATACCTGGAGACTGATAGACTGGTTGGCCAAGGGGGACTCAGCTGGGATGACATCTCTGCCCTACGTGATCGTTCCTCCTCCAGCTTCACATGGTGGTCTCACCATGAAGGTCTCAGGGTACCAAAGAGCAGGAAGAGAATGCAAGCTTCAATATGTAAGCACTTAATTTTTTTAATTCATTGATTTATTTTTGGCTGTGCTGGGTCTTTGCTGCTATGCTCAGCATAGCATATCTGAGCATATTGCTCTAATTGTGGCAAGTGGGGCATACTCTTTGTTGTGGTGTGCAGATTTCTCATTGCAGTGGCTTCTCGTGTCATGGAGCATAGGCTGGAGGGCACACGGGCTTCAGTAGCTGCAGCATGCGGGCTCAGTTCAGTAGTTGTGGTGCAGAGGCTTAGTTGCTCCACAGCATGTGGGATCTTAGTTCTTTGACCAGAGACTGAACCTGTGTCCCCTGAATTGGCAGGTGGATTCTTAACTACTGGACCACCAGAGAAATCCCTACAAGCACTTAAAATGTTCTACTTGTGACTTGTTTTGCTTAAAATGTTCTGCTTGCTCTTGTTTTATTGGCCAAAGCAAGTTACATGGCCAAGCCTGAGTCAGTGAGAAAGGTGTGATTCAATGGGGTGGTTCCAAGGAGGTATGGACAAACTAACAGCCACTGCTCCAACAATCTACTGAAGAAAATAAACTTAATTTCTCTTTATCTCAGTTTTCACTAAAATGGTAATAATACTTTCTTTACCCGTTGTCCAGGAATGCAAAAGGGATAAACACACAGAAGCTGCTGCTATATATTACTCAAAAGAAGAACAATATAAACTTTAATTTTACTTCAGTGTCTTCATTTACCTTTTTCATGTCTCCTCCATAAAACGACTTATCTTTCCCACTTAAGGAAATTCCTATTGAAAGGAAAGGTACTATTTTCAAAGTAAATTTTCGATTATCTCATAATCTTTACCTGTAAATAGGTACATTTCAAGGGCTGTGTGTAAAGATACCTACCTCATGGTATAAGTAGGAATAATATTCAGGAACAGAGACCCAGGAATGTCAGTCCGCATGCTAACTTCCACAATGCCCCTATGTGTTTTAGACTTCACAGGCACATCTCATTCTGAATAGCTGCTCAGCACTGCCCAGGCTGAACACTTGTTAGTGCAGCACTCAGACAATTCATCAGATAGTATAGAGAATGACTAGGAGTTCACAGTGTCTCTTCTTCCTATTTGCATGTTGCTAAGTGTTACTCAAGGGAACGACACCTCTGCAGATTCACGTTCACTCCTACTGGCACCAAGATTGGGCAAGAGCATTTCTTCACCCTGACAAATGACTCCTTTTTCCTGTAATTTGTAACCTCTAGAATCTAATTTGGTGAATAAAAATTTATGGAATGTCTACTACGTATTAAGAACTGCTACAGAGATTGAGAAGAATAAAACAGAGTCCTGTCCTTCTGGAGGTCACATCTAATGTGACGTTAGATAATGAACAGAAAACTATAAGGCACATCTGACGGAGAAGTGCCATGGAGGGCATTGGGGCAGAAATGATACACCCCCCCATGGGATGAACTTGAGAAGACTTCATAAGAATGATGAGTTGTTCTGTGCCTTGATGAATAAGTAGGATTTCTCAACATGGAGAAAGGATAAGAGTACTCTATGTATGGTCACCATATGGTAAACAGATTAGGTTTAAAACACACATGTTCAGGGAAAGGAAATCACCCAGAGTGGTTTGAGTGTGGGATAAGTTGTGGTAAGTGGAAAAGGAGGTAAGACCAGCATGTCAGGACCTTTGAATGCTCTTGTTAAAGACCTTACAATGAGGGTTCTTCAATGGCCTATGATTAAAGCATTCTCATGAGCATAGTTATTTGAGAAATATTACTCTGGCTTCTGGATTCTGACAAAATGGCAATCCACTTTAGGCTACTGGCTATTTCCCTCAACGCAGCTTTGGGAGTGCCTCAGAAATGGGGCAGTTGTTGGATCTGAGCATCTAATGTAATAATTGTGAGAAGCCTCTAGAAGGACAGAAATAGTTGGGTTCCAAGCTATGTGTGTCTGTGACTGCAATTCACAGAAGAAGAAGAAAGATGCCACAGGCAGGAAAGTTTTCATCTTGGGATCTTTTCTTCCCTCAGTATTTTCATGGACAGATTGTTGTCTACTCCAACTCCACTACATGTCTACCCCAACTCTACTATAAGACAAAATAAAACAGAATCATTAGTCCTGCACCAACAGAAGATAGAGTTTCTGGCTAAAAAGCTGGCTTAAAACTCAAAACATTCAAAAAAAGAAAATCATAGCATCTGGTCCCATCACTTCATTGCAAATAGATGGGGGAACAATGGAAACAGTGACGGACTTTATTTTGGGGGGCTCCAAAATCACTGCAGATGGTGACTGCTGCCATGAAATTAAAACATGCTTGCTCCTTGGAAGAAAAGCTGTGAGCAAAAAAAAAAAAAAGAAAAAGAAAAAAAGAAAAGCTATGAGCAACCTAGACAGCATATTAAAAAGCAGAGACATTACTTTGTCAAAAAAGGTCAGTCTAGTCAAAGCTATGGTTTTTCCAGTAGTTAGGTATAGATGTGAGAGTTAGATCATAATGAACATTGAGCACTGAAGAATGGATGCTTTTGAACTGTGGTGTTCAAGAAGACTCTTGAGAGTCCCTTGGACTTCAAGGAGATCCAACCAGTCCATCCTAAAGGAAATCAGTCCTGAATATTCATTGGAAGGACTGATGCTGAAGCTGAAACTCCAATATTTTGGCCACCTGATGCGAAGAACTGACTCATTTGAAAAGACCCTGATGCTGGGAAAGGTTGAAGGCAGGAAGAGAAGGGGATGACAGAGGATGAGATGGTTGGATGGCATCACTGACTCAATGGACATGAGTTTGAGCAAGCTCCGGGAAATGGTGAAGGACAGGGAAGCCTGGTGTGCTGCAGTCCATGGGGTCACAAAGAGTTGGACATGACTGTGCAACTGAACTGAACTGAACCCATAGGGTCGGGAAGGAGATAACAGGTGCAGACAGGCCCAAGTTCCCTCTAAGAACTGGAGCTGACAGAACATAACTGACAAGACAGTACTAAAAGTCTTGACCAGTGTGATATGACATGAAGACAAAGTAAGAGGTGTAAGGATTTAAAAGGATGTGACAAAGGTATCCTTATTTTACATGGATTACCTACATGGAAAACCTCACAGAATTAACAGAAAAACTTTTAGAACTACTACTTATTGTCCGTGAGGATATCAGGAACAAGATCTCCTTACAAAGATCAGTAACATTCCTCTATGTCAGTAATATTCAACCAGAAAATATAATAGAAAATAAGATACTTTTCACAAGAACAACAAAGTCTTAAGTACTTAAAAATTAATATATCTGGATAAAAACCATATATCCAGAGAAAACAATACTTTGAAAAGGTACATGGACCCCAGTGTTCATTGCAGCACTATTTAAAACAGCCAAGACATGCCAGCAACCTAAATGTTCATCATATCAATGGACTTTTGTTCTTGTTTAGTCTCTAAGTAGTGTTCAGCTCTTTTGCAGCCCCATGTACTGTAGCCCACCAGGCTCCTCTATCCATGGGATTTCCCAGATAATACTGGAGTGGGTTGCCATTTCCTCCTCCAGGGGGATCTTCCTGACCCAGGAATTGAACCTATGTCTCCTGCATTGGCAGGCAGATTCTTTACCACTGAACCACCTAAGAAGCCCACAGTGGAATATTACTCAGCCATAAAAAAGAATGAAATAGTGCCATTTGTAGCAACATGGGTGGATCTAGAGATTACCATATTAAGTGAAGTAAGTCAGAGAGCGAAAAATATCATATGATATCACTTATATGCACAATTTTTTAAATGATACAAATAAACTTACTTATAAACAAAAATAGACTCATAAATTTAGAAAACAAAATCATGATTACAAAAGGGGAAAGGTGGGGCACCGGATAAATTAGAAGGTTGGGCTTAACATATACACATTACCATATATAAAATAATTAACAAGGACCTACTGTGTAGCACAGGGAACTCTACTCAATACTCTGTAATAACCTATATGGGGAAAGAATCTGAAAAGGAATAGATGTGTAAATGAATGACTAAATCACTTTACCGTACACCCGAAACTAATACAACATTGTAAATCAACTATACTCCAATAGAAAATAAAAATTTTTAAAATATAAAGCACTTAAAATTAACATAAAAGCTCAAAATAAATTTTTGGAGAGAAATGTAAAATTATTAAAGTTCATAATATGAGACTTGAATAGACAAAGAGGTATGCCATGGTGGTGAGCAAGACTCCTTAACATGTAAAGATACCAGCACTTCCAGTTTATCTAGAAATTCAAGGTAATTTCAATACACTTCCAGCGAATATTCTGAGGGAATAAAAAAAGCATATTCAAAAATATACATGGAAAAATAAAACCAAAGTCTGCAATTGAGTTGACTTCGAGAAAAGAATAGAGAGAAAGGACTTGCCCCACTCTGCTCCAATGCCACGTAAAAAAACACTATAGTCTCTGCGCTTGTACTCAGCTGTGTCCGACTCTTTGTGATGCCACGAACTGTAGCTCGTCAGGCTCCTCTGTCCATGGGATTTCCCAGGCAAGAATACCGGAGTGGGTTGCTATCTCCTCCTCCAGGGGATGTTCCTGACCCAGGGATCAAACTCAAGTATCCTGCGTCTCCTGCATTACAGGCAAATTCTTTACAACTGAGCCCAAGACACTACAGTATTGGTGCAAAACCATGCAAATAGACCAAGGGCCAGAGTGTTCAGAAACATGTGTGTGTGCGTTTATCCATTTGGATGTGAGTGTACCTGATGCATGGAAAAGAACACACCACAAATCACTGGGAACAGGATAGGTTGCTTAGTAAATAGTGCAGGGAAAACTGGTTCACTTGATGTAGAAAAATTAACTTGAATTCCTAACACCATAAACAAACGTAAACTTCAGAGACACTAAAGATGTGAATGTGAAAGGCAACCCTGCAAAACAAACAAGCAGAAATATTTACAGGAGAATATATCTATGATCTCAAAAGTGGGGAAGGATTCTTTAAAAAAAAAAGGGGGGGGGGCGCCTAAAAAATACAACTATAGGCCAAGGATAAAACTGAGGGATTTGACTATTTTAAGATTAATGATAATGATGGGTATCAAATATCAACTGATGGGTGAAAAGGAGGAAGACAATGAGGAAAATGTGATATTGAGAAAGTATTAATGATTTTTGTGAGTGATAGTAATACCACGATTATGTTTTAAATAAGGGAGTCCTGGCTGGTGGGGGCGGCAGGGGGGAACTATGTATGCACATACAATTGGATATAACTCGAGAAGATTATGCTAAGTAAAAGCCACCACACATAAAAGATACATATTTTATGACCCTATAGATAAAATTCTTATAAAGTCTGAAAGTGAAAGTGAAGTTGCTTAGTCGTGTCTGACTCTTTGCAACCCCATGCAACTCTTTGCAACCCCAATGGACTGACTATAGCCTACCAGGTTCCTCCGTCCATGGGATTTTCCAGGCAAGAATACTGGAGTGGGTTGCTATTTCCTTCTCCCGGAGATCTTCCTGACCCAGGTTCAATCCCTGGGTCTCCTGCATTGTCAGTTAGTTCAGTTACTCGGTCATGTCTGACTCTCTGCAACCCCATGAATTGCAGCACGCCAGCCTTCCCTGTCCATCACAAACTCCCGGAGTTTACTCAAACTCATGCCCATCGAGTCGGTGATGCCATCCAGCCATCTCATCCTCTGTTGTCCCCTTCTCCTCCTGCCCCCAATCCCTCCCAGCATCAGGGTCTTTTCCAATGAGTCAGCTCTTCGCATGACGTGGCCAAAGTACTGGAGTTTCAGCTTCAGCATCAGTCCTTCCAATGAACACCCAGGACTGATCTCCTTTAGGATTGACTGGTTGGATCTCCTTGCAGTCCAAGGGACTCTCAAGAGTCTTCTCCAACACCATAGTTCAAAAGCATCAATTTTTCGGTGCTCACCTTTCTTCACAGTCCAATTCTCACATCCATACATGACCACTGGAAAAACCATAGCCTTGACTAGACAGACCTTTGTTGGCAAAGTAATGTCTCTGCTTTTTAATATGCTATCTAGATTGGTCATAACTTTCCTTCCAAGCAGTAAGCGTCTTTTAATTTCATGGTTGCAGTCACCATCAGCAGTGATTTTGGAGCCCAAAAAATTAAAGTCTGACACTGTTTCCACTGTCTATCCATCTATTTCCCATGAAGTGATGGGACCAGATGCCATGACCTTAGTTTTCTGAAAGTTAAGCTTTAAGCCAACTTTTTCACTCTCCTCTTTCACTTTCATCAAGAGGCTTTTTAATTCCTCTTCACTTTCTGCCATAAGAGTGGTGTCATCTGCATATCTGAGGTTATTGATATTTCTCCTGGCAATCTTGATTCCAGCTTGTGCTTCCTCCAGTCCAGCGTTTCCCATGATGTACTCTGCATAAGTTAAATAAGCAGGGTGACAATATACATACTCCTTTTCCTATTGGGAACCAGTCTATTGTTCCATGTCCAGTTCTAACTGTTGCTTCCTGACCTGCATACAGGTTTCTCAAGAGGCAGGTCAGGTGGTCTGGTATTCCCACCTCTTTCAGAATTTTCTACTGTTTATTGTGATCCACACAGTTGAAGGCTTTGGCATAGTCAATAAATCAGAGATAGATGTTTTTCTGGAACTCTCTTGCTTTTTCGATGATCCCGCGGATGTTGGCAATTTGATCTCTGGTTCTTCTGCCTCTGTAGGCAGGTGCTTTACCATCTGAGCCACCAGGGAAGTCTTAATCTATAATGACATAAAGCAGCTCACTGGCTCTTGGGCGGTGGGGGGATCTGTACTACAGGCTGAGGAATCAGAAAGGGGCACAAGAAGTCTTTGGGGGCACTAGAAGTGTTATCTTAATTATGATGATGATTTCAAGGATATAAACATATGTCAAAGTTTCTCCAGTTAAGACACTTTAAATATGTACAGTTTACTGTATATCAAGTGTACCTCAATAAAGTTGTCAAAATGTAAAAATTATTTTTAAAAAGGAAGTCCTTTTTAAAAGAGAGATATGTAAATAAAATAATACAATGGTTCTCAGAGTGTAGCCCCTGGGATTGCAACATCAGTATCACCTGGAAACTTCTAGAAATACAAATTTTCAGCCTCACCCCAGACCTGCTGAGTCAGAAACTCTAGGGGTGGGGCTCAGCAATCTGTTTTAACAAGCCCCCCAGGGGATTCCACTGCTCACTCCAGTTTGACAACCACTTAAATAATGTGCATGTATGCTCAGCGTCTGTCATGTCTGACTCTCTACAACCCCATAGATTACGGCCCACCAGGTTCCTCTGTCCATGCAATCTTCCAGGCAAGAATACTGGAGTGGGTTGCCACTTCCTTCTCCAGGGAAATAATGTGATGTCTTGAATTTCTTTCAAAATAACCTGAGGAAGGGTGATAGTTGGTGCAGATATGTATGAAACACACTGGATCAAGAGTTGATCATTGTTGGAGCCGGGGTGATGGCTACCTGGGGGTTCATTACAACCATACTCAACTATTATGTACATTTGGTAGTTTCCCATAATAACAGTTTTTAAAAATCCAAAATGTTTTTCCACAGTGCCCCTTCACAGCTCTCCCTCACTCCTCTTGGTCCCTTCTTTCCAGCTCTCGTGTCTCTGGAACATTTCCTCTTGACCTCAGAAATTGGCACTCTCCTTGATCTTCTCAGGTGCCTCAAGTTTTCTCAACCCTCAGGACTCATTCTGCTCTTGCCCTCTCTCCCTGTCCTCCCAGCTAACGTTTTGAAGCGACCCATTCCTTATCGTCAGTCACCACTTCTCTCAAAGTTCTTTTGCGCACTCTAGTTTCTGTCCACTGTCTCTGGGTGCAGAACCAGATTTCTCGGAAGCACTGAGGACCGCACCTTGCCCAGGACCTTTTCTCTGCACTTGCCACGTGTGATCTACCTGCTGCTTTCATTGGCATCATTGATGCCCTCTTCTCCTGTGATAGTCTGTTACTTCTTTTATTTCTCTTAGAAAAACAAGATGCTTGTCCCTTTAAATTAAAAAAAAATTTTAACTTGACTGTTTTAATGTGTAACAGAACTGCTGATTAAAAAATCCAAATAATACAGTAGTGTAACAAGCACCACTGTTATCTTGTTTACTGGGACACTATAGCTTACTTCCTACTACCCTAGCAGATCCCTCTGTGGAGTCTGAGTTCATTCTTCCTTGGTCTCTGCCTCAGCTTCCCTAGGAAAGCACTCACTCTATGGAGCTGGAAGACTGCTGCCCATTGATTCTTGAGGCTGAAGGATAGAGAAAGACTAAGGGAAAGGAGTAGATGAAATACAGAAGAGAGCAAGACAGAGCCAGAGTAAATATGAGGAGGATAGCTGGCAACCACCTGGAAGTAAAAAGAGAAATGAAATGCTCCTCATAGATGTCTAGCTCTAAGACTCCCCAATCCATTTTTTATTGAACATCTTTGTTTTCAGTCATGGCTCTTGGGCTCTTTGGGGATTCCCAGGTGGCGCAGGAACCCACCTGCCAATGCAGGAGACATAAGAGAGGCAGGTTCGATCCTTGGATTGGGAAGATCCCCTGGAGGAGGGCATGGCAATCCACTCCAGTATTCTTGCCTGGAGAATCCCATGGACAGAGGAGCCTGGCCAACTATAGTCCACAGGATTGCAAAGAGTCGGACACAACTGAAATGACTTAGTGCACATACTTGGGCTCTTTGAGGAGCTCTGAGGCCCAGAAGCTTAGCTTCTTCAGAGGAACTGGTGATAAGACACTGCTCAGCATATAAAGTTAGAATGAAGACTCACCATCATGCATGTGGTCACCTCTGCCCTCAGCTGTGAACCTGGATCCACCCTAAGGGTTCACTGCCCCCCACCCGGCCAGCACTGTGTGTGCATTCACTTCTACTTGTCCCCAAAGACATCAAGCTGCTAACTTACTGACAATCTACCCACTGTCATATTTATCTGAATCTGTCAAATTGTGTTCTTATTGCTCTCCAAGGAGTTTCCTGAAAGTCATTCAAGAAACTTGACTCCCTGTTTTACATCACTAGCCTTGCCAGGCTCATGACTTAGTGAAACTCTATTTAAGATGGTTGCGATGTTACAAATTTTTAAGGCTATGCAGAAATGAGGAAAAATCCTTACGACCCACTGTTAGTTTCCCCCAAAAGTAGCATACAAAATACAGTGTATTATTTTTTAGCACCAACAATTTATTCAATAAATGTGAATTCTCCAAAAAAAAAAAAAAATACAGTGTATTAACTTGGTAATAACTCGGTAAATATTTTTTGTTGACATAGACAGGAATAAAAATGGAAGATACAAGAATGACATTATTGTCGGGTAGGATTGAGTAGTGGGAATTCTTTTCCTTTATGAACTCCCTCTATATAGCTTTGTATGTAAAAATCACTTAGCTGAGATGTTTCCCTGTGCTAGTTCAATGTTGAAAGTTCTGTTTCCAGGGCTCTGATCAGTGTTATATGGCAGCCTGGATGGATACATGTATATGTATGGCTGAATCCCTTTATTGTTCACCTGAAAACTACTACAACATTGTTAATCAGCTATACCCCAATAGAAAATAAAATGTTTAAATTTTTAAAGTTCTGTTTCCAGGGAACTTTAAAGGGAAGGGAGTGGGACGAGATAGGGGTAGGGGATTAAGAGGCACAAACATAGCAATGTGTAAAGTAAATAAGCTACAAGGATATACGGCACAGCACAGGGAATACAGTCAGTATTTTATAGCAACTTCAAATGGAGTACTGAATTAGCATGTTATACACCTGAAACTAATATAATATTGTAACTAAACTGTACTTCAATTTAAAAAAAAGTTCTGTTTCCAGTCTTGGCTGGCATGCTTTGTGCAGCACCAGAGTCTCTGTGATGAGTCTACACAAGCCCGCCCTGTTGCTCAGCCCCCAGGCAGAAGCCCGCGGTACCATCTTTCACTTCCCTGCATTTCACCCTTTGTCCAGGTAACGGCTACAAGTTCAAACTCTTCCTTCCAGAACTTTTCTCTGCCCTCTTCCCCACTTCTTAGCATTTTTCTCCTGCTGACAGCTAGTTATATGAGACCTATTATGATGGGATTTCTCCTACCCAAGATCTCTGAACTGATTTCTTTCCTGTGAACTGGGCCTGCATCAACTTGTTTGTTCTGTCAGAGGAGGAATAAGCCCTGGGTTCCTTCTTATCACAGACATGTCTGATGCCTCCACTAAAAACCACCAACCAACTCAATGGTTACAGGTATCAATACACTTTATAATTTTGGAGTATAGTATCCTTCCTAAACCTCGCAAAAAGAATTTTACAAATCCTCATTGGAATTAAGTGCTACAATCTCTATGATAAAAATGGAATGACTGAGGTATTGGAGCTATTTCCCCTTCCCATCCCCCCAGGGAAAACAAAAGTTGAAGAGTGAGCCTAAGTTTGAATTTTAATTTTCTGATTCTTTGAATACCCTTTAAGGACTCTCTGTATCCTGTCCTCATTTCTACCACCCACAAAACCGTGTCAAGTCGAGAAAATAGATAGGCAATATCAAAAAGAAGTTTTGCATATCTGTGTTAAAAAAAAAAAACTAGGATGCAGATATAACTAATCTAGTTATAATTTACTCCACTACAAAGTGAGCTCCAAACTCTTATTTCAAGGATGGGGAGGGAGACGGGCATGAAGATGCAAGCTCTGGGTATGTGTATGTATAACTGAACCACTTTGCTGTATGCCTGAGACCAACACAACACAATAAATCAAGACTAGTCCGATATGAAATGAACATTTTAAGAGAGAAGCTATTATCAGCTCCATAGGTAAGACTTCTTAACTCATCTCAGTGGGTTTGCTATGCAGCCGCTCCACAAGGAAGTATCTCTTGTTCGCTGGCTGTGCTGCCTTGGGTGAGAGAACTATGAGCTTTTGGCTGCCTGCCTGCCCTGCTGGTCACCAGATACACCTGTGCCCTTTCTCAGAGCTAGACAGAAAGCTGGATCCTTGACAGAGCTGGCCTCTGGCCACAGAGGCGACCCGACCTGAGAGGTCTGTCAGGATGCTCACTGGCCTTCATCTGTCCAGGCCATGCAACTGACAGTGCTACCGGCACTGGGCTTCCAGCCTCCCGAGGACTTCATCAGGCACTGCAACTGCAGTGAGATGGCCGAGGGGCAGAAGAATCACACCACGTGTTCCAGCACCCAATAACCAGGGGAGACGAATGCAAACTGAAATGCAAGCATCTGGGGGATGCTTGCCAGTTTTCTTTGAAAGGAACTGAAATGAGGGATCAGATCATACATTCCTGCCATTGCACAGAACTAGAGCATCCAAACAAGAGGAAATTGCCAATTTATGCTGATAGAATGTGGCATTGCTGAACCCAAGAATACCTCCCAGCCCTACGAGTCTGGTGACAGGGCATTTCCTGTGGAAAAGTGGTTCAGGTCTACTGAGTTAGGAGGCATCATTGCTTCAGCAGGAAGATTGGCTTGTTATGACAAAAGCTACATTCTTTGAGAGGCCAATATGTAGAACTGCAGGGAGAGTGACACTTGGAAATCACTCATTCTTTCTTAGGGTTCATGAATTCGGTGTGATTGCTCAAACCAGAGAAGTTGATAGGGTTGCCCAAACTAGAAACTATGGGATGAAATAGTCTCCCCCTTCAGCCAGTCAAGACCTTTCTACAGCAGAGAACCACTGACATATCCACACAGCACTTATTATGAGCCACTGTGCTGAGTTCTCCACATGCCTAGCTCATAATATTTATTCCTTCCTCCTACTCTTTGGGATATATTTATTATATGGCCTTCATCTTTAAAAAGTAGAAAACTGAGGCTCAGAGAGGTTAAGTGACTTGCTCAAAATCACAAAGGAAGTGAGTGGTGGAGCTGAGTCTTAAAGCCCAGGTTCATGAGATGCCAAAGTTCTTTCCCCTCCACCATTTGGTCTCCCTAACCATCAGTGAAGTTGTCAGAATTGATATGAGGACTATTTGCTTTATGGAGGTATCTGTGAGCTTGCTGGAATGTGATCTGTGACTGCATTTTGGTTTAAAACACAGGGGTGAGAGAGGACAGTGCCACAGACTGAGAACAAGAAGAACAGGAACTGGACCAAACCTCTGAGCTTAGAGGAGAGTGGATCTAACCAGGCAAAATGTGAAAGGAGAGATGGGTATGAGAAACCTTAAGCTACTATAGTCTAATGATATCTCCTAAGCAGTCTTGGTGTCAACTAACCATGGATTTCAAAATAATTCACCTGGAAAGAAGATAACACATATTGCACAAAGGTTTATTTTCACTTAAAATGCAAACTTTCCTGTTACATAGGCTTTTGATTTATTATCATTTTTATCAGTCACCTAGAGTGCTTTATAAAAGTCCCAGCAGGAAAAAAAAAAGTCCTGGTGAGAAGCCATTATTCCCTATTCGACAGAAGCAGCAGTTGGGAGTCCATGGACAAACAATTGAACCAGAGTCACTAGTTACCAAGGTAACTGGTGGCAGGGGCTGGGTAAGAACTTATGGGCCCCTTGTTGGAATCCAGATTTCAGTTTAAGTTAGTAAACCAAGGCTGAGATTAAGACAACTTCCTTTTGTTTCAAGCCCACACTCAGGAGTATCTTATATATGTCAGATGCTTTTGTTTTCCAACATACTTTCCCATATGTGGTCTCATTCTACATCCATCACCCTGGCTGGGCTTAGACATTATTTCAACTCACAGGTCAGAAAACTAAGGCACATACTGGGCTAGAGACTTGCTAAGGGCCCAGAGCTGGTTCCTGGCAGAGTCAAGAGTCTGGCCTTTTCTGTGGGTCACACTGCCCTCCACCTGATCCTGCCTGAAACTGAGCACGGTAGTTAGGGTTCATACAGAGGTTGACTCCAAGCCACAACTGCAAAACGGAAAAAAAAGATGTGAAAAAAGTGGCAAAAGTGATTGCAGTTTCAAAGACCTTGACACTTGTACTGGGATCAATAGGTCCACGCAAACCATGGCTTTTTGTTCCCTCAGCCAATGCCCAGGCCAAGCATTCTCTTGGCCTTTTCCTTCCTTTCTTCCTTTCCTCTACCTCACCTTCCCTCCACACTGTCTTTACCTGGTCAGAGTAGAGCTCATTAATATAACAAAGAATTACATGGTTGGATTCATAGTCTCCTCTGCTAGAGAACTTATTGAATCAAACCTCTGTGGTCTCAGGTTCCTCATATCCCATTTGGGCAGCAGATGCCCTATGCAGTGATCAGAGTGCAGGGTCCCTCAGCATCCCTCCCCCAGGCACCTGGGGAGAAGGATACAGTCGGGTCCTGGGCAGAGCATCATGTGATTGCTAGAAGTGGCACGCTGTACCGCAGATCAACAAAACACAATCACAGCATCTAGAATCCACATCTCAGAGGGACCCAGAAATACAGAGTCCTCATTTGAGGCATTTGTTACCGCAGCCATGGAAAATGCTTGCCTGGGCCTTGAAGACAGAAAATTGTTGTTGCTATTCAGTTGCTAAGTCATACCCGACCTGCGAACTCATGGACTACAGCACTCCAGGCTTCCTTGTCCTTCACTATCTCCTAGAGTTTGCTCAAACTCAAGTCAATTGAGTTGCTGACGCTATCCAACCATCTTATCTTCTGCTGCCCTCTTGCCTTAAATCTTTCCAGAAAGTTATCTGGTTGAAAATTCAGTCTCTGTTACTGAAGCCTTGTGAACCTGCACAAGGAAGGGATTTCACTTTTCCAAGCCTCATGTGTCTCTTCCATGATACAGCAAACATAACACTAATCCCCACGGGTTGTTGTAAGAATAAAGTGTCCGGCAAACAGTAGGCCCTCAATAAGTGTTAGATCTCCTCCCACCAGCCTTTTCTTTTGCCCCATCCAAAGGGGCTTTCCTCACTGAGTGACACTATTTGAAGAATGAATTCTCACCTTAAGAAATAAAAATCTCTGTACTTTAATCTTTATGCCTGAAAAGCCAATGGTTAGCTTGTGTAAGGGGCAAATACTGCCAGACGGCACCAGCTTTGAGAAAGAAGAGCCTGGCATTAGCTGTGCATTTCAGAAGCTTTAGGAAGTCACAGAATCTCACCCTTACACAGATGATGTCGTCCCTCACAGCCCCAGGACAGAGTGGGCCTCTTCTTCTGATTATACATCAAGCTTATTATAATCCTTTTGGGTTGGCAGAAATGTTTGTTTGGGGTTGGCGGAAACGTTCATCTAGAACCCAAACATAAAACAAACCATGTCATAAATATTAATGTAATTATTGGGTTGGCTGGCCAACCCAATATGTAATTAATATAATTAATTACATTAATATTTATGATATGGTTTGTTTTATGTTTACACATTCTCCGAGAGCAAGGACTATGCTTAGCACAGTGCCTGGAAATGAAGTTTCCACCCACTTTATCTCATTTCAGCCATATATCAGTACTGTCGATGACCATAGGGCCAAGATGATAATCTGTACTTTAGAGATGAGGATACTGAAGTTCAGAGAAGTTGCACCACCGTCAAGGCCACCCAGTAAGCGGTGGGGCAGACACTTCAGTCCAGACCTCTTGACACAAAATCGGGTATACCTTTCCTCCACGCCTCTGCCCTTTGACTCATCAGCCTCACCCTCCTGTTGATACACACATGGTGACATCTGAGAGAAGCTCTGCTCCCTGGAACCTTCCATCTGGGCGTGTTGTTCGTTGGCCTGGTGCTATCTCTTGAGCACTGATGGTCCACTTTCTACCCTAATCCATTGAGTAATGGGCTATATATCGACTGACAACGGACTCATCTGCTGCTGGCAAGGCAAATCCATACATGTTCAGTTGCATAGGGCCCAGGAAGCTTCTGGCAGGGAGGATTCCCAGAGTTAGGGTCTAAAGCTGGTTAGGTTTGTGCTGTTTGCCGAGGTATGGGAGGGAGACACTTGATATTCAGCTTCAATGTTTCAGAAGTTTGATCATTTCGTTCATTTCTGTTCACTTTCCCTCCCTCTGATATCTGAAGATTAAAATGAAAAACAAACAAACAAACAAACCCACTCTTGTAGGTCAATTATACTTCAAACAAACAAACCCATAGAAAAAGAGATTAGATTTCTGGTTATTAGAGGCAGAGGGACAGAGGAATTGGATGAAGGCTGTTAAAAGGTATAAATTTCCAGTTAAAATGTTAATACTAGGTAAATCTCAATTAGGGCTTCCCAGGTGGCACTAGTGGTAATGAACCTGCCTGCTGATGCAGGAGACATAAGAGATGGGAGCTTGATCTCTGGGTTGGGAAGATCCCCTGGAGGAGGGCATGGCAACCCACTACAGAATTCTTGCCTGGAGAATCCCATGGACAGAGGAGGCTGGTGGGCTACAGACTAGAGGGTCACAAAGAGTCGGACACAACTGAAGCGACTTAGCACGCACGCGTGTAAATCTAAATTATGCTGAGTTGATTCATAGTGCTTTTTACGTCTACTATATCCTTCTACTTCTCTGTATATTCAATTAATTTTTGAGAGTTTGATGTTGAAACTCCAACTAAAAATCTTAATTTATATACTTAAAAAATAATTGTAATATATAATGTAACTATAAGTAACCTTGTTCTGTATTTTCCAAGTCTCCTGTTATATTTTCATAATAAAAAAAGATTAATAATAGGGATGTAAGGTACATGACAACTCTAACACTGCTGTATATTATATATGAAGTTGTTAGTGTAAATCTTAAGAGTTCTCATCACAAGGAAAAAAATATTTCCTTTTTTTCTTTTGTTTTGTACATATACCAGATAATGGATGTTCACTAAACTTATTGTGGAAATCATTTCATGATGTATGTAAGTGAAATCATTAGGCTGTATACCTTAAAATTATACAGTGCTATGTATCAATTATATCTCAATAAAACTAGAAAGAAAAAAAACAAAATACTTAGAACAATTAGGTCTGTTTATATTCTCAATCCTCTTTTAATTGCTATCCATCCTTTACCAATTAACCAGATCTTTGATCTAGCTATGCAATAAACATCCCAACCCTCTCCTTTCTCTCCATTAAACTCAGTTCACAACATTCTGTTAAATCCATCCCTTTAAACTTCTCCATCTCTGGGGATCCCTGGGGAACACTTAGAGATGCATGCTCAAGAAGAAACTGGACTTACTGTTTAGCCAGAATGGGAGTAACAAAATGTGTGTGTCCGACCCAGCTTCCTTTGAACTAATGGTGAAATGTGGGGTGAGGGATTTCGCCTCCACAGTGTGCATTTCTGAACCTGCAGCAGCTCCTCCACAACCTCTTGTGTTCATCTAGTGCACTTCATCTTGTAAAGACCTTGATGACGAATCAGAGACATGTCTTAAGAACGATAGTGAAACACTCACTCACCACCCTAAAGGCGTGGCTCTTGATCAAGAGTTAGAAGCAGAAAAGGTCATCCCTAAGCCTAAGGTGGTTTGAAAGTGCTTGTAACAAGAATGTCTTTGTAACAACTTCCTCAACAAGACTTCATAGCCCTTTATTAACCCAAACAATGGCTGAGCAGATATGAACAGAACAGTAGCACCCCTTGAAATGTGGGTGGCATGGGCTCCCTGTGGCTTCAGCAGAAAAGCTGGTCTTTCCTTCCAAGACTACCATGGACAGGCAGCTTCACTAGTCATTGAGGCCAGCCTGAGAGTCCACTTGGACTGAGGTCAGCACAGACCAGAGAGGTGAGGGCTGGTCAGGCACCTGTGGCCAAGAGAAGAGGGTAGGATAGTTCAGGTCACAAAACCAGGGGTCCTGTACCAGGGCTGGGGGTGGGCACGCTTCAGCAGACCATGTGATCTGAACAATGCCTGGGGGCGGCAGGGAGCCAAGAGAATAGGCAGAGTCACTGAGCAGGAAGGAAACAGAGCCAAACCACCGGGCCCAGACACAGTCAGAGGACCCACGGAAGCCAGAAGCACCAATAACAAGACTGGTGGTGGGAACAGCAAGTGGCAGTAACAGCAGCAGGAAAATTCAGTGAATGCCAGAGGCAGCAAGTTTGTAAGACCTTTGACTTAGTGACTGAACATGGACTAAATACAAAGGGGATCAGACAACAAATATCAGCATGTGCCTAGATGGAGAGCTGGATTTGATCCCTGGGTAGGGAAGATTCTCTGGAGAAGGAAATGGCAACCCATGCTAGTATTCCTGCCTGAGAATCCCATGGACAGAGGAGCCTGGCAGGCTACAGTTCATGGGGTCCCAAAGAGTCAGACACAACTGAGCAACTAACTTTAACACACTATATATATATATATATATATTTAAAAGAATATAGACATGCAAGGCAAGTGGGCAAAAATGAGCAACAGGTGCTGCTAATATGCACTGAAAACAACCCCAACACTAATCTGAGCCAAGATGCAAAATGCCTGGTACAGCGTCTTACACTGAGTGACCTACCTGCATGCTAAGTCGCTTCAGTCAGGTCCAGCTCTTTTCGACCCTTGGGACAGGAGCCCACCAGGCTCCTCTGTTCACGGGGCTCTCCAGGCAAGAATACTGGAGTGAGTTGCCATTCCCTCTTCCAATGGCTCTTTCCAACCCAGGGATCGAACCAGCATCTCTAATGACTCCCACATTGGTAGGCGGACTCTTTACCACTAGCGCCACCTGGGAAATCAAGTAGGAGCTCAAGAAATCATCCAAGTCCCTTTCTTTCATCCAAGTGCCCAGAAAAGGGACCCCCTCCTCCCTCCCCAGCTTCCTAGAGAAAGACTGATATTATGAACTAGTTATGAGCCTTGCCTACTTACCTGCTCTGAGGTGAAAGTCTAACTGCTTAGCAAAGCTGTTCATTTATTCTTTTTACCTACATATCTATTTCTATTTCACAGTGCACCCCCAGCCCTGTGCTATTTACCTGTTAATTTCTTTGCGTCTATATTTCAAAGGTAAGACCTTATCAGGATCTTCCTGTGAATTGACTGTACAGTCCACAGAAATTCTTAATTTGAATGCAGCCGACCCCTCCTAATCCATAGGTGACTCGTCCAGTCCGTAAGGTGTGCCCAGTCCAGGCAAGCACACGATGGAGGCACAGAAGGAGTCTCTGGCCCAGACTGGCATTGTACTTAGGGGGCTTCTCAAGTAGAGGCAATGACAGTCCAAGGTCGTGGCCACTGAAGCGCGTCCCTAGACGCACCCCTCCCCACTGGGCCCAGGCAGGCGGCTCTGTCCCACGCCCGCCCGCGGCTTCCACGGAGAACTGGGTTCCGCGCCAGCCCCGGCTCAAGGAGCGCCCGGGGCCACTGCCCCGCGGAGAGCGGCTGAAGTCAGGGTTACAACTCACCTTGGAACCGGGGCGCCAGACCTCCCGTAGGCAGGGCGTTCTCCCCCCCACCCGATGACATCATCTGTTTGGGGCTGAGTCGCTCCATAAAAGCAGCCCGCGGGAAGCCAGGAGCCCAAAGAACAGAGGTGCTGGCCGTGACGCCCCGGCTGCGCGCACAAGGTCCCGGTGAGCATCCCGCCGGCCCCAGCGTCCCAGCCAGAGGGCGAGAAGGAGCTCAGCCGCCCGCAGCCCGCGCCCGCCGCCCGCCGCCCGCGCCGGGAGCCGCCCGAAGATGCCTCGCTGCAGCCTGCACGCGGCGGCCGTGCTGCTGCTCGTGGTCTTAAAGGAACAGCCTTCCAGCCCAGCTCCGCTCAACGGTAAAGTTTCTTCTGCCTGTTCTTTCCGAACAATCCCGTGCGCTCAGCCACACCTGGGCAGAAGGAGTCCTCACGCGGCTCGTTAAAGATAAAGTAAAATCATCTGCGGGGAGCGGAGAAGGACCTGTAGGGTCTCCAACAGCACGTTTTTACAAAGGATGCTTCATTTCCTTTGGAAGGCAGGATCCGTTCTGGTTTCGCAGGGTGGGCGGGGTAGTGGGGGGAGCGGTTTGCCGCAGATTGTCCTCCTATTAAAATGCGTTTGTGCCTTCTCGGGGTACACCCCCCACACCCACCCGCAGCGCTGGAGAGGTGGCTTGGGAATTTGCTAACCCGGGGAGAAGAAACAGAACCAGGATGTAAAATACTGTGCCCCGACCCACGTGCAGACGACAGAGGAGTGCCTGGGGTGTTCCTGAGCAGCCTCTTTACCAGGGAGGGTTGGCACAGTGGTGGGTGCTTTCCTTTGGAGGAGACACTCTTTACCATTAAGGTTTACCTCCAAGTCAAAGAGATGATGCATCTCATCCCTAATCATTGTTTTTCTCCAGAAGGGCTCTACTACTCTGAAGTTGTACGTGTGTGTGCCCTGCATGCCCTCAGACGAGCATACATAACCTTATTTCTGAGTGTAGTTAGTTAGGGCTTTGAACCCTGAAGGGCTGGAGGCTGGCGGTGCCCAGCCAGTAGCAGGAGATGGTAGAGGGGGTTGGGTCTGGGAGGTGAGTTGCAGCCAGCAGCTATAGTGTTAGATGCTCAGTTGGGCCCCACCTTTTGGGACCCCATGGACTGTAGCCCCCCACCCCAGGCTTCTCTGTCCATGGAATTCTGCAGGCAAGAGTACTGGAGTGGGTTGCCATGCCCGCCTTGAGGGGATCTTCCCGACACAGGGATCGAAGCTGGCTCTCCTGTGTGTCCTGCCTTGTAGGCGGATCCTTACCCTCTGAGCCATCAGGGAAGCCCGTAGATAGCCAACAGCTAAGGTGAGGGCTTCTGCCTGGGTCTCCACAGCTGGGTGAACCCTTTTCTGGAGGAGTAGATGGTGACTTACAGAAACTTCCCGAGTAACAGATGGTGACTACTGCCCTTGACAGAGTTTGCCCCAAGTTGTATGGACATTTGTAGGTGCGATCATTCCTGCTCCTGCTGCTAAGTCGCTTCAGTCGTGTCCGACTCTGTGCGACCTCATAGAAAGCAGCCTACCAGGCTCCTCCGTCCATGGGAGTTTCCAGGCAAGAGTACTGAGAGTGGGTTGCCATTGCCTTCTCCGGCGACCATTCCTAGACCCAGGCTAGGTTGAAACATTCCTAAAAGGGCCCAGAGTGACTAGAATGGCTGCCAGTCCATATTCCCTGGCTGGGTGGTGGTGGTGAGAAGTTGGTTCTACTCAGAGGCATGAAAGCTGGAGCCCCCTCCTGTCAGAGGGCATGGTGCCCATGGGGCATGGTAGGAGAGGCAGAGGGAGCCTGGCTGTCAGCAGCTTTGTCACTCCTTTTAATTCAGTTCAAGTCCACTAGCTGGCTTGATTTGCTTGGTAGTTATCTTCCTTATCTGGTGGGGGAGAAAGTGGATGGGAGAAAGGAGTTATAAAAGTGGAAATTAGTTTATAAAACTGCAGACTTTGATATATATTCCCCTCTGAAGAAAGCTGCACTGAAACCTAAAGTCTGACTTGAAATCTCCTTTTAACTCCAAGACGAGAGAGAAGCCCTTTACTGACCCTCTTCTGAAAGCCTGTTTCCCCCCTCACTCTGGGGGCAGCTCCTTCTCCCTGCTGTGCTTCTCTGAACCTCTGGACCCCCCTCTCCCCCTTCTCGCCCTTCTCTCTTTTCCGTTCTCCCAGCTGGGCTGGGGAAAGTTTTCAGTTTAAAAAAAAAAAAATCTACTTTCACTCTACACTGAGCAGCCAGCCTGCTTACCACCTTGATTCTAAGAACACAGTTTTTATTCTGTTCTTCCTCAGGCAGGTTTCTTGGCTTTTTAGTCAGAGCAAAACTCACCGAGATGTAAAGTGTCAGTATTAACCCAAGTGTGAAGCGGGGGTTAAGCTGGGCAGTGGGTGAGAAAGTGGTCTGCCCTCTGCCTGCGTGCATGCTAAGTCACTCAGTCGTGTCCAGCTCTTTGCAACCCCATGGACTGTAGCCCGCCAGGCTCCTCTGTCCATAGAATTCTCCAGGCAAGAATCCTGGAGGGGGTTGCTATGCCCTCCTCCAGGGGATCTTCCTGGAGCACCTGAATTCTCAGTGACTGGCACTGGCAAACCTCGGGGGTCAGGGAGGGAGCGGGCATAATAAAAGTCAAACATCTTCCAGAGATAACCTGGGAACTCTCAGTTGCTGGGGCAGGGGGTGGGGGGAACTGGGCAGCTTTGGGCTCCCCGGATGTCGGTTAGTCAGGGAAGGTTCTAGCACCCAGGACAGGAAGCAAGCAGGGCCCAGAACCCCTGACCTGAATCTTTGTAAATATCAACTCCTTCGAAAGCTGCCAGGATGTTCTCCCTGCCCAGGATAAGCTGGGGCTGCAGGTTCTAACAGGCATCCACCTGGACCTCCCAGTGCTCAGGACAGAAGTGATGACCTTCTCAGAACAGACACTCTCAGGAAGCTACTGAAGTGCAGCCATGGGGGGTGGGGGTGGGGGGGGGGGCTTTGCCTGGCCTGCCTGGTGGGGGGGGGGGCAGTTTAATTCTGTGAAGACCCTTGCCCCTAAAGTGAGAGGTGGGAAACCAGGAGGGGCCATTTCCAAATAAAGCAAAGGTGCACCCTTCCTTTCTAAAGTTTTCTTGACCTCAGTTGTGGCAGTGAACCCACCTGGGCACTGACCTTCATCCAGTGACACCCCCTGACCCAGATCACCCTCCCCTTCATTTTACGGTGCCTCTCCTCTCCAGACTCCAGCTTTCAAGCCCCTCCAGACATGGCCATTTATACCCAAAGCACTGAGTCTTGAGGTCTAAGCAGGGTCGCTCAGCGAAACGCGGGCAGGAAAGATTGCTCTGCTGCTTTTTAAGAACATGTCCCCAGGCCTGTGTCACCGCCTGAGCCCTTATAGTCCCAGAGGCACGTGATCACACTGAGCTTACCAGAGCATTTGCTGATGCCTCATCTGAGGATGAGCGCTGCAACGGTGTGGAAACCTCAGCTTAGCAAGCTTCGGGGAAGGGAGCAGAAGATATAGGCTGTTAAGGCCATGGTTTGATTTTGGTGCAGGTGCAGTTAAAATTTCTGGCCAATGCGGTTGCTCAGAGGCTGCAGATGTTTTTTCCTGGTGGCCTCCAGGATCACTGAGTGGCCTGTGTCTCCCCAGGGAAGCACTGAGGATGAAATTCCCTGCTCCTTGTGAGATTTTACATCCTGGGCCTCCAAGTGCTCTGGCCAGCTAAGTGACATTCCTCTGGATTCCTCTGCCTCTGAAATCCATGGTTGTATTTTAATAAAACCCCTCAAACAGAATGCCGATGGAAAATGTTCAGAAAAGTGGTTTGAAGTTTTCTATAGCTTGGTTCCCAAGCCATGCTATTTTTTCCCCCTTTTCACTCTTGTTTCAATGAGAGGCTCGCAGTAAACTTGGGGGTCACATAGAAGTTTGGGCTCGCCATGGTTCTGAATGTCTTCATCCAACTGCTGATTCAGAGGAGGTGAATTTAGGGACTATTAAGCCCTGTCCAGTCCATGGCAGGTTTCAGGGGGTCTTTGGGGTCCTGGGTACTTTCATGGTACACATCTTTGCCAAAAGCATTTTCAAGGTATAACTAATTGGCCCATAAGGCAATTTTGCTGTAGAAAATAATAAAAAGTAAAAGCAGGACATCAAAAAAGACATAATGAACAGAAATAGAGTCAAGTGTACAAAAACGTATTGTTACTGGGGTGGGGGGGGAAGGCGAGGAGGGATAAATTGGGAGACTGGGATTGACATATACACATTACTATACATAAACAGATAACTAATAAGGACTTATGTAAAGCACAGGGAACTCTACTCAATACTCTGTAATGGACCTATATGGGACAAGAATCTTAAAAAGAGTATGTGTGTGTGTGTGTGTATATATATATACATATATAAAACTGACTCAGCTTACATATGCCTGAAACTAGCATAACACTGTAAATCTACTTCAATAAAATTTTTAAAGGACATAATGGAACATAAAAAATAAAAATTTAAAAGACTTTCTTACAAATATAAAATATTTGAATACCTTAAAAAAATGTATGTAGATTCATAGTAATACTGTGCAAATAACTGGTTTTATCTTGTGGGCTGTACCTAAGCATTTGCCTTCCAAATCTTTCGTTCATAGTGTTTTATACTTTTTGTTTGTTGGTTGGTTGTTGATTCATATCCTCAGTCGGCCTTGCACTTTTCCTTCCTTAAGAGAGGTACCAGTTTGCAGGTATGAGGGTGCATGTTTGTACCCGAGCTTTCTGTTGAAGTGTGAAAGCCTCTACCCTGTGATAGATTCTTGGCATCTTGTCACCTATCTGTTGCTGGATGTTTCAAAGTTGTGGGAAATGTTGACTCAACCTTTGAGGCCCTCGGCCTTTTTTTCCTCCAGTGTAGTGTGTTTCAAAGGAAGAAACCAATTCTTGGTGTTAATGATCATCACTGGTCAGCTGGATAAAACCATCAATAACATCACTAACTGGAAGAAATGCTAATGCATTGGAATGCTAATGCAGTGGAAATCCAACTGCCAAACCAAAAATTGTCAGCCAGTTATTTGATCTTTCATGGCAGAAATGTCTTACTGCCAGTTAATTATGCAACAACAGTTTGTGGCAAAAATGCTTGTGGCAAAGAAGTTTACAGTAAAAGAAAAAGGAAAAAACACACAGAACAAAAAACCAATACAGTTCTATGGACCTCCTGAAATTAACTGTACATGAAATTTCTTGTGTTCAAGCTTAAGGGCATTTTTAATGAGGAAAGGCAGCAAATACTCTAAGGGGTCTGGACTACCCCCTCTAGCTCAAAGATTCTCTAAGTAAATAGGAAGTGATGGGAAATGTGGAGAAATACTTCTTAACAGGCATTGATCCACTTTGCCTTATGGTCTTTCATTGCTTTATCTAGAAATCAAGGAGATGGGTGTGTGAAAGAGCCCTTTGTCCTTCTCTTCCAAAGTGGGCTGTCAACAAATAATGCCTAAACCTAAGCAAATCATGAAGGCTCAATATAGATATATTTTTATAGCGTTGTGGAGATAATGCCAAAAGAATCATGTCAAAAGAATTCAAAGTGGTTGCCATAGGGAATAGGAAAGTGACTCAGGAGTGTCAGGGGACTGATTGTTCATTGAAAGCCTGATATGGATAGAACCATCTAAGTCTTTAAACCACATACAAGTGTAATTTGAAAAAATAACCAAAAAAATTGAATTTGAAAATTAAAAACACTGAGACAAAGAAATGAAACAGAAAAGCAATTTTAAAAAAGAGGTGATTAACCAGTTTACAAAGAAAAACAAGCAAAATTCTCTTACGTTTTTCAAAAGCACAATCGGCCTGAATAGGAAATGCCTAGTTGTGAAAACTGAGCACCAGGTGACTGGTCAGGTAAGTTTTACTGCAAATCATTTCCCAAGAGAAAGGAGATGTGAGTCTTCCTCCTGCAGCTTGACCCTGGTGGACTCAGAATCCTGGAAGCACGGGAGACAGGAACATAGGCTGGGAGACGGGAACACAGGCTGGGAGATGGGAACATAGGAGTTGAACAGTCCCCTCGCTGTAATGTGTCCTGAGACAGACACCCTGAGTCTCAATTCAGGGTTTCGGGCTCGTCCTGGAGATGAAGAGGGAGGTGTGTCCAGAGCATAGCTCCACAATGACTTTTTTTTTTTTTTAAATTGAAGTGTAGATAATTTCCAGTGTTGTGTTAGTTTCAGGTGTATAACAAAGTGATTCAGATACATATATACATATATATTTTTCAGATTCTTTATCCTTATATGTTATTACAAAATACTGAATATAGTCTCCTGCTGGTTATCTGTGCAATGACTTTTTAAAACTATATTTAGTTGTTAGCATGAAGGACGTTTATGAGTGAAGGGTGTGAATGGGAGGTGACAGGTGATTTTCATTACACTCCTGGTAGGACCTCTCCTCCACATTGCCGCCACCCATGGAATTCTAACTCCAATGATGATGGTGGCAGCTTCCTCAAATAAAAACCTTCCTTTTTGGAATGAGCTTGAACTCTTCTCTAGGCTGTGTTGTTAAGTGGGGGAAAAGCAAGATGCAAAACAGCATTTCCCAGATGCCAGCATTTGTGTGAAAAAAAGAAGGGAAGAGAATACAGTGCAAGGGTTCCCATCAGCTGTGGAACTGGTTGAGTCTAATGAAGCGGGAGGTTGGATGGTAGGAAGTGCTCTCACTGTGTTCCTCTTGGCGGCTTTTGAGTTTTGAGCCTTGTGAACTTATTAACTGTCCGGATAGTGAAATGTGGCTTTTCTAAGATACATGGGAGGCTTCTGATGAAGAAGCCCCTCCCTGATCCCTGGACCCCTGCACAGAATCCCTGCCTTGTGCCTCCCCTGGAAGCACAGGTGCTCTGAGAGGCAGTTGTTCCAACACAGGCTCTGAGAAAGGTTTTTTGTTTTTTTTTTCTTCCAGTTTTATTGAGATATCCTTGACATAAAGCACTATATAGCTTTAAGGTGTCTGGTATAATGATGTGACATGTATTTCATGAAGTGATTATCATAATAAGTTTAGCGAACATCTATTATCTCATACACGTACAAAATTACATAGAAAGAATTTTTCCTTGTGATGAGAACTCTTTGGGATTTATTCTCTTAACAATTTTTATATGTAACATACAGCAGTGTTGATTATATTTATCATGTTGTATTAATACATCACATTCCTAGGACTTATAACTGGAAGTTAGAACCTTTTGGTCACCTTTATCCAGTTCTCCCCTGCCCCAACCCCTTGCCTCTGGGAACCACTAATATGATCTCCTTTTCTATGAGTGAGTTTGTTTTTGAAGTATATTAACCTATAACAGTATGTTATTTCCTGTTATACAGATTAGTGGTTTTTTCCTATACATTTAAAATATGTCACTGTCCACAGATATTGCAGTTATTGACTGTATTCCTCACACTGTATGTTTCATATTGGTGACTCATTTATTTTGTAACTGGAAGTCTGTACCTCTTAATCTCCCTTACCTGTTTATTTCCTCTCCTTTATGCATCTCTCCTGTGACAACCAACTGTTTGTTCTCTGTATCTATAACTGTTTGTCTTGTTTTTTCATTTTTTTAGATTCTACATATAAGTGAAATCATACAGTATTTATCTTTCTCTGTCTTATTTCACTTAGTATAATACCCTCTAGGTTCATCCATGTTGTCATAAATGGCAATATTTTATTCTTTTAATGGCTGAGTAATAGTCCATGGTGTATATGTGTGTGTGTGTGTGTGTGTGTGTGTGTGTGTGTGTGTGTGTGTGTATATGTACATATATATATATATATATATATTCTACATCTTTTTCATCCATTCCTCTATTGATGGGCAGCACTTGGGTTATTTCCATATCTTGGCTGTTGTAAATAATGCTGCAATGAACATGGGGGTGCATATATCTTTCCTAATTAGTTTTTGTTTTCTCTGGATAAGTACCCAGGAGTGGAATTTCTGGATCATCTGGTAGTTCTGTTTTTAATTTTTTTGAGAAACCTGAATACTCTTTTCCATAGTGGCTGTACCAATTTACATACCCACCAAGAGTGCAGAAGGGTTTATTCCCTTTTCTCCACAATGAAAAAGTTTGAAGTTCTCAGCATCTACCTCCTTTTCAATCTCACCCATTTAAAACTAAAATCTGGGGAATTCCCTGGTGGTCCAGTGGTTAGGATTCAGAGCTTTTACTGCTGAGAGCCTGGGTTCAATCCGTGGTTGGGGAACTAAAATCCCACAAGCCGTGTGGCAGGCCCGCATCCCCCAAATAATAATCGTAAAATCTGTCCTATTTTCTCTAACTTGTTCAAGTTCAGTTGTACTTACTTGCTTTGTTTTCTTCTTTGCAGGATCCAAGTGGACCTATATAGGTAAGTAGCGATCTTTATTTTTTTGAAGAGATGGCTGTATTTAATGAGAAACTTCTTGTATTGTGGAGATTATTTAGGAGGTTAGGGAGAGCAGTTCTGGTGTTGTTAAAGGAGGACACAAAATCCTCCCTAAAGACTTGCTCCGCACGGGTCACAGACAGCTCTTTCTCCGAGGAGCTGAGCCTGCTTCGTGCATCAACTTGCGGGTCACAGTGTTAAGGTTTTCAGATTCCTGCAAACCATCCAGGTGAGGATGCCCAGGTTCCCTTCAGACTGCAGGGGCCCTAAGCAGGGGAGTGCCCTTCTCTGTAGGACATTCATCCTACAATAAACAATGAATAAAGGGCTCCTTTCTGAAAGTTAACTAGGCTCAGGTCCCAGAACTTAAGCTGCCAGTGTGTTTAGCATTAACTTCTTGTTGTCATGTTTGTAAGTAAGCAAGGGACCAAGCAGTGATGGTTGATCCTCAGTTAAAGAGGAATAGTTGTCTTAAATGGAGGGACAGGGCTGTCAAGGGTGTGCAAAAGGGTTTTGAGATAAGCAGCTTGAAATCGGCTCAGCTCATGTGTATGCAGTGAACGGGAACTGGTCATCAGCTGGAATGGGGGATGAGGGCCAAGCCCCAGGGTCCACTGGCAAGTGCAGGGATATTAATAATGTCCTATTGTGACTGAGTGACAAGGGATATGCAAGAGAGATTGCTGTGGGGAGCAGGAGGGTGGAACTGGCCACACTGGCACAGGAGGGGTGGCGACAGGCAGGGAAGTCCATTACAACAGAGAAAGCAGAATCCAGAGAAAGATCTGACTTGGGTTTTCTAGTTAGCCTTTAGATGTTTGTTTGCCCAAGAGGCCTAGAAAATTCCCTGAGCTAATCAATTAGTTGCCTCCAGGCCAAGGTCTCCTGGCCTCTAGCACTGCAAGGCTTCATCACTGCTAACATCCCTTACTTACTTATTCTGTGCAAAGAACACTGCTAAGTGGGTGGATAATTAGAAGCGTAGGCTGGTAGGCTGTGGTCTGTAGCTAGGAATTACTTAAAGCTCACAGTTCAAAGCAGAATATAATAGGTAATAAAAGCAGATAACAAGTAAACGGTTCTGTGCTCTGATGGTTCAGAGAAGAAGAATGCTAGGACTGGAGGGTAAAGAAAAGCTTCCTGGAGGAAGAGGGCTTTCACGTGGACCTTGGGGCATGGGGAGGATTCAGTATGGCCAGAAGGAAGTACTACTGGCCAAGTTGATGATGGCCTCACATGAGTGGAGGCAAGAAAGAGCAAGATGGCATTTGAGGGGATACATACAGAGACGTTGTTACGGCGGGGGGGCAGGGTGTGTGTGCGGGGGTGGAGGGATAGACTCTAAGGTCAGAAAGATAAGGTGGGTCAAACAGGGGAGCATGGAGGAGGAGGCCAGGCTTTCCCCACTTTGTCTCATGGATGGAGGGGTGGGGTGGGGGGTAATCTGTGTTTTAAGGAGAGTAGGGGGTGATAGGGGGTGCAAGAGAAAAAACAGGAGAGAGGCAGGAAGATGTTTGGCCCTTGAAGGAACACCATTCTGTGTCTTAATGTCCAGTTTAAAGTGATGGCAGTAAGAGGCCAGGGCAGGGCAAGAGCCCTGTTGAAGGAGGAATCCACAGAGTCTGGGTGTCAGCCTGCTCCCCGCCCACCTCACCCCTCCAGGGTGTCGGAGGAGACAGGAGCAGGGCAGGCGCGGAAAGAAGCAGGGACTTGAGGTTTGCACCTCATTCCATATGGTTTGGTGTGAACCCTCAGGGTTTCACTTTCTTCCCACCTGTGACTTGGGGAAGGGGTTGTTTGATCAGTGTTCCTGAAGCTATGGCTTGGGGTCACCTGCATCAGAATCACCTGGAATGCCTTCCAGATATGCAGATTTCTGGGCCTCAGCCTGGACCTGGGGGAGGGAGGGAACCTGAAAAACGTGTCTGTTTCAGGTGATGCTTAGGCAATCTGTTGGAGAATCTCTGACCAGATGATTCCCAAGACTTCCTTGCCTGAGTCAGAGGAAGCCTGCCCCACCTCTTCTCCTGGCTTCCCAGGTAGAGTGGAGACACCAGTCATGTCTCTCCAGGGCTCCCTGCCTCTGTAGGACAGCCTACAGAGTGGAGCGAGGAAGTCATGGAGAGCAGAGAGACACCATGTCAAGAGGTATAGGAGGAAAATCTTACTGCCACTTAGGAATGACATGGGGCTCCCTGGGGAGGGCCTCTGTCCAGCCATATTGACTAATCCAGAAGCATTTCTTCCTGACCCCTTGTACTGGCCAGCCCTCTGTCCCTCCTATCCCGGACAGTGAGGGTGGCTCTTTGCTGAGGAAGCAGAGGGCAGAGTCTAAGGATGCAAGACATGCATGGGGGTGAGCACAGAGGCAAAACCTGGCTTTTTATTAGTGAAGTGAGCACACACGTGATGTGGAGTCAGGTCAGTAGGGGCCCATGAAAGAGGCCGGATGGAGGATAGCTAAGGAGGCAAACAGGTCCAGGCTGGCAGCTGGCATCAGTGTTCACAGTCACACGGTAAACAGAGAGCCTGGCATAGATGCCAGGGGGAAATGGTTTCCAAACAACACGGGCTGCACCGAATGAGGCAAATCCAGCCCAAGGCTGCGTGCTGGTTTTCCCAGGGTGCAGACCTCAGCACTTTGCACGTAGATGCCGCTGAGTCATCCTGCTCTGTGGGCCTCCGGCTGCCAGGAACACATGGTAGGACTTCTAGAAGCACATGGAAAGGGAATTCAAGCCCCTTTCCCCTCCACACTGAGTCACTGGACTGACCTCCTCGATGGCCTCCTGGAGACAGGAGGGCCATCTGACAGCCAGGATGGGGCCAACCCCGCCCCAGGTGTCCCTCCTGGGGGGAGGCAGCGGCATCGGGTACGTGTTGGCATGTGCTGAGTCAGTGACCTGCCCCCTGCAGTCAGTCCCAACCCGATCCTGCAGAGCCACCAACTCCGAGATGGAGGGCAACTGCAAGTCAGGCTGACTCACTCCAGCCTGTTCAAGGGCTGTTAGAAAGCCGAATAAGGGTGCCCTTGGGTGTGGAGGTGATTGGAAGAAGGGGATACTGGTCACCTTCAGTTCCTTGGTGTGGGTGCTGTGTTCAGTGTGTGAAAAGCCATCAAGCTTACTTATGATACATGCACTTTTCTGTATGTATATTATATTCAATAAAAGAGTTAAATTCCAGCTGGCTGGGAGAGTCTTGCTTACCCGGATAGAGTTTTCAGCCCTCCCACAAGAAACAACCAAAAAACCCTCAGTGTGTTCAAAACAACAGAGCAACTGAAAGGAATGACTGGACAGAAACTAGCGAGCCAAGAACACATCATGTGAACAGAGAACAGACCTGGGGCTCCATCCCTGAGGATGCCAGACACCGCTCTGATGGTCCTCCGATATGAGTAGTTCAGAAACAGACAAACGCCACTGTTCGCTATTTGGGAGAAATAAGACAAACCTTCACGGCTTCCCAGGTGGCACTCGTGGTAAAGAACTCACCTGCCAGTGCAGGAGATGTAAGAGACGTGGGTCCAATCCCTGGGTCGGGAAGATCTCCTGGAAGAGGAAATGGCAACCCACTCCAGTATTCTTGCCCGGAGAGTCCCTTGGACAGAGGAGCCTGGCGGGCTACAGTCCATGGGGTTGCAAAGAGTCAGACACAACTGAGCGACTTAGCATGTATGCACATCATCGGTGATGGGATGTAAGGGGAAGAGGAAGTCAAGCCCCCATCCTGGCAGGTGAGCAAGTCCCATTTCACCCCAAGTTAGGGATAGATGCCAGCCCCTCCATTCCGGAGTGGGGATTCTGGAAAGATGGCAGCTTAGCCTGGGGGTGTCAGGCACCGGGCTCATAGGCCCTCCTGCCCAGCTTCTTGGCCTGGGGCAGGACTCCCGTGACCAGGCACTGCCACTGCATTCCTCAAGCTGCTGTCCTCTCTCCCAGAAAACAGATGCTTTATCTTAAAGGATTTCCTTTGGGAATTTGGAAGGGCTCCTCCATCAGGGCGAACCTCTTTGGTTCTTCAGGCTCCCACCTCCACCCTCTTCTGTCCTAAATCTGCTGGAATATTAGGTTGCTACAATCAAACTATTCCTGCAATTCAGGACATTCTTCCTGAGCTAGAACTAGACATGGGACACATGCAAGGGAGCTAGGAGGAAGAACTCTCTCCTTTCTCTTCTTTAGTAGTGGTTAAAGATACCATGTGACTTCATGATCAAAGGCGATATAAAAAACAGACTAATAGATAGCTAGCGGGAAGCTGCTATATAACACAGGGAGCTCAGCCCATGCTCTGTGATGACCTAGCGGGTGGGGCTGGGGAGTCGCAAGAGGGAGGGGATATATGTATACATGGAGCGGATTCTGGTTGTTGTAACGGCAGAAGCCAACACAATATTGTAAAGCAATTGTAATCCAATTAAAAATAAATGAAAAAAAAAAAAGACTATCACTTAGAGCTAAAGGGAGAACTTAAAACAGCAGTTATGGAACACATGCAATTAAAAGGCTGATTTCATTAAGGAGAACTCTTATCTATACCAAAGGCAGAGCCTGGCCAACTCACAGAATCCCAGCGCCTTCTCCCCCATTCCCTCTGCCGACCTGAGGATGAATGACAAGAGGCGCAAAGTACTCTTAGGGGAGAGGGAACCAGAAAGGCCAGAACATGTTTTTCACACCAGGAAACTGAATCGCTATGCCTGCATCTTGGGGGTTTCCCTTGAGGCTTAGCAATCCAACCCGCTATGATTTATTCATTAAATCCGTGCTATAGTTCCAGTTACTTCTAGTAGAAGTTGTGACATCCAGGGTCAGCCTGGATGTGCTGTGGTCCACCCGTTCGTCATCATTTCTCATCTTTCCTGAGTTGCAGAATTGAGGTCTGTGTGTTTTGGGTGCCTGCATTTTCATGTCCACAGCTGGCCTCACCAACTGGGTGAAAAGATAGGGAAGCTAGCATTTGTTCCTAAAGGCGGGGGTGGTGTCGTGGGGGTAGGGTGGTGGTGGCGAGGGGCGGGTGAGGCAGGAAGCCAGGGGGAAGAAGAGGAAAGTGTACAGAGCCCAGAACCAGGCAGACCTCCTGGAAATCGCAGCTTGGCCACTTTCTGGGTGAATGGCCTTAGGAAAGTAACTTAACCTCCCTGGACCTTGGTTTTTCTCAACTACAAAATGGGAATCGTAAGAGCATCTACCTCAGTGGCACTGGGATGGGGCAGCATCAGCATCCCCTGGGGCTCAGGATGCTCTTCCCAGATACTCTGAACTGCAAGTGAAACTCACGGGAGGAGTCTGGGAGAAAAACTGCAAACGCTTCACCTCCGGTCCTTTAGCAGCAAGGAAAGCACCATGTATGACTTTGTTAGAAACACAAGTTCTCCGGCCCATACCAGATTTACTTCCAAATCAGAAACTCTGGGGCTGGGTCCAGTCCTCTGCTTTAATAAGTCCACCAGGTGATGCTGATGCCCCCTCGAGTTTGAGAATCTGTTCTCCCCAAGTTGTGGTGAGGATGCAGTAAGATAATGCACAGAAATGGGCTTGCATAGTGTGCACGCAGTGGGGCCAATCACCTTCTTTCCCTTCGGTTATGGTGGAATTCTATTAGCTAATCAGTGGGTAACTGCCTTGTCAAGTCTACAAGACCGAACAAACCTGAGAGGTAGATCTTAGTAAGGATCTACTTCTTCATGTTTTTCTGAATTGCCTGAGTTTTTAAGGGTAAGGAGGATTCCTTTTAAATTTTTATTATTATTTTATTAGATCATTCTTCAGCTTTATTGAGGTATAATTGGCAAAAACTGTGTATATACTAAAGGTTTCCAATGTGATAGTTTCATATATGTTGTGAATGGTCACCACCATCAAGCTAATTAGCACTCATCAGCTCACATAAGCATAAGCATTGTTTCAGCTCAGTCGTGTCCGACTCTCTGCGACTCCAAAAACTGTAGCCCGCCAGGCTCCTCTGTCCATGGGATTTCTCAGGCAAGAATACTGGAGTGGGTTGCCATTTCTTCCTCCAGAGCATCTTCCCAACTTGGGGATCAAACCCGCGTCTCCGTGGTCATTGCATTGCAGGCAGATTCTTTGCCACTGCACCACATGGGAAGCCCTACCTCACATAATTATCTTTTTATTCTTTGTCATTCCCTACCTTCCTTCCCCCTGGCAACTATGTGTTTGTCCTCTGTATCTATGACTATTTATTTTTTAGACTCCACATATGAATGAAATCATACCACATTTGTCCTTCCCTGTTTGACTTGTTATCTGTCTCAGCATACTACCTTCTTAAAAAAAAAGAAGTGTCAGTCACTCAGTCATGTCTGACTTTTTGTGACCCATGGACTGTAGCTTGCCAGGTTCCTCTGTCTATGGAATTCTCCAGGCAAGAATACTCTAGGTTCATCCATATTCTGTAAAAAAATAAAAAGGAGTTTCCCTTGTGAGAAAAAAACGGATTGAACAAAAAAACCGAAGGGTTCCAAGCTCTTGTCCCATGGGCTTTACATGCCAGAAAGTTCTTCCCAAGCTTGTCTTTCAGACCAGTCACCCTGGCACTTTCCTGGCACCTACAGGACAGATATCCAGTTCCATGGCCGTGGCCACCTCAAGTCATGCAGCTAAAATCACTGGAGCATCCCTTGCTGCCCCATCCAGAGAATGCACTCCTCCCCTCTGAGCCTCTGGGCTGAGCCTTGTTTTCGGGTTTAGGAGTGGAGCTGGGAAGAAATCTGGGGCTGGGCTACAGGGAATTCTGAGCTCCATAAGCCCAGCCCCATGCAGGGTCCCCGACAAGCCTTGGAACTGCGAGGTTTAAGAGCTGCCTGGGAGGGGGTCCTGCCAGGGGCTCTGTGGGGCCTCTGGCTGTGCTCAAATTTGCCCTTTCTGCTGCATGCTGGTCTCAAGCCCCAGGCAGTCAGGTGAGGGCAGGGCACATCCCTCCAGCAGCCAGTTAAAACCCTTGGCAGCCCATCCCCAGCAGGAAGAGAGAGGGGAGCGAGCGCCTGGGGTAAACCAGATCAGAAGAAAAGATTGAAAGCAAAAAGGCTGAATTCAGAGCAGATGAGTGAAGGTGCCCTGGGCAGAGAAGGTCTGGTTTTTCATGGAGAATGGATTCCAGATGTCTCAACAAGCTCCTACAGTCTCCTCAGAGGGAGCAAAGGCCCTCTCGGCTGCTCTGTTATTGTCTTCCTCTGCAGGGGGCAGAGGGGGTGAAGGGCACAGGCACTACTGAGGAACCCAAGAACACAGCCAGCCACGCCACATGGCCAGGAAAGAGCCAGCACCTGCTCTGAACAAAAACCTGTAATGTAGTGGTTCTCAGACACAATGATTTTTACATTATAGCATCTCTGTAAGTGGGATATATCTTATAATCCATGGCATCTAGAAGCAATGAAATATGGTAGCTGTTCCACAAATACTCACAGAGAAGTTCCCTGTTAGATGCTAGGAGCACAGAGAAAGGAGCTGAAATGATTAAATTTCCACAACTAAATAGTGAAACAGTGGGGGCAAGAAAATGTAAAACTAATGGCTAGTATGCATAGCATGGAGGAATAATGCAAAATCATATTAGATTTTGAACTCGAACTTCTTCCAATTTTCAGTCAAGCCACAGTTTACTTATATGCCTAAGTGGTATTAGATCAGTATTACAAATATTTTTAAGGAAAATAAGTTACGTGCTTATCTTTTTTTTTTTTTTTTTTGGTCATACCACATGGCTTGTGGGATCTTAGTTCCTTGACCAGGGATTGAACCGGGCCATGGTGGTGAGTGTGCAGAGTCCAGGGAATTCCCATAGCTATGTGGGCTTTTCTTTTTTTTAGTTGACAGAAGTATTCCTTTAAGGTACAAGCTTTCCAATGACCTGGCAAGTATTTGATTTTTGCCAACCAGGAAGGAACTAGTACGGGCTGCCAACTCCTTGTGTCCATAAAGGTTGCCTCACAATTTATAACTCTAAAGAGTTCATTTAGCTCATTTTAGCTTTTTAAATGATTTTGCAATCATTAACTTGAGACATACATCAGCTGTGTGACTTCTGAGTGAATGGGAGGAGACCCATCCAGACCTCGTAAGGCTGCCTGTGGTTAGTTTCGGGGCAAACAGTCATGATACCCCCACCTCTGGGACAGTTGGCTCAGAAAGGGCTCCCTGGTTATGACCAGAGTGAGACTTGCTTACAGTAGGGGATGGTGACACAGGTGAAAGGGCCTGGGCTTTGGTCGTGAGGCCCCTGCTTGGCACCCCATCTTCTGGGAACTGCATGAGAAGTGGAGAAAGAAGGAAAGGTGACTCTGAAGGTTGTGGAACAAAGAAGTTTTGTAGCAAGTCTGAGGCACTGACGCAAATGGCTGTTTCCTCTTTTGGCTTTGGACACCAGGAAGCCCAGAGGCAAACTGGTGATCCCAACTTGAGTAACTGCCCATTCTCCTATGATCTGCAAATCTAAAGATTCTTCATTGATGATGCCCTTCTAGTTCAGGTATTTTTCCTGATCCTGAACCAAAGTATTATATGAATAAATTTCTGGAATCATTATCTAGAAAGGACCAGAGAATAATGGTACCCTACAAATTCATTACTCTTTTATTCTGCCCTCCTCTGTGGACACCGTTATTTAAAAGGTTTAGCAAAATGAAAATAAAATAAAATAAAAGGTTTAACAAATGAAATAATTAATTTTCCCCAATTGTTTTCTAAAATTTTTGTTCGTATATTTATTTGGCTGCAACAGGTCTTTAGGTGTGGCATGTGACCTCTTAATTAGGTACAGCATGTGGGATCTGTTAATAGTTCCCTGACCAGGGATTGAACCTGCACCCCCTACAATAGGAGTGTGGAGTCATAGCCACTAGACCACCAGGGAAGTCCCTCCCATTTTTTATTAGTCAAAGACAGATCTGAAGACAATCAAAGTTTTAAGCTAGCCCAAGATAACTGATCCATATTTATTCCTCAAACATTTATAAGTATTAAATGCCAAGTATTAGACTAGATGCTGAGGAAATGATGAATAAGGTATGAATAAGACTGAGAGTCTGGAAGCAGACAGTGAATTAGATAGGGCCTTACAATGCAGAGAGATGAAGTGCAGAAGAGAGTGACTTTGCCTAGTGTCTTGGGAAAGAATCAGAGAAGGCTTCCTGGAGGAGGTGATGTCCAAGCTGAGGCCTGGAAGACATGTAAGAGCTAGCCAGGCAAAGGGCAGAGGTTAAAAAAGCTTTGGGGTATAAGGGATCAACTAGGCTGGTAGGTCCAGGGGACCAACAAGGATCTCAGGGAGGAGGAAAGGGGCTGGGGAGATGGACCAGAGAGTGAGGGACTCATGAGCCGGCCAGAGTTGGGACCTCGCTCTGGAGATAGCAGGAGACAGATGGAGTATTTTAAGTAGAAAACAGAAAAGCATTTTAGAAGGATCATCCTGGCTATAGCATGGAGAGTAAATGGGGTGTGAAACACTGGAGGAAGTGGAGCCAGAGGGCACAGGAGTCTGAACCAAGCGAGGGGCAATGGGCGTCCTGACCTGTTGATATAAGTCAGCCTGAAACGTAGACACCTGATGTTGTCATTGGCTGGAGCAGCCTGATTGTGGATGAGGGCTAGTCTCTGTTGGGCTGCGTGAAGTATTCAAATCAGCATCGCCTGCCACTGCTGCCCAGGTGGGACCCCAGTGGGGACCACTGATGCAGCCAAGTCCCACAATCATTTGCAGATGAGGCGACAAAAACAGAGTTGTCAACTGGCCCAAGTGAGAAACTGAGCAGAGACTGGAATCTGTCTCCTGATTTCAGTCTCCTGCATTTCCCCAGACATTTAGTGGATGCTCATTTTATGCCAGGCATTGTGTACTCTACACGACACATCACAACACTGGCAAAAGTCACTGAGGAAATGCAGTGATTTTTCAAAAAAGTAAATATCACAGACTTGCCAGAAAGAAATTGTGCCAAAATAACTTGCTTTTCTTCTCTGTTATCAGAGCAAAAGGCTTAGCGGTTAAAGAAGACACAATAGACTTAATACACGTTGACATAAATAAACATTTGATACAGTTCCTTGTAACACACTCATGGGAAATGTAGATCAAAGACCAACATGGTTGCTAGGGAAAAAAAAAAAATCAATATCCTCAAGTCATTGTTACTGTTGGCAGCACACAGCTGGGAGAGATGTCAGGGGTCCTCCAGGGGCTGTATGTAATGACCATTTTCAGATTCTTGGGAGTAGGATGGACAGCTGAAGGAGTCAGAAAGATGACTGTTGGAAAGAACAGGGAATAGATGCCAGAAGGATAAAAGCAGGTCAAAGAGGACGGGTGGAGTAGGGCAGGAAGTAGGACCTAGTGAAGAACATCGAGTGAGCGCAGCTGCTCTGCAAGGCGGCAGGGACCGAATGAGGAGAGCTGCTCGCTCCCCACCCTGCCCCGTGCTTAGTCCTGGTGACTCAGGAAAGAGGAGTAAGCATGCATTTACACATGCACACATGCGTATGCATGCACACATCCACATTCATGTGCGTCTATCATACATTCTTAGATGTGTCCTTACCCCTCACTCAACCTCCATCTCCTGCACCCCGAACCTGGAGTGAGGTTTCTGCTGGTTTCTGAGCTACCAGAACGTGTGTTGACATCTCATTGCTCATAGCAGTGCTGGGGTGAGATCTTACAGCCTGCCCCTCGCTCCTGGGGTGCTTCTTTCTGGCAATTTCCCAAGAGCCTCCCAGCTCTCTTTTTTTTTTAATTGGATGCTTTACAATGTTGTGTTAGTTTCTGCTGCATAGCAAAGTGAATCAGCTAAATGTATACATATGTCCCCTTCCCTGTTGAGCCTCTCTCCTACTGCCCCATCCCAAGCTTCCAGGCTTTTTTTTAACCTTTTATTTTGTATTGGGGTATAACCAATGAACAATGTGTGACAGTTTCAGGTAAACAGCGGAGGGACTCAGGAACCCAGTCCTACATATACATGTATCCATTCTCCCCCAAACCAGCTCTTGATGAACCTCTTGGTGTAATGCCATCAGCAAGGCTGGAGTAGGAAAGACCCCATTACTGAGTAAAACTGAGCACAGAAGGTCTGTCAGGAAGACTGTGTGTGCAAAGATGCCTGGTCAGAAAACCCATTATGGGGAAAACATTGAGAACTGCAGGAATTTAATGTTGTCCCTTCACTTAATTGCCCTGATAAGCATAGGTACCTCTTGGGTTAACGACCGAGTGCCTACTCTCCAGCTAAGGCTAATGTCCAGGTTATCACTGGAGAATGTTTTCCTCCATGGTGGTGTTTGAGCATGAACCTGCTGCAAGCAAGGCAGTGTTCGAGGGGTACGGGGTGAGAAGGAGCCCTTTCTTGTCCCAAGGAGAGTTACCTAGGACATCAGCACAGTGTGTGGGGAGTGAGCCCTCCCCCAGCAGGCTGCTCGGGCAGAGGCACAGAGCCCAGTCCAGGAGAGGAGCTGGAGATATACTTGTTGAGTGAATGAGGAAAGAATGGTTTGTTTCTCTCTTTGCTTTTGGCTCTGGGTGTCAGGGAAGGCACCAGGGAGAAGGTGGCACTTGATCTGGGATGGTAGGATTTCAGAGGTGAAACCCGTCTGAAATGAAATGCCACATCTCCATACATATCTCATTAGAAGTAAAAGGAGACATACAGGGAGCCCTAGATTTGTTTTCTGGTGAGGTGAAAGGGTGAACTTGCTTTAAAAGGTTGGAAACAGCCCTTAAGGTTAAAAAAAAAAAAAAAAAAGACTTGAGACTATTCCATTCAGAAGGGCCTGGGAACCAGCATGCCTTGGGAGTCCATCACAAACAGACACTGATCTTAAGTTGCCACATTTATTCCTCCCAACAGCTCTGGGGTCCTGCCTGGTGGCTGTTACTGCATTCCTTCTGTAAGCGAAGCTCAGGGAATCTAAGAGTTGTATTCAAGGTCACACAACCAGTAGGTGGTGGAGCTGTGATCGGTAGCTTAATCAATGGTTCCAAAGCCCTTGACCTTCCTACTGCATTTCACACTGCTCTGGAAGGGAGATTCTGACAGACTTTTTTTGGGCTCCAAAATTACTGCAGATGGTGACTGCAGCCATGAAATTAAAAGACGCTTACTCCTTGGAAGGAAAGTTATGACCAACCTAGACAGTATATTAAAAAGCAGAGACATTACTTTGCCAACGAAGGTCCGTCTAGTCAAAGCTATGGTTTTTCCAGAAGTCGTGTATGGATGTGAGAGTTGGACTGTGAAGAAAGCTGAGTGCCGAAAAATTAATGCTTTTGAACTGTGGTGTTGGAGAAGACTCTTGAGAGTCCCTTGGACTGCAAGGAGATCCAACCAGTCCATCCTAAAGGAAATCAGTCCTGAATATTCATTGGAAGGACAGATGCTGAAGCTGAAACTCCAATATTTTGGCCACCTGATACAAAGAACTGATTAATTGGAAAAGACCCTGATGATGGGAAAGATTGAAGGCAGGAGGAGAAGGGGACGACAGAGGATGGTTGGATGGCATCACCGACTCAATGGACATGGGTCTGAGTAAACTCTGGGAGTTGGTGATGGACAGGGAGGCCTGGCGTGCTGCAGTCCATGGGGTCGCAAAGAGTCAGACACGACCAAGTGACTGAACTGAACTGGAAGGGAGACAGAAGTAGCCTGGATGAAGATCTTTAGGTGTGAGAAGAACCATCAAATGGCAAGTTTGAAAACTGAGGGAGCAGCTTTAAATAACAGCAAGAGTGCTGCAGGTTAGATATCAGAAAGGACTTCCTCTTTGTGAAAGCTGGTAGGTGAAGAATGGGCTCATAGCAGGTCAACACTGAGGGGCCAGTGAGCCTTCCCTTAAGTCAGGTTCCACCCTGGGGAGCTGCAGAAAGATCACGTCTTTTATCAGATCCTCTCTTTTTGTTACTTCTAGACACCCCCAGGAATGTTGACCAGGTCACAAATCCCTGCACTGCTGTTTCTCCCCTTTCGCTCTGGACCATTGCCAGGGCTTATCTGTTGGTCCTCTCTCACCACCTGATAACCGCCACCCATTGCCCAGGCTCCGGACCCTCCAAAGGCTACTGTGGGGGAGAATGTGAGGGTTAGGGTCAGCGGCAGCCTGGCTGGTTACTGGCACTGATTTGGGTCTCAGTCACCACATCTGCTAAATGAGAGCTTACTGCCTCTGTCCTAGGCTTGTTATGCACTTAAATAATTAACACTTGTTAGCATGTAGAACAGTGGTTGGTGGACTATGGCCCATGGACTAAATCCAGTCCACCACTTGTTTTGTAAATAAAATTTTCTTGGAACACAGCTACACTCACCATTCACCTGTTTGCATATTCTCCATGGCTGCTTTTTTAAAAAACAACAGAGTTGTGTAGTAACAACAGAGACCATATAGCTCACAAAACCGAAAATATCTGCTATCTGGCCTTTGGTAGGAAATGTTAGCCCACCTCTGATGCAGAATGATGTCTGGCATGTAGAAAGTACTCATTACATGGTCACTTAAAAAAAAAAAAAAACAATAAACTCACTAGACCTTGGGGTTTAACAGAATTTGACTGAGGTCCTGGGGTAACACAAAGAGCCTCAAAGAAAAACCTAAAACAGGTGTGTCTGTCATCGGTGCTCCCCGAGGGCAACCACGATCCCTGACCCTGGGATCACCTACCATCAGTTGTGGGCGCCAGTCCTGCCCTTCTGGCCTGGACTCCTGTGTTTCCTCTTTCCAGAGGCCAGGCCCCAGGATGACTGACAGCCAGAGTGCTTCATTCTGTTTAGAAAAACCTCCTCTGCAATGCGTGATTTGTGTGGTCAAGGCAGGGCCATCACATTAGTCCAGGGCTTCTCAGCCTCTGCACTGCTGGCATTGGGGGCAGCAGATTTCTTTGCAGGGGGCCGTCCCTGCACTGTACAGTATTTAGCAGCATCTCTGGCCTGCCCATGTACCCACTGGATGCCAACTGCATTCCCCTCTGTGATGACACCAAAAATGTCTCCAGATGCCACCAAACATCCCGAGGGGACAAAGTCACTCCTGCTGAGAACCACTGGCTTAGTCTGTAATAACATCACAGGTGAGGTACCAACATTCCAGTCCAGGATAGCTAAATCCCTAGAAAAACAGTGTTCTTTGCAAGGGCACAGACCTGTTAAAGACGCATCCCATGTATATCACTGGATGGCTAGACAGAAGGCTTAGCATCTTGGCCTGAAGCACCAGCAATGGCACTGTTACAGCTGGAGCTGCGTTTCACAGCAACACTGGATAGTTACCCGCCTCAAGCCTGGGTCCCTAAGAGGGCTTGGCCAAGCGCCCTGCCCCATAACACAGGGAGGGTCCCCCCAATGACAGATTTTTGGTCCCTCTCCCAGATCATAGAAAATGCTTATGTACTCCCTGCTGGCCCTGCCCCTTACCACATGCAGATTTTCCAGCTTCATCCATTTTACAACCTGCTCCTCCAAGTAACAAGAAACTGCCAGAGGCTGTAAAATAACAGGCTATTCACTGACTCACTTATTCTTTTACTGATCCTTAATGATTCCCTTTGTGGGCTGGTCACTGGGGATCGGACACAAGCAGGACACAGCCATGCCTTTCATGCACTGAGAGTTGGGAGAGCAGACTCGTAAACAGGTCACAACAATGCAGATTAAGTCCTATGATAGTGTACACTGGCCCTGGGGACACAAAGGTGAGGCAGAATTCCTGCATTTGGGGGGGGGGGTGGTGGTGACGTGGCTGTCAGGCTTGCCTGAGGAGCTGATTCTTGAAAGACAAAGGAATGAGCAGGACCAGGAGCGTGAGCGTGAGGATGGCATTCCATTTCAGGCAACAGAGCTCCCAAGCCAGACAAGAGTGTGGGTTGCAGAGACTCAGGATGGCAGTGTGCTGGAGTGGTGGTATGGGGAGAATATTCCCCCTGGGAGCAGAGGCTCTGACACCTTTTGTCCCAGACTATCTTTTCAAAGACGTTTATGTAGAAAATCATCCTGTAAGATCGAGACCGTGTCTCCTTCCAGGGCAGAAAGCAGACTGGTTGGCTGCCCAGGAAAATATCGTCTCTCTCGGAGGCGAATGTTGGGCAAGCTTGCTCACTGCCTCCTCTAAACACGGGGGTTTCTTAAGCTGGGAGGGACACTCATCATGTGGAGCAAGCCAAGTGTCACAAGGCCCTCATTACATCACCCTGTGGATCTGAGCTTAGGAAACAGGTGCAAATGTCACTCTGCCAGCCCTGTGAGTATTAAACTGTGCTTCGACTCAGGAGTCTCGTGTCTTCACCAGCATCTGTGAAACTGTGGCAGGCTCACTTGTGAGTCTGGGTGAAGTCTTAGATCCCACCCCCACTGTTTGGACACATGGTAGTGTGGGAGAAGCAAAGGCTGCGGTGGGGGGCTGGCGATCACCAAGGGGTTTGGGGCTGCACCCCAGACCTTGGGGTTAAGCCTGAAGGCTTGAGGAGCCACTGAAGAACTTTCAGCAAAGAGATGTCTGGACCTGGATCTAGCTTGGGGAGTGGAGGGCTGGAGAAACAAGGCCAGTGAGGCCTATAGATTTGGAGCTATGCGTCTGAATAGGATATCCAGTGGGGGTAGATGAAGGCCTAGTTTAAAAGAAACTCAATTCGGGATCTTAACAGCATTTTTTCTGAATTGGGAATCAATTGGGATAATCCTTTGCATTTATTTGTGTTTTTTTTAGGACTTTCATGCCCTTGACATTTCTGAAGCATATAAACCAGATATCATGTAGAATGTCCTTCCATTTGCGTTTGTCTGAGGGTTTCTTATGAGATTCAGGTTGTCCATTTTGGCACAAAGAGTACAGAAGTGATGTGCTTATATATATATACACACAACACACACATATATAATATACATATATATGCCCACACACATACATATGTATACATATATAGACAATGGAATATTAGCCATAAAGAGAATGAAATAAAGTCATTTGCAGCAATATGAATGGACCTAGAGACTATCATACTAAGTGAAGTAAGTCAGTGAAAGACGAATATCATATGATATCACTTATATACGTATGTGGAATCTAAAAAGATGATACAAATGAGCTTACAAAACAGAAATAGAGACATAGAAAACAAACCTATGGTTACAAAAGGGGAAAGGGGGGAGGTATAAATTAGAAGAGTTTGGGATTAACAGATAGACACTGCTGCTGCTACTGCTGCTAAATCGCGTCAGTCGTGTCCGACTCTGTGCGACCCCATAGACGGCAGCCCACCAGGCTCCTCTGTCCCTGGGATTCTCCAGGCAAGAACACTGGCGTGGGTTGCCATTTCCTTCTCCAGTGCATGAAGGTGAAAAGTGAAAGTTGCTCAGTCGTGTCCGACTCTTCGCAACCCCACGGACTGTAGCCTACCAGGCTCCTCTGTCCATGGGATTTCCCAGGCAAGAGTACTGGAGTGGGTTGCCATTGCCTTTTCCAGATACACACTACTATATATAAAATAAAAAGGACCTACTATATAGCACAGGGAACTCTATTCAATATCTTGTAATAACCTATAATGGAAAAGAATCTGAAAAAGAATATATACATGTATATATATATAGTGTGTGTGTGTGTATATATATATATATATATATATATAAAACTGAATCACTTTGCTGTATACCTGAATCTAACACAACATTGTAAATCAACTATATTTCAATATTTTTTAAAGTTTAAAAATAAAGACAAAATATTGTTCTAAATAAAAAAGACTGCTAAGAGAGGAAAACTGTCATCTCCCTGTGCCTGAAAATGGGGGCCAGAGGAAGGAGTAGACTGTGACTCCTGGCTTTTGGCGGGTGGGTGGCAATGTTAGCTGAGATAGAGGACCTGGAAGGAGGTAGAGGTGGTTTTGGGGAGAGGAAGGTGAGAGAGGGAAAGATGGCAGGTTTGGTTATTTTTCAAATTGTTTGTCTGCCTGTCTGCCTCCCCACTCCAGTCATGTCTGATTTCAGGAGGCCATGGGACATCTTAAGGAGGTATCCCATAAGTGATGGCTCTGGAGCTCAGGAGGAAACCCCTGGCAGGGCAGAGGTTGTGCTGAAGCCATGGGAGGGGACAGGATTACCCCAGGGGAATGTGAATGAGAGAGAAAGAGCCAAAGACAAAAACCAAGAGACAGCTGACATGAAAGGCAGATGCCTACTGAGAGCTGCAAAGGGGCAGGAGAAATGGGAAAACAGCTCAGACAAACAGTATCCCCCAAACCCAGAGAGGAGAGGTTCAGAAATGAGTGGGATCACCAGGGCCAAGGGCTACAAGAAAAATGAGGGCTGAAGAGTCCACTTGAATCCAGTGGGAGGTGGGCCTGGAAGTCAGAGTCCTGGGGCCGTGAGGTCTCAGTGGGGAGTGGAGGTGCAGAAGTCAGCAGTGTAGACAATTCTAATATGATGCTTGGCTGCAAAGAGGCGGTGAGGGGGACTTCCCTGATGGGCCAGTGGCTAAGACTCTGTGCTCCCAATGCAGGGGGCCTGGGTTCAATCCCTGGTCAGGGAATCAGATCCCACATACTGCAACTAAAAATGCTACATGCTACCAGGAAGATCACGGATCCTGAGCGCTGCAACTGACACCCGGTGCAGCCAAATAAATAAATAAACATTAAAAAAAGGAGGTGGGGGGGCACTTCCTGGTGGTGCCCAGGTAAAGTGGGTGGGGGTGCACAACTAGAGAAAAGCCCAAGGCTAGAGATATGGCCGTGCGCAGCAACAAAGACCCAGTGCAGCCGTAAATAAATGAGAGGCAGCGAGGCGCCAGAGCAGGAAGAAAGGGGAGGTCCTCGTCCTAGCAAACAGATACCAGAAGCCCACAACTAAATAGTTTGTTCAGGGCCGCCTTCAACTTCGATATCCAGGGTGACCCCTAACCTGCCGTCTGACCAGCCGATCCAGTCTTGGCTGCTCACCCACAGCCTCACACTTTTAACAAAGGTGAGTGCTGAGAGCTGGGATGGGGAGAGGGAGGGGGAGGAGAGCAGTTTTTTGGTAGCTAGAAGAGGCACCTGTGACATATTCCACCCTCTCTGCCAGGGAAGGAGCCTGTCATTAAGGCAGCCCCAGCTCACATTATTTGCTCTCCCATCAGCTTCCTTTTGGTGTCGGGGAACACTGCTTCATCACCTTGTATAGAACACACCTTTATTATCATGAATGTTCAAAAGTGTTCCCTCTTCATTCAGAAGTTAGTTACAAGTGACAGCCTCCCTGGCCCCCAGACCCTCGCTTCCAGGAAACCAGGTTGTAATACGTCCACCTTTGTTTCATGCAGGCTCTGTTCACAGTTTATGTTCTAAAACTCAGACAGGGGGAACACCAATGCTTCATTTCAGTCAATGATTATTTTATAGTAGACAAGAGCAAGTTAACCAGAGTCAGATATTTAAACTACAATGAAGAGCAGCGCTATGAAAGGAGAAACAAGCTTGATATATTCGTACAATGGGATAATCTTCAGCCATAAAAAGGAGTGAAGTACATTATGAATGAACCTTGAAAACATTATAGTATGTGGAAGAAGCCAGACAACCAGAAGAGGTAAATCCATAGAGACAGAAAGTAGATTAGCTGTTGCCAAGGGCTGAGGGCGCGGGAGGGGCAGAGAGAAAATGAGAAATGACTGCTTAGAGAATATGGGGTTTCCTTCGGGGTGAAGAAAATGTCCTGGAACTAAACAGCAGTGATGGCTGTGCAACACTATGAATATACTAAATGTCATTCACGGTAAATGTGTTATACGTGCGTGTGTCCGTGTGCTCAGTCGTGTCCGACTCTGTGTGACCCCATGCACTGTGGCCTGCCAAGCTCCTCTGTCCATGGAATTTTTCCAGGCAAGAATACTAGAGTGGGTTGCCATTTCCTACTCTAGGGGATCTTCCCAACCAAGGGATTGAACCCGTATTTCCAGGGTCTCCTGCATTGGCAGGCGAGTTCTTTACCAATAGCGCCACCCGGGAAGCCTGGCTATGTCATATACATTTTACCACAATAAAAAATTAATTAAAAAAAATATCTTACCTTGACACTGCAGAATAAAAAGCTCTGGCTCCAACCCCAACACCATCGAAGTAATGAGGGCTTTCCACCAGTGCTTCTTAACTATGGCTGCACACCTGAGCAGAATCACCTGAGAAGCTTTTTAAAGCCTCCTGTACCTAGACTCCACTCAAGACCAATTAAACCAAGTCTCAGAGGCTGGGGCTGGGGGTAAACTGAGAAGGTCTTGGAGATTCCAGTGCATAGTTAGAGTTCAGAAATACTGAGTTAGACTAGACCAGTGCTTCTCAAAGTGTGGTCCCCAGACCAGCAGCAGCAGCAGCAGCATCTGGGAACTGGTTAGAAATACAGATTTGGGGACTGCACCCAAACCCTTCTGAATCGGAAACTATGAGAGTGTTTGAGTCATCTCTGTTTTAGTAAGAAATCTGTATTTTAACAAAACCCTCCAGGGGAGTCTGATACACACCAACATCTGACACCAACTCTTCTGCATCTAGACCAAGATAAAGAGTTTTCCTCCACCATTGACTGTTTACTGAGCATCTATCATAAGCTTGCTTTGTGACAGATGCTTTGGAAGTGTAGAAACCTACCTCAGCTCGCCTCAAACATCTAACCCATCTAGTGAGTTAGATTCTTGGGAAAGAAGTTGTACATTAAAACAAGATGAGCCTTTTTTGTGATTGAACAGTATTCCATTGTATGTATATACCACATTTTATTTACCCCTTCATTTTTTGATGGGCACTTGGGTTATTTCCGCCTTTTGGCTATTACAAATAACTCTGCTATGAATATTAGTGTACAAGTATCTGTTTGAGTTCCTGCTTTCAATTCCTTTCATTACATATCTTGGCTTCCCAAGTGGCTCAAACAGTAAAGAATCCACTTGCAATGCAGGAGACAGGGGTTCGATCCCTGTGTTGAGAAGATCCCCTGGAGAAGGAAAGAGCAACCCACTCCAGTATTGTTTATAAAATTCTATGGACAGAGGAGCCTAGCAGGCTACCATCCATGAAGTCGCAAACAAGTTGGACATACCTTAGTGACTAAATAACAACAGAATTCCTAGGTATTATGATAATTGTGTTTAACTTTTTAAGGAATCACCAAACTATTTTCCATAGCCATGTACCACCAGGAATATACATTTGGGATGATGGGAAAAGTTCTGGAAAGGGTTAGTGATGATGACTTCCCAACAGTGTAAATGTAATTAATACCACTGGATTCACTTTAAAATGGTAAATTTTATGTATATTTTACCACACACACACATGCAAGATTAAAGACATGAAATGAGCCATGAAAACAAATTTAGAAAAGCAAGTTATGTTCCTAATGGCTCAACGTTGAATAAAAATGACTTTAAACACCATAATTATGTTTCCATAATGACACATATAACAGTGCATTAAAAAGATGGTGTGTGCAGTTCTTACTAGTCAGAGACGGTCCCTGCCTGAGCATGGAGAAAGAATATTTTTCATGTGCTTTTTTTAGGAGGGTAGGGCAGGATATCTGGCTCTACTGGGGACTTAGCATGTTTACAGTGACCAAAATTCCTTTGTGAACCAGTCAAAGACGATCAAAGAGAATAACAAGTACTGAGCATGGAGACGTGATGGCCTGGCTAGGTTTCCCCGCTGGGGTTAAGCTGTTACCACCTCAGCAACTTGGCTAACTTATTAGTGGTTTTTGTTCAAGAACCACTTTGATGTGTGGGCTCAGAGGGAAGAGTCAGGGATACAGGAATGAATGGGATGAGCTGAGAGCCCAGCACGGTGGTTCCCAACCATCAGTGAGCACCAGAATCACCCACTGGGCTTGTTCAGTGACAGATGCCAGGCGCCACCCCCAGGGTGTCTGGGTCAGGGCGTCTGGGGTGGGCCCAAGGTTTCTAACAGATTCCTAGGTGATGATGGTGGTGATGCTTGTCCAGGGACTGTACTTTGAGAACCACTGGTCTACTGGGGTTGGTAAGTGTAAGGTGCCTCTAGGAAAGACAAATGTAAAGGCTCCATGGGAGCACCAGGACAGGGAGACACTTGGTCCTGCCTTTGGGGAGTGAGAGGGGCAGGAGAGGGTGTTTCAGGGAGATGAGATGCAGCTGGGTGTGTCTCAGCATTGCTGCAATAAAGAGGGGGTGGAAAGCAGGTTCAGAGGAGTCCTGAGAAGTAGGCAGAGCTTCACCACACTGAACACTAAGGCAACAGAACCTAAAAGGGTGCCAGAGACAGGAGCAAAAGCAAACAGCTGGCACCATCTATCTTTGACAGCTAGGAAACCCCACCCTCCTCCCTAGAAAAGCCTTCCCTCCAGAGAGAACCTGACAAATGCCTGGAAGCCAAAGGTAAATGACTGCAAAGTCTCCTCCTAGCTACACCCGTACCTCCCCTCTCCCCCAGGAATACTGGGAAGGGATTACTGGAGAAGGAGGGGCCCTCTAAATATGGCAAGGTATGGGGGAAGGACTTCCCCAAGGCCAGCAGAGAGCTGAGTTGACGGCCCCGTCTTGCAGCTCACCTTTGTTCACCCTCCAGCCTGCACGACTGGCCCCACTGCCGCGGCTAAACCAGAAGGGCTGCCAAAGAGTGGCTTGGGAGGACTTTACCCCGTCCCAGTCCCTTCCCTCTCAAAGTGACTCCCCCCCCCCAAAAATTGAAATAATAAAAGGAAAAGTTTGATATAAAGTATGGATTAGAGAATCCTTAGAAAACTTTCTTATTTATATTGAAATAAGAATAATCTTTCTTATTGATCTACAACAACTAAAAACCAAGGAAGCAGAATGGGCCTGCTATGGCTGTCCAGCTTTAAGTTTCGTAAATAATAAGTAACCCTGATCCTCCAGCCCTTGCTCCACTTCAATTCTAACATTAACAAAGAAAAAGCTTCAACACCAGTTTGGCTCCTTGACCTCTGTTTATAATAAAATCATAAGACATCACCGGTTAATCATTAACCCACCCCTCTAGTGGCCGTCTTTCCTTTGGGGCAGGATATAGGGCTTTATGGCTATGCCTCTCCACTCGACTGGCAGGAAAACAGATAGCGAGTTGGCACAGTGTGGCTTTCTGCTCAGCAGGGACAAGAATCCAGCCAGGACAGATACTGCGGGAACCCCATACTACTGAACAGTTCATCTCCCTGACTTGTATGAGAAGCCATATATCTTTTAATCAACTCCAGAAGTGAACTGCAGGAGCCATAAGATATATATTAAACATATTTTTAGGATTTCCCTGATGGTCCAGTGGTTTAGAATCCACCTGTCAATGCAGGGGACATGGGTTTGATCCCTGGTCCAGGAAGATCCCACATGCCTTGGAGCAACTAAGTCCGTGTGCCACAGCTACTGAAGCCTGTACCCCAGAGCCTGTGCCCCACAACAAGGGAAGGCACTGCAATGAGAAGCCTGAGCACCCTAACTAGACAGGAGTCCCTGCTCGCTGCAACTAGAGAAAGTCTGCACACAGCAACAAAGACCCAATGCAGCCAAAAATAAATAAAAATTAAAAAAAATTTTTAATGTGACTTCTATATCCTAACAACATCCTGAGATGTGTAGTATTTTAAAAAATATTTATTTATTTATTTGCATCAGGTCTTTACTTGCGGCATACAAACTCTTTAGTTGTGGCATGTGGGATCTAGTTCCCTGACCAGGGATTGAACCCGGGTCCCCTGCACTGGGAGCATGGAGTCTTAGCCACTGGACCACCAGGGAAGTCCCATAATGTGCGACATTAAGATGGGTTTAGAGAGGATACAGCGGAGAAGGCACCTGACTCCAGTACTCTTGCCTGGAAAATCCTGTGGACGGAGGAGCCTGGTAGGCTGCAGTCCATGGGGTCGCTAAGAGTCGGACACAACTTAGCGACTTCACTTTCACTCATTGGAGAAGGAAATGGCAACCCACTCCAGTGTTCTTGCCTGGAGAATCCCTGGGACGGGAGAGCCTGGTGGGCTGCCATCTATGGGGTTGCACAGAGTTGGACACGACTGAAGTGACTTAGCAGCAGCAGCAGCAGAGAGGATACAGAGGCTGCCTTCTCTTCTGAATGGGGTCCCGTGGCTTAGCTGTGTTCTCTGTGGCTCCAGCCACAGGACCACAGAGGATGGATGACCCCTGGAGAAAGGTGAGTCCCAGCTCCCTGAAAGGAGTGTACCTGAGCAGGTGCCGAATGACACCCACTCAGCCTTGTCACAGGGCAATGCCCAGCCTAGCCAAGAGGAAGCCAGGTGAACCCTAGATTCTTTCTGAGTCTTTATATCACATACACAAAAAATATACAAGCTCTCTGCTGCAGCAGGGCCTCTGAATGCTCTGTGCCTGCCCTTTGGAATGCTATTCCCCAAGTCTCACTCACCATGGATTCAGTCCCATCCTTTAAGTCTCAACATTAATGGCAACTCTTCTGAGAAGCCTGCCTGTACCACTTGGTCCATTGTAGTCCCTCCATTTTTCTCCATCAGCCCTTGCTTATTTCCTTCATAGCATTGATTTCAGACTGGAATTATCTTACTCATGTACATTGGTTTGCTTATTTGTAATTTATTATCAGTCTTTTCTTCTTTCTTTAACATTTATTTATCTTTGGTTGGGTTGGGTCTCGGTTGTGGCTCATGGTCTCCAGAGCATGGGCTCAGTAGTTGAGGTGCACGGGAATGGTTGCTGAATGGCATATGTGATCTTGGTTGCCCAACCAGGGATTGAACCTGCACCCCCTGTATCGGAAGGCAGATTCTTAACCACTGGACCACCAGGGAAGTCCCTATTATGTTAAGTTCCATGAGTACAGAGACCAGATCTGTCATGTTCTCCATTGTATCTTCCATACTAAATACAATGCCTGGCCCATAGTAGTAATGTTTGTTGAAGAAATGAATGAATTAACTTCAAAATTAAATAGCACTCCAAGGAGGGTATTTAGTGATTTTCTCCTTTATTCAACATTGGAATACTCATTCTTAAACTGAAAGTATCTATTTAGTTAAGTGTGTATTTAAATTTGATACACAATGACCATTTTCAATAAATATACATGCCCAGACTAGGGGCATTTTTACCAGTCAGATCTTAAAAAACAAACCTTGTGGACTGATCAAAAGCTTTTATTGTACTAAAATTTTGACTGTTGGTTTAAAAAACAAAAAAGGTGTGTCAACATCTAGAATGTGTAAGACCTTGTCACTATAGTTTAATCTGTGGGGGCAAGTTTTGATCTGGCTGTGTTTTGGTAGTCAGTCCAAAGAGACAGGCCCCGGAGACAGTGGTCAGGACCAGCTGCCCAGGCGTTCACACAGACACTGAAGGGTCTATTGTGGCTACCACCACACCCTTGTTACCATACCAATGTCAGGGGCGCCAGGTAGGTCTGAGAGACAGACTTAGAAAGGCTCCAAAGGACAAATATCAAAATAAAACAATAGTGAATGCATTTTTTTTTTCGGTCCAGACTTGTCAGATATAGTCCAAGTTACAGCAATATTTATCTTCATTAAATTTTCTGTTATCCTTAAGCACATAGGATGCAGTCAGTGAGAAAGAATAATCAGTAAGAAACAGCAATCAAACTGTACCAGTAATTACATAGTTCTGGTTTCTACGGAGCTATATATGCTTTTTTTTTTATTATAATATATGCTGTCACATATGCAGTATATCTAGTAAATGTAGAAATTACTCAACCCCATTAAGTGTTTTACTTACCCCTATACCATGTCTGCAAACATTATAAAATACTAAAATTATCCTTCATTTACTTGCATAGATTGTCATTTGCCCAAAGCAGTAGTGAGTCTGTATGTACATAAGTATGAGTAAATACACCCATGTTGGAGAGAAGTAAGAGGAGGACCTGTAGATACAAAGAAACCTATGGGACATGTTAACCAGTCATGATACACAGACCTTATTTGGACCGTGATTCAAACAAACTGTTTCATAAATATATGAAACTTTAGCACATTCAATATCTTATAATAACCTATCATGGAAAATAATCTGAAAAAGAATATATATATATATTCTTATATAAATAAATAAATATATATAAATATATATATATATATATATATATATATATAACTGAATCACTTTGCTGTACATCTGAAACACTGTATATCAACTATACTTAAAAATAGGAAAAAAATTATGAGACAGCTGGGGCAATTGAACATGCACTGGATATTTGATGACATTAAGAAATCACTGTTAAAAGTTTTTAGATGTGAAGATGATATGAGGTTATTTTTAGAGAGTTCTTACCTTTAGTTGTATATAAGCATCCACAGATTTTCTTCAAAGTAATCCGGTTGACAGAAATGGATGAGGTGGGGGCATGGGTAACACTAAATCTGTCACGAATAGATGGGTACATAGGGCCATTCTACTGTGCTCTTTACTTTTGTACCTGCTTTAAAATTTTATTGTTTAAATTTTAAAACAAGACAAGTTCTCTTTAAAAAACCACATTGACTCTTTTAGGCTCATGGATGTACTGGGGCTGCGTGCATCTCAGAATGTGAGACAGTGAGACTGCCTGTCATCCCATAGTCAGTCTTCTCTCTGATCACCCCTGCAGGCCTGTGAGCTCTAGGATTTCTGGCTGTGTTTGTCAGTCTATGGGCTTCCTTTCAAGGAAGGCTTCAGTGTACTGGTCTGATCTATTCAGCAAACAACTTACTGCATGCCTCCTTTAGCCCAGAGGTAATTTCTACCTCTGCCTCCAGGCCCTCCCCTCCCTTGCTCTCTTTTCAGGGCCACACTCCATGACTTTCTTCTGGAACCATCCTTCCTTATCTGTTTCCTTTTCCTTCTGCATGGAAGTATGCGGAAGTCTCTCCATTGAAAAACAAAAATGCTTCTCGTCACCCTCATTTTCCTTCACATATGCCCTTCTCCTATCCCTTTATGGCTAGATTTCTGAAATGAGCTTAAGAAACCATTCATTAAGTGTCTAGTAAATGCCACTATGTGCTCAGACACAGGGGAGGGATGTGACATTGGCTTCTAGGCTTCCAAAGGTCTTTGGAACTTGAAGGCAGAATTCTAGCCTGGAGCAGGTTTATGATAACAGTCACAGGGGAGATGGTTAAACGACAATTCAAGAAAGTGCTGGAGTAGCTTGTCCAGGACTTGAGCTTGTTTTTGAAGATGGACAAAATTTGCAAAGGTGGAGAGGAAAGGAGGCATTTTAAGCAGATTTTTAGCATACTGGCCTGACTATGGCAGTCGACCTTGGGAAGGTATGAGGGCTTTTGAAAGCCTTGACAGAGACTTCCCTGGTGGTCCAATGATTCAGATTTTGCCTTCTAATGCAGGGGATGTGAGTTCAATCCCTGGTCCTAGAACTAAGATCCCACATGCCTTGTGGCACAGCCAAAGAAAAAAAAGAAAAAAGAAAAAAGTTAATGAAGGCCTTGACAGGCTAAAACTGTGAAAGATGGCTATGGTTCTGCTTTGTTTTGGGGGGCACAGGAGCAAGGCAGGGCATGCTGTGGAGAAAGGGAGTGGACGGATGGGCACAGGGCTCCAGCTGGTTAAACCCAGCTGCAACAAGAAAGGAGCCTGGCAGCCAACAAGAAAGGCTGAGGCGGGGACCCTGCAGGGATCCTTTGCAGTGTGATATGTTGAGGGAGGGGGCCTAACCCGGGATGGTAGGTGTGGTGGTGGTGATGGAAACTTGGGACTCCATGACCCACCCTGAGGGCAAAGGATGGACCAGACTGGCCTGGCTCTGAGATTTTGAGCCTTTGAACCTTGGAAGAGTGGGGTCATTTGTCCTCTGACAAAGCTTAGCACCATGAAATTGAGATCTAGGCCGTAACACATCAACCAACTGCACTCTGTGGACATTATCTGAATCCTGAATTTTACAAACAACCGTTATAAAAGATATGAAAACAACAAGGTCCTGCGGCATAGCACAGGGAACTATAGTCAATATTCTGGGATTAAACCATCATGGAAAAGAATATAAAAAAGAATGGGTATATGTATAATGAATCACTTCACTGTTAACACAACCGTGTAAATCAACTACACTTCCATAAAATAAAATTTTTTAAAGATAGGAGAAGAGGAATGAGGAGTTTTAATTACAGTTATTAAAGATAAAGATCATCTATTTCAAATAAAAAGATACAAGATACTTGGAAATTTTTAAAATTCTGCCTGGTTTTAGTAAGACTAAGGAAGGGTTAACTTTTTGAGTGTGGTAATGGTTTTATGCTTTTGTTCCAAGAGCCCTTGTATTTTAAAGACATGCTGAAATATGCACAGATGAAGTATATTCAGATTTGTTTCAAAAATCATCCAGGGTTGGGAAGTGTGGGTACGGTAGAGATGGAGGCAGATTGGCTAAGGATTGTTAGCTGTCAAAGCCAGGGGATGTGGGGCTCACTTTGCTCCTCTCTTTACGGTTCCACACATTTGGCATTTGCCCTGAAACCATCCTGGTCCTTGGGGTAACAACAAGTCTTTACTCTGGGCCTCAATAACACCTTGCTGGGAAGCATGAGAGGCGCTTTGAGCTGTGCAACGTTAATCTCCTGTTACAGTTCAAAACAGAAATTTGGCCCGCTTCTGTTTTGCCTCAAACAGAGAAATTCATGAACTAGAAAGAAATAATGCCTTGATTTTAGTTGGGAAAACAAACAGGGAGATCCATATGATCTCCTTTTTATCACGATCTTGGGAGGAATCTAATCCATGGAAGAGGGAAAGCCACAACTCAAGAGAAAAGTCACATTTTGACGGTAGCTAGAAATGCTTCTTTCGGATGAGTCAGTCCTGGGAGAGGTTTTCTGGTAGCACAGCCATTGGCATGAGTGTGACAGCTGAGAACAAGCTGAAAGATGACAGCCAGGGCTGTAGCTGCTGACGAAAAGGCAGAATTAGAGCAGCAACAAGTCACACGTTGCCCGCACAGCAGCTGGGGGCAGAAAGGAGCCGCTGCCGACATGCCCGACGCTGGGTGCCTTGGTGCACCCCCCCACCTTGGCACCTCTCTCACCTACAAGTCAAAGAGATGGGAGGCTGCTCTGACAATGTCCCTAGCTGTGTAAGAAGGGGACACAGCCATCACATGCTGGCAGAGGGTCCTGTGAACTCCAATAAAATCCCAAACTTGGCAGATCATCTCCCAAGCCAGGGGCCAGCAATTGGATTTATCTTTCAATGAGTGGCTTCAAACACAGCAAAACCTCATGCAGGTACACGAGAAAGCTAGGAGTGTAAATTTTGAACCTGAGCAAGTGACATCATTTTTCATTTCTTTTTTGATAGGGAAAAAAAAAAAAAATTATGTGGGGGAATAGAGAGAAGCTAGGGGGATTAATATAGGCACTTACTTCCCTGAGAGGAACAAGCACAAAATTAGCAGGAAAATCCAGCTCAGTAAACATGTGAGGGCCTGCTTTGTGCCAGGCACTGTGGCCAAGGCAGGGATGAATGAGAGGCGGGCTCTGCCTTCAAGGAGATCACGGGAGGGAGAGGAAACGGGCCTGGACAAAATCTCTCAGATAAACCCTGAAACAGAAGGAACACAAGTTATGTGATCCAAGCAAGGTAACTCTGTTATTAAGCCAAAGTCTGACTTTGGGCAAATCACTTAATCTCAATTTTTCATCTGCAAAATGGGGCAGTTCTTGCCTTGTGGACCCCACAGAGTTGTAGAGGTGTAAGGACCAAAACTACTAATATCATCATCACTATCACCACCAACCATAATGAGGAGGAGGAGAAGAAAAGGCTTTCTAGACTCTGCTGCCCTAAGGGCCTGTGATGGGCACTCAGGACGAGCAGCCCCCCACCCCCACCCCATGGTTGGCAGCACAGGACCAGCCTGGGGAACGGCAGTGCCCTGTGCCCTCATTTCTACAGCTGGTTCCCACTAGGCACCCTGTCACATGCCCAGGAGCTGCCTTGGCGTGAGCAGTTCTTTCCAACCCATTCCAACTGGCCTGATACAGAGGTGAAGGTGCTTAGTCCCAGTAATCTTAGTAAATCTGAGCTTGGGAGCCAGAAAGGATCTTCCAGAACATACTGTCCACCCCTCTCATTGGTACAAAGGGCGAAGGAGACTTAGGCAGGGAATGTGACCTGCTTGGGATCACTCACGGAGGGGTGGCGGTTGAGGGGGTGAGTAGGCAGGGGGAGCAGCTGGATCTGGTTCTTTGGACTCTCCAGGTCCAATACAGTCACTTCTCTTTTCTAGGAATTTCTCTTTCTCTTTCTCAACCATGAATTCTGCTGCCTTTTTTTTTTTTTTTTAATATTTATTCCTTTGGCTGTGCTGGGTCTTAGTTGTGACATGTGGGATCTAATTCTCTGACCAAGGATCGAACCCGGGCCCCCCGCATTGGGAGGGCAGAATCTTAACCACTGGCCCATGAGGGACCAACCAGGGAAGTCTCTCTGGTTTCCTTTTATATCCTTAGTCTTTTCTGCTCCCAAACACCTAATATAGCCAACATCCAAGGAAAATTACTTAGGACAAAAGAAAAATTCCTCCTGATAACGCTTCCTGAGCTCTCTGTTCTCTGGGCGCTTTCATTCTTTGGGGATTATGTTTACTCAGTGCCTGTTACGCACGTGCTCCCCATCACGATGTGGGTTCACAGACATGAAATGGGAGGGCCTGGGCCTCTCTTTCAGGAAACCTTCAGGTGAACCCCTGCTCTGGGAAAAGACAGTTCTTCTTATTCAGTTCCCTTTAGCTACGGGATGCACAGCTTTACCACTTCTTCACTTCCTGAGTTTCTTCCCTTCAGGCCTGTCTGGCAGCTTCTGCCACCCTGGCCGCGGGCCCAGATGCTGCTGTGAGCAGAGCAAAGGCTGGCGGCCTTGTTCTGGAAGGCTTGCCACCTCCTCCTGACCCTCAGGGTTTGCATGACAGCTCTTGATGGCTTCACCTCTGTTCCCTGCGGTCTCTAAGGAACTCGGTTTTGCCCTCAGCTGAGTAACCGCCCGGCTCCAGTCTGCTTCCGGGAGTGACTGCCTGGGTGTCCTCCAGCCTTCCTCTCCCCTAGTCGCCATCTTGGTGTAGTTTAGTTGCCTTGAGGCCAGGGCTTTGAGGCTGTGGAAATAAAAACAACACAGTCCAGTAGAAACTATGATATGTGAGAGCTGAGAAAACTGGTGTCCAGTGAGAGGATGAACTAGAGAGTCTGGAATCCCTTCAAGTTCCACCATTTCTGAAATCTCTTCAAGTTCCAACATTTCTGAAAAGGTATACCTGAAGGTTGACAGCCTGAAGAATTAGAGGATTCTCCTGTGTGTGTCCAGACATAGGGCCAACTCCTCATACCATCTAAAAAAAAATTTTTTTTTCCCTCTATTTATTTACTATTTCCAGTGCTCTCCCGTGCCTCCTGAAGCTCAAAGTTTCTCCTGGGATAATTTCCCTTAAAGCCTAAAGAACTTTCATTCACATTTCTTAAAGAGTATTTCTGCTGGTCACAAATACTCTAGTTTTATCTGATAATACTTATTTTCACTGGTTATAGAGTTCTGGGGTTGACAGTTTTCTTTCAACATTTTAAATATTTGTTTGTTTATTTATTTATTTGGCTGCACCTGGTCTTGGTTGTGGAGTACAGGATCTTTACTTGCAGCACTGGAATTCTCAGCTGCAGCATGTAGGATTTTTTTAGTTGGGGCATGTGGAAAACTCTTAGTTGCAGCATGTGGGATCTAACACCTGATCAGGGATTGAACCAGGGGCTCCTTCATTGGAAGTGTGGAGTCTTAGCCACTGGACCACCAGGGAAGTCCCTCCTCATAGCATTTTAAATGAATGTGGGCACCAAGTTTTGCTTCTGACTCTCCCTACTCTGCAGTTAGAGAACAAGGTAGTAGGGGATGGGGATTCTGTGAAGCGGGCACACACACACACACTCTCTCTCTTTTGAAACAATGCTGTGGTCTATGGAAGAGTGCCCAGAAGTGGTGTTCCTTCCCCCAACTCCATCTCAGTCATCTTTCCTTGTGCTGAAATACTGATGAATGAACTCCAGGTGGCAAACCTTGATTCTCAACTCCTAGAGAGCCCACAGGGCACAATTGTTCCACTCCAACGAGCCATGACCTGCCAGTTATTTGCTTTTCTGGAGAAACTTCAGCTTGAAAATCCATTTAATTACCATGGGAGATAATCTTTTAAACACAGCCTGACATTCTTGAAAGACTTTTCCCTGTGGGAGTCAGAAATTTTATCTGCAGTGGGATTGGATTGTTTATTTTCATTTCCAGGGGAAGGACTACTACCTGGTAGTTAGCAAGAAGCCTGAGCCCTGGAGGGTTTATTTGTTAAGTCTGTTCCTCCTCACTGCTAGTTTGTCAATTAGATTGTAATAATTAGTTTGTAATATTGTCATTCTTTTCCCCAGTGTAAACACTGCATTTAGTTCTGTGATTTGGGTGACAATTACTTGCTATCTTTCAAGTTTCCCTATCAGGTTGTAGGGTTTTTACTTACTCTAGACGTGGGTATTCAGAGTCAATGTCCTCAAGGGTTTCCTATCAGGAAGATCACAGTCTAGAGTCCCAGCCTCAAAGACCTACCTGGAGTTGTAGTCAGTTAGACACCAATTTTTCCAGTGTGGGACTTTCCAGTGGATTAAATAAATTCTTCCCTGTTAGAAGAGGGGAGGGGACCAGGGCAACATAGGGGTAGGGGTGTAAGGGGTAGAAACTATTAGGTATAAGACAAGTTACAAAGATACTATACAACACGGGGACCATAGCCTATATTTTGTAATAATTTTAAATGGAGTATAACCTTTAAAAATTGTGAATCACTATATTGTACACCTGCAACATATAATATTGTACAATAACTATACATCAAACCAGTCAATCCTAAAGGAAATCAACCCTGAATATTCACTGGAAGGACTGATGCCGAAGCTCCAATACTTTGGCCACCTGAGTTGGCAAAGAGACAACTCAATGGAAAAGACCCTGATTCTGGGAAAGATTGAAGGCAGCAGGAGAAGGGGGTAACAGAGGATAAGATAGTTGGATGGCATCATCAACTCAGTGGACATGAGTTTGAGCAAACTCTGGGAGATAGTGATGGACAGGGAAGGGGGGCTACAGTCCATGGGGTCTCAAAGAGTTGGACACAACTGTGACTGAACAATGACAACAACAAATACATCAATTTTTAAAAGTACCAAAGGGAATAGAGCCAGAGATTTTAAACTGAACTTTTAAAAAAAGTAAGAAAAAACTAATTTCCTTTGCTTCTAAAACACAGAAAATTTAAAAAAAAATTCTTCCCCACTAGAATGCAAGCATAGGTGGCCCCAAGACCCAGAGTAACTCTGCTTATAGTAGGTGTTCAATATACAGATGCTAAATTGCTGAGAGTCATGAGGTCTTCTTGTGGAATGGATGTGCACCGGGTTGAAATATGAACAATGTACAGAATAAATTGGAGTCCCTGCCATGGGACTGCTCTGGCCCCTCTCTCCCCACATTACTTCAAAAGCAAACCGTCTGGAGGCGTTTGCATGCCCTGATTCTGTAGGCTGGGGTCCCTGGACCCTGAAGAGCATACCTCTGGGGATTAGGAACAGAAAAGGAATAACTGTACTGCACACAGAATTAGAAGGTGAGGAAAAAACTCTAGTGGAAAACTGATTAAGTCACGGGCTTGAACCTCGCCTTCCAGGTCCTGACGGGGAGAAGAGCTGGTCCAAGACCTACCCTTCCTGTGGGGGCCTGCTGCAGTCCCCGATAGACCTGCACGATGACATCCTGCGCTACAACGCCAGCCTCGGGCCCCTGGCCTTCCAAGGCTACAACCAGTCTGCCAGTCCGCAATTTGTCCTCACCAACAATGGCCACTCAGGTGAGGGAGCGACCCCGGAGACCTGCAGTGCTGGCTGAGCTTCCCTTGGCTCCCTGGCCTCCTGAGTCTGCTGGGTGGTGGCGGGGGGTGCATTCTGATGAGGCACCCAGGAAGGAGAGCAGAGGGGAGCCCTTGAGGGATCCTTGGGCCACTCTCTGCAGGAGACACTACAGACCCTGGGCTCAGGTGGTTCTGCTGGGGAAATACCTCTTAGAAGCAGCACATCTCTTGGGGTGGGATGAGGGGGTGGGGAAAGGCTTGAGCCGCTTGACCTATTGATATGGTATGAGAGTGAATTCTGGGGCATCATGAATGACTCAAGGGGTCACACAGTTCACTGGGGGGCTTGCCCAGGAGTCAGACCAATCTGAGTTTGAATCCTGGCTTGACTACTTATAAGTCACGAGACTCTGGATAAGAATTTTAAACTCTTGAGGTTTCATCTGGAAAATAGGCATATTGACAGGTACTGTAAAGACTAGAGATTCTGTATGTTAAGATTCAGAATAGAGAGAAGCTTCATAAATAGCAATTATTATTGTTGTTGTTATATAATTCTCACCTTGGCAGATACTTCACTGTAGGTTCCATCTTCATAGCCAAGTGTGTAACACATGGATATGTAAACAAATATCCATCTATTGGCTAAATTAGTTCCTGCCATCATTTCCCAAGGGGAACCAAGAAGGTGCTGCTGCCACTGGAATTGTTTTAGTGAAAGGGGGACATTCTCAGAGAAAGAGCCCAGGTTTCTGAGCTGCACCTCTCTGGTCCCCACCTTGCTGCATCCCCCTGCCTCTGTCTGGGCCCTGGACAGGTGATGCCAACACCTGCTCTCAGGTAGCACCCAGCTGGCCAGGGCTCTGAAGACTGCCCCTCCTCTCTCTGCAGTGAAGGTGAAACTGCCCAAGGACATGCAGCTCCGGGGCCTCGGGGCCCGCTACAATGCCTCGCAGCTGCACCTGCACTGGGGGGACAAGGATGACCCTCACGGCTCTGAGCACACTGTCAGTGGGAAGCACTTTGCCGCCGAGGTGAGTGGGGTGGCCCAACTGGCAGAGGATTCCTGGCAGTGGGTGGTCTGGCACTCTTCCAATCGGCTGGTGTGCAGACAAGATCAGAGCAAGGCGGGTGGGGTGGGGGGGTGGCCTTCATGCTCGGCACACCCACCCCAGCTCTGCCGACAGCACAGGGAGGCAAAGCCACTCCAGCCACGCTGCAGCTCATCTGCGGTGTCCCGCTTCCCTTCTTTTCCTGAACTTGCAGACTTTGTCTCCAAGCCTTTTACTGCGTGATGCTACTCGGGAGGCAGGGCTCCCAGGGTGGCACAGGCAGACACACACGCCCTGTTTCTAGACATCACCCTTCTGTGCACACAGATTAAGATCCCACCAGCTTGTCTGGCTGACCCATCCCACTGCCGTGTCATACTGGGCTAAATGCTCCCCCAGCTTCTCAAGTTTTCTTCACACATCATGCTGTTTACATGGGTCTTTCCCAGCCCATCTTTCCCTTCCCTGGGCATGGGCTGTGCTTGGAGCTTGGGGACCTGGGTTCAGGGTCACTCTTTTCTACCTGGCCACAAATCAAGGGATGACTGGCATTATAAGACACAGGGCATCATGGCAAGCAGAGACTCACTGAGGATAGCCTGGGACATCACCACAGTGCAGTGCTATGTGGCCTGGAGGTGCTGCCCCAAATACCAAAGCAAACAGGAAGAGAGCGAGAGCTTTGCTTCTGCACTGCAAGTGTGCAGAGGAGGGTGGGGGTGGGGGGGTGGTGGTTGAGTTGCTCCATTTCAGAGCTCCACTGGGATTGCACTTGGGCGTGTGGTTCTGAATGTTTACAGGGCAAGACATACAAGGAGATAAATGCTACTGATTGGCCAGTGGAGCCCGTGATAAATAATGCCACACACATTCTCCTCTGTTCTTAAATGCTGAACTGCTTAAGATTTAGTCTAATTAGTTATAAGAGGTGGAGGGGCTGTAACTCTGGCCCAATAGGATGGCCCTACTGGAGCTGCATGTATTTCAGATCAGGTCCCTCTCTGAACCTCCAGGACTTTGTTTCTTTCAGCCTAACTGCAATGAGGAAGCCTCTATTTTCCCAAGGGGAGTAAAGGAGTTAGGGTGTAGGCTGAGAGGATTTAGGCACTTAAAAATAATCATTGTATTTTCTGCTATTAAGCCACATCATGAGACCAAGAGCTTGGTGAAAATGGACCATAAATGTCAATAATACAGAAAAAACATCAGTGAAAGTGAAAGGGTTAGTCCCTCAGTCATGTCCCACTCTTTGCAACTCACCAGGCTCCTTCCTCTGTCCATGAGATTCTCCAAGCAAGTATACTGGAGTGGGTTGCCATTCCCTTCTCTAGGGGATCTTCCTGACCCAGGGACTGAAGCCAGGTCTGCTGCATTGCAGGCAGATTCTTTACCACCCAAGTCACCAGGGAAGGTGACCCTAAAATGGCAGATTCTTTTATGGAGGGCCCTTGAAAATGTAACAGTTTTTCTGGATTGAGGTTATATAAGAAGACTCTCTTGGGAATTTTGCTGGTGGTTTAAGACCCTGAGCTTCCAATGCAGGGGGTGTGGATTCAATCCCTGGTTGGGGAAATATGATCGCTCATGCTGTGCAGTGTGGCTAAATGAATACATAAAATAAAAATAACATTTAAAAAGATAAGCCTCTCTTAATCCTCTCCTCAGGGAACTGCTTTCTGTTTGTATTAGTCTTCACTTCCTCTTGATTTCATCTGAACAAGTGAGAAAAGTGCTAAAACTGAACACAAGCTCAACAGTCAGCAGTAAAAAGAAATAGGGATATAGGACCTTTGGGGTTTTAGCCACATAGAATTCTGGACCACTTCATAAAGCAGTGCCAAGACAGGATGGTGTGCGGCAGTGCAGAGGCTACATCTTTTGGAGACAAAGATGAGGAAGCAGGAGCCCCTAAGAAATCCTTCATAGGGGACCAATTAAAAAAGAACTAATTGGATTTAATTTTTTTCCGTTAGAAAAGGCCACTTGAAAAGTGGGGAACATTGAGCTGTATTCATTAAAATATGCTTGAATTCTATTTATAATCACATAAGATGGAAAAAGAGATTAATGAAGAAAAAGAAAAGAGATAAAATCTCAGTGTGTTATAGTCTCAAGAGACAAAGAATCAACAAAAATGCATGTGATCATATATAGAGAGATCATCTACTAATACAGTTTTTTTGGAGGACAGGTGATGCCACCTTGAGGATTCAAAATCAGGTTAAACATTGTCAGAGAGACTTCCCTGGTGGTCCAGAAGTTAAGATTTCGCTTTCCAATGCTGGGTGTGTTGGTTCCATCCTGAATGGGAAGTTAAAATCCTACATGCCTCATGACCAAAAAACCAGAACATAAAGCAACAGAAGCAATACTGGAACAAATTCAAGACTTTAAAAATGGTCCACATCAAAGAAAAACAAAAACCAAAAAACCTTTTCAGAGCTTGTCATAATAATGTCTTGATGTTTCCTGGACTGTTTTTTTTTTTTTTTCTTTAAATTTTAAAAAGATGGTAACAATAACCCAATATGCAAAACAGAAAAAGAGACACAGATGTACAGAACAGACTTTTGGACTCTGTGGGAGAAGGCGAGGGTGGGATGTTCTGAGAGAATAGCATTGAAACAAGTATACTATCAAGGGTGAAACAGATCACCAGCCCAGGTTGGATGCATGAGACAAGTGCTCAGGGCTGGTGCACTGGGAAGACCCAAAGGGATGGGATGGGGAGGGAGGCGGGAGCGGGGATCGGGATAGGGAACACATGTAAATTCATGGCTGATTCATGTCCATGTATGGCAAAAACCACTACAATACTGTAAAGTAATTAGCCTCCAACTAACAAAAATAAGTGAAAAAAACCAACTTTCTTTAAGAGCATTTTAGGTTCACAGAAAAATGGAAAGGTACAGAGACTTCCCATATACTCTTTGCCCCCAGCAACATGCATAACCTCCCCTGTTATTAGCACCACTCGTCACAGTTTACCTAGACTTTTTAAACCCCAAATTTCTCAAAAACATCTCTTTTCTTCACTTGCATAATGACAAATAATTTCTACTTGGGGAAAAAAAAATGAGTTTAAAGTGGTATTTTGGAGTCTACATTCATGCAGTAACATTTCTGTTGCTTGGTCTCTTCAAATAAAACCTTTAATAAAAGCCATGTTGTTACTGTCTCCACCTAAGGGGTCAACGCATGTCCTGCTCTAGGTACAGAAACGATTAACTTACAGTTGGAGGTTTACTGTCTCAGCCTTCAGATCCAAGTACAGAGTGGCCAGGCTGAGGTCAGGCAAATCATGTAGGACCATTTTGCCCCAGGTTCCAGAAAAAGTAGGAAAAATGACCAGGGAGAAGTGCTCCAATGTATCCAGGTGTTTTCGCGGCTGGTATAAAAGCCCATTTGTTCATTTATTCAGTATCTGTTGTGTACCTGGCATGTTTCAGGCACTAAATTAGACACTGGCATATAATGAGTGAATAAGATGGACAGACTGCCCTGCTGGAGTGTGTAGTCTAGAGAACTGAGAGAAAAGAGAAAGCTGGAGTGGCCATGAGGTGAGGGTCTGAGAGGCCTAATCTAGCTGGGGGTGGAGGTCCCTCCTATTGGATTCCAGTCTCCTGTAAAAGTGAAAGGTTCCCATGAGTTGCTATCCCTGATGGACAGCAGCTCATCTCATCTCTCCCACTGCAGCTGCATATTGTCTATTACAACTCGGACCGGTACCCCAATGACAGCGTCGCCAAGGACAAGCCAGAAGGCCTCGCGGTCGTAGCTGTTCTCATAGAGGTAAGAGATGTTGAGAAGGACTTTATCTGAGATTTGAAATAAGGAGGATGTCAGACTCAACATTTGGTTCCACACACACCTGTCCCATTTTGGCTGTGTCTTGACTCTGGAGCAGGGGGTATTCTCCCATAAAGGTTCCTTCTCTCTTGGCCTAGAGGCAGCACTTTCTGTGGCTGGACAGCAGAAATGAGCATGTCGTAGGTGATGCTGGAAAACTGAGTCCTAATCCTCAGCCCTACTATACAAACATGGAATTGCCTGGTTACAGACCTGTGGGAGTAGGGGACTCATTCATTGCTGCCCCATCCAGATGCCTGAACCCCTGATACAGTTCCCAGTATCCAAGCTCCATCTTTTATCTGGACCCTGGAATAAGTTCTTTTCTGAATCCCAGAAAATGGGACTAACTCATGATTCGCTTGCATTGTTTCCCCCAATGAGACAGCACATACGCTGTTTCTCCACGTGCTTACTTGCCTGACTTGGCTGGCATTCACTCAAGCTCCCTTAAGTCCTGATTAAAGGACATGTGATTTGTGGCCTTCAAGGTCACAGCCAGAGAATCAGGAGCACAAGCTATAATTCTTGCCCTGGGATACTCAACCCTTAGTGCCTTGAGCTGGAAGCAGGGTGTCCTAAGATGTAAGAGGGCAGGACCATCACACCAACCCCCTAATGGCCTAGTGAAGCATCATGACTGGTCAAGTGTATCCTTCAGGGAGGATCTCAGCAGTGGTGATCATACACCTCCAGCAGAGCTCTTCCATTCACAACTGTCAAGCCAGGCTCAGCCTATTGAATTCTGTCTCTGTTCAACGTGCCCCATCTCTGTTACAGGTGGGCTCCTCCAATCCAGCATATGACAAGATCTTCGATCACCTCACAGCTGTAAAGTACAAAGGTGAGGGGTCCTTATTGCTTATTCACCCTCTGCTGGAGAATAGCGTATTTGCTCTTGGGTGACCTGAAAAAGAACACAGGCAAGGGACAGGTACTGTCTGTGACCAGGTCCTGGAACCAGGTGGCTCAGAATGGGGCTAGTTCACGTTCCAAGGCTGTCGTAGGCTCAGCTCTACCTCTGCCTTGGGGAGGAAGGTGACCTCGTACCCCAACATGTCTCTGCAGACCAAGAAGTGTTCATTCCGGGTTTCAGCATAGAAGAGCTGCTGCCGGAGAGGCCTGAAGAGTACTACCGCTACAGAGGGTCCCTGACTACACCTCCCTGCTACCCCACTGTGCTCTGGACGGTGTTCCGGAACCCTGTGCAAATTTCCCAGGAGCAGGTAACTGTCCTGCTCTTCCTTGTCGTAGACCACGTGGTACCTCGGACCCTGCACTGCCTGCATCATAAGCAATGACCTGATTACCTCACTCAGAGTTTCATTGGTAGCTATTCAAAACCTCTCCAGATACCACAGGGGCCTGGAAGTGCTTTGGAAATCACAGGCTGAGCTTCAAAAGCGGAGCTGTCAAGTCAATTGGGGAGAATGAATCTATCTCCACAGTTCTTTAAATATGAGTTGTTAAGCTGTGTTTCCTAACCTGTCCCCAAGTGGAGAGTGTTCATCTCTCAGGCAGGAAAGAGCATGGCTCCTTACCTGGGGCAGAATAGACAGGATCAGGTTAGATGGTTTAACAAACCCGGGGTGGGGGGTGCAGCCATAAGGCAGTGAGGGTCTCTGCCTTCAAGAAGCTCATGTGAGTGTGTGCCTGGTGAGTCACGTCTGACTCTTTGTGACCTCATGGACTGTAGCCCAACCAGGCTCCTCTGTCCGCGGGATTCGCCAGACAAGATACTGGAGTGGGTTGCCATTTCTTCCTCCAGGGGATCTTCCTGACCCAGGGATCAAACCCACGTCTCTTATGCCTCCTTCATTGGCAGGCGAGTTCTTTACCACTGGCGCCGCCTGGGAAGCCCTCAAGAAGCTCAGGCTAGTGCAAAACTGGGGAATGGAATCCTTAGCAATCATCTCTAACCCTCTCATTTCTTAGGTGATGAAAGTGAGGGTTAGTGAGTCAAGGAGACTTTGGGGTCACCAGCCGGTGAGTGACGCAGCTAAGGCCCAAGGTAGAGCTGAGTTCCAAGTCACTGCTCGTGTCTCTGCTCCACAGCTCAAATTCATCAGGAGGAAGCCTGGCTGCCCAGGAGGCGGGTCTGCCTGCTGGCTCACAGCCCCACCACCTTCATGAGCCCAGCACAGCGCTCGTTGCTGCTCCTCCCTTTTTACTGTGGAGTACCTGAGTAACCTCGATAAATGACAGCAAATAGGCAGACAGGAATAAAGACATGATGAATCAAGAGATGAAATGATTGGGGAGGCAGTAATGTTCTAACCCAGAAACTGCCTTCGAAACAGTTATATAATCTATGCGTGTGCATGAAAATACCACGAAACTAGTAGTCAGATGACCTGTAAGGTTCTCGCCTGCCTTTTTCTGTTCCTTTTGATGGGACCATCAGATTAAGCTCCAGGCCCCTCTAATTAGATTGGGTCCTGAATGAGGCTCAGGAGAGGAATGCAGTCTCTTTGGGAGGTGGGGGAGCCCCTCGACTCCCCAGGTTTCCCTCCCTGTAGGGCAGATTTCATATGCAATCAGGAGCTGACAGTACACACCCTCCCGGTGGCCCTGGGAAGTGGGAAGACATGTGGGCCAGCACTCAGACACCCGCAGGGGAGGGACAGCTTTCAGCTCTCCCACCACCTTCTCAGGGGTCTCCCACCAGGCCTCAGAGGTGGGATCTGGCGGTCCTTTCCCTTGAGGTCAGGCAAGGGGGCATCACTCTGCCTTCAGGGGGTGTTTCTGCTCTTTCCCTACAGCTGATGAAGTTGGAGACAGACCTGTACTGCACGCACATGGATGACCCGTCCCCCAGAGAGATGGTCAACAACTTTCGGCGGGTCCAGAAGTTTGACGAGAGGCTGGTGTACGTCTCCTTCCAACAAGGTGAGGAGCTGTGGTGTGTGGGCAGTGTGGTGCCCCGATGTCTGTTCCGTATGAAGTCAGGTGCCCTGCCCTTGGGCATGGTCACTCATGCCCTTAGCAGGTGGGTTAAGAGCACTCTGGCTGCCAAAGGAGCCAGCTATGTGAGGAGCTACTGAGTGTGGGTTTACTGAGGTCTCCCTTCACTGACCTTGATTCCTTGAGCCTTTGCAGAGAAGCACAAGCCAGGGCCTCCAGGCACACGGACCAGAATCCTCATTAAGTCCAGGTGTCTCTCACAGATGGGGAAGAGAGAGGTACACAAGTAGGACCCTTTTTATGAGATCAAACACTGAACTTCTTACAGGCATTCTTGGCATCAAGGCCCATCTTTGGCCTTGCCAGGTGATTCATGGCACTAGCACCACCAAGGTCCAGAGTTGCTCCTTTTGGAAAATGTATATAACCCATGTCTGAGCACAAGCAGCTCATGATCTAATGTAGCAGGGCCCATTAGACAAGAAAGTATCTTCAGAACCACCTTTTGTCTCATCTCCCTGAAGCTTGCACAGGCACCCAGAATCTATATGGAATGAGACATAATAGTTTGGTTTCTTCCTGAGCGGCAGAAGCTCAGTTCTTCCCTCTAAATCTGTAACCATAACTCCCCAGATGGACATTTAACATCTTGACTTGCTCTGTATCTACATGAAGATGGCTGGAGGCTGGGGGCCCAGGGAAGGGGGAAAGAGGCCCACATTCTTCAAATCTTAAAGTTCACTTTCTCTCTGTAGACTCTTGAGCTACCCCTAACTTGGGACTCTTGAGTGGTCAGGAGAGGGGTTGGTCCATGGAAGTTCCACTTTATAACATTCTTTTCCTCTTCTTCTAAATGAAGTGGGTGGTAGTCAAGGGTTATATGGAAATACTTCAATTCTTAAATAAAATAAAACTCTTCCTGGAGATAAGAGACTCTGCTGACATAGATCAGGTAGAATTTTGCTTGTGATTCAAGGATAACAGTCAGTTCTGTTCTCTGCAGTAAGTCTCTACAAGTCACAGAGGATAGGGTGATAGGAATATCCTCCCCATCCCCACCTCCCAGTCAGGAGACTCGGGTTCAAGGTCACACCTTGTTTCCTCCTGGCTGCATGATGTGTGAAAATAATGTCCCTTCTTTGGCCTTGGTTCCCTCAGCTATAAAGTGACAGGCTGGACTAGGTGAGCTAACATCCCTTCCGTGCTAACGTGTTCTAAGTGGATACTAACAACTGCCCATCCTGACTTTACATTGCAGGGACAGTGTGTGAGGGCAGTTACAGAGGATCAGAAGAAACCGTGCAGGAACTTGACATCCAAAAGTAACCCCCACGTGTATGAACATGGGGATAATTAGCCATCTTCTTAGACCGGCTCAGGTCTAAGCTGGCGCCTGTAGAGCGGGAAGTGCAATCAGGCTGGTGGCAGAGCGCTTCAGTAGACCTTCCCAGGCAGGCTGGGGGAGCTTGAGGGGCCTTGAAGCAGACGGGCTCCAGCTTAGGACATTGGAGATCACAGCCCAAATGCAGCTTTGCCACCACCTGTCCTGCATAACTCACCTGGAGCTATTGCTCCCAGAAGCGGGGCTGGGCTCGCTCCTTGGAGTGAGAATCCATGGCTGTCCAAGGCAAACCTGTTCATTTGGAGGCTGATTATAGAAACTTGGCCAGAATTCTCCCCTCCCTCTCAAGTCCCAAAGACTCGGGCAGCTAATGGGGCTGTTTCCCCAAGAAGCAAGGCTGAGTCAGCCCCAAAGAATGAAGAACCAAACCTTATCCTCCCAGGGGCACCTGCCATTCACAAGAGCCTTCTCACACCAATGTGGAACAGGTCAAAGACCATAACGTGCCCTTCAGGTTGATGGGGTGAGCTTGTTTGTCAGCAGGAACCTTGAGCAATTTGGACTCAAATTGTCTGTGCGCTCTTTCACTGGGACATGTCTCTAATTAGGGGCTGGTTTAATTCAGGGTCTTCTCTGAAAGTTAACCCAACTATGCAGTTGGACAATGAAAACTCTGGAGTTTTCTGCCAGGAGAAAAGTAGTGTTAAGAAAATCCTTTAGGAAACAAAGTACATAGACTTTGAGAGGGGGGATCTAGGGTTTAACCAAATTGGAACAACTGAAACTGAATCACTGCACTGGACCCTACTTTTTCCCTAACCATGCTGGAAAAGGAACACAGAACTTGGTTTCTGTCCTTAAGAGGTATAGAGTCTCTGACAGCCCTAGGGCAGGGTTTCTTAGTCTTGGTATGTCAATATTGGCTTTCGGAGCTGGATAATCTTGTTGTGGCAGCTGTCCCGTGCACTGTAGGATGTTGAGCAGCATCCTTGACCTCTACCCATTAGATACCAGCAGCATGTCCACCTGTGACAGCCAAAATGTCTCCAGACGTTGTCAAGTGTCTCTGGGGAGGAGGGGCAAAGTTGCCCCTGATTGAGAACCACTGCCCCAGGCATTTGTACAATGACTTTTCCAGGCCCAACACTTTTCCCCACTCAGGTCACAGAATTCTAGGATTTTATATCACATGCCCTGGTCTTCATTCTATTCTAACCCTGTTTCCTATCTTCCTTTAGAATTTGAGTATAATTGGGTAGGTCCAAGGCTAAGAGATGTAGATGAGAGAGAACTATTCACCTTCAAGGAAGCAAACAAATCTCTCCAGCAGGGGTGCAGATGCCTCTGAGGCAGCAGCCCGAATCCCCTCATCATTCTGCTCCGTCCCTTCTGTATGATTCTTTTCTCTCATATATGTTGTTTCTTCCCGTCTGTGGTTAGAAGGCCCACTTTTGGGGGGAGAGGTGAAAGCCGTGCCAGGGCATTTTTTTCAGCTCTTAAAAAAAGTCCCTCTTCCAAGTGGCACACATGAAGTCTTGAGCTGAGGCGGGGCGATAAGACTCATGTCCTCAAGGTGGGGTCCTGGAGAAAACCCATCCTGAGCGCATCCGGATCTCACAGGAGTCAGATGCCCGATGTGAGGATGGAGAGAGATGGCAGAGTTACACAGCCCAGGGGCCCAAGTCTTGGTTTCGAGAAGCTGACCTCTTCCCAGCTGAACACTGGGCCCATAGGGCAGTAAAGCCAGACCAATTAAACCCAAATACTGATGTTATCAGGCTCTCTTCTCAACGTGTCAGGGCAAGGGGAACTCGAAGGACAAGAGGGAGCCAAAAAGTTTCTATAATCATGTCTTTAGTGCGTTTGAGCTGAGCTAGTGCAGGTCCCACACCTCACAGCCCGGAGCCAGCTGAGGTGAACCTTAGACAAGAGGGCTGGGCGGTCGAGGGGTAGGGCTTTCACGCTCAGCCAAGCTGTGGAGTAGCATGGTTAGAATGTGCTTGACCCTCAGGGACCTGGGTAGTTTCATAAAATGTTTTAAATAGAGAGAGTGAAAAAAAAAATCTTACAAAGCTAAGATGGCTAATTATCTAATATTTTGAGACCAGAATGTATGCTTTGTGGTTATTGACCTTGTGTCTCTAAAAGTTACTATTTATTAATAAACTCAATTAGGTGAAAAACTATCAATTCTTTCCGGTAACCAAATAAAAGACCAGAAGAGTTCCCACCTACAAATCCCCCTCCACACATACAGGGCCTGAATAGTCAGGAATAATCATCAAATGTGCTAAGAAATGGAGTCCTAGTCACACCTAATGCAGTTCATCACGCCACGTGTTACTGAGCACGCCCCACGTTAGCCCCATGTTTCTCTTCTACGGTGGAGAAGAGATAACCTCACCAGGGATGTTCTCTTCACTTCCAACAAGCCTCTGGCCCAGACAGGAGGAAAAGGGGTCAGGCAGAAACCTGGGACCACCATTCATGGTCCAGAATCAGCTGAGCCTTCCAGGGTGTCTCCCCTGCCTCCCCCATACTGCCCTATGGCATCTTCTGCAACACGGCTGATGCTTCATGTGTGCACGCTACAGACTTTTTCACACATGGGTCCCTCAGCCTGGGATGCCCTGCACCTCTCCCACCTGGAAAATTCTGTCAGGACCCAACTCCAATCATATCCTACCATCCTTCCCCATTCCCCTGAGGGTGACCTACAGTCTCCTGCTTCTGTGTGGCCAGAACACAGTTATAGTTCTCTATACCTCTGTTACAGTTCTTGGCATAACACAGAGTAATGATCTATTATCATGTACAAAAAAAAAAAAATCTATATTATCCATAGACTACAAGCCCCTAGAGCAGGGACGATGGGCGTCTTACACGTTTTTTGTGCCTGGTGCTCATTGCAAGTTTGAGAGAATGGAGCCGACTCAGCTCCCTTCCCCTCCCCCACCAGTGTCTTCTCTGCAGAACCATCTGAACAGAAGTGTGACTGGCTGTCAAGTTTTACTTTTAGGAAGTCTTATTTTGCTTTGCTGTCAATTTGCCAACAGCATTGAAATCAATCTGCTTGTTGCAGAACATATAGAGATCAGAATGTAGCTGTCAGTGTCAGAGGCCTGGGAGGGAGCTGCTGAGAGGTGCTGTCTGGCCTTCTGTCCTCCTCCAACCTGACGGGGATGAGGGGTCCCAGCACTAGGCAATCCTGCAGCCCAGACAGCCTGACCCACCACAGCCAGCAGAGAGCATGAGGCGCCTGCTGCTGCGTTGTAACCCATGCTCATTGTGCCAGGGTTGAGGCCCCTCAGAGCAACATGGCTCTCTCTTCTGGGCCGGCATTCTTGCAATCTGGAAGGCAAAGCTCTCAGACCCTAATGTGGTTCATAGAAAACCAGCTCCCTCGTGTAATCTGGTGGTCTCTTTTGGGCAGACTTATTTGTAGAAGTTATTTAATAGGTTCCATTGTGTTAAGAAAAAACTCCAGTAAAATATATCCTTTTAAGATGGTTATGCTCTATGGTTATAGAGGGCATCTTTTACTTTTCTTAACAAAACATCCTCCAAAGAGAGGACCAGCATTGCAGTTGCTTGAGTCTATGACTTATATTAAGCATGATAATAAGGATTTTACCAGCTGAAACTGGATTTTGTATATTTAAACTCTCAAATCCCTGCTAAACCCAAATGCTCCCTGCCTCTTGTATAAGACTGGAGCCTTAAGACATATGTAATGTGTACAACTGTAATCACTATAGAACATGTCACCTACCGCAACAGCCCATACTTTAATACTTTGAAAAGGATTGTGTTCCTTTTTATTCAAAATTCTGTTTGAATAAGCAGAATTGCAAATACACCTAGAAATTGCTAGACTTGTTCCAGGAACTTTGAGCTATATACAGGAGGTGCTTGTTCCTCCTGCTGCACTTTTTCTGTGTGTGCACTTGAGGCTTCAGAAGACCTCACATGCAGTTAACCAGCCTCTCTCGGTCCAGCAAGATACCAGTGGAAGACGCAGCTCCTGAGCCAGCCAGAACAGGTAGTTGTACCCTGTGACGAGCAGCATGTCGATCTCGGGGGTCTGAACATTCCCCAGTGAGGCATGCGGCACTGGGGTTCTTCCATATCTGTGTGATTCCTTCTGTGCGTCGTACTGTCCCACCTCTGCTTGCCCTGACTCGTACCAGAGCCCTGTCTGGAGAGCAGGCGGCTCTCCCGTGTCTGTACCGTGTGCAACCCTTCTACCAGCTCGGGAGCCCCTTTACTGAATTCTCATCCTGTGGCTCTCGTGGGCCACTGCCATCAACCAGCCTGTCTTGTTCTTCCTGTCCATTCTTCTGTGGGAACTCCCTGTCTCATTTGCCGTTCAGAAACCATTTCTTTGTTTAATCAATCTGCAAATGAATCTCTGCCCCTCCTTGCACCATCCTTGATGCCCAGTCTTTGCACCATCCCAGGGGCTCTGCAGGGATGCAGGTTTTGGCTTCTCTCAGTGGGTGCTAGTTCTCCAGTTCCCCCATCAGTTCTCCTGGTGCCTTTTGTGACTTCCTCTTGTGGCAGGCTATAGTCTACAGGATCACAAAGAATTGGACATGACTGAAGCGACTTGGCATGCATGCGTGCTTGCCCTGCAGTTATCAGACGCTCTGACTTCTGCCGCCCCTGGGACCTAAGAAGCCCTGTGCTGCATCCAGTTGCACGGAGGAGCCAGGCTCCCTGAGGCTTGGTGCTGTCTCGCCTGCAGGGGAGAGCATCCAACATCACTGTCCTGTCCTGGGCTTCCTGGCAGGCAGAATTCCTACCAGGTGCTGCCCTCGCCACCATTTCTCTTCCCAAGTGGCTTATATGCTTCACTTGCTCAGTCAAGCTGCTTTGTTTTTGCTGCATCAGACTCTCGGCTGTGAAGCCTCTATCCCAGAATCTGGTGATTTCCTCATCTTCCACCTGCTTGGTCTTGTCTCACTGTTTCCGAGGAGAGGCAACTTAGGCCCCAACCAGTAGTCATCCAGAAGCAAGGAACCCATGTTAGAGCACCTGGATTAAATTAAGCTGTTGTTTATAGGGCCTAATACAGCCAAGGACACCACTCAGTGACGCAGGAAAATCAGACTCTCCTGGCAGAACAGCCACCCAGCTGGGTCACGTGCTCTTGAGAAACGCCTCAGGCCTGGAGCCTTGCTTCTGGAGCCTTTCCTCTGCTCCCTAAGACCATGGCCTGGGGGCACCTCCTCCAGCCCTGGAGATGGGCTCTCAGCTGTCTGGGGGCCTGCCTGGCTCTCAGGATGTTCGAGGTGACTGTGAAAGCGACAATTTTAGAAACATCCAGTTTGGACAGCTTAACCAAGTGGTCAGGCTTACTAGTAACCACCTTACATGGCAAGAACTAGTTTGGTACCACAAGCATCTGGAGCTTTAAGAACAAAGAACAAAAAGTGCATTTCATCAGAAAGGCTTGGGAAAAAAAAAAAAACCACCACGACCAGTTTGGGTTCTTTTCGGTGGTGGTTGTTTTTAAGATCCTGAAGGCCTTGGTTACCTTTAGGTACCTTAAAACAAAACAAAACACCAAGTCATAGTGTGCAGAGGCCACAGGCCATGTAGAGAACAGAGCGTGTGCTGCACAAACACGTGACGCACTCCCCAGGGAGAGACTCATGTCCGAGGGTCTCCCCAAGCCACAGACTGGTCCTTGGGTTCAGGGAAGGGAATCAGGCCAGGGGAGCCACGTTCTTTGCCACCCAGGAGGCTGTAGGATGCCAGTGGTGGCTGGCAAGAACCAAGGGAACAGGCCACCCTGTCCTCTGTGGATGGCTCCTAACCACACCTGCTCCGGTCATCCTTACAACAGCCTGGGGCTACCCAGGAAGCCAGACCGAGGGCTCCTAGAGCCCAGGCTTGGACCAGTGAGGTTACAGACTCAGTATGAGATTGTAGAAGAATATAGTAGGGAAAGAAGATGGGGCTGATAGCTCCAGGAGAATCAGCCAGACTTGAAGGGGCCAGATGGCAGGAGAAGGGGTGAGCAGAACCTCACTCTCCAGTCTCAGGTCTGGTTCCTTGGGGTGTCAAGGGCCCAAAGGGAGGTGGTCCCTGGCCCTCTGCTGGCATCTCAGACTTAGTTGGGCCTCTGTCACCTCTGTTGGCACAGGCTCTCCTGAGTGTCTGGCTGGGTGGCTACCATCTCCACAACTCCAGCTGCCAGCGGGAACTGGAATACCCACCCCCCACCACCACACACACACATAAGCTAGAAGTTTCTACTGAAATCAGAAAACCAGTGGATAAGCAGGTCTGTGTGAGCAGAGACTTTCTGTAGATGGAGGGTATGACTGGGAGGAGGAGGACTCCTGAGAGCCTGCAAGCAGCTGGGGTAACCTGGGGGCTTCGTGACTGGGCTCCTCTGTATTACCCATGAGAACGGATCCACCCATGGCCCTCCCTGGGGAGGTCTTTAGCAGGCTGACTATAAGCTTTCTCCTTAGATCACTGGGCACTATTTCAGCCCCACTGAAGACCTCTAACTCACCCCGTTCACCCCCAACAATAACTCATGGAAGAGGACACAGTCCTCTGGTTCTACATACCAGGGAAGGGAGGCTGGTATGGTGGATGGGTTTCTCCAGTTTGTCCAGTGGAACCAAAGTGAAAACAGAACAAAACCACAATAACACTGGATGGGGATGGACGTGGAAGTCTGGTGACAGGTTCTAACCCAGCTCTGCCAGCCGGAGCCAGCCAGCACCTAGAAAGTTTTTTGCTGAGGATGAGAGGCAGGTGCCAGGGAAGCAGATAAGAGCCTACCCAGATAGACTGATTCTTACCCTTGCTCACCTTTCAAGTTGGCCACATTGGATGAAAAGCTGAAGTCTTACCCGAGTAGAGAGACTGCTGTGATAAAGGAGCATGGGGGGAGGGTTCACGGTGTGAGTTCCCTGGGTGGGCAACTCCTTCCACCTGAGCCAAGAGGGAGCATCCCCAGAAGGGTGCATTAGCCCTGTACCTCCAACCAACCCAAGGGAGAACGTCAATCAACACACTGGTCAAATCTGCCATGGTTTGCCTCGGTTAACTTCCAATCTTTTCCTCTCCCCTCCGAAGTGCCAGACCCTCCCTGCACAGGACTGAGTCCGGGTATGTGGCCGGCCGGCCGTGCATGCTGCAGCTGGGTGATCGCTGTGATTCTCGGTGTGATCTGGGCCTCTGAGACTTCCAGCTCATCCTCTCCGCTTCTCTGTGCTGTCACTCTGACTCCTGGCCCCCTCCTCACTGTGTCTTACCCTCAAGTCACTCTCTGATTCAAACATGAGCTGCCAATCAAATGCTCCTCTAATGAAAGACCTAATCACTTTATAGCACTTTATACATTCAAAGAGCCTATCCAAGACCTTCTGTTGGCCAGGGTGGGAAAGCAGTGCCTAAAAACTAGGCCAAAGCCAATATATGGAGGTTGGGTGACCAGCCAGTTGATCTTGGCGATGGGCCCTGGCTGTTTGGGACTGCTTAGGACTGTGCAATAGAACTTGAGGTCAAAGCTGATAAAGAAGCATCACAATGGGCCTTGAATCCAGCAAGGCAAAATGGAGTAAGTTTTTATTATGTAGCCCAGGGTTTCTCAAAGTGTGGTTCATGGACCACATATCAATACATCAGCATAAGTGAGAGGTGTTTGGTAAAAAATGCAGATTCCTGGGCCAAATTCCAGACTGAAGCAGACTCTGAAGCTTGGGCTCAAAAAGAGTATACATTTGAAACAAGCTCTTCAGATGATGCTGGTGCAAGTTTGAGAACCCCTGCTGGATAATCACTACAATTTGCAAATGGCCCCTGTGAGTACTCCAGCCAGTCCTGCTCAGCCAGAGACCAGAACTTGAGAACAGAGGCGGGGAAGTTACACCTTTCTGTGGATGACCCTGCAGCTGTCACCCGACGGCACACATGGGGATGAGAAGAAGGGAAGGGAGGGTTGTAACGTGTGTGCATTACCCCTCCCCAGGCATCGTCCTTTCCGTGGCCTTGGCTTGTGGTCTTGGCATCTGTATTGTCCTGGCAGTATCCATTTGGCTTTTCAGAAGGAGAAAGAGGTGAGCTGGTTTGGGTTTGAAATGGGAGTGGGTGGCTCTGTGTCCATGAGAATTGATCTGTCTGGGAAGGCAGGGTGCATGATGAGGAGCCGTGCCACCTGTACCAGCTTATCCTTGGAGTGCCATCTCCCAAACACCACCGATCGAGGCCTTGGCGTGAGAGGCTGATGCTGGCAGATCACGGTGCTCAGGGCTGGAGGTGTGTCTGCCAGCTTGGATCCCACTGCCAAGACCTTGGACAAGTCTCTTGATTTCAGAGGGGAGGTCCCATGTGCCTAAACACAAGCACCAAGACTTCTTCTTTCTAAGATCTTTTCATCCAGTTTTTCTTCTCTAAATCCAAAAATAAAATTGAGGAAAATTTTGATTTCTCATTCACATTTAATGCCCTTTGCTCATGTTCTTATTGCTTAAAATAACCTATTTTTCCTGGTATGAAAAAACATAAAAGGCTGTCAGAAACCCTGTTGGAATCAGAGATCTGAAGCAGCATGTTAATGAGATCTTTGTCAAAATGCAGGTCTAGTATCATCAAGTGTTGAAAGAGAACAGTTGAAAAATGAACAGGTTCCATTTTGGTTAGCAGTTATTGGGGGGGCATTTTATCCCAAAACCAATGGAACTTGAGAAAGGTTTCCAAGAGAAGAGTTTGACTTGCCTCATTCTATAGCTGAGTCAGGCTGTTCTTGCCTCTCTTTCCTCTTTGACTAACAAAATTCGTACGTTCTTGTTGCTCCAGTAGCCAAAAAGGTGCCAACAAAGGAGTCATCTACAAACCAGCCATCAAGCAGGAGACTGAGGCCCATGCCTGAGGCCCTGGCATGCCCAGGCACATCCAAGGGAGGACTTGGCTTTGGACGCAAACTGCTGTGGCTCCTTGGACACTTGACATACCTGAGGGTTTTCTGGAGTTCAACCCACAAACACCTTAGACCCTTGGGGGACCCTACCATCCTGCTGTCATGCCATCACCTCCAGTGGGAGTGTGGATGGGAAGAACTCACCAAGAAGGTGGGAACTCTAAGCTGTCTGCTTCATGTGTGTGGCCTTTCAGTGGTCTGGATTCTGGGGGCACAAACTGTATTGCCTGCTGGGGCTGTTACTGGCTGGAAAACACTTTCATCCGGGGGTTCACGTGAGTGTGGTTTCAAGTGTCTGGGAATCTGCTTCTTGTCCATGCTTACAGACGAGAACGTGCGGTCTCTGCTGAAGCTTTGTTTTTGAGGCTCCATTTCTTTCCTCAGAGAAGGGCTTGTTCAATTTCCTTCTGCTATGACAAAACCTTTAGTCTGACCTTACAATTGAGGGTTGTGGGGCGGGGGGCTGGGAACAGGAAGGGTCAAGGTGTCAGAGACAAAAAGAAAACAAGAAATATTCTTCGCAGTACAGTAAACCACTTTCCAAGTCCTGTCCTTCAGATCAGATGCACTAACTAAACAGACCTTAGCGAGAGAGAAGATACATAAGATCTGGAAAAGTCTTACTTTGAAATCATATTGGAGAGCTTTCCTTGGTGGGTCAGTGGTTAGGGTCCTCCTTGAAATGCAGCAGACATGCGTTCGAGCCCTGCTCAGGGAACTAAGATCCCACATGCCTAGGACCAGCGAAGCCTTCATACTGCAACTACTGAGTCTTCTTGCCACGCAAGGAAAGATCCTGCATGATGTGATGAAGATCCCACGTGCTACAACTAGGACCTGACACAGCCAAATAAATTAATAAATATTTTAAAAAGAAGAAAAGAAATCATATTAGAATCAGAAGTTGCATGTGAAGCTGTGAAGTGTGAGGAGGACGGAATATTAAGCCCAACCCAACCTCCTGTCAGGGGCATCTTTCTGTTTTGTACTCTACAGATTTTATAAATAATTAGGCTGTTCCTTGAAAATGTGTTATTGCCTTCTCTCTCCTAGAGGAGACATGAATTCTGAGATGACCTCAGCTGCTTTTGTATATAGAGGAAACAGAAGCAAAATGGTTGAAGATCTTTGTCTCTTTTGCCCAAATTTCCTTTCTTCTGCCTTTGCGGTGTCCCTGCTGTCAATCTTGAATTGGGACCTACCTACTTCTCTGACTTGAAGGATGTCGAGTCATGGCTGAATTACAATATATTTTCAAACTATGAAAACGGGAAGTTACTTGTGCAGGGGCTGGCATCATGGTATTCAGGGGCCAGAAATAATGGAATGTTAACAAAGATCCTTCATGGTCTTCCCTGCCAAGTGACAAAGACAGTTTCTGAGACAACTTAACTCCTTCATTCTCCTCCCATTGACCAAAGAGCCCTGTGGAGATCAGTCTGTTCCGTGACTGAGGAGGAGACCCCCACCAACCTCTCCTGGCTGGAACCTTGCAGTTCACAGAGAACCTTATGGTTCTCACTCTCACTGTGACAGCATGGGGTGCTCTCTTGAGCACGTCTAAAGTGAGGTTTTAGAAGTGAGGTTAAAAGCATTACTGTTGGCAAAGCAACAGTGGTTTGCAGTTCCCTGTCTAGGTGACAGGTTTCTTTAGCATGTCTTTTTCCCTCTCCTTCTCCCTCTGAGAAATCACCCTTGTCTACTGTCATAACTTGTAGTAGTGATGCTAGGCAGAGTTACAGGGGACTCGATGGAGACTCAGACATTTGTGTCTACAGGAGATGCCTGACTCCCCTGGAGCCTGGCATGGCATCTGGCCTTGCCATCAGCATGCCGGCCTGATGCTGATCACATGGCAGCAGGGACAGCCCTCAGGGCTGAGCAGTGGGAGTCAGATGATGCTTTCCTGGCCTCCGCCCACTGCCTCCGATCAGAAGCCGACAGAAACCACTCCAGGGCCGTGGGGCTGTATTTCAAAGAGCTTTCTACAGCTTTTTTGGACACATTCTGTGAGAGAACAGAGAAGTCACTGTACCTGGCACAATGGCTGCTGATAAAAACGGAGAGTTACGGGGGTGGTGAAAACAGCACGGCCCAGGCTCTGGGACCTCTTGGCTCACATAAAGCAAAGCCAGGCAGAGGGCGCCAGGAATTAGCACTGTGGCCCTCCCTGCTAATCCGCGTGGGACTCCTGAAGACCCAGCCCTGCAATGGGGAAGGCTTCCCTCAGGTTCTCCCTCCCTCTCTGACACCAGCTGCCTCTACAGGAAAGAGGTGCGGTGGTACTGATGCTACTCTGCCTCCCACTCACCCTGGGAGGGCCTGGCACTGTGCTGGGCACACAGCAGGTGGAGGGGATAAAACCAGGCCCCGGCTGCAGCGGAGATGCAGGCAAGGCTCTGGCTTCTTTGCCTCTCTGTAGTGGAAGGTCTTCAGTCCCTCTGCTCTGTTCTTTAGTGTCAAATGATGATGATAACAATAAAAACCTGTACCTGTTTCCTTAACAGACATGCTAGGACTTTGCTGCGTTGACTCTTGATCCCATTATTGGTTCCACCTTAAAGTCTCCTCCCCTTCACTCAGCTCCCTGAAGGCCTCCTCCTGGCCCTTGGGAAGCCCCAGGGATGGGCACCACCTCTGTCCCTGTGGACCACTGGCCACCGTGATGATGGTCCATTTAGGACTTCTGTATTTTCTGTAAGAATGACTGTAATGAAGACATACAAATATGAGAAATTATAAATAAAATGTTTTTTTCAGATCAGACTAGTTTTTGGAAGTGAGATTAAAAGTATTACTATTGGCAAAGCAATAGTAGTTTGCAGTTCTCTGTCTATGGTGATAGGGAACAAGTCAGGATGAATAATGATGTCATTTGCAGCCAGGTCATAGAACCCAGCTCCAAAGGAAAACACATGGATGCCCTGAAGCATTTTACCAAGGAGCAGACCTCCAATGTGTGCAGCCCTGGTCACACAGGCACACTCAGAGGATCTTGGATGTCTAGAGTAATCAGGGACTGACCGGCTCAGGGAGAAGGGGGTATCTGAGCTGAGCCTTGAAGAATAAGTCATATTTGAACAGATGAATATAAAAGAAGAAGCCAGGGGACTTCCCTGGTGGTCCAGTGGCTAAGATTCCACACTTCTGATGCAGGGTACCTGGGTTTGATCCCTGGTCAGGGAACTAGATCCCACATGCTGCAACTAAGAGTTCGCATGCCACCACTAAAGATCCCACATGCTGCAATGAAGATGGAAGATCCTGTGTGCCACAACTAAGACCCGGCACAGCCAAATAGATAAATTTTTTTAAGTACTGGAAAAAAAAAAAGAGAGAGAGAGAGAGAGAGGAGTCATTCCTAACCAAAGTGACTGAATACAGGGAATGGGTCTCAAGTGTCTTTTTACTTTAGTAGGTATTGTACTAGCAGGTTGGTAACATCTCTTGGTTGCCTGACTGTTACCTTATTTTGGACTCTTCTTGCTGTCCCCCTTCATATAATCTTTTGTCTAAATCCAGATTTCACATTCTGGTTTGCTAAAGGAAGCAGTTCTATAAAAGTTACAAGTGGGCACCATCACTGTTTGAGTTATTAAAAAAGCTTTGGATTTTCACTTCAGTTGCCCTAGGACCAAGACAGGTAAACTGTTCAAGGATAACTCTGCTCCAGTAGGAGATAAAGCAGTGAGTCCAGCTTTGGAACAGAAACATTACTAACCTCTCCAGGCCCTGATGGTGTCTTCAGTTGGAACACAAGGATTCCTTGGTTCCTCCCGTCTGTCATCCTTGCTGGTGTCACAGCCATTTGCAGGGATGAGGCTAGAGGGGAGCAAGGCACAGAGCTCCAGCCTAACACCCATCCCTTACACTTGCTCACATCCCACTGGGATGGGAGTAAGGATGGGGGAGGTTGGAGGAAGCACTTTCCGGAGCAAGAAACGAGCAACAGAACGTATCTCCCTTCTCTCCACTGCCTTTCTCTCCATTCCCTGAATGTAAGGTGCATCTGGGCTGATGCTGAAAGAGGTTGTGTCGATGAAAGCCATGGATGGTGAGGAGATTCAATCCTCCTTCAGCTTGCCCATTACCGCCTCATCTAAATTCAGCTAAATGGACAATCCAGGGCCCAGAGTCCAACAGAAATATGATAAAATATAGTGTGATATGTGAAATTTTAAAGTTCTAGTAGCCATGCCAAAAAAAAAAAAAACTCCCACAAAAACCAGTGACACTTTCATAATATATTTTATGTAAACTAGTGGATTCAAAATACTATCATTTCAACATGTATTTTGATGTGATTTTCATTCATTTTTCCCTAACATCTTTGAAATTTGGTGTGTATTTTATACTTACAGCTCATCTCCATTCAAATGCTAAATTTTCACTGAAAATTCCTGATCTATATTTAGATTTCATAAAAGTTTATAGTTGAGAAAGTGTGTTTAGGGACTTCCCTGGCAGTTCAGTGTTTGAGACTTTGCCTCTCAATGCAGGGAGTGTGGGTTCAATCCCTGGTCTAGGAGCTAAGATCCCACATGCCTTGTGACTAAAATACCAAAAACATGAAACAGAAGCAATACAGAAACAAAATTCAACAAAGACTTTAAAAATGGTCCACATTAAAAAACTCAAAAAAAAAAAAAAAGCATATAAACATATTCAAGTTGCTCAAACATAAAATTTTCCAAATAACTGAATCAATTATCAGCTTTTACATTTAAATTTATTAAAATAAAATAAATGGAGTTTCTCAGTTTCAATAGCCACATTCTAAGCACTCAGCAGCCACACCCCGCCAGTGGCTGGTTCAGCCACTGTGCAGATATGGAACCCTAGCCGCTTCTGACAGATGCTTTGGAAGGGTTAGACCTAGATGACTGTCACATAAAATAAATCTGGAAGAAAGCCCTGGAAGGTAAAGATGGGGGACAGGAGACGGAGGGTGGGGAAATCCAGGGAGGTGGACTGGGAGGACAGGAGAAAAGAGGGAAGGCAGGAAATCAGGCCAGCAGACATTAGGCGTGGCTCTCCTTCTCCTTGTCCCTCTTCTGCTTCTAGGGGTCCCCAGTCCTCCCTGCCCTGGCCACGCCTCTCAGCCACACCCTGGGGTCCAGGTGCTCAACAGTGACATGGCCTATGGCTTCCCTGTCTTTGAGGAAGGTTAGGCCAAGGGCAGAGGGCATCTGGTTAACTTCCGGGGACCTCGCTGAAGGACCCTCGCCAGGCGCAGGACCTCTCTCCCCATCTCCTTGGAGTCCTAACATTGCCTCATGGGACAAGGTGTCTCTTCTCCTCCAGAGCCTGACATCCTGAGGGGGGCGAATGCCTGAAACCCATGTCTCTTGACTTGTTAGCTATGCCCTATCCCTCACGTGAGAAGGAGTCACCTTCCTTCAAGGTGTGGGGAGAAGCTTGAGACCCACTTACAAGAGAAAACGATACCTCCAGGGCCGCCTGCCAGGCAGCAGCAGTGCCACCTGGGCAGTGGGGGGTCATTGTGGCGTCACCATGCGCGTCCACATTGGACACCATCCTCTGGCTCAGATTCAACAGTCGCAAGGTATAGGGGAAGGGGTGAGGCCCAGACAACGCCACAGAGGTGAGTCCCCACACCCCACCCGTGCCCTTTCACTACAGAATGACTGGACAGAAACAAGGGTCAGCGTGCTTTGTGGTACAGAATTATTCACCATAAAAAAATTATTGCAGGTCAGCATAGCATCGAGACTGCAGTCAACCAGGGACTCAGTAATGCCTCCTGCCGGTACACTCCTGTCTGTGTCAGTGCATCTTCACGCCCTTACCCAACAACCCAGGGAAAGAGAAAGCCCTTATAAGTGGAAAACAAAACAAGGGCTGGTGCTCCAGGCTGAGTCATGGCCACAAAATTCCCTAAGTGTAGGATCTTCAATGACAGGGCAAGGTCCACCCTCCACAGCTCCAGCGACACAGAACCACCTTCATGTAACAGAATTTACCATGCTTATCACAATCACACCACAACCTCATAAAACCCCACACGATAAAGACACTAAAGGCCTTTGTGAGAACAATTTCTGTTCTCACAGTCAACCACAACCCCCTGCCTCCAATCTGCTTTGTAACGTTAAACTCCAGCATCTGCTCAGAAAAAGTATGACCAAGTTTGATCACTACTGCTAGCAGACAACGGAGTCAGCTTAACTCTGGGGATGTTCCCCTCACCTCTAATTCAGCAAACCAAATTTCCCAAGGCCCATTCACTGAACTTTTTCCTTTCCTAAATCTGAACTGGAGATAAGGAATAAATACACACACACATATAAACACATAAACACACACATATATAAATTCCATTTGTATAAAATTCTAAAAAATGCAAACTATAGTGACAGAAACCCCAGATCAGCGGTTGATTGGGGATGAGGTGGGAGATGAAGGGATTACAAAGGATATGAAAAATTGTTGAGATGATGGAAATGTATGCTATCTTGATGGTGGTAATGGTTTCTCTACGTATATCAAGACTGCTCAAATTTTATACTTTGACTAGGTGCAATTTATCTTACATAGATTATACCTCCATAAAGCCATAAAACAGAAAGAGAAGAAAAACCCCATAGAGCTAAATAACATCCTGCCCCAACCTGGCACTTCCACTCACAGCTTATCCCCCTGGTGCATCAAGAAGGAGATGCCTGGCCAGGCCTGGAGCACATCTCTGGGACTCGTCCTGTTGGCGGGAGCCCAGGAGAGAGCGTGATCTCTACTCACATGGCCACTGTGACCTCTCCACACTGTAAGTCAAAGTCATTCTTTCTGCCTGAGTTCACTCATTTCAAACATTAACTTATAATTACCTGCAATGAAGACAACAGATACAGGGCCTACGAGTTCAAGGGCACCCTGAGACCTCTATAGCAACTCTGTGCCAATGGTGACAGTCGACCAGCTTCTCTGAAACAAGCAAAGACTCTTCTGGTGAGGCAGGTAACATAACCAGTTAGTTCATCTGTTGAAACTAGTGTCCCAAGCTACCTAGACATCCAACAACAGGTCTCATGCATCTTGATTTCACTGCTTCTCAACCATTCAACACATACCCATTTGAAAAGTTTTCCTGGATATGGTACATCCTTTTCATGTAGAACAAACATGGTCAGGAGCTCATCACTCCCTCTGAGCCACTGGGTAAAATCTGGATTAATCTTATGTAATACAATAAGAAATAGGTACGTGGGTTTTGTCTTCAGTTCATGGCACAGAGATCCTAAATGTTATTTCTAAGAAGCCCCTTTAAGCCATACCTCAGCTGATGCTAAAGAGGTGATGAAGGACTTGCCTTGTGGTCCAGTGGTTAAAAATCGGCCTGTTAAGGCAGGGGACGTGGGTCCGATCCCTGATCTGGAAACAGTCCACATGCTGTGGGGCAACTAAACCCATGTGCTGCAACTACTGAGTCTGAGTCTGTGCACCATGAACACTGAAGTCCATGGACCTAAAGACTGTGCTTGCAACAAAAGAAGCCACCTCAATGAGAAGCCTGCGCCCCACAATTAGAAAGTAGCCTCTGCTTGCTGCAACTAGAGAAAGCCCAAGTACAGCAATGCAGACCCAGTGCAGTCAAAATTAAATAAATGATAATTAAAAAAAAAAAATGAGGTGATGAAGTTTGGAGGATGGGGGCTGGTTGCCAGAGGAAATAAATAACCACATGACTACAGGCCTGGAACTTTCAGCCCCAACGCTAACCCCTAGGAAGGGGAGAGTGGCTGGGAATTGAGCTCAATCACCAATGGGGATGATTCAATCAATCTTATCTGCATAGTGGGACCGCCACAAAAACTCTAAACAACGAAGTTCAGAGTGCTTCCCTGGCTGTGCTAGGACAGGGGTGCACCCACAGAGGACATGGAGGCTCTGCGTCCTTTCTCCATACCTTGACCTACGGACCTCTTTATCTGGCTATTCATCTGTATCCCTTGTAATATTCTTTATGACAAACTGGCAAATGTAAGTAAATGTTTACCTGAGTTTTGTGAGCTGTTCAAGCAAAATATCAGACCTGAGGAGTCATGGGAACTTGAAACTGATGTCTAAACTGGGGGCAGGCTTGTGGGATTGAGCCCTCAGCCTTTGGCATCTGCAGTATCTTCAGACTGTTAATGTCAGAACTGAGTTGTTAATAAATTGTAGAACATTTAGTTGGTGTCCACCAAGAACTAGAGAATTGCTTGGTGTGGAGAAACCTACAGGTTTGTCAAAAGTGTTAGAAGTAAAGGAAACAGTATTTTCCTTTATCTCTATTCTATCATTCAAAGTAACTTCCAGCTGACTTTCTTTCTCATACTTCCTTATTCAATAGCAAAGATTTAATGAGGAACCCCTGTCTGCTTTAACACAGATTAAGTGATGGTGATTCAACCATGGCTTAGATACAGTACCTGTATTCAATGATAATTAACATCACAATCTTATTTGAGGAGACAGACAGAAACCATTAACTATATTATATAAAAGAGTTGTGTGAAAAGATGCTACATGTCTTATCAACAAAAGACTAAACAAACTGTATATCCCTAAGATGGAATACCATTCAGCAAAAAGTTACAATTTACTGATAAACCCCAAAACATGAATCTCAGAAAATTACCTTGAGGAAAGAAGTCATATACAAAAGAGTATCCTTTGTGTTATTCCATTTATATGAAGTTCAAAAGTAAAACTAATGTACGGTGACAGAAGCTGGAAACAGTCATTGCTTCTGTGGAAGCCACTGCCTCTAGGAAGGAAGGGAGGGAACCACCTGAGGAACAGTAAACATTACGCAGTTTCACTGGGGTGGTGGTTAGACAGGCGGACACATTTTCAAGACTCATCCAATTGTACACTTCTAAGATCTGTGCATTTTTCTGTATGTACATTATTCCTGGATTTAAAAAATATATATATATATATATTTACATGAATGTTAAGAAATCACAGTGGAAAAAGTCACTTGTTTTTCTGAGTCTAATCAGGAAACACCATGTTTTCTGGTTGGAGCTAAAAACAAGAAAAAAGATGTGGAGGTTTGAGAGTCCCTGGTGCATAGTAAGCATAGGTTTCAGGGACGTGTTTGAGAATGCCTGGGAAGAGAGGAGAGGGAATGGTGGGAGGCAGGACAGTAACTGGGATCAGAGTGTGAAAGGCCTTGTATCATATATTTTATGATACATAAAATATCATATACTTTCTTTTTTTTGATAATACCTTCTTTTTTTTCAATTTTATTTATTTGATTAAAAAAATTTTTTTTGGCCATGCCATAAGGCATGGGGATCTTAATTCCCTGACTAGCGATCAAACCCACGTCCCTGCATTGGAAGCGTGGAGTCTTAACATACTAGACTGACAGGAAAGTCCCCATATATACTTTCTAATAAGGACAACAAAAAAATCACAGAAGTGCTTAGATTATGTTTTGGCTGATTCTGTAAATAATATCTACTCATTCTTTAAACATACAAGTATTTAATTATGTAGAAAAAAAAAATTGGCTGCACATCAAGACACGTGGGATTTTAGTTCCCTGATCAGGGATCAAACTTGTGCCCCCTGCATTGGAAGGCAAAGTCTTAACCACTGAACCTCCAGGGAAATCCCCTAATTATGTATAAAGCCAAAAAGTCCCCCATAATCTTAACTCTCAAAATAGTCATAGCTAACAATTTTTTTTTTTTTTTTGCCATTCCATGTGGTTTGTGGGATCTTAGTTCCCCAGCCAGTGATGGAACTCACATCCTTGGAAGCAAGCATGCAGAGCTCTAAGCACTGGACCACCAGGAAATTTCCACTAAAAATTTAATCTTTCCACAATTAATATACGTTTGTGTGTGAAACATTCATCTTCAAATATTTAATAAATAGATCTCACCTGCTTTAATTATTGTATGCTTGGTATCTAGGACAATGTCTGGCATATTAAAATACTGAATGGAAAAATGGTTTATACCTTGCTTTTGTTTTCTAGCATATTCCAAATATCCTCATTCTTTTTAAATGGTTGAAAAGTGTTCTGCAATTGGAGGCAAAGCTCTATTGACAGACATTACAAATTCTTTACAGTTACAAGACTATTATAGATGCTTATGTACCTGGATCTATTTCTGGAGGACAAATTCCTAGAAAAGGAATTGCTGGCTCAAAAACTGCACATCTCATGGACTCTAGAAAGATGGTTCTGATACACCTATTTGCAGGGCAGCAGTGGAGATGCAGACATAGGGAACAGATCTGCGGACATGGTGGGGGAAGGAGAGGGGAGGACGAACGGAGAGAGAGGACGAATGAGGAGAGTGGCATGGAGACACACACACACCATATGGAAAATAGACAGCCAGTGGGGACTTGCTGTGACGCAGGGAACTCAGCCCGGTGCTCTGGGACAACCTACAGGGGTGGGATGGGGATGGGAGAGAGGTGCAAGAAGGAGGGGACCTATGTACACCTGTGGCTAATGCTTGTTGATGTATGGCAGAAACCAGCACAGTATTGTAAAGCAATTATTTTCCAATACAGTTTTTTTAAAGACAATAAACTAACAATTTAAAAACACACATCTCAAAATCTTATCAATATTTTATAAATTTTGCTGTATTACCACCCAAAAGGATTGTACTGGTTTGTTCGCTGACAACAAGCTGTTCCAACCTTATCCTCAACAATTCTTTATTTTATTGAGATTGACATACAGCATTCTATAAACATAAGGTATGGGTATAATGACATGACTTACATACATCATGAAAATGATTATCACAATATGTTTAATGAACATCTATTATCTCATACAGATACAGATACTGAAAAAAATTTGTGTGTGATGAGAACTCATAGGATTTGCTCTCTTAACCTTCACATATAACATACAGGAATGTTAATTATTGGAGAAGGAAACGGCAACCCACTCCAGAACTCTTGCCTGGAAAACTCCATAGACAGAGGAACCTGGAGGGCTACAGTCCATGACATCACAAGAGTCACACATGACTTAGTAACTAAACGACCACCATCACCAGTGTTAATTTATCATGTTGTACATCATATCCCTAGTACTTATTTAACTTATAACTGAAAAGTCATAGTAGTTATGACTGCTTTATTCAATTTCCCCTCCCCCTACTCCCCACCTCTGATAACCATATATCTGATCTTTTTCCATTTGTTTGTATGTTTGTTTGTTTATTTCTCAAGTATAACTGACCTATAACACTATGCCAGTTCTTGTTACATAATGTAGTGATTTGGTATTTCTATATAATTCAAAATTATCACCACAATAAATCTAGTTACAAAGTGTCACCATCCAAAGATACTACAGTTATTGACTATATTCCTCACACTGTATGTCTCATACCCATGACTCATTTATTTTGCAACTGGAAGTTTGTACCTCTTAAATCTCCCTCACCTATTTCTTTCCTCTCCCCACCCCTTCCTCTAGTAACCACCTGTTTTGTTCTCTGTATCTATAACTCTGTTTCTGTTATGTTTGTTTTTAAAATTTCACATATAAGTGAAATCATACAGTATTTGTCTTTCCTTGCTGACATTTCACAAAGTTTAATACCCTCATGTTGTTGAAAATGGCAAAATTTCATTCTTTTTATGGCTGAGTAATATTCCATGGTATTTTATACACACACACACACACACACACACATATAAATATATTGAGTTTCCCTTGTGGCTCAGCTCGTAAAGAATCCACCTGCAATGCTGGAGACCTGGGTTCGATTCCCATTTGGGAGGGTCCCCTGGAGAAGGGAAAGGTTACCCACTCCAGTGTTCTGGCCTGGAGAATTCCATGGACTGTATAGTCCATGGGGTGCAAAGAGTCGGACATGACTGAACGACTTTCACTTCATATAAATATATATAGCACATCTTCTTTACCCATTTACCTATCGATAGGCACACTTGGATTGCTCTCATATCTTGGCTATTGTAAATGCTGCAATGAACACAGGGTGCATGTATTTTTTTTAATTAATGTTTTTGTATTCTTTGGATAAATACCAATGGGTAGAACTGCTGGATCATACAGCAGTTCTATTCTTAATTTTATGAGGAACCTCCATAGTGTTTTCCATAGTGACTGAATCAATTTACATTCTCATCAACAGTCCAGAAGGGTTGGCTTTTCACTACATCCTTGCCATTACTTGTTATTTGCAGCCTTTCTGATGATACCATCTGACAGCGGTGAGGTGATATCTCAGTGTAGTTTTGATTTGCATTTCCTTGATGATTAGTGATGTGGAAAACCTTTTCATGTGCCTGTTGGCCAATTAAGTGTCTTCTTTGGAAAAATGTCTTTTCAGATCCTCTGGTTATTTTTTAATTGGATTGTTTGTGGGTTTTCTTTTTTTTTTAATGTTGAGTTTTATGAGTTCCTTATATATTTTGTATTATTAACCCTTTATCAGATATATTATTTGCAAATATCTTCTCACATTTAGTAAGTGGCCTTTTCATTTTGATGACAGTTTCTTCTGCTGTGCAAAAAGCTTTTCACTTTGATGTGGTCCCATTTATTTTTGCTTGTTTTCCTTGAGACATATTCAAAAAAATATTACTAAAACTAATACCAGAGTACTGCCTATGCTTTCTTCTAGAAGTTCTATGGTTTTATGTGTCTGTTTTTTATGCCAATACTATAATGTTTTGATAACTACAGCTTTATAACATATCTTTTTTGGTAGAATTCTTCAGTGAAGCCCTCTAGGAATTTCTTTACGTAAACTACAAATTCAGAGTCCTTAATACACATAGGGAATTTCTGGTTAGCTCCAATATATAAAAAGCTTGAAAGCTGTCACTCCCACACTTAGGGTAATAAAATTCTAAAAGTGAAAATCAGTATTTTTCTCACTCTCATTAGAAAAATTAAGGTCTAAGGACAAGTTATCATCCTGAAATCTGGCGAGACGAGTGAATCCAGAGAGTCACAGCTGAGATTTGCTTACATAGAGCAAAAGCTGGTGGAACCATAAACTGGTAGGGACACTTAGATGCTAATTTTGACAAACTGCTTGAGTCTGAGTATGGAACAGCATAAAAGTAAGAAATTCCTAAGACTAGGAATTGTGGTATTGGCATAAAAAACAGTCTTAACAGCCCCACACTTTTGAGGGCTTTACCTCCAGGAACTCCACCAAATTCTCAGTGAAGAGCCCTCTATGGCTTTGGCAGGGAAAGAGTAAGGATAATCATACTACAATATGCCCAGAGTGTTCTCCATAACAAAGGCCCACTCTCCAGGGGAAAAACCAACCAAACAAACAAAATAGTACAAGAGCTTTATCCCACCTGGAAGAAGGGCATTTCTCCCACTCCAGCCCCACCTAGCCTTCCTACCTCACCTAAGGGGAGGAAAAGAGCTAAGAGACATTAAGGGATGTAGGCTCACCAAAAAACAGATTTAGTCTTAAGATTATAGGACATCTTCTCTTCCACACCAACCTTACTGTCAACCAACAGGGCTCCAGTACAAAAACAGTCGATTACAGTTCAAAGAGCTGCAAGATATGGACTCTCTTTGAGAAGGAGCACATGGGAAAGTCCAAAGTCAAGAGGGGAGACAAAAGCAAGGGCACTAGAAGGATCTGAAGCCTCTGGTGCTTAGAACTGCAGCAAACTTTAAACATAGTCCAACTCTTGCTCAGACTGACACAAAACTTATATTAAAGGCCTATTTACTTCAGTTACTATTACCCAATACATATGTCCAGCTTTCAATCAATAATTACAAGGCACATTAAGCGGCAAGAAAAAACACAGTCTATAGAGATATAGGGATATTCAGATTTTCTAGTCCTTCTTGAGTAAGTTTTTATTTAATTAAAATTTTTTTTTTCTTTAAATTTTGTCTGTACAAGCTCTTCCTTGAGGCATGAGGACTTTCTCTAGTTGCAGAGCATGGCCTCAAGAGTATGCAGACTCAGTAGTTGTGGAAGGCAGGCTTAGATGCCCATGGAATCTTAGAGGCACATGGGATCTTAGTTCCCCAACCAGGGATCAAACCCAAGCTCCCTGTATTGGAAGGTGGATTGCCAACCACTGGACCACCAGGCAAGTCCCTTGAGTGAGCTTTATTAAAATGGAATTTGTCTACTTCATTTAAAATTTTAATTTATTGCCTTTAAGTTCTTCATAATATTCCCTTTTTATTTAATAATGTAGACGCTGTGGCGACATCTTCACTTATTACTGATATTCATATTTTGTACCCTCTCTTTTCTCCTTATCAATCTGGACACAGTTTTACCAACCATATTGATTTTCTCAAAGAACCAGATTTTCATTTTATTGATTTCTCCACTGTTTTTCTGCTTTCTATCTGACTTCCTTTCTTCTGCTTATTTTAGCTTTAGTTTGCTCCCCTGCCTCTAAAAACTTTTTTTCCAGCCACACCTCTTGGCATGTGGGATCTTAGTTCCCTGACCAATGATCAAACCCACGCTCCCTACATTGGAAGTGCAGAGACTTAACCACTGGACTGCCAGGGAAGTCCCTCCTCTCTTTCTAAAGTAAAAGTTTAAGTTCTTGTTTTTAAACATTTTAACTGATCTAATATAACATTTAATGCTGAAAATGTCCCACTGCATTCTCTCCTCAGGGACTCTACTTTGGCAATTATCCCCTCCACTACATCAATTTTTCCCTTTCCACTGAATCATCCCCATCTTCTTACAAACATGCTATTACGGTACAATATTATAGGGAAAAAAAAAAAAAAAAAAAACAGAAGAATGCGCTCTCCTACTCCCACATCCTTCTCGGGCTATCATCCAATTCCCCTATTATAATTATATGGTTATCTGTATTCTACATGCTGTGGCTACTTCGTTATCTCCTAATCTCTATAATCCACTCCGTTTAGGTATTCACCCCTACACTGAAATTACTTTTATCAAAGTCACCAGAAAATTTCATCTCTCCATATGCAAAGATCAATTCTTATTGTTAGTTAGAATTCTCATGTTAGTCATTGCTCAGCAGCATTTGACATACATCCCCCTAGCTCCCAGGCCACCATGCCCTCCTGGTTTTTCTTCTTCCTCAGTGATCACCCCACCTCTACCTGTCAATTGGAGAGCACCCAGAGTTCAGCCCACAGTCCCACCTTTTCCTCTGATATACATCCATGACCCAGGTACCCTTCTTCATGTCTAAAGCTTTATCTTATATATTCAAGCTATTCTATGTCATTTCCTAATCTGTAGTGCATTTTGCAGCTGCCTTATATATTCTCTAAAAACAGTGATCCTCATCATCTTGTTCTTTTCTACCCTTTTAAAGTCTCTCTCTCTCTTACACACACCCACACAATAAAGTATCTGATACAATTTTCTGTGCATGGTGAGCCATGATTAAACACTGTAGATTCCATCTCTAATTTTGCTCAAGCACAGAAAATATGTATAGATTTACTATTAGGTAGAAGCAGGATTTACAGTGACCCACACTTAAGCAACAAGTCAGTCAGTCAGTTCAGTCACTCACAACGAGTACCACCTACTAATTATTGAATGTTAAAGCCAGGGCTCATAATCTATTGTCATCCCCTTAGAATGCGTCAAATCCCCAATTCTTCTACTGAGGCTGAGACCATAAGCCTGGAGCGGTTCCTTCACTCAGCATTTTCAATGAGGCAAAGGTAAAACACGTAGTTCTTTCCATTGGACGTTTCTTATGTGTTGAGGCTGGTCACAGGGAAATCCCTGTTCCAACTAAATATCAAACAAATAATAATTAAACTAGAGCCACAGTTTCAGTGCAGAAGGAACAGAGAAATTGCACATGAATCTGGGCTATTATCTGAGGAAAGCCTACCTTTTCTCTTACAAGTTATGTTTTTGTTACTTTTTAAAAAATTATTTATGTATTTATTTAGCTGCGTCGGGTGTTAGTTACGGCACCTGAGATCTTCGCTGCAGCATGTGGGAGCCTTCCTTACAGGGCACAGGATCTTTGGTTGCGAGGCATAGGCACTTCCAGGCAGCACGTGGTCTTCTCTAGTTGCAGTGCTCAGGCTCAGTAGTTGCAGCAGGCAGATTTAGTTGCTCCATGGCATGTGGGATCTTAGTTCCCTGACCAGGTATCAATGCATCTCTCGCATTGGAAGGCAGACTCTTAACCACTGGACCACCAGGGAAGTTAGACCAGAATCCACGGTTCCTGAGGATACTTCACAGAATAACACAGTTAATACAAATGTGGAGCAGCCTCATTTTAAACCAGTATCAGGACACATCACATGGTATGGAGTTTCAGGCGCTAACCACTCTCTCTGTAACCTGTCTGATGGTGGAGGCCAAGCTCAGCCCTTTAGCCACACTGACTCCACACCAAGGGAAGGAAAAACAAAAATGACTCTATAGGCTGCTCAGGGTCACTGGTAGAAACTAAATTATACTATTCTGGTCAACCAACTGCCATCTTTAGCCAGGATTCCATGATGGTTTATAAATGTACTATTTCACAATTTCTTAGGAGACTTTTTCAAGGGCATTCAAGGACCTTCGAAAATTCTCCTCCACTAGGTTTATGACATCTCAAGGAATTTGCCTGCACCAAGCTGCTTCTGAACAAACAGAAATGAAATCAGCCTTTTGAATTTTAAATCAGAAAACAAAGATTTCTCTTTGAAAAGAATTTCAGAGTTGACCAGTTACAAACAACATACAGTCAAATTTTATAAGAGGGAAAAATTATAGTAACAGATATTGAAGGATACACTACTCCAAAGAAGAGGAAACATGAGAAACAAATCATGACAATCTTTTTATTGTTTACTGAAAAATACAGGTCTGGAAAGAGTCTATTGCAATGTGTACTGAACGTAAGGTCTGATACTGCAAGTATCCATGACATGACAGTATAACTTATATAAAATGATACGTATTGTACACAGAGACAGTGCCCAGCCCTCTAAACACTAAAATTTAATGGGATGAAGCAAAGTCTTTTATTAAATGAGAAATGTAAACACTGCAATCATATACAAAGTGCTCTAAGAGAAGAACTCTGAAACTGTTTTGTTGTGACGTCTGTCTACCTGGAGTTAGGAATGGTTGGGCCTTAGGAAAACTAAGTCAACAAAAAGCTGACACTCTCAAGGAGGTCTTCCCAGGGAGCCAGCTGCTGACACCTGAGACAGGCTGCCATTCTGGCTTCTCTGGAGCCCTCAGGCCCACTCTGACCATTAATCCATGTCTTAGGGCTAGTGTGAGGCCAGTGGGAAGAGGATCAGGTAAGAAGACAGTTCTGTCATGACTGCTTGTCCTGCACCAACTCTATGCAATAAGAACACCTAGCATTTTTGACCCGTAACTGCCACTCCCAGCAAAAAATGAAATGTGCTTGAGAAGAAAAACATTAACGCTGGGAACAAAAGCCATTTTCTATACAATCTGCAGATACCATTCATTCCTTTCAGCCTTGTTTTCACTAAGCTCTCAAAGAGGCTGCTACTACCCTCTTGCCAGTCACACTGGCCACGATCAAGGGTAACAAAATGTCTCCAGCTACAACCACTAACTCAAATGAGTTAAAAAAAAATTCATCAGAGAACCATAATCGATCTCAATGATTCACACGGCAACAGAATCGAGCGCTGCAACAACATTCACATTCCATGGTCAACTTTAACTACAGCCTCACTTCCCTCCAAACTGAGAAAGCCCCGTGTGGAGGAGAACATACAAGATTTCCACCATCACCTCCTCCCCAAACACTATTAGGGCTCAGAAAGTTCCTTAGAGGTAACAAATGCAAAAAAAGAGAAAGGATAAAAAGAAAGCACACCTCAATATAGACACACAACAGAAGACTACTCTCCCTCTGGGCTTCCTTGGCCTCAGGCAAAGCAAGGCTATTTGCAATAACAGTGCCTAAGCTGACTATGGCAACACTCACAAGAGAAATAAGGAGTTACAAAGTTCCTTTATTCATAGGTAATCACGGATTACTAAATAATTCCTAAATAATTTCCTGAATTAAAACAACAGTCTTACCATCAAAGAATATTTTCTTCCTGCCTGAGATGCTTTTACAAATGAGATTTCACAATATCCCAGAGTCTTAATATTGAACTATTAATGCACAGAAGACATCCTCAGAGCTCAAGTATGAGTAATATCAATATTCTCAGAGATTTCTACACTTTAAAGATCAGCAAATATTTTACCAGATTATCCATTCAAGAGATTTGTAAGTCAACTGTTATAACCAAGTGTATATTTTTCTTATCCTGTTCATCAAAGAACACCATGCTCCAACAGGAATGAAGCCCAGCTCAATGGGTATATAATTCCCTTCAACTCTGCACAGCACATTTCACTATTCAGTCTCCATGTCCTTGACTCTTCTATAACTCACCGAGTCTAAAGAATGTATAAAGGTGGAAAATTGCAAACCCCAGCAAAAACATTGGTGTCAGTGCTGAAACAATAACTATAATTGCTTATGGAACTGTTTATAGTCTTGCCAGAAACCCTACTGCTCCTGAATCCCCAGATTGAAAAATTCAAATAATTTAAACATGAGAGGGGATTTCACTGATAAAGGTCTAGTTCACGTGTAAGGTTCTGGTTCTTAGAATGACGTGTGACTAACCCAAAATACTGGCTCCATTTCCATTTTAAACATATCTGTTAAATTTTTGTCAAATTCTCCCATCTGTCACCTCACTGGTGAACCCTCTCATTTGCTGCTTCTATTTCTTTTGGCTGTTCTACTGCACATATGGGATTCACTGAAGTTCTCACTTTAATGTATACGGAATTTCCATTTCATACCAACAGCTCCCTAAAAGTCATCAACAGGGAACAATTTCTAGCTTAGTAAAGGCACAATTCCTCTTTACAGAGGAAACCAAAAAAGAGTCGTTTGGAAGTCATTTTAACTCAAATGAGTTAAAAAAAAATTCATGAACAAACATCTTAGATACTCCTATAAAGGGAATGTTCTATCTGCCAACAAAACCCAGAGACATTTACAAGATCTAAAGATTACATGGACTATGTTAAAAGCATGAATTTGGCAAATTTAAGACATATTCCTAATGTTCCACTACACTACTTGGGGGGAATGTGCTAGTTAGTATCACAGGAGCAAATGGCAAGTGTCAACACCGCTCTATCGGCTTGTTCTCCTCCTGCTTTTAGTAAACTTCTGCCAGCTCCACTGAAGCCTGTCCCAGGGTACATCACTCAGCAACCTGCAGAGCTGCTCAGAGATAGAACAACTGGCTTCAGGTCAACTAGTCCAGCAGTGAGCACTCAGCTGGTAAACACTGCCCCGGGGCAGAGCCCACGAAGAGCCTTAAGCCCAGGACTTACAGAAGTTGCACAAAAATTCTTAGTTTTATATCATCGTCCCAGCAAGTTGGAAAACAATTGGGTTTTAGTTAAAGAAGTGGAACCTATGCTCAAAAACAATGTAATGCTTCAAAAAAGCAAAAATGAGATTGGAACGAGTAGAGAAAAATACAGTCTATTCGTCAATAGCTTACTTTGGCTAAATGATCATAGTGTCAGTGCAATGTATTATTATAGTTTGAAGCACGGCCTCCCATGTTCTCATAAAATAGGGTACCAGTGAAGTCCATGAAAACAGTTCACAGAGATGATAGCCCTTTAGCCTTCTGTGACTTCAGAACTTGAAAGACACAGGCTAACCAGGATTTATATTCAGATACTCGCTCAGTGCAGGCTAAGTTAAGAGACAGCAAAACATCTGATTTTTATTCACCTACAGTGTGCTCAGAAGTTCCTATTTGGGCAGCAATGGTTCTCAACCTGGCTGCACATCGGTGTCATCTAGGAAGCTTTAAAGAATTACCAAGTGTCCAGACCAATTAAGTCTGGAGATGGAGCCCAGAGATGAGTATTCTTTGTTTCCCCAGGAAGTTCTAACATGCACAGGCTGCACACAGCAGATGTATCCCTTTCAGAAGGCTGGTGCATGAAAGCCAAATCGTGTCTAGATAGTTTGGTTTCTTCTAAATTTCACCAGGAAAAGGGATGTTTAGAAAAAGGCACAGTTGTGCTTCCTCTAATGAGGCAGCTTACTGTTTGAGAAGTGCTGGTTCTTGGAGGTTATCTGGCATGCTGGTTGAAGAGGAGGAAGTCCTTGTCTTGGCAGAGCAGGCAGAGTTTCAGGCTTCGGCAGCTACCTCCAGAAACAAAGAAGGCCCAGACGCCTGTGAGCACCATGATGATATATGCCAACACCAGATTTAATCCATAATGAGGACTGATGAAGGTCTGCAGAGGGAAAACAAAAGGAACCTTATTAAGTATGTGGAATAACCTAAGGCAATGGAAAATATGAAATACTTTCAATAGTGGAAGTGTGTTTCACCAAACATCTGATGTATGTCATGGGCCCACAGACACACAGGAATTAACCTGGTCAACAGACATTAGCCCATAAACCTGTGCTTTGCTGTATTCAAAGGGCAACCCTAGAAGGTAATCAGAAGCCAGACCTAATGAAATACCCAATAGAAGATAGATGTTATATAACCAGGGTCCAGTTTATAATCATTTTTGTGTTAACTGGCTCTGAGAATTAAGAAAGTGAGACAAGTCTATGTTGAAAGTGAAAGTGTTAGTTGCTCAGTTGTGTCCGACTCTTTCTGACCCCATGGACCCATGGACTGCAGCCTGCCAGGCTCCTCTGTCCATGGAATTTTCCAGACAAGAACACTGGAGTGGGCTGTCATCCCTTCTCCAGGGATCTTCCCGACCCAGGGATTGAACCTGGGTCTCCTGCACTACAGGTGGATTCTTTACCATCTGAGCCACCCTCAGTAATCAAGGGAACAAGAGCGAACAGCATCTCTTTTTCAGCTGCACAACTGCTGAGGGTTCCAAAAGTTCATTTAAAAACCACTGATGAGGTACCATGAGGTACTAGTGATGACCACAGTGCCTATCCTAATGGAGCTTATAGCAGTCAGGGAGACAGGCAATGAATGACGAAACAAATAACTAATCACAGGGACATCCTTGGTGGTCCAGTGGTTAAAAATCTGCCTTCTAATGCAGAGGACATGGGTTCGATCACTGATCAAGGAACTAAGATCTCACATGCGAGGGGACAACTAAGCCCACTCACCACAACTAGAGAGCCTGCACACTGCAATGAAGACCCAGTGCAGCCAAAGTAATAAATAATACAAAAATAAATAATGACACATTGTGATAAATGCTAGGACAGAATAACTACAACTGAGATGGTGCTAGTAAAGGTTAAGAACAAAGTGATCTACTGAGGGTGGACAAAGAAGGCATTGAGAAAACGGCATTTAATCTGAGACTTACAAGAGGAGGTATGAGCCAGACTGGTTTAGACTGAGGGGGGGAACCCAAGAAGGGCAAAGAGTTTGGTGCAGCTGAGGATCTGAGAATTGCTATAAATGATGTGTAAGGATGGAGGGCAAGCACTGAGATAGGAGAGGAAGGCAGGGGCCAGGTAGGCATGTTGGTGCTAAGTGTGGGTTTTATCCTCAGAACAATGAAGGGGTGCAGAAGGGTTATAGGTCAGGGAGCTGAACGATTTTAGATTTTTAAACTGCAGAGAAGGGATTCAAGGAGGCTATGGTGAAAGCAGGGAGAATAGTTAAGACGACTCCTCACTGAATGAGTAGAGTACAGGATGGTGGCTTAGTCCAGGGTGGTGGTGGTAGAGATGGAGAGAGTGGATGATAGGAAGTGACAGGACTTGACTTGCTGGTGGATGGAATGTGAGAAACAGAGAGCCCAGGAGTGACTTCCATGGTTATGGCTTTGAGGAAATGGTGATGCTATTTAATGAGCTAGGCAAGACTTGAGGAAGACTGAGCTTAAAAACATGGGGAAAGACTAAGCTAGGAGAGATAGGTGGGAACCCAGTCCAAAGAGGACATGCTAAGAGTGGGATGGCTCTGAGATTTCAAAAAGCAGGTGTCAGGGGACTTCCCTGGTGGTCCAGTGGTTAAGAGTCCATGCTTCCAATGCAAAGGCACAGGTTCAATCCCTGGTTGGGGAACTAAAATCCCAAATGCTGTGATGCATGGTCAAAAAAAAAAACAAAACAAATAGGTGTCAGGTAAGACGTTAGGTTTATGAGTATGAGGCTCTGAGGAGAGGCCTGGGCTAGAAAGAGAAATATAGCACAGTCCATAAATGGTCTTAAAGCCACGACTATGAATATGATTACCCACAGAGCTACTGTAGAGTGAAGGGAAAAGCGAAGTCAAGCTCCAGTCCTGAGAACAGTTATAAAGTATTTGTGCTGTTCAGTATTGTAGGAGCAAATTAAAAGCACCAACACCACCCTACTGGTTTGACTCATAGTGAAAAAGAGTTAGCAAAGGCATCTGAGAAGAGCAAGCAGTGAGGTGAGAGGGAAGCAGGACAGCGTGATGCAGAAGTCAAAAGAGGAAATGTTTCAAAGAGGGGGCAGTCAACTCTTCCTAAAGGTTGCTGAGATGAAAAAAAAAAGAAAAAAAAACAAAACCAGCATCCTTTAGATATAGAGTGGTGGAGGGCCTTTTTGATCTTGAAACATGCAGTCTTAGGAGAGTGGTTGGACAGAAGGGAGAATGCACTAGAACCATGACAGAAATTTCGCTGTGATGCAGACTAGGAAAAAAAAGTCACAGCTAGAGAGAACCGGCAATAATGCAGAGTCTTATTTACAATATGTCTAGGGACTTTACTGGTGGTTCCCAGTGGCTAAGACTCTGCACTCCCAAAGCAGGGGCCCTGGCTTCGATCCCTAGTCAGGGACCTAGATTCCACATGCTACAACCAAGATCTGGCAGCCAAATAAAACAAAAGCATGCCCAAAACCCAGATATGTCTATGTGCCAGTGAAGAGAGGGTGAGGCTGGTGATGTAGGACAGGAGGAGTAAGGTAGCAAAGAATTAGGTTTGGAGCCCCAACGGAGGGAGACTGGCCTTTGATAGGAGAAGGAATACTGTCTCTGCTCGACCAGGATAAGGTGGAGAAATGGGTTCTTTTTAAGAAAGAAGAGGCTCTGATTGGGTCAATTTGTCACCAGACACCTCTGCCGGCAAGGTTTCAGGGGGAGTGCTCCCCAGGCACCTGAGTCCTCACTCTCACCCTGCCCGCACAGTCCCCTGGGCTAAAGCAGGGGCCGCTTCCTACCAGCTCTGGCCAGGGTAACAGGCTGATTCTGCAGACAGCACCTTATGCAGAAAGAGCGCTTTTCTCAAGAAGCATCTGTGGGCATGGCAGGCACCCAGCATTTTCTCTTCAGGTTCTCCTTCGGATTCTTCTCAAAAATAATTCTATCCCTCAAATCTGCTGAGTTTTAACATACTTCGTAGGGTGCTAAGCTACTTTCCATCTCTTTTTTAGTTTGTTTCTTTAATAACATTATCTCTTTTAAACAATTATAGAAACAATATGTGACTATTGTAGAAAATTAAAATGTACAAATGAATAAAATAAATCTTAAAACTTGAAATTCAGATAGGCTAATTTTTATACAACATTCAACATTAAGAGAATGTAAAGACAAGCCACACTGTAGGAGAAGTTGTTTATAATACACATATCTAATAATGGAGAAGGAAATGGCAACCCACTCCACTATTCTTGCCTGGAGAGTCCCATGGACAGAGGAGCCTGGCAGGCTACAGTCCATGGGGTCACGAAGAGCTGGACACAACTGAAGTGACTAGGCAGGCATGTCTAATAAAAGCCTCTTTTAGAGAATACCAAAAAAGAACCTAAAAAAAAAAAAAAAAAGACAGATGACCCAGTAGAATGATGGATAAAAGATGTGAACAGGCACATCACAAGAGAATTATCCAAATGGCTGATAAACATAGGAAGACACACTCAACTTCATTCACCATCAGGAAAATGAAAATGAAAACCAAAATGTGATACCACTACACAACCAGTGCTAGATAAGGGTGTAACAATAAAGAGAATGCAATACTAAGTGTTGGTGAAGAGGTGGAGAAAATACAACTCATAAATTAATGGTGGGAGTATAAGTTGATACAACCTCTCTGAAAAAGTGAGTGTTAGGAACAATTGACATATGTATACCCCATGACAAGGAATTCTACCCCAGGTATATATCCAAAAGAAATGTGCAAACATTTTTACCAAGAGACATACGCTAGAATGTTCAAAGCAGTACTGTTTACAATGGTTAAAACCTGGAGATAGCATAAATGCCTCTCTGTTGTGGAATGGATAAATTATGGTAGAGTTATACCATAGAACACTATTCTGCAAAGAAAAAGCAGTCAATAGCCATAAACAAATAAATTTCCCAAACAAAGATTGAGTGAAAGTAGTCAGACACAAGAGCAAACACTGTACTGTTCTGTTTAAATAAATACCACAAGGCAGGGCAAGCTATCGAGTCAGAAGTCAGGACCGTGGTTATCCCTGGAGGGGTCAGGGGGGAGGCAGTGAAGTAGCACCAGGAAGCTCATGGGAGCAGATGTTTTAGCTTTCATTTGGGTTCAAGTGACATTGGTGTGTTCACACTGGGAAAATTCATCAAGATGTACACACTGGACCTTGGCGGTCTAGTGGTTAAGACTGTGCTTCCAATGCAGGGGGTGTGGGTTTGATTCGTGGTTGGGGAAATAAGATCCCACATGCTGCTCAGTGAAGCCAAAAGATTAGGGAAAAAAAAGATGTACGCTTCTGATTTATATACTTTACTGTACATGTGCTATATTCATAAAACTTAAAACATTATCTGAAATCTGTCATTCAGAGACAACTATTGTTAACATTTTGGTATGTAATCTTTCAAATTTCCTGGGTTCTTTTCAATCATTAAAGAGAATAATATAAACTCTTCAGTATTCAACAATAGTTACTGGCCATCTCCTATGTGCCAGGGTTTCAGGATACAAAGATTGACAAGATAAGATCCCATCCTTGATGATCAAACCCTAATTGGAGAAGTACAGGTAAAGCTGTATCAAATAAAATAATGCTGGCCAGGGGGAAGGGTTATAACACAGCTATAAAAAAAGGGCTAGGATAGTGCTTTCAGAAATGTGCACCTTTTCCAGGAAGGCCTCACACGAAATGAACAGTTTTCCAAACTGACCTAGGTTAGGGGCAAGACCCATCACTGCAGATATACCAGCATGAACAACCTGAGAGCCACACTGAGTCAATTTAGATAGAGGGCATGATATGAACCATGGAGAGCAGCAAGAGGTAAGTTTAGCACCAGTAAGATTCAGTAAGAGGCTTATGTCAAACAAAGAAGTCTGGGTTTTATCCTACTGGCCTCTGCTACAACTCATCACTCTCCCGTCCTTAATCCACTTAGCTGTAGGACACCTGACTCCTGGCTCTCTTCCTACGTCACCAAGTTGCTCCTTCCCAGTCTCCATGGCTTGCTTCTGCTCTTGCCCCAACCTCAAGGTTGGAATGCCCCAGGGCTGAGTCCTCTGGCCTCTTCTCTTGTCTGCTTAGATTCACTCCCTGTAGTGACCTTTTTAAGCTTGGCTGTCTCTCCCAAACTCCACACTTTTTCATCCAAATACCCAACTGACCTCTCCACTTGGATATCCAACAGGCATCTCCACGGTACCAGGCCCAAAGAGGACTCCTGCTCTCCCTCACAAGCTTCTCCATCCCAGCTGATGGCAACTCCATCCTTTGAGTTGCCCAGGCTCAAAATTTTGAAGATGTCCTTGGCTCCTCTTTCTCTCCCTTGCCTTATCCAGTCTGTCAGGAAACAGCTGTTAGCTCTACTACCAGAAACATGTCCTGAATCTGAACATTTCTCACCGTCTCCACTGCTGTCTCACCCAAGTTGTCCCCATCCTTCTCTTAATTTCTTCCCCTGTTATAGTCTACTGTGAAAACAGCAGTCAAAGTGAGCCTTTTAAAATGTGATTCAAATCAAGTCTCTGTATTCAACACCCTACAATGAATCCATTTCACTAAGGGTAAAAGCCCAAGCCTTGCATTATCTAGATATGGTTCCCATTTCCAACCTATACTTCCATTCCCAATTTCAAATCTGTGACAGTATCTCCTACTAACTTCCCCCGGCTCATGGTTCTGGCCACTCTTGCTTCCACAAACATGCCAAGCATGTTCTTTAGTCTTAGGACTTTGCCACTAGCTGTTCAGTCTGTCGTGTTCCTTCTCCAGACAGCCACATCACCAACTTCACTTCTTTGCTTAAATGTACCTTCAAAATGAAGCCTACTTTTAACTACCTAGTTCGAAAATTCAACATCCCCAGCCCCTACAATCTAGAATCTTTTTTTTTAAATTATTTATTTTGGCTGTACTGGGTCTTAGTTGTATAATGTGAGATCTAGTTCCCTGACCAGGAATCGAACCCAGGTCCCCTACATTGGGAGCATAGAGTCTTCCCCACTGGACCACCAGGGAAGTCCCTTGAACCCTTTGAACCCACTCTACTTTCCCTTTTTTCCCAAAGCACCAACCAATCTCTAACATATTTCATTTTATTATGTCTATTGCTTATTGTCCCTCTCTCTCCACTAGATGGTAAAGGCAGAGTCTTGGTTTTTTTTCTGTAAATCGTTTTGCTCACCTAGAACAGTGCCTGGAACACAGAAGGCACTCACTATTTGTCAAATGAATGAATGGTGGACTGGATCCGTAAGAAGGACATTGGCTTTTTCTTGCAATTTCCTTTCTTAAAGTATACACACAGTAGAAACTTTGGAACGTGCTGAAAACCATAAAGAATAAAAGAACCCCCCAAGAGAAAAAAAAAAAGAATAAAAGAACCCATCCAGAGATGAAAACTGTTAATACTTTAATGTATTCTCTCTTCAATTATTTTTCCATGAAGATTTGACTTTACATAGCTGCCATCATCGGAGAAGGAAATGGCAACCCACTCCAGTATTCTTGCCTGGAGAATCCCAGGGATGGAGGGGCCTGGTGGGCTGCCGTCCGTGGTGTCGCACAGAGTCGGACATGACTGAAGTGACTATTAAGGGTAACTTTAGTATCATATTAAGGGTAACTTTAGTATCATATTAAGGGTAACTTTAGCATGACGGAAACGTTTTAGGTAGGGAAGGCAAGAAGATTGTTCTTTAGATGGGTGAGAGAGCAGAGTCCAGTATAAGAAAACTTGATATGAACTCTAAACGGATGGAGAGGAGAGAAACATGAAGCAGGACACCATCAGAAGGAACTTTTCAATACTTTAGGTGAGAAATGATGAAGGTCTAGATGAGGCAATGGCTGGGATCATTCTGATATAAGTATATGACAAGTTATGATTAAAGTCAGGCCAAAGCATTAAATAGTGCTTTAAAAATACACCTATCCTTCTCAACTTTCTTTGGAAAACTGGCATTTTATTTTATTTTTTTTTTTAAATTTTTTTATTAGTTGGAGGCTAATTACTTCACAACATTTCAGTGGGTTTTGTCATACATTGATATGATGAAAACTGGCATTTTAATACCAGTGAGAAGGGAGTAAGATGGGTACTCTTTGGGAGGGGGTTTCACATTTTTTTTTGGCCATGTGGCATGTGGGTAAGATCTTAGTTCCCTAACCAGGGATCAAACCTGAGCCCCCTGCATTGGAAACTTGGAGTCTTAACCACTGGACAGCCAGGGAAGTCCCAGGCACTCTTTATATTAATCAGAATGAGTAACAATAGTACAGCCCTTTTGGAGAGAATTTTAGCAATTTGCATCAAGGGTTTTAATATCTTAAAATATTTAAAAATATTCCACTTGACTTCATAGCTCCATTCCTTAGAATCTGAACAATGTATTGAAAAAGTTTCATATACAATGATGTTCAAAACAGCTTTCTAATAACCAAAAGTAGAAAAACAAATGATCAATTAGTTAAGCAAACTATAATTTTATGTAAAGATATAAAAAGCTATTAAAATGTAAATATTAAAAGGATCCATAATAATGTAGAAATTGCTTAAAATGTGTTCCATAACATAAGCATAATGCAAGACTATTTCAGGTTTGACCAACTTAATTAAAAGAAAGACACCTGACAAAAAGAAATAGTTTATGAGATCAACCAACAAATTAATAGTTATCTTTCTATAGTAAGACTTGGATGATTTATCTATCATTCATTCATTCTTTGAAATGACTTTTTCTGAATTTCCTCATTATCCCAAGAGAGTGTATTTCACTTAGAGTAGAATCTATCACTTCAGATGTGTGGACTTAAGCTCCAAAACCCAGTTTGAGCAGGGTAGCAATACTCACCAGGGCTGACACCAGCAGATGGGAGAGAACAACTACAAGAAGGGTGTACCACTTCTTCTTCGCACAGCCATCAAAAAACACGATGCCCCAGAACACGTGCAGCAGTGTGATCACCAGCGTCATGAAAGCTGGAAGACAGCCAACCATTAGTGCCCAGTCGCGAGTCAGCAGACCCCAAAGTCCACTGAACACGTCCTTGGAGGCAGGCTCTTGGGGTGCACTGCACCACTGTGAGGGTTCACCCACAACTGACAGAGGACCCTGACACAACATTTGCTTGAACAGCAATTCTGAAAGCAACATTTCTGAACTAGGGGCCAGCTCTGCAGCAGCTTCTCACCTAGACTGTGAACCAGTGAAACAAAAAGTCAACCTGGATCTGGCTTTCAAGGAGTTTCTCTCAGGAACAAAATAAAATTACTCTGACATATAATCAGTTTGTCCAAGCTGGCCTTCTGCACTAATCAAGAAACTTTTTTTTTGGCCACACAGCAAGGTATGTAGGATCTTAGTTCCCTGACCAGGGATTGAATCCACGCCCCTGCACTGGAAGCTCAGAGGGAGTCTTTACAATGGACAGCCAGTGAGGTCCCCAAGAAGCTTCTCTAAACTAAAACGAGTGTCTTTGATTTAAACAAGTCCTCTCATTAAAGTGGAATTTCTCCTTGGATCTTTTTTTAAGGCCAGTGGGAGAATAAAAATATTAGAAATTGCAATAATTATCTAAGATTCTTCTTAAGCAATGGAAACTGAATCCAATCAGTACACACAGGTTTTTCTACGGAACACCGTGTGTGCATGCATGCATGTGTGTGTCCTGCATCCTGGACATTTTTTACTTAAAATGAGCAAGTTTCAGAGCTCCTTGGCCATCTAGTGGTTAGGACTCTGTGCTCTCACTGCCAAGGAATGGGGTTCGATCCCTGGTTGGAGAACTAAACTTCCACAAGCCACAAGGCATGGCCAAAAAAAAAAAAGAGAGAGAGAAAGCAAGTTCCACATATGCTAAAAGCTTCAACATGGGGAGGGGGAAGGCACACAGATTTCTCATTTCCACCATTAACACCCATTATTCTGGCAAAAAGTCAAGTCTGACCATTCTCCTTCACACTGCTGGTAATTCTCCCTTGGCATCCATGGAGGATAGGGTCCAGGAACCCCTACAGATACCAAGCTCTGCAGATGCTCAAGTCCCTTATATAAAATGGCATAATAACTGCATATAACCTATGCACCAGCTTCCCTGGTGGCACAGATGGTAAAAAATCAGCCTGTAATGCAAGAGACCCAGGCTCAATCTGTGGGTCAAGAAGATCCCCTGGAGAAGGACATGGCAACCCACTCCAGTATTCTTGCCTGGAGAATCCCATGGACAGAGGAGCCTGGTGGAACACAACCATAATGTCACAATGAATTGGACGCGACTCAGTGACTAACGCACACGGCACACCCTCCACCTCCACTGTTTACCTTAAATTATCTCTAGATTACCTACAATACCTAATATAATGCAAATGCTGTGAAAACAGTCGTAAACATAGTGTAAATTCTATGTAAATAGTTACCAAGTCAGGCAAATACAAGCTTTGCTTTGGGGAATTTTATGGAATTTCCCTTTCCTGAACATTTTTGATCTGTTTTTGGTTAAATCTGAATGCAAAACCCAAAGATATGGAGGGCTGACTCTGAAGCAATATTCTGAAACAATTAGTCAGGTGTTTTTCTTTTTTTAATTTAATTTAACTTACTTATTTGGCTGCAATGAGTCTTAGTGTGGCATGCAGGATCTAGTTCCCTGACCAGGAATAGAACCAGGGCCCCCTGCATTGGGAGCGGTGATTCTTAGCCACTGGACCACCAGGGAAGTCCCAGCAGTTAGTATTTGAATCAACAGACCACTAGCCTTTGAGCATTTGTAATAACAAAATATGTCCATCATTACCAGAATGAATAAACTGTGGTGTATTTACACAATGGAATATTTACATGTTCTATAATATAAATGGTCTCTAGAAAATAATGTTGAGTGGGGGAAAAGCATATTGTGAGAAAATGCCCATATTTCAGTTATACAAAGGCAAAAAGCAAATTATTACAGAGACATAACTGTTGAGGTTGGAGGAAAGCAATTTGTTACATCTAGTGACAGTGTTTCAGCAAATAATGATAAATACTTTATAGGAGAAGGGGGATTAAAAAAAAAAAAACTTTGGAACAATAGCAGACTAAACGAAAATGATTTATTTTAATCCCACTGATGATCCTTGAAAGGGCAGTTTCCCTGAAGATAGATGCCTAGTTGTGTGACAGTGTATAGAGTTCAGACAACTGAAAACACCCAGTAGTCCATGTTATGTCAGAAAAGACCAGAGTAGAAACTGTGATTCACAGACACAGATGTTCACACTCTAAGGCTTTTCTAAAGCCTACATGTCAATCAAGTGTCAAGAGAAAGCAATTACACCACTAATGTGTCATCTGTTCATCAGCTATGTGAAAGAAAGATCAAAATGGAGTCAGTATTGTTAATAGAACTCTCTAAATAGAGCCGGGAGGCCATTAAGGAAGTGTGACCTAGGAATAGCTTAGCTGAGATGGAATCTGATATTTTTACCTGATGAAGTCATAAACCTGCCAGAAACTCAAGACACTTCTTAAACCCTTACCCTAAAATAACTCATGAGAGTCTACCCACTTAATGGACCATTACCCTAAAACAACATGTGATTCCTTAAGGACAAATATTTTCTGACTTATGTCGATCACAATTCTTACCAGGCAACTTTTAACAACCTCATAGCCTTTTGTCTTTATAAGGCCCTGACTCTATCTCTTCCGTGGAACTTTCTTTCAAGACTACCCATTCTTGTAAGACTACAAATCTGGGTCTTCCAACTTGCAGTTCTTAAGACTCCAAAACATTCTTCTTATTTGCAGCCTCCTGCATTACCTTTTGTTCGACAGCTCTATTTGCCCTTTCCTCTATGCATTACCATGAATATTGAAACCAGCCAATCATCCTCCTACGGTCAAGTCTTAGAGTTCAGATACTTGGAAAATGCTCTTACTTACGGACTTTTTAGTTCATTCTCATCTAAAAGAGCATTACTCTGTTTCAGACAATCATTCTCAGGGGAAATCACTAGCCTTGAACTTTCTTCTAAATTCTAGGTGGGTATTTCTGTATGCAAGGCTCTTTCCTGATAAAAATTCTCTCTGATGGACTGACTCTGTCTCTAAAGTAAAGTCCAAGCATCTTAGGTTAGCATCCAAGGCCCTCTGCAACCTAGACCCAAACTACTATCCTCTACTCATTGTTAAAGACATCCTACTTGGTAGGAAACCAGAACTCCTACTTATACTCTGTCTATGCGTCTCTGTTTTCATTTTTTTAATTGACTGTCCCTTTTGCCTGAATCCTCTACTCCTTACCACCACCCCGCCCTTTTCACCCCATCCAAATCTTACTTTTATTTAACACCTAGCTCAATGCCATCCCCTTAATGAATTCATCCTGATATCTACTCGTTTTTTTTACACTCCACACACATTTACTGAGCACCTAAAGAGTCTGACATGAGATGATGCCTATGGGCTCTAGAGTCACACAGTCCTCAGCTGGAATCCTGGTTCCACAGTGTGCCTTCAGGCATGCTATCTAACTCCTCTGAGCTTGTTTCCTTTATTTCTAAATTGCAAATAACGCCCTTGGTTGTCGTGTAGAGAAGATCAGTACTTTGCAAACTGCAGTTTTTCAATAAATGACAACTACTATGTGCTATGGTGTCTAGATTCAAAGATGAATTTAAGCCAGGACCTTCAATTTAGTGAGTTGCACTAACAGGTTGGAAAGTGAAGCAAAGCAACAAGCAATTATCACACGTATCCAAGCTTCCTGGGTACCTGACTATGTTTTAAAATGTATTCTCAGACTGTCTCGGTGGTCCAGTGGTAAAGAACCTGCCTGCCAATGCAGGGGACATGTGTTTGATCCCTGGTCCAGGAAGATTCCACATGCCGTGGAGCAACTAAGTTGATGCGTGGCAGCTACTGAAGTCTGTGCACTCTAAAGCCCGCACTCTGAAACAAGAGTGGCCACCACGAGAAGCCTGAGCGCCCAGGAAGAGCAGCGCCCAGTCACCCCCGTTCGCTGCAACTAGAGAAAGCCCAAACACAGCAACAGACCCAGCACAGCCAAAAATAAATAAATAAAACATTTCAAATATTCACTCGTTCACTCCTGTAGATTTCTTCTTCATCTGACACTAGATTATTACTCTTACATTTACTTTCTTTCCTCCTCTTTTATTAATCCATACAAAGACTTATTATCACCCACTATGGGCCAGGCTTCCCTGGTGACTCAAATGGTAAAGAATCTGCTTGCAATGCAGGAGACCTAGGTTCGATCCCTGGGCTGGGAAGACCCCCCTGGAGGAAGGAATGGCAACCACTCCAGTATTCTTGCCTGGAGAATCCCATGGACAGAGGAGCCTGGAGGGCTACAGTCCACAGGGTCACAGAGCCAGACATGACTGAGCGACTAAGCATATGGCCAGGCAATAGGGCTATCCCAGAGAACAAAACACAGTCCCAAGGAACCTCCTTTTCAGAAAAGAAGCCCACCTTTTCAGTTTACTATGTTTTAACACAATACCTAAACAGGATCTCTCAGACATTTAGTAAAACACTGTGTATTCCTATTTGACTGCTTATTTATTTAGCTAGCACTAGTTTCAAATCGGGAAAGGAGTACATCAAGGCTGTATACTGTCATCCTGCTTATTTAACTTATATGCAGGATACCTCATTAGAAATGCTGGACTGGATGAAGCGCAAGCTGGAATCAAGATTGCCAGGAGAAATATCAGTAACCTCAGATACGCAGATGACATCACCCTTAGGGCAGAAAACGAAGAAGAACTAAAGAGCCTCTTGATCAAAGTGAAAGAGGAGAGTGAAAAAGTTGGCTTAAAGCTCAACATTCAGAAAACTAAGATTCAGAAAACCAAGAGTCCCTTGGACTGCAAGGAGATCCAACCAGTCCATCCCAAAAGAGATCAGTCCTGGGTGTTCATTGGAAGGACTGATGTTGAAGCTGAAACTCTAATACTTTGCCCACCTGATGTGAAGAGCTGACTCATTTGAAAAGACCCTGATGCTGGGGAAGATTGAGGGGAAGATAAGGGGATGACAGAGGATGAGATGGTTGGATGGCATCATCAACTTGATGGACATGAGTTTGGATGGATTCTGGGAGTTGGTGATGGACAGGGAGGCCTGGCGTGCTGTGGTTCATGGGGTCGCAAAGAGTCGGACACGACTAAGCGACTGAACTGAACTGAAATGAATGGACTTCTTCTTCTAGTAATCTTTTACACATTCTCTTGGTAGAGAATGATTCAATCCAACCTATTTCTAAAGAAAAGGTTTCAGTGTTATCTCTAAGAGGCTACATTTACTGTTTGGTTCATCAATCCTTGCTGAGCACATCCCAAGCGTTTCAGCACACAAACTCATAACTATCTTCATTTTCACGCTTGTCCCTCCCTCCCTCATTCCCAGTATCTACTTTTCTGTCCTTACAGACAATGGCCTAATATAGCTACTGATTCTGAGTCCAGCCAGCATGGAAACCGCTGCCCGGCTTCCCCTGCCAACTTCAGAGAATGTCTATAACCAGGCTAGAGAGTGCCACGGGCTGCTGCTGCTGGGTGGTGGCAACAACAGGCAGAGGAGGGCTTCCCAAAGCCAAGGCTCAAACTCAGCTGCCCAGAGCCAGGATGCGATTACCAAACGGCTCCTGATTTTGCTTTCCCAGGAAGAGAAGGGTCTGGGGCATCAAGGTCCTGCAAAGTGACAGCCTCTCCTCTTTCCCTCCTGGTTGCAGAAACTTGCAAGATCCTAGAGAGTTATCCAGTGACCTAGCCCAAGTCAGGCCCCAGAATGCAACTAGTGCTTTTGAAAATGCTTTTCCTGTAATAAGGATTTAACTTTACATTTTTGCTTTAAAAACTGTAACAGAATTCTGTCATCTAGTTTATTGTAATATAGACATACATTTATTACTAACCAGGTAACATTCTCCCAGATTAAAATAAGACATTTTGAACGCCATCTCATATAGCCATAAGAAAGACATAGCACTAACCCTTAATACCAACCAGATCAAAAAGAAACTGTCCTGAAAGCAATCTGAATATAAACAAATATAACACTAAGAAATATCATTTCAGATTTATGAAAATGCTCCTGAAGGACATTCATGAGCTGAACAGACTGCCAAGGAAACGATGTTATGCTGACGAGCCCCAGAGCAGATGGTGACAAAAGATGAAATTCTCTTCTCCAATCAGTGTGGAGAGTCAGTGCTGGGAAGCCCCTTAGATGCTGCCTGATTCAGTCCCCTGTGCAATGAAAAAGCAGATCCCACACAGGGTCCACTTCCAATTACTCCCAGTTTAGGAGCTTATTTCATCACAGCAGTCACTGTGGGAAAGTCCCTTCTCAAACCGAACCCAAATCTGGCCTTTTAATTTGGTGAGGCTCAAGTGGGGTGATCTTGCTCCCAGAGGTCACCTGTCCATGTCTGTAGACATTTTTGGTTACCACACTGCGGGTGGGGTACTTCTGGCTTCTAGTAAATAGAAGCCAGGGATGCTGTTGAACATCCTACAATACACAAGACAGCCCCCCCGCCCCTCCCCCCAACAAGGAACTCCAAAGGCCAAGAGTAACAAGGTTGAGAAACCTTTTACCAGCTCTTGCTTATTAAGACTAGGAAGGCTCTTTGAAGAACCAAAAGTCAACTCTTTTTTTTCCATATGTGGCACATTAAAAATACTTGAAATTCCCTGTTATAGCTCAACTATTGTCACAAAAATGCTGCATAAGAAACTACGCCAAACTCACTGGCCAGAGCTGCCACTGGGCACGCAGGGTGTATGGTAGTGCTCACAGGAACCTTGGGTAAAGTTCCTAATTCAGTGTGTGTGGGCTCTCAGGGTTCTCTTATTAATACTTTACATGTTGTAAACCAATTATCCTTCGATTAAAAATAAATTTAAAAAATGCTTTGTATGACTGCTTCACTGACTTTATGAAATTAACCAGGACCTTCCCACGTCTGATACTGTCCTGGAATGGTTGCAGGTTTACCTTACCCATCAGGTTTATCTTTTCTTAAAATGTTTGCTCCAAACCAGCTCTCAAACTTCCACTTCTAAAGCCATATCTAAAGCAAAACCACGCCCATAAGAACCTGGATGGAGATTTAAATGGCAGCTAGAGGTAACACTTGCAGTTGGGATTAGATGTGACTTAACGAAAAAAACAGGAGAATCAGGATTACTCCAAGCTCTTGGGCCTGAGCAACAGGAAGGATAGAAGTGCTTCAGCTGAGATGAGGGAAACCATAGAGGTACCCCACCCTAAAGATGCTGTCCCTCTGTCTTCTGCGCTCCAGAAATGCTGGTAGGTCCGGGGTATTGTAAATCATCGTTTCAGTGAATGTAAGGAGAAAGTCCCCTGAGAAATGGAAAAACAGCCTACCATTTGAAACAAGGCACTTCAATCTCAAGATAGAAACCTTCAAGAAGATCTTTGTAAATGAAAATATTCAAGTAAATGTTTGGCCAAGAACTTGAGAATGAAAAAGATGGTAAAATCTGATAGCTCCATCCCTTAAAATAAACCTCAAGCTTGATTAATCCCTTAAAAGAACCATGAAGATTTCCAAACATCTATGCATGTAAGAAAAGTGGTTTGGGCAAACTGTTCCAGGAATAGTATTGGAAAACCTCAGATAACACCAATGAGATGTGCTGCAATGTGAATGATACCCTCAGAAACTGAGCCATGCACCAACCCTGAGGGGAACACGGTGATTCTCTCTAGCAGGGCAGAGGGGAGGGAGAAGAGTGAACTGGTAACAAGCAGTTTCACTGGTGATGAGCATCCTTGGTGAGATGTGAGCACAGAGCAGGTCAGTAAATGCCAGGGGCCCAGCCATGGAGCTGCAGAGGATCAGTTGAGGTTGCTGAGGAAAGCCAGGCTCATCAATAAAGCTGAAGACAGGATTTTTGTTTTCTCCTCGCAAATTATTAATATGGGATGTCACGGGTAAATTAATATTCCTATAGGACTAAATGAAGGAAGATACTATGCTGAATGATATTAAAAAATACTAATTTTTCCCAATGTATATCATCTTTATAGGGTAGCATCCTGCTCATCATGGCTATGAAAAACAACTCTGTAAGATTCACTAAAGAAAAAGACAGTAAACACACACACACAAAAAAAAACCCACCACCAAATGTTAAAGGCAGTACTAGATAAAAAAAATAAGGACCAAGGATGACACAGGCCTCAGACTTCTCTGGTGGCCCAGTGGCTAAGATTCCCAATGCGATGGGCCAAGGTTCGATCCCTGGTCAGGGAACTAGATCCCACATGCTGCCCACTATAAAGATCCTGGCATGCTGCAATGAAGACTGAAGATCCCACCTGCCACAACTCAGACCAGACACAGCCAAATAAATAAATAAAAGATGACAGGAGGCCTGGAGAGAGAGAAGCACAAGGCCTCAGGCTGCCTGAGCTGCAAAGGGGTCAGCAGGGGCTCTTCACCCAGCCACGGGAGTAAGGAAACGTTAGTGTCTCAGAAGGCCACCTGGAACACACGTGTGAGAGCCCCAGCCTGTAGCATTCTTTCAGCCACTCTCTGACACAATTCACTGAACTGCCTGTCTGCGCTCTGCCTAAAGATGGCCACCTGGGCTCCGCATACTTGATAATGTATCACAGGCTACTAGAGCCTATAACAGGCCAAGGTTCGGGGAGAGGAAATTTACAAAGTATAACCTTAACATTTTCAGTTATTTGAGCAACTTGAAGGAAAGACTATTACACTACTGATGTAAAGAAAGCATAGAATGAAAATACATCTTTGGTGACAAAGCCAATGACAGTATATGAAGTATCCTTGCGTCACAAGCAGAGATGGTTGGGATCATTTATTATAAGAAATTAAGACTAACAAATTCAGAAAAGAAAAAGAATTGCAGACTAAGCTTTATAGTCGCTTATTTTCTCTGTATTGTTAATAATGTAATAGTTCCTCTACCACTTTGGAATTGGTAGTTATTAGAGAGAGTTTTGCACACAAAGTGCTTTCACTTAAAAGTCTAAACATTTAACAAACTGCCACGTTATAGAGATTATACTTAAAATACTGTGGGGGAAAAAAGTGAAATGAATAAAAAAAAACTCACTGGGTTTTAACAACAAAGATTTATTCTCATGCTCACTGGTCTAGAGGATGACTGCTTTGGCTGATCAAGTGAGCCTGGACTCAGCTGGACAGCTCTGCTGCTGGTACAGCTGGGTTTGGCTTGTCACTGCAGGCTGGGCCCAGGTCTGCTCAAACATGCTCATTCTGTGGTCCAGGCTAAGGGGGCATTAACTACGGGGCATGTTCTCTGGTCCATGATCAGATCCGAAGAGGGCAGAACCAACCACGCAAATGCTTTTTAAGTCACTGACTTATATCCAGTTAGTGACTCACATTCACCATTTGGCCAATTCGTGTCACAGGACTGAGGTCAAAGTCAGGGGCAGGCAAGTATATTCCAGTCATCATAAGGCAGTGGAAGGCTGTGGATGTATAATTCTACTACAACAGAATGACAAATTTGGACAAAAATGGAATCTCCCACATTCCCCTTACTTTCATTTTTCTTTAAGCTCAATATTCCTCTGCCCTTCAATCGTATAGCTTCTAGATTTTTCACCATACGAATGATGTTCTTCTATACCAACTTTAGTGTTTAAGGATTCCTGTTAAATCACAATGCTCAGAACTGAACACAAGGACTTCCCTGGTGGTCCAGTGGTTGAGCATCTGCCGCCAATGTAGGACACACAGGTTCAATCCCTGGTCCGGAAATATGACACACGCTGAGTGGGGCAACTAAGCCCATGTGCCACAACTACTGAGCCCTAACCACTGAAGCTGGTGCTCTGCAACCAGAGAAGTCACTGCATGAGAAGCTCACACACCACAATTAGAGTAGCCTCCACTCGCCACTACTAGAGAAAGCCCATGTTCAGGAACGATGACCCAGCACAACCAAAAATAAGCAAATATAATTACTCTAAAGAAATTAAAAAGAACTGAACGTGATACTTCACATGCGATCTGACCCGTATTGACTTCTCCAAATAAAAGGTTTAGTGGCTAAAAAGTTGAAAACATTACCTAGACAAAAGCACTGCCAAGAAAATATAACGTAAATGAAATGGCTTAGGGAAGTTTTAAAAATAAAACATCAGATATTCTTACTGAGTAATAAATAGATTTTTCTTCTAAATCATAAGGGAGGCGATTCAGAGTGATGAACCCAGATACCACAAAAATCAGAGAAATTATCCTTTATCTAAATGCTATGCTTCATTTCAAGAACCAAATTCTCTACCCTTAGGCCATTTTACAGTTTATAAAGCACTTAAATATATACTCTCTAATTTCATTTAATTCTTTACAACCCAGAGCTAGGTATTATTTTTGCCCCTGATGAAAGATGAGGAAATTGAGGGTTGGACAGAAGTCTAGTACTTCTGTCCCCGTGAACAATGTCTTTCTTACCTCCAGGACTACTAGGAAGCCTGCTTCCCTCTACCTGGAACGTTCTTTCCTGACAACCACCTTGCTCTTCCAGCCTACCTACTATTCATCTTTTAACTTTCTACTCGGATAGCACTTCCTCCATAAGCAATGCCTACCTTTCCTTTTTTTTTAAAAAAAATATTTATGAGTTCATCTAGAAACAAAGAACTCCACAAAATGCTGGGGATACTGCAGGAAACAAGACAGAAAGTCTTTGCCCTTTTATGGCTGAGCATCCAGTTGCGGAGAAAGAAACAACTACCCAGTTGACCAGCTAATTACAAATATGCTAAGTATTACAAAGGAGAAGTAGTGATACAATGAGTGGGTGAGAGCTTTTCTATGCATTCATGACTCTTCCTCATCACAGTATTTATCATACTTTGTTATAACCAGTTGTTCCCCACTCATGTGGGAAAATATATATTTCATGAATGGAAAGTATAGACACTGACTGGGCTGTTGAATAAAAATACTTAATTATTTATGGAATGAGAGATTAAATGATCAAATGAACTTGCCTAAAATACTAAACAAATGAGCCAGGATATGACTTGAACTTAAGACTCAATTCCCATACCTTGCCTCTATACAGAATTTCAAAGAAATGGTAATGATTCTAATAAAAGTTAATGTTAGCCTGCTACACAACTACAAACAAAAAGAATTAATGTATAATACATTTAATTTATAAACTATGCTTACTTGCTACATGAAAACCTATGTACATACAGATATCATATAGTGTATAACTTGTGCTAACAGATATACTAATTAGATCTCATATTCCTTTTTATTCTGGTTATTAATTAGCCATTTGTAATGGAGTATGATAAAGAGCCTCTTGATGAAAGTGAAAGAGGAGAGTGAAAAGTTGGCCTAAAGCTCAACATTCAGAAAACTAAGATCATGGCATCTGGTCCCATCACTTCATGGCAAATAGATGGGGAAACAGTGGAAACAGTGACAGACTTTATTTTTGGGGGCTCCAAAATCACTGCAGATGGTGACTGCAGCCATGAAATTAAAAGATGCTTACTCCTTGGAAGAAAAGTTATGACCAACCTAGACAGCATATTAAAAAGCAGAAACATTACTTTGCCAATGAAGGTATGTCTAGACAAGGCTATGGTTTTTCCAGTAGTCATGTATGAATGTGAGAGTTGGACCACAAAGAAAGTTGAGCTCCGAAGAATTGATGCTTTTGAACTGTGGTGTTGTAGAAGACTCTTGAGAGTCCCGTGGACTGCAAGGAGATCCAACCAATCCATCCTAAAGGAAATCGGTCCTGAATAATCATTGGAAGGACTGATGCTGAAGCTGAAACTCCAATATTTTGGCCACCTGATGCAAAGAACTGACTCAGTGGAGAAGACCCTGATGCTGGGAAAGACTGAAGGCAAGAGGAGAAGGGGACAACAGAGGATGAAATGGTTAGAAGGCATCACCGACTCAATGGATATGAGTTTGAGTAAACTCCGGGAGTTGGTGATGGACTGGGAGGCCTGGTGTGCTGCAGTCTATGGGGTTGCAAAGAGTTGGACATGACTGAGCAACTGAACTGAAACTACATGAAAGATTTTAAATGATCTCATGCTTAAATACATGGTAACAGCAGTAAATAATATACACAATAAATACAAATAAATGCAAATTTGAGATTATATTTTTAAAAATGCATGAGTATATATGCACTTAAACATATAAGTAATTTCTTAAATGCATAATTCAAAGTTTATGCTCCAAAGAATGATGTTATAACAAATAAACTCTAGCACATGATAAAGTAACAGGTATTCCTGACTCTATAGGTACACATCCATAGCATGGTCAGCCTGCCATCCTTAGCTAAAGATATTAGAACACTTTTTTCCTTGAATTTACAGAAGTCACAAATACTATCACCAAATTGCTAGCACATTTTTTACTTTCTTTTAAAACAATCATTTTAAGTCAATCTTAATGAAAATAGCCTAGCTCTCTAAAGGGAATTAGCGCCATCTAGTGACAGAAGCTGGTAGAAAAATAAATTTCATTAGGACACTGCTACTCGAGAAGCAAAAAAGAAAACTGCTTATGTAGCAGTAAAATACACTGATTTAGGAAAATACAGAAAACTGTAGCACCCCCTCTTGGCTATGTTTTATTAATTTATATTGGATGCTAACAGATTTTAGCTGTCTATATTATAGTTGTTCTAAAAAAATACTAAGACTGCTTATTATGATCATTTTTTAAAATTGTCAGAAATATTCTAGTTATGGGATGTTTAAAAGGAAGATAATTTGCTCTGCTGGAGGCACGACTATATCAGTATGACCCAATCCGCTAACATCCTTTCCCTTCCTCTAACTCGCAGCCAGATGTGAAGGGCCTTGACTTTATCCTGTAGGCCTTGAAAAGCCCTTACCTAGTTTTACACAGGGAGTATTTCTTTGGGGACAGTATGAAGGATGGATACCCATAGAAAGTGTATTGAGGAAAGACTAACCAGCTGGGGGTTAATGGTAGTAATCTAGACAGGAGATAACAAGGGCTGAACCAAAATGATAAACAAGAGTCCACTGGGTTAGAGGATCACTATTACATGCAGGATATCTCTCACATTTATATTGCAGAAATTTTTTTAAATTCAGTTATACCTCATCTTATCCTGGAGAAGGAAATGGCAACCCACTCCAGTATTCTTGCCTGGGAGATTCTGTGGACAAAGGAGCCTGCCGGGCTACAGTCCATGCGGTTGCAAAGAGTCCAGCGCCACTGAGCAACTAAGACTTTCATCTTATATCTTTACTGTTATTACTTCAAACTGCCTTGACAAGATTATTCACTTTGCTGGGGGGGGGGGGGGGGGGAGGGTCTTATTTCCCCTACAAAATGATAAGCTCCTTGAAGACAAATTACTTTTGTAAAGATGTTAAATTAAAGATGATTTAATTAAAAGAATCTGTGCATGGGGTCCCTTATTTCAATGGTATAGCTTTATGAAGACAAAAAAAATACAGTGGCATTTTAGAAAACTATTTTTTGAAAGATTCTTGTGTAATTCAGGAGAGACACTATACTAATGATGTATGCTACCAACTATCAAACATGTGATCATTGTATCACAGGGACAATATTCATCTGGTGGATGAAAAAGCAGTTCGAAATACGTTGGCTTTTTTACAGGCATTTTGGATAAAGGTGAACTCATCTTTTTTTTTTTTTTTAATACACTACAGTTTATTTTTAAATGTTCAAAAGCAAGAAAACTAAATATATTTTTTCAGATACACACAAGAAGGTAAAACTTCCAGGTTTTAGCCTCAAAGTAAAACATCTACACATGTTAAAAACCTAACTTTCAGACCTGGCTAACCCAGGGACTGAACACCACAAAATCAGGACAATGGTTTCCTGTGGGGGGGGAGTGGGGAGGAGCAAGGGACTCTAAGTTCCTGCTGATGTCCCCGTTCTTAAGGAACAAGGAAGATGGGTTGTTATAGTTACAATTTTAAATATGTTACACACATTTTTTAGATGTGACATTACCTCATATTAAATAAGAACTGTTTTCCTTCCTCTCAATTTCAAGATTAAATTATACTCTCCATCCCCAAAAGCGGCCAAGATGACAGACTAAAGATTAGTCCTTACACTGACAATAAATAAAAACTAATAATAACAAAAAACATAGGCAGAACACTTTGACCTAAATCACAGCAAGATCCTCTATGACTGATCTCCTAAAGTAATGGAAATAAAAGCAAAAATAAACAAATGGGACCTAATTAAGTTTTTGAACAATGAAGGAAACAAGCAAGGTGAAAAGAAAACTCTCAGAATAGGAGCAAATAATAGCAAATGAAACAACTGACAAAAGATTAATCTTCCAAATATACAAGCAGCTCGTGCAACTCATACCCAAATGAGTTCCCAAATGAGAAGAACAACCCAATCAAAAAGTTGGGCAGAGACCTAAACAAACATTTCTCCAAAGAAGACAAAGAGATGGCTAATAAACACGTGAAAAGATGCTCAACATCACTCGTTATTAGAGAAATGCAAATCAAAACTACAATAAGGTATCATCTCACACCGGTCAGAACAGTCATCATCAAAATGTCTACAAACAATTAATGCTGGAGAGGGTGCGGAGAAAAGGGAAGCTTCTTGCACTGTTGGTGGGAATGCAAATTGATAGGGCCACTATGGAGAACAATATGGAGATTCCTTAGAAAACTAGGAATAAAACTACCATACCGACCCAGAAATCCCACTACTGGGAAATCATAATTAAAAAAGACACATGTACCCCAATGTTCACTGCAGCACTACTTACAATAGCTAGAACATGGACGCAATCTAGATGTCCATCAACAGGTGAAAGGATAAAGAGGTTGTGGTACATATACACAATGGAATATTACTCAGCTATAAAAAGGAACACATTTGAGTCAGTTCTAATAAGGTTGACGAACCTAGAGCCTCTTAAATAGAGTGAAGTAAGTCAGAAAGATAAATAAATAATAAATAATAATAATAAATGTTGTATATTAACACATATATGTGGAATCTAGAAAGATGGTACTGATGATTCTATTTGCAGGACAGCAAAAGAGGTGCAGACATAAAGGGGAGACTTTGGGTCACAGTCAGGGAGGGAGCGGGTGGGAGGACCTGAGACAGTAGCACTGAAACATACATACTATCATATGTAAAACAGATAGCCAGTGGGGACATGCTATATGATGCAGGGGACCCACTCTGGAACAACACAGCAGGGTGGGATGGGGAGGGAGGTGGGAGAGAGGTTTAAGAAGGAGGGGACACATGTATGCCTGTGGCAGTTTCATGTTGAAGTATGGCAGAAACCATCACAATATTGTAAAGTAAGTATCCTCCAATTAAAAATAAAATTTAAAAAATAATAAAAATAATGCTGTTAGAAAAAAAAACAAAAAAGCATGTAGCCTATAAAAATTCACTTACAATATATCAACCATACAGCAAAATTGTCTGTATAGTAACAGAAAAATGAATTTCATACAAGCTAAATCCACTCTAAAATTCGATAATAGCCTAACTGTAATTCTTACTTTCCTAGGTCTCTTTCATCACAGTGTCTAACAGTACCTTGCCTTTAGAAGGTACAACATAAATTTCCATTCACTGGAATTCCTAAGCCAGGGAATTCCATTAATGATGATCATAGACCTGAACATTCAAACCAGACACATACCTGAATTTAGGAAAAACTGGGGAGGGTCTCCATGAATGCCCACGGTGCCTGGTCCCAAGGAGTCAGACAGGGTATTTACAAAGGAAAATATGCCACTCATGATTCCAAAGCCCAGGCCAGAAACTAAAGAGGAAAAAAAACACTGTTAAACCTTATTCACACTACGATTTCTCTTCAAATCAAATCCCCAAGGACTAGGGAACACTATTTTGCTGAAGGAAAAAGGGTGCACAGGCTGTTGGAGAAGCAGTGGAAAGTTGGCTCAAAAAAGGCAAGTGCTTGGCAGAATGATAAACCGGGGTCGGGGTGGGGTAGGAGGGGGAATGGACAGTGAAATGTAGTAGAGAAATGAAAAAGGATAGAAAGAGATCCAGGAAGGCTCTGAAGTGATAGGTGAGACAGAAGGATATGATATTAAAGCTCTGACTTTAATTCATGATAACAGAGTCTACAGAATTAATTTTGATGGAACTGAGCTTGAGGGGTGATTGCATTGTAAAGATGGATCCCGCGGTCAAGCTGGGTGACTCAATTTAGGAACCTAGATCCAACCTTTAAACCATAATTCTGAAAGAAAAATATGAAAAGGTATTAACTCTATTAATATGAAGAGTCTTCCCAGTACAAATTCATGGAATCAACCCAGAGAGGGTAACAGTAACATCACTTGGAAATTGTTAACTGGAGAGTGTACATGTTAAAAAAACCTAACTGTCAAATATGGTTAATATTTAATGGACACACAGTTAAGGGTCATCTGCAATCACTTTCCTTTATAAAAGGGCTCTAGAAAGCTATAAAAATTTAAAAATATACACCAATAGGCCAATGCAGTAGTAAAATACTACTAGAAACCCAAAAAGCTATAAAAGATAAAAATGGAAAAAAAAAAAAAAGATAAAAATGGCTTTTAGGTCAAGTTTGATTTTTTTTATCTTCACAACACTAGGCAGCTCTAACTTACCATAAGCCAACAATCTCATAGAGGGTGCTTCCTCATATGGGTTTATAGTCTTCAAACCCTCACTGGCTTTCCTAAAATAAACACACATATATAATTTTTTCAAAGTAGTATATCAGAAAAACACATAAGGTATCTTAAAATTTAGATACTTAACGAGGTTTTCGATCAGATTATACTCTAAATCTAAAATCCATTTAAATGAACACAACAAAGCTTCAATTAACTAAAATCAACCAAAATTTCCAACCAACTTTTGCCTTTCATCTGACATCCACAAAGAATAGGAAAAATAATATAAGTAAACAAGCCATTAGGATTAGGTTTAATAAGGGGGGAAAAAGCAATATTTATGACTAATCTTATGTGTTAAGTGACTTCAGTCATATCTGACTCTGTGCGACCCTATGTACTGTAGCCTGCCAGGCTCCTCTGTCCAGGATTCTCCAGGCAAGAATACTGGAGTGGGTTGCCCTACTCAAAGACTGAACTCTCATCTCTTCTTCTCCTGTACTGGCAGGTGATTCTTTACCACTAGCACCACCATGACTAAGCTTCAGTATCAGTTCAGTCATGTCCGACTCTTTATAACCCCATGGACTGAAGCACACCAGGCCTTCCTGAACATCACCAACTCAAGGAGTTTACTCAAACTCATGTCCATTGAGTCGGTGATGCCATCCAACCATCTCATCCTCTGTCGTCCCCTTCTCTTCCTGCCTTCAATCTTTCCCAGCAGCAGGCTCTTTTCAAATGAGTCAGTTCTTTGCATCAGCTGGCCAAAATATTGGAGTTTCAGCTTCAACATCAATTCTTCCTAAGAACATCAGGACTGATTTCCTTTCGGATGGACTGGTTGGATCTCCTTGCAGTCCAAGGGACTCTCAAGAGTCTTCTCCAACACCACAGTTCAAAAGCATCAATTCTTCAGCACTCAGCTTTCTTTACAGTCCAACTCTCACAGCCCTACATGACTACTGGAAAAACCACAGCTTTGACTAGATGGAGCTTTGTGGACAAAGTAACGTCTCTGCTTTTTAATATGCTGTCTAGGTTGGTCATAACTTCTCTTCCAAGGAACAAGCGTCTTTTAATTTCATGGCGGCAATCACCATCTGCAGTGATTTTGGAGCCCAGAAAAACAAAGTCAGCCACTGTTTCCCCATCTATTTGCCATGAAGTGATGGGACCGGATGCCATGATCTTAGTTTTCTGAATGTTGAGCTTTAAGCCAACTTTTTCACTCTCTTCTTTCTCTTTCATCAAGAGGCTCTTTAGTTCTTCTTCACTTTCTGCCATAAGGGTGGTGTTATCTGCATATCTGAGGTTATTGATATTTCTCCCGGCAATCTTGATTCCAGCTTGTGCTTCATCCAGCCCAGTGTTTCTCATGATGTATTCTGCATATAAAGTTAAATAAGCAGGGTAGACAGTACACTGCCTTGACGTACTCCTTTTCCTATTTGAAATCAGTCTGTCTTAGGAAGTATTTAATTCAATATGCTATGGCATCTACCACTCTGAATTGTTCCTCTTCCCAAAGTATTGTATCTTTAATTCTACCTTCTTAGTACTTTGCTGTATTTCTGCCTGGGTTAGACTTATTGTGCCACCCTCCCTTCTACCTTTCACTCTGTAGAACCTAAATGGTATTCACTCCTCAAAGTCTAGTTAGGCAACAATTGCTCAAAAACACCATCTTTACCAATGACTGATAGTCATTCATCCCACCTCTTTCTACTTTTAGGTTTGCTTGTTGTTGTTGTTATGAGGCTCTTTCATGTGGGATCTTAAATCCCTGCCCAGGGATCGAACCTGCACACCCACACTAGAAGCCAGGTCTTTTTTTTTTTTTTTCAATTATTTTTATTAGTTGGAGGCTAATTACTTCTAGAAGCCAGGTCTTAACCACTAGACCACCAGGGAAGTCCTTCTCCTTACTTCTAAGCCCTATTCACACTGATGGTCTGAACTCTCACACGGATACCTAATCACATGGTCTTCTGATTCTAAAAGATTTCTTTCATATCCCCAATCAGGCTTCAGGGGAGAATAAAATGCTACCTTCAGAAAAGAAGATAAATGAATACCTGAAAGAACCACTGCTCAGTAAGAAATTATCTTCAGAGTGATGGTATCCGGGCTTCTGTTGTGGGCAACCTGCAAACTTACCATGAGCCCTGCCCACCCCCCCCCCCCCCCCAAAATGTGTCAGGACTGTGGCCAGGTCAGTTCCACTCTCGTCACTATTACTATCCCTTGTTGGTTAGAAAGTCTGCAACAATGTTCCTGACTCAAAGGATATTTAAATTATATTTACCATAAAATATATTTTTTAAAGCAACTAAGGAACCAAACATTTTAGAATGATTTTTCAACAAGTGCCGAAACAAAAATGAGTGAAGTTAACTTTAAGAGTAGAAAATTAGCCAAAACACAGAACTTATATTCTGGGTTATTGTGTTAATTAAATTTCAAGGTATGCATATTCACTGCAGTAAGCCTATCTCATCACATACATATAAATATATATTTATATATATTTGCCTTATACATATATTATTTAGTGTATTAAATAAGGCAACACAGAATTCAATCAAAATAGTAATAAGCATAAAGAAAAAGATCTTTGGAATTTCCCTGGTGATCCAGTGGTTAAGTAAGACCCCACACTTCTATTACAGGGGGCACGGGTTTGATCTCTGGTCAGGGAACCAAGATCCCACATGCCATACAACAAGACCAAAAAAAAAAAACAAGGAAAAGAAACAATTTGCCATTTCAGTGCTCTCCATTTGGAAGCATCATTTGGTAGCAGGGATATGAGCCAGAATTTATGTGACTGTGATCTTCTTTCTCTGGAACAGTAACCACCTGAAATGCCCAAGTAGCCAACATAAACTCACCTATCACAGGGGTGTTTTGAAAGGCTAACGAATGCTTACAGACCTACATAAGAGCAATAATCTCCATCAACAAACAGATATAACGGTATAATAGAATCAGTAAATTTTGGAGGATTTCTGTTTTATATAAATTGCTCAGTAATGAATAAAAGATTTTTGATATTTAGTATAACAAAGTGCTGCTATCACAAATATATTAAAGCTATAAAGTTAAAAGTTTTGTAAACGTCCTCCTTCTATGCGGAAGGAAAGGTCTAAGGCACCAACAGTTCTCAGAGCCAATATCAGGAAGTGAAAAAGTAAAAGGCACCATCATCAGCTTCCGAGTTCCTAATGGACACAGCACACAACTGATGACATGAGGGACGGTGATTTTAATTTGACCATTTTACTGAAATGGAAAATTCTTTGTTTGCATTTATTATTGTTTCTAAGAACAAAAAAGAAAAAGCTCAATTTTTTTAAATATAAACTTTGAAAAATATATGATAAATCATACCAGCTTTCTTATTTGCTCTGATTCACCCTACATGTGTGTGTTAAGAGAGGGAAAGTACCACAGAATATGCATGTAAATACACTATTTTAGAAATTTTTAAAAACAGACTTAGGCCATTTAAAAAGTTGTAGCAATGATTATCTTACTACTTCTTCTATAAATGATTTTTTAAATTACCAAATCTTTATGGTATCAGCATTATCAGACAACTTAACTACAAAAGCTTCACTCCAAGCCAAAAAAATTCTAGTGTATATTTTAGGCAATATGTAGGACCATAACTTGGATTTTTTTTTTCTTCTAATTAAAGTAGAAAAAACTATCATTTGTGGCCACATGTCAATTTCTCACAGTGCAATGCTCTGCTAGGCTGCAAGTTACAATTCATTCATTCAAAGTGAAGTACTGTTCCTAAGGCCTGAGTCATGAAATAAATTCATATTAAACTACAATAAGTCGGCTTCCCTGGTGGCTCTCGGTGGTGAAGAGTCTGCCTGTCAATGCAGGAGACGCAAGTTTGATTCCTGGGTTGGGAAGATACCCTGGAGAACGAAATGGCAACACACTCCAGTATTCTTGCCTTGAGAATTCCATGGAGAGAGAAGCCTTGAAGGCTACAGTCCATGGGGCTACAAAAGAGCTGGACACTACTGAAGTGACTAAACAACAACAAACAATAATAAATACTTTGATTCAATTCCAAATTAACTGGTGCAAGCTCTCCACATTTTAATCTTGGCACCAAATTCAGTTAGCAAAAATTTTATTGAGGCAGTACTTTAAACTTAAAAGTTCAAAATCTACCTTGGCAGTGGAGATAGTTAAAATATTGATTAAACTGAAGTTCCTATATTTAATTTAGTGAAGCCTATATATACTTAAATGTATCTATATAAATGTTAGTCATGAGTAAAGTACATAATTCTCAAACTTGTTTTAACATGTAACTATATAACATCCAACATTTTTAAAATGTGCTAGGAAAATATTTTATCATATTCCAAAGGTTTGTTGCAGATGCATTTTGTAAAGGCAAACAAAGGCACCCGTTAATACATATTTGTCCTATTAATTATCTGCAAATCTCCAAAGGTCCTTTTGGAGGACCAAATACGGTTTCCCCAGAAGGCCAAGGAGGCTTCTCTGAATTTCCTGGCCTGAGAGCCTGCAGACTGGCAGCAATACTTCCTTCCACATGTGGTCCTATGTCCTCACTGCCCTCATTAAAAAGGGCAACCTGGGGGGAATTCCCTGGCAGTCCAGTGGTTAGGACGCCGCACTTTCATTGCCAGGGTGCAGGTTCAATCCTTGGTCAGGGAACTAAGATCCCACAAGCAGCACAGCAATAGCTGCCCCCCTTCCCCCTCCCCCCGCCCCCGCCCCCAGAAAAAGGCAACTCATGTTGGGCTTGTCTTTTGGAACCTTGGGTTAGAGCCAATAAACTTTGCTTTCCAGGTGGAAATCGTGAAGAAACACAACAGTAAAGAAGAGCAGATACTCAGTTAGCCAATTCAGGTAACTGAGGTTGTAGAATCTCAGGTCCTAAAGGGTTATTACCAAAGCCAGGACCTGATCTGTGAAAATCCACTGAAATTAGAAAACGCAAAAACAACGTGAGCCAAGGATGGTGACGTTGGAGTAAGAAAGTCCAGTGCAATCGGAAGCTGAGTTAAGAGAGCAGCGCCCTGTCAACGGTGGGAAGGACCCTGCTTTCTGAACCACTCTGACCACAGCGGAGCACTGTGCTGGGTCCTGGGCACAGGTAAACCCCAGGCACTGCCAGAAAGGGGTGTGTCCACTGACATAAAAGAACAGTGACAGGAAAAGATTTGGAAGCCACATCCGTGTCTTCTGAGGGCCAGGTGAGAAAATGAGGAACGCACAGTCTTGAAAGAGATAAGATGACAACCATGGGACAGAGACTGCTTTTGCCTGAGCATGGCAGAGGTGAGAAAGAGGGCCAATCTTTATTACCTTAATATATTCTACAGGAAAAGTTAAATTTTGGAATGGCAGTTAACTGCTGCATGCCAGAAACATTCAACCATAGCTGAATGTCCATCTCGTAAGGATACTGTAATTCCCATGGAACCTGAAATGTTATCTTTGATTTTTATTTGTTGCTCTTTAATATTTCCAGGAACTAATGGAACTTTCATTTTTAAACCTTTTCTAAGATACTCCTTTTGCTTCTAAGCAATGGCTTCCTGGTTTTCTACTAGTGGTTTAAATTGCTTCATTATTAAATTTCAGTATCTGTTATTAAAAGCATCAAGTAAAAAATACAGAAGCCTTGGCATTTTGGCAGGAACAAAGGATCAGAGGCCTATTACAAGAGATGCTCCTGAGGTCCTTTCTATCTTGGTTGCACCCTTGAAATTCATAAAGTGCTTTAATTAACTCATTTGCAGAAATGAAAAAACAGCACATTTATCCATCTACTAACTAAGCATTACTATATAATCAAAGCCAAACTCATGACTGCCTGACGGAAAATACTGTTCCAAGTTCAAGCTGTGCTTTCAAACAGTGGTTTCACGTGAGCTCCTCATGGATCCTACAGATGACCTACTTCCTGGCCTAGAAAGGGAACTCATGCCCACTTTTTTTTTTTAATGTATTTTTCTATTACAGACATGAAATCTAATCACAAAATGAACACTTGTTTCCCCCAATACAGTCAAAATTACAGCAAGCATAACTGCCATAAGAATTATCTATTTTAGGTGATGTTAAAGAGAAGCACATATAAATTCTGATTTGGAACAGTTTTTGTACTTATTGTTTCAATGACTTTCTCTACCTTATTTTTCTCTATGGCACTTATCTTATAACATACAATGTATTTTCTTGTTTATTCATCTGTTGTCTCTTTCCACTATAAGGTACCACCATGAGACTGTCTTTTAATCATGATGTATCCCCAGTACCCAGAGTAGTGCATGGCATTAAGTAAATTCTCAAGACATATTTTTTGAATGAGTGAAGGAAGGAACAAGGGCCCACAACTTAAAATACTCAATATTTTCAGGCTGAAAATGTACGATCCCCTGGCTTGGAACTATGTAGGAAGACATGGACCTTCAAATACAACATATTAATGTTTCAAACTACTAAATAATAATTCAAAAAACACTGGGGGGAAAAGAGTAAATCAAACATTTAACTTACTTTAAAAGTTTATAATATGCAAACCGGAACATTTCTTGGATAAGGACTGAGATTAACACTCCAAAAATCAGCAGGTATTTCTCTCTTGGTTCATCTTTGTTATCAATAAGGGTTGTGGTCATGAACCAAATGAGGGAAGAAAACAGCAGAGACACCAACCAGAAGAAAGCTCTGAAAATTGGAGGGAAAATAGTTATAAGTGAACAGGATCAAAAACGATTTAAAAGCAGGAAAGAAAAAGGGACTTCCTTGGTCATCCAGTGGTCAGGACTCTGAGCTTCCAATGCAGGGAGAGCAGGTTCAATTCTTGGTTGGGGAATAAGATCCCACATATTACATGGCCAAAATAATAATAATAATAATAAAATGTACAGGTTGCCATATAACACTGAGCAGGATTCCATGTGCTATACACAGGTTCTGGTTATTTATTTTAAATATAGCAGTGTGGTTTGGGGGAGAATGGATACGTCCATATGGCTGAGTCCTTTGTTCTTAATCTATCACAACATTAATTGGCTACAGCCCAAAACAAAGCAAAAAGTTAAAAATAAATAAAATGTACAGAGCCAAGAGATACTGCTTACAGCTGAAAGAATTACATATAAAATAAATAAATAAAAATAAAAAACAAAACAAAACCCCGCTTGAGAAGAAAGAGATTTCCTGACAGAAAACGTCCAACTGTTCTTAATCAAGGTGCAGTTTCCCTGGTGAAACAAACATGCAGTCCAAGAGGAATTTGAAATTTTTCGTAAAAAATAACTTTTTTCAGTGATCCTTCTTTTTGTAAGTACATCTGAAGACTATTTGCCAAGGACTGTCTGGCTGGAAATTTCGTTATTTGCTAATTAAGCTTCCTAATTAAAGCTTTGTCCCTCCTCCCTATAAAAAGCCTTCCCTCCAGAGAGAACCTGACAAATGCCTGGAAGCCAAAGGGTAAATGACTGCAAAGTCTCCTCCTAGCTATACCCTTAGCTCCCCTCTCCCCCAGCAATACTGGGAAGGGATTACTGGAGAGGGAAAGTGAAAGTGAAGTCCCTCAGTCGTGTCCGACTCTTTGGGATCCCATGGACTGTAGCCTACCAGGCTCCTACCTCCATGGGATTCTCCAGGCAAGAACACTGGAGTGGGTTGCCATTTCCTTCTCCAGGGGATCTTCCTGACTCAGGGATCGAACCTGGGTCTCCCGCATTGCAGGCAGACGCTTTAACCTCTGAGCCACCAGGGAAGCCCCCAAAGTTTTGTCCACTGATGTATAAATACTTTTTTCCAGGAAAATGTCTATGTCTCTATTAACAGAACAATTGTTTAAAATCCAGATGTTGAAAGCCTGTGCTCTGATCTAAATCAGTTTCCCAGGTCTGGTTTTTACAACATTCCTGTGGACTTTAATGATTATAACAAGCTTTACAGACCTTCTGCCCAAATCTCCATTGTATTTTGTTTTGTTTCACTTGGCCGCACAGGGTCTTAGTTGTGGCCACCAGGCGTGTGGGATCTTAGTTCCCCACCCAGGATGGAACCAGAGTCCCCTGAGCTCTTAACCACCGGACCACCAGTGAAGTCCCTCTATGTGAAAGTGAAAGTGAAGTTGCTCAGTCGTGTCCAACTCTTTGCGACCCCATGAACTGTAGCTCACCAGACTCCTCAGTCCATGGAATTTTCCAGGCAGGAGTACTGGAGTGGGTTGCCATTTCCTTCTCCAGGGGATCTTCCCAACCCAGGGACTGAACCTGGGTCTCCCGCACTGCAGGCGGACGCTTTACCGTCTAAGTCACCGGGGAAGAAGTCCCTCTATATTGGTTTTTAAATGACACTTGTGAAGCAGTACTTTCAATACAGTGTGAGAGGTGAAGAAATTCAGAAAAGGTGGGACTCACTGGCCTGGCCTGGCGGTTTCTCCTGATGCCAAGTGAGACTCAACAGCACAGAGGGTCATGGGGAAGCTCCAGTAAGAGCTGCCAGACAGGTGAAAACTGGCATTATGATCACATTCGCCACCGGAGTTCGGTATTGACCAAGCTCCTGCAAAGAGATGTACTACAGGTGCTGCGGAGTTTTCACAGGCTTCTACCCTTTGGCCGCATACCTGGAAAACCTGGGTCTCTTAAAATAAACTGCGTAGTCCGAATCCCACCCCCTAGATATTCCTATTCAGTTGATCACGGGTAGGGGTTGGGCAGGAGTGTGTTTTAAAGCACCTGATCCCCAGGTGCTTAAGGGCTCTTAACTAGTTTGGGATTAGAGATGCCAGTTTCAATCTGAGGCGCCCTCTCTCCAAAATAAATCAAAGATGTATATTTGAAGTTATCCACAATTGTTTATACAGTTTTAATGTATGACGAACGCCCACCCACGGACCCTAGGCAAAGACTACCGAGCCAAGCGTCAGGGTTTTCTGAGACCCACGGTGTGAGCTCCTTCACGATGTGAGCTTGCTTTCTGAGGTCGCCGACCCTCAGAGGAGGGCAAGAAGTCCCAGGGAAAGGGGTCTCAGTTCTCCCACTTCCAACCATTCTCCGCTCTAAAGCCCAACGTGATCGAGCTGTTTGGTGGGGCGCCAAGGATAGCGGGTACCCCGGGCGGAGGAGGGGAGCCCCGGGTCCGGGTTTCCCGGCGCAACCGCCTTACCCAACGATGAGAAAGATGATGCGTAACGGCTCGGTGGAGATGGTGAAGATATAGAGGGCGAGCGCAGGCCCGAAGGCAATGAAGGCGCAGCCGAAGAACACGGCCGCCGTCATGGCGACCGCAGAAGCCGGCCGGGGGGGGCCTGGCCTGGACACTGGGGGGCAGAGCGCCGAACCAGCTGAGCACCAGGACGAGGGCGGGGCAGGACCAGAGACTGGAGGCGGGGCGAGAGCGGGGCGCGGCGGCGGGCGAGGGCGTGGTGGGGCTGGCCGCGGCGGGGGCGGAGCGCGGCGCGCCGCAGCGGAGGGCGAGGGCCTGGTGGGGGCGGGGCGCGGCGGAGGGCGGGGCGGGGCGCGGCGGAGGGCGGGGCGGGGCGCGGCGGAGGGCGGGGCGCGGCGGAGGGCGGGGCGGGGCGGGGCGCGGCTCACCGGGCTTCCGCTCTGGAGTCGTTGTTGTTGTTGTTGTTGTTTGCTTGCTCAGTCCTGGTCGACTCTGAGAGCCCGTAGACTGCACCACCAGGCTTCCCTGTCCTTCACCATCTCCTGGAGTTTGCTCAAATTCTTGTCCATTGAGTCGATCATGCCATCCAACTATCTCATCCTCTGTGGCCCCTTCTCCTCTTGCCTTCAATCTTTCCCAGCATCAGGGTCTTTTCCAGGGAGCTGGCTCTTCGCATCAGGTGGCCAAAGTATTGGAGCTTCAGCATCAGTCCTTCCTGAATATTCAGGATTGATTTCCTTTAGAGTTGACTGGTTTGATCTCCTTACAGTCCAAGGGACTCTCGAGAGTCTTCTCCAATAACACAGTTTGAAAACATCAGTTCTTTGGTGCTCAGCCTTCTTTATGGTCCAGCTCTCAGATCCATACATGACTACTGGAAAAACCATAGGTTTGACTATGTGGGCCTTTGTCAGCAAAGCAATGTCTCTGCTTTTTAATGTGCTGTCTAGGTTCTTCACAGCTTTTCTTCTAAGGAGCAAGCATCTTTTCATTTCATGGTTGCAGTCACTTGCAGTGATTTTGGAGCCCAAGGAAACAGTCTGTTACTGTTTCTATTGTTTCCCCATCTATTTGCCATGAAGTGATGGTACCGGATGCCATGATCTTAGTTTTCTGAATGTTGAGTTTTAAGCCAGCTTTTTCACTCTCCTCTTTCACCTCCATCAAGAGGCTCTTTAGTTCCTGTTTGCTTTCTGCCATAAGGATGGTGTCATCTGCATATCTGAAGTTATTGATATTTCTCCCAGCAATTTTGATTCCAGCTTATGCTTCATCCAGCCCGGCATTTTGCATGCTATACACTGCATATAAGTTAAATAAGCAGGGTGACAACATACAGCCTTGACATACTCCTCTCCCAATTTGGAACCTCTCCGTTGTTCCATGTCCAGTTCTAACATGTCTCAAGGTGTAGTAGCTTCTGATCCAGAGGCAGAGATCGCTGGAGATTTTAGAGTTGGAGCCAAAGCACTCAGTCCCCTGCTGCCACCAATCGTATACATTAGGCTGGCCAAGGACGCCAGCCATGAGATGCCTAAGAGGAGTGGAGGTCCCCATCCCCCTTTGGATCCAGGACAGGGGAAGATTCCAGATCAACTGAAGAAGAACACACAGGACATAGGCAGGATTCCATTTCTAAACAAAGGAGTCTTTTTTTTAAAGGACATTATGCCATTTGTTGACTGTACAAAACTATAGCTGGGGTGGCTGTGATGACCCAGGTGATAACTCTTAGGCTGTAACAGCCCCATCTCGGGGTTGTTTTGGTGAGCTAGTTTTATTTGTACCCCACTCCTGCCAAGTCTTAAAAAAATTGTTTTGAAGGCATTCTTTGATCACCCCATAGTAACAGGAACATCTCCCTACTCAGTTTTTACTTGTCTCTCCCATTAACACATAAAATTTTGGAGGGCAGGGTTTTTGTTTTGTTCTTTCTTGGTTGCACAACAGCAGTGGCTCAGATGGTAAAGAATTTGCCTGCAATTCAGGAGACCTGCGTTGTATCCCAGGGTTTGGAAGATCCCCTGGAGAAGCGAATGGCTACCCACTCCAGTATTCTTGCCTTCAGACCAGAAGAGGGTGCTCACTAAATACCTGTTCAATGGATGAAATAATTTTAAAAGTGGAATTCACAAACATTTGCTATTTTATATAAATCAAACAGTTTCTGAGAGTTTTACAAATTAAAACCAGAAGGTTAATTTCACTGATCATTCACATCTAATAAGATTTATCTCCATGTCTAACAGTCTGGTCTTAAGTCGCTCAATCTTGTCTGACTCTTTGTGACTCCATAGACTGGATAGAGCCCGCCAGACTCTTTTGTCCCTGGAATTCTTCAGGCAAGAATATTGGAGTGGGGTTACCATACCCTTCTCCAGGGGATCTTCCCAATCCCATGATTGAACCCGGGCCTCCTGCATGGCAGGCAGATTCTTTACTGTCTGAGCCACATTTAATGGGGATAATAATATTTAACATATTATGGGTTTTTGCCTGCTTGGTAAGTGCTATATAAGTGTTAGCCATTTCTACTTATTCTTTATCATGAATAAAGCTCTTGTGAATCAACACTGAAAAGACAAAAACTGGGACGTGACTGAAGATGTTTTGTGGCTCATTTCTTTATGGTAAAATGTCATCTTTGTCCATTTAAAATAGACATATATATTTTCCTTTTACTCCACAGAATTTTTCTTCATTTTGAAATGTCTTTTCCAGTATCTATTAAAACTCAGGTTGAGACAATAGTTGAAATTGATAAAGTGATTCACCATTAGATAGATTCCTTTGGTTCTATCCTGAATCAGATTTGTCAAATGTAATTACATTACTTCAGCTTCATGCAGAAATGCCTTCATAGAAGCATATCATACTCATGTCCTTGGTGTGAAATTAAGCTTTTTTTAATACAAGAAACTGTAAGCAGATACAGTAGAGGATCCCCTGAGAAAGAGAAACAGGCATGGCTTTATTGACATAAGAAAAGCCGTTTTTTGCCTAAGCTATTTTGTCATCTAAGCCTGGACACAATGCTTGTCCTTGAACTGGTCTTAGTAATTGATAATTAAAAATTAGTAATTAATAATAAAAAATAAAAAATATTTATTTTTATTTATTTGGCTGTGTTGGGTCTTAGTTGCGGCATGTGGACTCTAGTTCCCTTGCCAGCGACTGAACCTGGGCCCCTGGATTGGGAGCACACTCTTAGCCACTGGACCACCAGGGATGTCCCAGTAATTAATAATCTTAAGGGAACAAAAGAATGCAGGACTGTTATCAGGCAAGACAAGCAACAATAGAAAAGATAATACGTCAGCAATAAAGACTCCCAGTTCTGTTTCAATGGTAAAGATTAGCCTGAAACCTCAACCACCAGATCAACTGGAACCTGAGGGATGATGCATTTGACCTTTCCCGACCTTCATGACTTCAATCAACTAAAGCTTGGACTATTGTCAAACTCTGTCTCAATTCTATGCTTAATTCCCCTCTGCTCAAGTCCCTTCATGAATATGCATGTACAGTTACCTTGAAATTTCCCCAGTTTTGCTGTCTGTACACTGCTTTGAGAAAGATCCCCAGTGTTCTCCATACTTGCTGCGAGTAATAAATCCTTCCTTCTCCTGGTCTTTGGCTTCCTTGTGTTTTTTTGCATTGACATCCACCAAGAGGTGAACCCAGTTTTTCATGTAGCAAAATGGCTATCTACATTTTTCCTTGCAAATTTCACAAAACTATTTCATTATCATTATTCGGTATCTCTAATTTACTTTTTAAGTTCAGGGCTAGGAAAAAAGTTTTGTTTTGCCTGACAAACGCATATGCTAAGCCTGAGAGCTAACTTATCATATTCAGGCTTTATCTTAATTTCCAGGAAGCTTGGAGCTAAATCTAATAGTCGATTATAGCAACTATTCTTTTTTGTTTTAATTATAATTACTGCCATGACTTCAGAATATGCTTATTCTTTTATCCCTATTTTGATTTGATTACCTCGATTTTAACCAAGATCTGTGTCTCCATTGAAGCTGCCTCAAATACTTTGGAAGTAGGCAACTCAACATAGAGAGCTATAAGTTGGGGGAATTTGTACTTATGATATCTTGACTATATCTCAGTTCAATTTTAGTCTTCAAGTCTAGTTTAAAAATGGGGAGGCAATGTAAAACCTATAATTAAGATTAGGTTTTCATCATTGGGGAAATGATGTTTTAACAATCACTTATCCACTCTCCAAAAAAACATACCTAGACCTTACAAAGAAACATGAGACAATTGTATTTAGCAGCTCTAATTATGAAATAAATGGCAACCCACTCCAGTATTCTTGCCTGGAGAATCCCATGGACAGAGGAGCCTGGCTGGCTACAGTCCATGGGGTCACAAGATTCGGACACGACTTAGCAACTAAACAACTACCACCAGTGTAAAATGTAATGAATCTGCCCCCCTATCTATGAAGACATCTTTTTATTTTTAATTGATGGATAATTGTTTCACAATGTTGTATTGGCTTCTGCCATATAACATGAATTAGCCATATGTGTGTGTGTATATATATATGTGTGTGTGTGTGTGTGTATCTTCTTCCTCTTAAACCTCCCTCCTTTCCCCACCCCCAACATTAAGACATCCTTAACTGATATGTCTGTTGGAATAGAAATTAACTAGAACAAACCATCAAAATCACCAATAAGATAATCTTCAGCATTCATGGTTATTTACTAAAAACACTTATTTCAAGCTTTCTCTGAATTACATTTATATAATGCATTGCTATTTAGAAAGCACTTTACACTGATTTTAGTAATTCTGTTTAAAGTGAGGGCTGAGAAGCTAAGTAGCAGTGCTATTGACTTCTCAAGTTTTTATGAACTTACTATGAGCTTTCTCCAGAGACTCGAAAACATACTAAGTGATGTTGGGAGTTAAGTCTCTAAAAGATACCTGGGGGAAGGAGGCTGACACATGCTATGGATAAGAATACAAACTGCTGGGTGTGCACCTGGAGGAGTGGGAGTGTAAAAAAGTAATATCACATGTTAGCAATTTATCTAGTAATGCTTGGACATACCTACTAGTAATTCATAATATACTAATGAATTCACTTGAGCTTTATTTTCTGACAGTGCTGATAGATTATACTCAACCATTTACTTATTCGTTCAAAATGCATGTTGCATGACTATGACGTATCAGGCACAACGCTAGGCTCTGGGAGTTACACCAGTGAAACAGCTGTGCATCCTGTCTTCACCGAGCTTACGGTCTAGTGAAGACACCAGACAGGCAAGTGAAAGTCGCTCAGCTGTGTCCAACTCTTTGTGACCCCAGGGACTATACAGTCCGTGGAATTCTCCAGGCCAGAATACTGGAATGGGCAGCCTTTCCCTTCTCCAGGGGATCTTCCCGACCCAGGAATCAAACCAGGGTCTTTTGCATTGCAGGTGGATTCTTTACCAAGACAGGCAAGGAGAAGGATTATGAGGATATAAGAAAGGGGGAAGTGAATCCATGTAACTCAGATTGGACTCAAACCCAGTCAAAACCCATGGTCTTTTAACTGAGATCACACACTTGTTTTCAGGACTTAATGAAACTCAGGTTTTGGATGTTCCATTGCAGAAAGAATTCAGTGAAAGACAAAGTGATAAGTAAAAAGTGGATTTATTTAGAGAGAAACATACTCCACAGTGTGTTGGCCATCTCAGAAGGTGAAAGTGGCCTTGAAATATGGCATGGTTATTTCTTATGGGCTGGGTGATTTCATAGGCTGAGTGGGAGGAGTATCCCAACTATTTTGGGGGAAGGGGTGGGGATTTCCAGGAACTGGGCTGCAGCCCACCTCTTGGCCTTTGATGGTTGGTCTCAGAACTATCCTGGTGCTGCTGGAGGTGTCATTTAGCTTGCTGAATGATGAGCATATAATGAGGCTCAAGGTCTAGTGGAAGTCAACTCATCTGCCATCTTGGACCTATTTGTTTCTTCATCCACCATCTTGGACCTATTTAGTTCTAATCAGTTGATGTCATGTCCTCAGGCTATGACATTCTTTCAAAGGTTGTACCCTGCCCTCTTCTCTCCTGTTTCAGAAGGAGAGCCAATCCACATTTGTGAGGTGTTGCTAAAGAAGATGACACCCACTCATTCAGGACTCAGCTTTGGAGTTAGTAAAGCTAGAAGTAGGAGAGACATAGAAAGACAAGAGAAAAGGCTCCAAAGTGAAAGAAAGCAGGGCATTTCTGAGGACAGAAAGTAGGTCAGGATGTCCTCAGAGTGTGAGGAGAGAAGAGACAAAAAAGGACAGCAGGTTAGAGTTCACCTGAAGTTCCAGGCTTATCCAAGGGAGTGGCAGGCTCTGATATCCTTTGCAGATAATGGGAAATGGGATTCCAGATAAGAAGTTCTTGGCATCTGCAGGTATGAATCAGGGAAACAGCAGGAGTCTAGAGAAAAGCAGACAAATTCAAAAGAGATTTAGGAATTGTGCAAAACAAAAGTTAGTTACTGGTGAGCTCCATGGAGTGAGGGAGAGGGAAAAATCAAGGATGATGGTTTCTGCAAAGACACACACACACACACACACACACACACACACATATATATATATACATACATATATATACAAATTAATTAATTTTACTTGTGTTGACTGAAAAAAAAAAGGCACAACCTAAAAGTTGAGAATTTTTTATTCAGCCGACTGGCTGAGGACTTAAGCCCATAAGACAGCCTCTCAGACATTTCTGAGTTACTGATCCAAAGAGGCAAGGAAGGAGCCAGATATATAGGAACTTTTGAAAAAGCAAAAACCTGGTAGTCAGAACATCAAAAAGATTACTGTTCATGTTAATGAATTTAGTACTTTTCTACAGGTGGGAAGATGTAATAGTCTGGGCTCACTGAAATAATTTCTTAGGTATGCACCTTACCTATCTAGATCTGGGGTCAACGTCCTGCTTTTCTTCATCTTGAATCCTCTCTAGGTGCTGTTTTGCAGGGGGTGTGTGTGGTGGGGGTGGGGTGGATGCAGTGGCTCATGACTTGATGGCCACAATATCCTGTTTGCTGACATGGCCATTGATGTGTTTCATATATACTTGCTGTGGGAGTATACTCATGTATCCCTGTAACTAATATTAGAAAACTTAAATTTTGTGAATAGGAAACATTGAAGAGAGGGAAAGAGAGGATTTACTCAATTTACTGATATACAAACAGCATTCTGGGTGATGGGTGATTTCTCTTATTAAAAGAAGATCCTTCTGTAAAGGTTAAAATAGTGTGAGATATTTAACAAAGACTAAAATAAAGATGAGGGCCAGATAATGAAGCTTCTCTTTTTATTGCTAAACTTACGGAGGCTCTGATGAATTTACTTCCAACTTTCTAAAAAAATATTTATTATTTACTTTTCATTTCTGTTGTGGCGCCTGGGCTCCAGAGCATGTGGGCCACCAACAGGACATGTGCGGGCTTAGTAGTTGAGGCCCTTGTGGGAGCATGTGGGATCTTAGTTTCCTGACCAGGCAATGAACCCGAGTCCCCTGCATTGGAAGGAAGATTCTTAACCACTGGACCATCAGGGAAGTCCCACTTTACTTTTAATCTTTCTTCAAATTAAAAAGTAAATGGAAAAAAAAAAGTAAATGGAGAACCAAACAACTCCTAATTTATACTTAACTTTATTCAGTGACGGTTGATTTTGATGACTGCTGAAATTCACTCATTTTTTCCCAACATTTCTTAAACACCAACTATATGCCAGGTCCTTTGTCTGATACTGTGAATACAAAAGCCAAACACTTAGTCCCCAGCCTACAAGAGCTGAGTCTAGTGGAGAAGGAAAGTAAACAGATGATTCCAATCCAGTGCCGTGAGCGACACTTTGGGCAGGCATAGGAGAGGGTTCCTAACCAAGGATGGGGTTATTGCTGAAGTCTTCCCACCAAACCCTAACTGAACATTGAAAGATAAGAAGTCAGTCAGGCAAGGGGTGGGGAGTCAGCAGAAGGAGCAGCCTAAGGAAAGAAATGACAAAGCATGTTGTTTGGAGATGCAAGTACTGATGAGGTTCAAAAGATATGTGTGAGTTCAAGTGTGACAAAATCAAAGGCTGGAGAGAAAGAGGTGGAGGTAGCAAAGGACTTTGCCAGGCTAAAGGGTTTAAATGTGGCAGTGATAGATTTAAAAACCATTCAGCACTGTGAAAACTGGAGAGGAGGAAAATAAAATTAGAGACTAGAAGACTGGTTAGGAGAGGTTACAGAAATCTAGGCAAAAGATAAGGAGGTCTGAACAAAGAGAAATTAACATGACATTGTAAACCAACTATAAATCATCAAAACTGCTGTAAAATATAAAGAAAATTTCCCTCTCCCAAAAAACAAACAAAGAAGAACTCTAAGTCAGATGTGAAAGCGAAAGTGAAGTCGCTCAGTCATGTCCGACTCTTTGGGATCCCATGGACTGCAGCCTCCCAGGTTCCTCTGTCCATGGGATTTTCCAGGCAAGAGTACCGGAGTGGGTTGCTATTTCCTTCTCCAGGGGAATCTTCCCGACTCAGGGATTGAACCCGGGTCTCCTGCATTGCAGGAGATGTAAAGTTTGATGTAAAGTCAGATGTAAAGTTTGCTAAAATATCTCAGGTCTACCATGGTTTATGACACATACCTAGCAAATTAGAAAAGACATTTTTTAAACGTGCATTTCAGAGAAACATGAGTATTTTCATTATGTAGTTTTTATTTTAGACGAACATTGTAAAAAAAAGTTCATCTGGAATAAAATCCATTTTTTTCCCTTAAAAAAAAAAAAAACAAAAACCCAAAACACAGTATCATTATCAGTACACAGTTAATGAGTTGGCTTAAACAAGATTAACAACATGACAGGTTCACTTTATCTGCTGGTTTTTCACATTAAGCTGTTGGAGCAAAGGTAAAGTATGCTGAAACATAGACAGGAGAACAATTCTATGGAAAAAACAGGTATTTCCCACTGGCGACATGATTTTAGTCAAAAATTTTAAGGTATTTTGCTAAAGGAACAGTGTCAGCTGCAAATAAACAAAATAAGACCCATCTGTAAGGCCGTAGGAATGAATTATAATTAAATTCACATTTTAAAAAAAGGTAAGAAATGAAACAAGTTCTATTAGGTCTTGGCAATAAGAAATGCAACTGCGTATGGCACAAGCATTTTAAAAAATGAAGTAAAATTTGAAAATATACCTATAACAATTGCTTGCTAATTTCTATTTCTGCAAATTTCACTTACATTTTTTTCATAGTGATCATAACATTAATTTTATTAGTCTGAAAAAAGACCATTTCTACTGTAAAATTGTGCTAGTACTTGAAATTTTATTAGCATATCCTGTCCATCTACATCTCTACAGGACAAGGAATTTTTTAGACATTCCCCCACCCCCTTCTTTGGATGTAACAAGATGGAAAAAGGAATGTCCTTTCTGTTAAAAGAAAAAATCTAAAACATCTGACATGAGAAACGAGTGCTTAAAATCTGAGATAAGTAAACCAACATAACAAAATGCTGTTTTAAAATTTTAAGCTTAGAAACTCGTCTTTTGAGATTAATAACTAAATTTATAAAGAAATCAAAGTTATGAACAAGCAAAGAAAGTCTGCTTACATGTATCACTTACTGCTCACAAGAAAAACTCAGTAAGCCTTAATACAGATTCTCAGCATTCAGAACCTGTAAAATGGAGTTATAATCTCTTATTTAGAAATTTCTGCAAACATTTATCTATATTGCACAGCTAAATTTATTAATGGAGACAGGAAGATAATACTTTTTTTTCTGCGCTATTGGATAAGACATGTGTGTTCTATCCTAAACTACCTCCTACCTTTTCCAATGATGCTTTAGTTCAAAACAAAACATAGAGTCTAAATTGTGCTGGATACTTAAAAGACTGGCTCACTGTTTTTCTACTAGGTATTAGAATACTAGTTAGCTAAATGAGGTATAATTAAAAAATAGTCCTTCAAAGTAAAGAGTATAGTCTTCTGAAAATCTGTAACAAAGACTGCACAAAATGTTCATGTGAAGAGTAAGAAAGCCTGCAGCACCCCTAACTGATGCACAGGTGGATTATTTTCCCATCATCTGTCTGAAGAAAAATGTAGCTAAAATAAGTTCCCAGTGAAACATTTTACAATTAACTGACCTACATGCTACTTTGTTACAGCACATTTGCATTGTCTGATAACCCTCAGACTCTTATTTGAAAAGATTGAGCCCAATCATTGTCAAAAATCAGCACACTGATAATAAAATGCAGCCACTGAACCACTAACACTGCTGCAAAAAATCTTCATGTATCCTGACCCATAAGACCACAAAAACGCTCACACAAAACTAGATTTCTTCAGTTTCAGCAGGGAAAAGACAATTATCTGTCACTAAATTCATCTACAAATAGAAAAAATAATGCACTATATGTACATTGTTAAGCAAAGTGGAATATTTATTGGGGCAGTGTTACCATGCAGAAAGTGAATTTCCTATGGTCTTAGCTCAAATTATATACAATTTAGCAAAGCTAAATGTAAGAAAATAGCAAGGATAATTTATTTTTATATAACAGAGTATATACCCCCAGTTTGCTGCTACTTCAAAGAACACTTTTGGACTCATCTAACTTTTATAGGCTCTTTCAAAGGGAAGTTCATGGAGACTAGTTATTAACCCATATGCGACACAGAAGAGAAAAGGAAAAAACAAAACAAACAAAAGCAAAGCATTCTGTTAAAAATAAAAAAAGGTTAACCACAGAATATGTCAGTTTTGGTTTGCAGACAACCCCTGAGATATAAACCAAAGTGTTAAGACACCAAAGAGTCCGAGGTAAATTACTAAGAGGGTTACATTCATAGGTGGTGTCATAGCACTTGCCTTTTAGAAATTACCTTGTTACCATCCAGAAAGCTTAACTGCTGGGATCTTTTCCTGAAAATTAATGAATACAAGATGTTTCTAAGAAATTTTTTTCTTCATTTCAGAAATATATTAATATCTAATTTTAAGATGGTAGACTTACAGTCCACTTGTGATCAAGGAACTACTGATTTTACTGGTACACCAATAGGTGCTTTTAAGCCTATAAGTTAAGTACAAAAAAAAAAGTCAAGGAGACTAAAATTTGTGGATATTAAGTTTAGAGAACCCATCAAAACTAGCTCTGGTATATATTTCCTGCCACTAAATTGTGCCTAACTTTTCAAACAAGTAGTGAAGACCGTTTGGTCCAAGTATTCCAGTGATACATCTTAATTTGAAGCAGAATTCTCTGCAGTAACAAGCAATCCATTTCCACTTTCATCTTCCAGCCTTAACCATCAAGCATGATGGGAACCTTTGTGAAACAAAACTGGCTTAACAGGAAGTATAATTATTAATCCCTAATCACCTCTTTATTATTCCCTCTGTGTTATGACACTGAAGGCTGGAATAATATAATGAATTTGGCACGTAAGTTAATACTAAATACTTTCTTTTTTTCCTTATGTGACAGTTTCATCTACAAAAGGCATTACCAGTACCAGTGTATGATGAGAAAGGCAGCTAAGCTTTTGGTTGGCTTTCATCCAAATGGCTGGACCAAGTTCTATAACAGTGAACCTGAATAGATGGATCTGGGTTCTACACATTTAATAATAGCTGTTGTAAAACTGAAACCATGCTCTTATTTTCTCTAACGAAAAGGTGAGACTTTTCCTAGAGGATGCACTAGGACTAATTACTCTTAATAATAATAATAAAAGTCCAATTAAAAAAAATCATTTTCACCATTACCAACAATTATCTCTGTGAAATTACATCCACAAGTTAACCTCTCTCCCTATGGGTAAGCTTTCTGTGAACTGAGTCCGAATCTAACTCTTCAGACAGGGATTATGGTAAGAACTGGGCATTACTACTAAACCAGTAAGCTAAGAGTGAATCTGGGAAAAGATATATGACATATGCTGATGTGACAAAACATCAATTAGATGCTGAAATAAAACCCTAAACTAACTCTCTGCCTACGTAAAATTCCAGCTCAAGAAGTTTACATGTAGAAACAGACAGCAGTGTTCAAATATGTTTTAGGTGAGTGATTACAATAGGTCAAACGTAGGAAAGAAGAGGGAACACAAATCTCAAGAAAAGTGACATTAAGATGATTTCCAAATGCAGCTTCAATAGAGTAGGCAGAAGTAATCAATTTAAAAAAATGATTTATTCAGCTACTCAGACTCTCCGGCAAAAAGGTCAGGAATGAAGAAAACTCTAAACAATTTGAAGAAATAAACTGTGGCCTTTGATGGGAATTTTTAGGAATTTCTAAAATTAACTTTTATCAAAATTTAATGACTCTTTTATTTAAGAAAACCAGAGCCCTTAAATAAATGCTATCAATGCAATAACATTTGGCCATATGAACCAGACCAAATGTCCTAAAATTTTAGTATATTAACCTCTGCTTTAAATGTTCTACTCTTTTTTTAAAAACATTCCCAAAAGCAAATCTGTCAGAAGTGTGCAGATATGAATCTCAGATTGTGCTGTAACAATGAAAGGCTAACACTGATGTGCAAAGTGAAAAAGAAAAAGATAGCAGCTTCTGCAACACGCAATAAAACAGAGGAAAAACAAGTTAAGTCCGGCACATGTCTCCACTTCATGGCTTCCACGTTTGAAGAGTGAAGCCTGTTATCCTGATGGGCCATAAGGCTGGAATCCACTGCACACTCAGTGTGCAGAATCTAGGTATAGGTTCAGCGGTGCTCTCAGTAGCAGCCAGGCGGGGTGGTTCTGAGGCTGGGTGACCTGTGCTTTCAGAGAAGCAGGAGAGGGTCCTCAAGATGTGCTGCAGTCTCTCAGAAAAAGTTCATCAAAGTAGCGAACAACGGAAGAAACTGGTCTTCTTTGATCGGTTTTCTGTTATTTTCACTGGTCCACCTGCCCCTGATGAATTGCTGTCGTTCTGAAAAACAGAAGATGAAGTTACCAAGGAGATAAAAGTTTCATGGTTTGAGCCCAATTATCCAAAAAAATAAAAATATCTAACCATGCCCATAAATTTGTACTCAGTAGTCTAATTAGAAAGGGATCTAGTTAAGCTCTTACGCTTTCTATTTCTTTGGAAACAGTGGGTTAAAAAGGGAAAAGTATTTTAAGGCAAGCACCTAATATATTAACAACATTTTAGTTAGAAAGTTCCTATTTCCAGTCCAAAGAAATTATAACCACAAGCGTGTAAAGTATTAAGGGTAATGATGGAAACAATGTTAAGATATTGGTACCAGCAATCCTGTTAGAGTCAAGAAGAGCTGGTAACATAAGGTATACAATTACATGCAAGATTCAGGGTAAACCAAACTTTTCAGGTTGTCCTAATGAGTCAATCACTGAGATTGTTTCAAATTGAAGCAACTTCAAAATCACTTCAGCAAAAGCAACTTCAGCAAGTTCAAAATCACAGTTATATACAGAAACAGAGTATTTAACTTGTGCCATTATTACTTTAATTATTCTGAACAGAATTCAATCAAAGACCACTTATGGAGCCAGAGGAAAGAACTAAAACAGCTGCAGTTCAGAAATAAAAAAAATCGGAGGAAATAGAAATAAGAATCAAAGTTTAACTGGGTTGAAAAGGTAAGACAGGGAAAAAAATGACTTAATGTGAACATATGCCTTCTCTTTAATTAAATAAACTACATAAATAAGAAAACAAATTTAAACACGGCATAAGGAAAATAAAATTATATATTATACAAACCATTTTTCTGTTGAGTTTTGTCATTATATCTCGTGCAAGTGTAAAAAATGCCTAAAAGGTAAACCAAAAGATTTCATTATTATGTTTATCTTTTAAAATAGAAATGTAGATTTCTTTATTTCATTATAAAACAAAAATATATTACTTTAATGTTTTTAATTAAGAAAAAGAACATAATTGCAATCAGTAGAAACATGACTACTGTAACTTATTTTTCAATTTTATCATAAAGGTTTTCCAAAATAATCAAACTGTCATTCATCAAATATTTTCTGCACATAACATCTGGCACTGGGACTCCCCTGGTGGTCCAGTGGTTAAGATACGCCCTGCAATGCAGGGGACACAGGTTCGTTCCCTGGATGGGGAACCAAGATCCCACATGCCACGGAGCAACTAAGCCTGAGCGCTGCAACTGCTGCAGCCTGCATGCTTTAGAGCTCATGCGCCACAACTAGGGAGGCCGTGCACTGCAACAAAAGACCTGCATGATACAATGAAGATCCCACATGATGCAGCTAAGACTCAATGCAGCCAAATAAGTAAAATATTAAAAAAAAAAAAAAACCCACAAACATCTGGCACAAGTTCCTAATATGACACTTGTTGAGTTACGCAAACACCAAGATCACTTGCAAGGCAGACGCTCTACAGAACTTGTGTGTCCCCAAAGTGGGGGCACAGTTCCTGGTATAGGAGATGATGAATATCTGCTTAATAACTGAAGGAATAATTCTCCCTGGTGGCTCAGACAGTAAAGAATCTGCCTGCAATGCAGGAGACTCAGGTTTGATCCCTGGGTCAGAAAAATCCCCTGGAGAAGGAAATGGCAACCCACTCAAGTATTCTTGCCTGAAGAATTCCATGGACAGGGGAGCCTAGCAGGCTACAGTGTATGGAGTCACAGAGTCAGACAGAAATGACTAACACTTTCATTTCACTTTCACAGCTCTGAAATCTATTTTCATAAAAATTTCTACCCTTTATTCCCAACTTCCTCTCTTTCAAATTACTTTCACTCTTATGCCTGAAAACATAGAACCTCTCATGTCTCAACCTCCCCAAATCCCAACAGTTTCTACGCTCAACTAAATTCCGCACTATGGAAATAAGTTCAAATGGTAGCAGGACAAAATCTCAGTGGCATTTTATGCCCAGTGTGTCTTGACCCAACTTTAAGCCAAATGTTTTTAAGATTTATCATCCTGACTTTGTTTCTACAGAGCCAGGATTCTTAGGGCTTCTTCAGTTGTCTCCATGCTAAACCCACTGGTATGTCAGTCTGCTCCCAACAATTCCTCACGCCCCCAAACATGTCCAGCAGGATTATTATTCCCAAACCAGTCAAAAGAAGCAATATGATAACTACTATTATCACCCTGTCAGTGTCTCACCGTCACACTGGTCACCTGTGAGCCACAGTTTCTAAGTAATCCCATCCCAGTTTCTGAGGTTAAGTTAAAGCTCTGGGAAAAGTGCTAATCTCCGCAGAATGCCTGACTAGAATAAGCAGCTTGAGCAATCCCCAGGTCAGTATTTCCACAGACAGAGCGCAGTGTGCTCTCTCTCTTTTCTTTGGCCATGCCATGTGGCTTGTGGGATATCTCAGTTCCCTGAGCAGGGATTGAACTTGGGCCCTCAGCAGTAAACGTGCAAAGTCCTAACAATTGGACTGCCAGGGAACCCACAATTCAATAGTCTCTTTAAGTCACAGGTGAGATGAGGGCACAGGACTAGTGGAGACTGAAGTCTAGGTACAGAAAACGTTCTGTGGCACAGTCCTACCACATCTCAGAGCAAGTTTCTCTCCTGTTTCCACAATTAAAGCTGACTGAAGAGGCTCCTCTCTTTTGCATGAAAGGAAATCCTTTTGTTGCAAGCAAAAGGAAGCATTTTTCTGCTTTTCTATTCTCCAGTAAATAAATCAGAAGAGTTTTCCTTTTTCCTAACACCCACTAGCCAACCGGAAAAAATGACCATTAGTTATTTAAAAGAAGAAAAAGTTCTGATAAGTGACCATGAGTCAAGTCATTAAAGTCTTAATTTGCAGTCATGATGTCACCGTGAACAGTGACTTAGCTTGAGAAAGTAAATGTTTAGGAAACCCTCAGTATGACTGTTAAGTAAATGACATGTATTAACACATAATACATGTACTATTTTTATGATCAATTTAAAAAAATGTTTTTAAAAAAGAAAATATTATCAAAATTCTGCCCTTCTAAAGAAAATCTATTTCTTAGAAGATTTTTAGATAATTTGGTTTTAACAGTTAACTCACTGAAAACTTATTAAAACTACTCTCTGATAAACACAGTTTCTTATATCTACTTAATGCCATTGTATCAAAAGGTATCATGCTTAATTGACTTCAAGCATGTATTCTAGGGGAATGTGTTCAGTAAGCTAACAGTTGAATTGTCTCTTGAGAGTGCAAACATGAAAGGAACTAAGACTCTGTGCTACAAGTGAGTGTAGGATGACAAGAACAATGATGAGTAAGCAGAGACCACAGCAGCAGGATTTCCACCTTTCCAAACAAAGGGCAAAACTGAACTTAACCTGAACTCCCATCTTCTGTCCAGTGACTCTTAATGAAGTGATCTAATATATATCATGTGAAAGACAGGTGCTAGAAATCTAGCAACCAAGGTCCTCATAACAGTCAGAAGCACAAAAGTTTATGAAATGGAAGTGGAAGCATTCACTAAGTCAGGAAATACCAAGGCTCGGAGAGTTGAACACAGGCACCAAGACACGAACGCTACTACATAACAAGTCACCAAACATTTTCTTCTCACCTCTTCTACATTCATACTGGATTTTGCACTTGTCTCCAAGAATTTAATCCCATAGTCAATTGCTAACTGAAAGACAAAAGAGGAACACTGAAATTCAGGGCAAGCTTCTTGAACACGTAGAGCATTTCTATTTTTTTAGGTTTTCCAAAGTCCCAAAGAGAGAGTACTTAGTTCAGAACTCCTGTGGTCCTCAAATTTCTCTGCTTTCTTCTATCGTGTTTGAAATTTAGAGATCCAATTCCATCACCCTAAGTAACTAAAATGGTACCACTTCCACTCAAAACATAACTTGAGTACTTTTCTTTTTTTCTATTATATCTTTAGTTCTCTAATATAATCACTAGAAAACATATTAGACACTTACTGCTATCATAAATTTGAGATACATTTGACTTCAAATTACAAATCTCCAACAATTACTATTATATAAGTTTTCATTATTTTCTTAAAAATTGGGTATTTAAGATAATAAATATTATCTTAATAAGTAAAATAAATAAATTTTCTTAAACTGCATAAAAGAACTAAAGCTTAAAATATTAAAACTTAAAATCTCATTGCTTGGGTTTCTATTGATTGTGGCAAATTGTGAATTCTTCTACATCCGCATCTATTTCCAAAGAATTCCCAGTTCATTTGCAACACCAAGACTAAGTGAATGTTTTCAAGGGAAAAAAGTGTACAGTCAGATTAAAAAACAAAATGCATTTTGCCTATACTCAAATAAAAAAAAAAAGAAGCTAAAGCAAAATTCCAAGACTTAAAAAATTGAAACATATAAGTCAGTTTGAAAAATGTCATAGAAGTGAATATATATGTATAACAGACTCTTGTTTTGCAGGATACAAAAGAGGGAAAAGGTTATAAATATAAATATCTACAGCTCGATGAGTTTACAAAGAGTTTACTCATAATGACCTAAATCTAATGTGTAGTAAAATATTCTTGGGAAAAAAAAAAAAGGAATTGAAAAATGATTACTGTTGAAACTTTACCTATCCTCTGACTTTTTTTCAAAGAGAAGGAATTGGTTTAACTTCAGAACTGGGAATTTGCACACAGATATGGAAGAAACAGCCTGAACTCTCAGCTGCGCAAATCTGAAAAAGGACCAAATTGTATCTCCCAGAAAAGAGCAAATTCTTGAGGAATGAGTCATGACTACACAGTGTATGGAGTTGGAGCTTGAATACTAATTCATACCATTCAAGTACGGATTACAACTGTCTGCTGGCTTTTTAGTGGATTAAAATATAGATATTTTAAAAAACTTCAATAAATAATAGTATGAAAATGAATGCTTAACATGAGTAGACTCCAATCTTCATTTATTCAGTTCAAATTTACCTTCTCTCCTCTTTCTTTTGATACTTGTCTTTTGTCATTCATATCACATTTGTTACCCAGGATCATTCTTTCAACATCTGAAGAGGCATGCTGCAGGGATAAAACAGTATATTAGGAAACAACATGAGAAAAACACAGTTATCCAAAAGGCAAATCTTAACCTGTCAGAAGGAGATCCATAAATTTAATTGTAAAACAAATAATCTCTTACTCAATACAAAACCAGATTCAGAGAAAAATTTTTTAAATGAGAGGAGGGGAAAGTTACAGCATTAACTTTCCCCCCATAACTTGCAGTCATTCTTAGGTCTTCTTTGGTACATGAACAAACAAAAATAAAACCTATAGTTATCTAACAATAAAACTCCCAAATGTTAGTCTGGGTCAAAGAAAGGAGAGAATCTCAGTACCGAGAGAGCCAATGCAGAAGGTATTCTGGATTTTGAACTACTTAAACAATAAATTCACACGGTTTAATATAAATGTGTATGAAATTATTTCAGAGTCTGAAATGTCAGAGACATTAAAAAAAGGTCTTAATACCAATCAAACCGGAATTAAATCAAATTTTAAATATCTAAGATGAACAAAATGTTAAAAGAGCAAAATGAGTTACCAGAATAAAGATGTATTTCTGCCAGTCAAAGAGTGTGAGGGAACAGACAGAACCTGAGACCCAGACAATCCATGGGGTCGCAAAGAGTCAGACACGACAGAGACTGAACGACAACGCCTTTCTAAAGGCTCTGAGAGCACATGCGAGTTACCTCTTTCTGACCTGAGTCTTCTCCTGTGTAAAACACGGGCTTTTTAGATTAAAGTATTTTTCAGATTGGGGACAAGTTTAAAATTCTGTGAAACTGCCCGTCTGCCTGCACTCTCTAGGCCAATGGAGTAGTCAGACTGGCACTACCAGAGATGTTACCCTCCCTGGCACTCCTCAGAGCAGAGGGCCTGACCTGCCCGCACCCTACTTCCAGCTGCTCAGCTCCTTGACTGGGAGACAGAAGGAGCAAGCCCTTTATAAGCACCCAGCAGGATGCTTCTCCAGTATCCACTGTCTTTCCCATACCTACCTCTTCAATGTTTCTTATCCAATTTTTAATATTGTCAAAGGACTTTTCATTTGTGATGTCATAGACCAGCATAATTCCCTATAAGAGGAAAAAAAAAAGATCTTTATTTAGTGCTTCATACATTTTAAAGCAAAGACTATCATGTCAGTGTACTCTTCTCTTCCAGGAACTCTGTTAGTCCTTTTTCTGTCTTTATAAAAGGAATTTATAATAAAAGTTTAAAATACAGAGAAACAAAATGAATAAAATCTTCCATTGTCTCACCATGTAAATAAATACTGTTAACATTTTTTTCATTGTTAACTTTTAATGAATTAGTGATTATGGTAAAGGTGATACACCCTTTCTACCTGACCTCATATGATGAGAACTGGTACCAATTAAAGCTAGCAGGATATTTACGTTAAAATAGAGATAACACTGAAGGTAAAAGGTGATCACTTCTGTTGTGCACTTATTTATTCTAAGCAGAAATTATCTTGCTTCTTACTCTTTAAAAAAATTTTTTTTAATTTTTTTGGCCACATCACATGGTATGTGGGATCCTAGTTTCTCAAACAGGGATTAAACCTGAGTCCCCTGCATTGGAAGCATGGAGTCTTAATCACTGGACCACCAGGGAAGTCCTTTTGCTTCTTACACTTATTCTAAGATTATAACCACACAACTTTAGATTTATTTCTTTTTATATGAACTGATCAAACATTACTAATCTAAAAAAACTAAATCACAGACACTCAAAATATAATGCATTTGTTACACAGTTTAATGAAGGCACGATCATCATATTTTGGAAGACCCCATGTCTGGTATTTGTAAACAGTTAATCTTCTAAATGTTTCAGCTGACACTTGTATGCTACCCATTTCAAAATCTGTATCACAAGATTGCACTTGTGTATTAAGTGCTAGATCCACCTCTATCTATCCATTTCAACAAATATTTATTGAGTACCTACTATGTGCCTGATAGTGTAACAAATGCTAACAGTAGTAAATAAGACAGACAAAGCCCCTTCTTCTTATGGACAGTTGGCAAAGAAAACAATGAACCATTAGTTATATAATTAATTATAATTTAGACAACTGTTATGAAGAAGGCTGAGGAGTTCTGAGGGAAAATGCTAATCTGGCTGAGGGGCTATGGTGGTTCACGGAGGGTTTCCCTGAGAAAATGACATTAGAGCCAAGGCCTGAGGACTGAGAAGACTTGAACTGGGCACAGGGTAGAGGCTGGGGTGAAGAGGGGAAGCCCTCAGTGTCCGGAATACCACAGGAACGGGGTAAACTATCTTGCTCTCCAGAAAGGCCCAGAACCTATTACAATGAGTAAAGACGGTAAGACTGGCAAGAGTGCCCAGGTTTGAGGGACGTTACTGGTGGTCCAATGGCTAAGACGATGAGTTCCCAATGCAAGGGGCTGGGGTTCGATCCCTGGCCAGGGAACCAGATCCCACATGTACCAACTGAAGATCCCAGAGACTGCCAGGAAGATTGACGATCCCGTGTGCTGCAACTAAGACCCAGCACACTCAAATAAATGAATAAACATGATAAAACAAAACAAAACAAAAAAGAATGCCTGGATCCAGTGGGAGAAGGGCACAAGATAAAGCTGAAGACAAAGACAGGGGCCAGGGTGCCCTGGGGAACACTGATTGGACATCAGCTCCTAGACGGCCCATTTTGTCACCGAAAACTCAAGCGAAACAGATCGTTGTCTTTGTCCCCTCCAAACCTTCTCTTTCTCCCTCTACTCTCATTGTGAAGAAGTGCAGTGCAACCCCGCAGGGCTTCCCTTGTGGCTCAGCTGGTAAAGAATCCATCTGCAATGCGGGAGATCTGAATTCGATCCCTGGATTGAGATATCCCCTGGAGAAGGGAAAGGCTACCCACTCCAGTATTCTGGTCTGGAGAACACCATGAACTGTATAGTCCTGCTGCTGCTAAGTCATTTCAGTCGTCTCCGACTCTGTCCGACCCCACAGACAGCAGCCCACCAGGCTCCCCCGGATTCTCCAGGCAAGAATACTGGAGTGGGCTGCCATTTCCTTCACCAATGCACGAAAGTGAAAAGTGAAAGTGAAGTCGCTCAGTCGTGTCCAACTCTTAGCGACCCCATGGACTGCAGCCTACCAGGCTCCTCCGTCCATGGGATTTTCCAGGTAAGAGTACTGGAGTGGGGTGCCATTGCCTTCTCCAACTGTATAGTCCATGGGGTTGCAAAGAGTCGGACATGACTGAGCAACTTTTACTCACTCACTCAACCCTGCCAGCCTGCACACGCAGACCCCTGGGAGTTATTTCCTCTACCACCAGTCAGTCACTAAGTCCTATGGACTCAACAATCTCAATATTTCCACAATCCGATACCCCACATGCATGGCCTTATTCACATTTTTATCAATTAGCCTTTACCTGGGTGACTTAGGTCTCCCTGCTTTCATTCTTAACCTCCTCTAATCCACTCTCCATAAAGGCACCAGAGTTATCACCTCATTGCTTAAAATCCTTCAGCATCTCTCCATTGTACTCATAATTATATTACAATTCTTTAAATAGTAGGCAAAATCTTTCAGGGTCTGGTTTCCAACTTTATAAATAAAAATTAAATATAAATGTAAATAAACATAACTCATATATAACACACATGTACCTGTAGATGAAAGAATTCAGGAAACAGCAAAATGTTAACAGAAGTTATGTTTCACATGGGGTTTTAAGATGATTTCTTGGGATTTTGGAAGCTTTTGAATTCAGCAGTGGCCACAAGACTGGAAAATATCAGTTTTCATTCCAATCCCAAAGAAGGGCAGTGCCAAAGAATGTTCAAACGACCACACAATTGCGCTCATTTCACATGCTAGTAAGATTATGCTCAAAATCTTTCAAGCTAGGCTTTAGAAGTGCATGAACCAAGAACTTTCAGATGCACAAGCTGGGTTTAGAAAAGGTAGATGAACCAGAGATCAAATTGCCAACATTCGTTGGATCATAGAGAAACCAAGGGAATTCCAGAAAAACATCTACTTCTTTTTCACTGACTATGCTAAAGCCTTTGACTCTGTTGATCACAAAGAACCATAAAAAATTCTTAAAGAGATGGGAGACCACCTTACCTGTCTCCTGAGAAATCTGTAAGTGGGTCAAGAAGCAACAGTTATTAGCATACATGGAACAACATACTGGTTCAAAATGGGAAAGGAGTAAAACAAGGCTGTATATTGTCACCCTGTTTATTTAACTTATATGCAGAGTGCAGGATGTGAAATGCCGGGCTGGATGAATCACAAGATGGAATCAAGAAAAGGATCAACAACTTCAAATACACAGATGATACCACTCTAGTGTCAGAAAGTGAAGAGGAACTAAAGAGCCTCTTGATGAGGATGAAACAGGAAAGTAAAAGAGCTGGCTTAAAACTCAACATTCAAAAAACTAACACCATGGCATCTGGTCCCATCAATTCATGGCAAATAGAAGGGAAAAAAGCATAAGCAATGACAGATGTTATTTTCCTGGGCTCCAAAATCACTGTGGACAATGACTGCAGCCATGAAATGAAGGCACACTTGCTCCTTGGAAGGAATGCTATGACAAACCTAGACAGCGTATTAAAAAGCAGAAACATCACTTTGCCAACAAACTTCTGTATAGTCAAAGCTGTGACTTTTCTAGTAGACATGTATGGATGTGAGAGATGGACCATAAAGAAAGCCGAGAGCCGAAGAATTGATGCTTTCAAACTGTGGTGCTGGAGAAGACTCTTCCGAGTCCCTTGGACTGCAAGGAGATCAAATTAGTCAATCCTAAAGGAAATCAATGTTGGAAGGACTGATGCTAAAGCTGAAGCTCCAATACGTTGGCCACCTGATGCTAAAAGACGATTCAGTGGAAAAGACTCTGATGCTGGGAAAGACTGAGGCAAACAGAGAAGACAGAGGCAGAGGATGAGATGTCCAACTCAATGGACATGAATTAGAGCAAACTCCAGGAGATACTAGGGATTCCCTGGTGGCTCAGATGGTAAAGTGTCTGCCCGAAATGCAGGAGACCTGGGTTTGATCCCTGGGTTGGGAAGATCCCCTGGAGAAGGAAATGGTAACCCACTACAGTACTCCTGCCTAGAAAATTCCATGGATGGAGGAGCCTGGTGGGCTACAGTCCATGGGGTCACCAAGAGTCGGACACGACTTCACTTTGACTTTCCAGGAGATTCTGAAAGACAGAGCAGCCTGGCGTGCTGGAGTCCAGGCACAGTGGGACATGACTTAGTGACTGAACAACAAAATTACATGTAAGCTTTTCACAAGTAGAAAAATAAATATTCTTTAAATTTAAATGGCAAACAACATTCTTCTTTACCTTCCTCCTCCTAGCCACAAAAGGAAATGTTTAACTTTGACTACACTGTAAAGATTTTACAATAAGCAAATTTAATCAAAAAAATCAAAGTGGAGAACTATACACTTAAATGCTAAATTTTATCTTACATATATTTTACAACAATTTTTAAAAGCCTCAAAAAAATGCAACCTGAATAATTCCTGATTCAAACAGCTTAGCTGACTACAATATTAAAATTAACCAAAATATTTCCAGAGCTCTACTACCTCTTGGGCTACGTAGACAAACTGGATCTTCACTGCTGTCTGTCTGTCAAGTAGTACTTGGAGTAGTTAGCACAGGAAGTGAACACAGTGTAGTGGTTAAGGGCACAGATTCTGGAGTCAGAGACGCTCAGCCTGGGCTTCACCACATGCTACATGGGAGATGCTGGAGAGATTACTTTGTTGCTCTCAGTCTGCATTTACTCATTTGGGAAGTAAGGACAGAATATTTTCCACACTGCCCTTTTTAAAAAAAAAAAAAATTCATTTATTTACTTTAAAAATATGTATTATTTATTTTTATTTATTTGGCTGCACCAGGTCTTAACTGTGGCACACAGGACCTTTCATCGTGACATGTACACTTCTCCAGTTGTGGCATCTGGGCTCTGGAGCATACACACAGGCACAATAATTACCGCACGTAGGTTCAGTTGTTCTGCAGTATGTGGGATCTTAGTTCCCCAACCAGGGATTGAACCCACATTCCTTGCAATGCAAGGCAGATTCTTAACAACTGGACCACCAGGAAGTCCCCCAGATTGGATTTTTGAGGATCAACTGACATATTATTGTAAAGTACTTTACATAGAACCTGGAAGTTCATGGTTCACGTACTGCTGAGGCCTGGCTTGGAGAATTTTGAGCACTACTTTGCTATCACGTGAGATGAATATAATTGTGTGGTAGTTTGAACATTCTTTTGCATTGCCTTTCTTTGGGATTGGAATGAAAACTGACGTTCTCCAGTCCTGTGGCCACTGCTGAGTTTTCCAAATTTGCTGCCATATTGAGTGCAGCACTTTAACAGCATCTTTTAGGATTTGAAATAGCTCAAATGGAATTCTGTCACTTATACTAGCTTTGCTCGTAGTGATGCTTCCTAAGGCCCACTTGACTTCGCATTCCAGGATGTCTGGCTCTAGGTGAGTGATCACACCACCATGGTTATCTGGGTCATGAAGATCTTTTTTGTTTAGTTTTTCTGTGCATATTTGCCATCTCTTCTTAATATCTTCTGCTTCTGTTAGGTCCATACCATTTCTATCCTTTATTGAGTCCATCTTTGCATGAAATGTTCCCTTGGTATTTCTAACTTTCTAGAAGAGATCTCTGGTCTGTCTCATTCTATTGTTCACCTCTACTTTTCTGCACTGATCACTGCGGAAGGCTTTCTTACCTCTTCTTGCTATTCTTTGGAACTCTGCATTCAAATGGTATATCCTTCCTTTTTTCCTTTCCTTTTAGCTTCTCTTCTTCTCTAAGCTATTTGTAAGGCCTCCTCAGACAACCATGTTGCCTTTTTGCATTTCTTTTTCTTGGAGATGGTCTTGATCACTGCCTCCTGTACAATATCACAAACCTCTGTCCATAGTTCTTCAGGCACTCTGTCTATCAGATCTAATCCCTTGAATCTATTTGTCACTTCCACTGTATAATCATAAGGGATTTGAACATCCATGAACTTCTAGATGGTCCAGCTGGATTTAGAAAAGGCAGAGGAATTCAGAGATCAAATTGCCACCATCCCCTGCATAGAAAAAGCAAGGAAGCTCCAGAGAAACATCTACTTCTGCTCTAGACTACGCCAAAGCCTCTGACCGTGTCAGTCACAACAAACTGGGGAAAATTCTGAAAGAGATGGGGATACCAGACCACCTGACCTGCCTCCTGAGAAATCTGTATGCAGGTCAAGAAGCAACAGTTAGAACTGGACATGAAATAACAGACAAGTTGGCTTAAAGCTCAAAATTCAGAAAACTAAGACCATGCCATCTGGTCCCATCACTTCATGGCAAATAGATGGGGAAACAGTGGCTGACTTTATTTTGGGGGGCTCCAAAATCACTGCAGGTGGTGACTGCAGCCATGAAATTAAAAGATGCTTACTCCTTGGAAGGAAAGCTATGACCAACCTAGACAGCATATTAAGAAGCAGAGACATTATTTTGCCAACAAAGGTCCGTCTGGTCAAAGCCATTTTCCAGTAGTCATGTATGGATGTGAGAGTTGGACTATAAAGAAAGCTGAGCACCAAAGAACTGATGCTTCTGAATTGTGGTGTTGGAGAAGACTCTTGAGAGTCCCTTGGATGGCAAGGAGATCCAAGCAATCCATCCTAAAGGAAATCAGTCCTGAATATTCATTGGAAGGACCAATGCTAAAGCTGAAACTCCAATACTTTGGCCACCTGATGCAAAGAACTGACTCACTGGAGAAGACCCTGATGCTGGGAAAGGTTGAAGGTGGGAGGAGAAGGGGACGACAGAGGATGAGACAGTTGAATGGCATCACTGACTCGATGGACATCAGTTTGAGTAAGCTCCAGGAGCTGGTGATGGACAGGGAAGTCTGGTGTGCTGCAGTCCGTGGGGTCTCGAAGAGTCAGACACGACTGAGCAACTGAACTGAACTGAACTAACTTACCTAGAACCTAGGACACAGCTTGGACTCAATGACTGGCAACTATTACTAATTTATATCTGGTTTCAGTAGCAAAAACCCTTTAACTACTTCCTATGTTTTTAGGCTAACTGATACTATGAATCAGTTGGAAATACAAATTCAGGTACACCAGTTAAAAATTTTATATATTTAGTATACAGACCTTTAACAAAAACAGCCTCTTTAGAGTTCATAAGACAGTACTGAGAAATGTTGATAACGCAGTGATATGGTCCCTCTTCTCCTCAGAGCCTGACTGTCCATCAGGGTTACTGCTATGCCTACACATGTTGCTGAATAGTATGAAACAGGCCAAAGGGCTCTGTCATGGTGGCAGACTGTAGTGTGCTTGCCACTATGCTGTGCGCCTGAGCCAACCCAACTAAACCTGCCAGAATCACCACTTGTGGAAATGAGAACATGATGACCCCACATCCCACTGAAATGGATGACATGGAGGACCCAAGACTCAAGTAGAGCAGGGTTTCCTGAGGATGTGTCTAAGATTGTTTCTGGGTCTGAAATTTTTCACTGATTCACTCCTTCAGCAAGTATTTATTGAACATCTATTATGTGTAAGGCCCTGGCATCATAGCAAAGTAAAAGAGACAAAAAATCCCTACCATCAAAATGGAAAGGATGATATATTTTAGAATAGCCATGATATCTAATTACTTGAAATAGTGTGAAAATGGCTAGGCAATAGATAAATGAAAAAGACAGACCATCTTCAAATCTCCAAGAACATATTTCAATGATCTCTTGCATTGTACAATAAGCTAGAGCTGCACATCCAAGGCAAACATTTGCTCCACACTCTAAGTGTTCTCGCCCACTGTCTAGTGAAAACGAGCTTGTAAGTGGTATCGATACGTTATTCCCCCAAAATAAAAAATTGTGTTTAAAAGATGCCTCTAATCAAAATTACCAATGAACTATTCTAAATCATCCCTGTTAAGATGTTTTTATTTACCCTTAAAAAATCCTTTCTGGGGGAAAATAAATAACAAACAAACTTCTTCACACAAGGTAAGTTCCTTCCCTCGGATTTTAATCTAAGCAAAATAGAGAGTAGTTGACAACCACCCTTCTTAAAATAATGACTTTTAAAACCTTAAAGTATTATAGGGTGGAGAACATATATATATGTAATGCTTAGTTGTATATAGTTCCAAGGTAGGACAGCTTTAAAAAGGAGTTCCCAAAAGGAATCCCCAACTTCTGCGGGGATGTTACTGGCACTCAAATAATGGAGGGTGAGTGGCAGTGAAGGAGGCGGGGAGAGCAGCATATCAACAGAGGGATCTGTGGGTTCAGATCACAACTGCCTGCAGCAAAGCGACAGCCATCACCCCGACAGCTCCACCACCTCCACACCACTCTCAGCACCAACAGTCTTTTACACAACAAGCTAGGTGTGATGGCAGCTGGCACCCCAGAGTCTACCAGGCTGGTCTACCTGATCTCGACTGTGCAGTCTTCTCTCTGAGCATAAGGGATTTCATCATAATTTAAAGCTCTAGGTTATACGTGACTTAGGCCTAAAAGCCAGAGATAAAGCCCTGCTCTGGGTCTGACGTTCTAGGCTTGGCTCAGTAGAGCTCAGCTTCTACACTGCCTTATTCACCATTGTACTCGCAGCACCACACAGCATCCACCATGAGCCAACAATAGAATGGGTTGTGTAGATGAAGCATCTTAGGATGGAAAACAGCCAAGTGACGAAGTTATGATAACAAGGGTAAGGCAAGTATGTAGCAAGGAAGTACTTGGTAGTCAAAGATTCACCAGATGCTAAGCCTCAGATAGTCACAGATCTTTTGGCTACTTCCCGGCCAGCTGGCAGAAGACTGGTAGAGGAGACTCCAGAAAGATGAGCCAATAAGAGTGGATGCTGTAGATCTGGTGAAAGATAAAGCATGGTGGTGGCAGGGTTGAATGGGGGAGAAGGTGCAAGAAATGAATACTTGGTCATGGAGCTTGTGGTTTGTTAAGACTTGGCAAAGGCATTAATAAAAGGACAAAGCACAAAAATATATGATCACTCAGAATGTGTGCAGTTCTAACCCATCTCCAAATACGTGAGTAATATTATGAAGACCAATGGTTGAGGACACAGCTACTAAATGCAGTATAAAAAAACCCTTTAAATGCCTTGTTTTCACATCAGAAAATCTATTTTCTCCAATGTACTAGACTCCAGCTTGAATCCTACAAAGTTGACAAATGAATATGCATGTTTTACTTCCACGAAACCCTAAAACACACTCACCATGGCTCCTCTATAGTAGGCTGTCGTGATGGTTCGAAATCTTTCCTGACCCGCTGTGTCCCTAAGATTTGAAACAAAGGAAAGAGTGGTTATAAAAATCATCAACAATATCGCTGACGAGAGACTCTGAGCTGCAAGAAGTTGTAATTGTGGTCTGCTCACAAATGCAGTGGTTTCAGGGAGAAAGGGGACAAGACACAAAGGGAGCCTGTTGTGTGTCTGTGAGCTGGAGGCGGCTGTGGCCACGGGAGCCTGTCAAGAACTCACAATGACTTGGGTGAAAAACTTGGACTCTGATGACAAAAGCAGCGACAAGAAAATGCACAGCCCTGCTAGGAACCGGCACACTGTGTTCGTCAACCAGAAGAGGAAGAGAATAGAGAATAGTTGTAAATTCCTGGACTCCGAGAGGCAGTTCAACTCCTTTCTATAAATGCCTAATCATTAGGGCATTTTGCTCTTTTGACTGAAAGTCTGATTTCTATACAAAGCAAGCAGTCAGACTGGACTTACTACTGTGCAAATTCTGCTCAGTAGAGCACACTAAAATGGATCTCCTCAAGAACTTTTTCAGCTCTAGAGCCTGTGATTAAATGAGACCCTGGAGTTCAACATGCAACTGTTGACCAAGACTTCAAGATATGAACAACACCTCCAAGTTATATACTTGCATTTATTCTTACTTTTTTGGCTAGTGACATACCATTAAAATACATTCTGAAAAATGTTGACATTTCAAATTACATTTACCAAAGCAATTCTTATAAAGGAAGTCAAATTTCCTTGGTATCTGGGAAAAATCAATATTCCTGAATTTTCCACTTCCTGCCAGAACTAATTTCACTCCCTGTGTTACTAAGACAAAACTAAATTGTTTAATTTGATTGCTTCTAAAAAGGAGGCATTTGTGGAAATATACTAAAACTTTAATAAAATGTGCATACCAAATTTAAGTGAGATGAAGGCCCAAAGACAATATGGTAATTTAAAATGTTAATAAATACCTTACCATTTATGTGTACTTTACAAAATACTTTCAGATGGTATGCAAATGATGCCCACCACAGCCCAATGTGGTAGTTTTACCATCATCCATGTTCTCCAGAAGAGAAGACAGGCTCAGGTGGGCTGTGGTCCCAGCTCTGCCACTAAACAGCTCATGTGAGTGCTGAGCCGCTTCAGTCGTGTCCAGCACTTTGCAACCCCATGGACTGTAGCCTGCCAGGCTCCTCTGTCCATGGGATTCTCCAGGCAAGAATACTGGAGTGGACTGCCATGCCCTCCTCCAGGGGATCTTCCCAACTCAGGGATCAAACCTGTGTCTCTTAGGTCTCCTGCACTGGCAGGCGGGTTCTTTACCACTAGCACCACCTGGGAAGCCCAAACAGCTCATACCCTTGAGTGAGAGACAAGTATCCAAGGCCTTGGCTGTTTAGTGCAGGGCTGGGTCTCACACCACTATTATCTTATCCTGCCATCTCTCATTGATCAGGATTAGATAACACAGGCAGTTATTTGGTACCCAGCAAACAAATGGGGAAAACAGAAGCCAAGCACCTTTGAGCAGACTAAATATATTTTGATTCTAATATGTTACTTGATTTAGAACCAGCTTTGCAGTGAGGATGGAGAAGAAACCCTACCATCCTGAAGGCAGGTCATGAAGACTGAATGTAGACTACTTTGCTGCCAAGAGTGCTGATAAATAGTGCCATGGAGCTCTAATCAGCTGATCACCCATAGGCTCCTAGAATGTTCCTTAATGTTCTGATCAAGACTATACAGCAGTGGTTCCCAGCCTTTTTGGCACCAGGGACCAGTTTCCTGGAAGACAATTTTTTCCATGGACTGGTGCAGGGGGAATAGTTTCACGATGACTCAAGCACACTGCATTTCTTGTGCACTTTATTTCTATTATTATTGCATTGTGATACATAACAAAATAATTAGACGACTCACCATAATGTGGAATCAGACCATCAGGCATTAGATTCTCATTAGGAGTGCCACAACCTAGATCCTTGTATGTACAGTTCACAAGGTTTGCACCTCACCTAAGTTTGCAGTCCTATGAGAATCTAATGCTACTGCTCTGACAGAAATGCAGAGCTCAGGCAGTAATGTGAGTGATGGGGAGTAGCTGTGAATACAGACGAAGCTTCCCTCTCCTGCCTGACCTTTGCCACCTGCTGTGTAGCCTGGTTCCTAACTAGGCATGGTAGTGGTCCCTGGCCTAGGGGTTGGGGAACCCTGCTGTACTACACAGCGTCAGACATTCTCTTTGCTTTTCCCTTTTTTAAAATAATTTTTTTAACCTTTAAAATATTCGACTTATTAAATAGCAACAGATGAAAAGAGCAGCATGTGGTAACCTTCAAAATGTTTTCTAATGAAATATACTGGGAACCTCTATACGGGCTTAATACATGAAGCTGACGCAAAGTTCTGGGACACTGGGGTAGTTGTCCCAGTTCTATCACTAACCCAGACACATGCCCTCAGATGGACTTAACCACTCTACATCCCAGTTTCCTGTAAAAGAAAAGTGGTGGATTTCAATATAATGTTCTAGTTTTATCCTGGTTCTGAAATTCAAAGAAGAAAAACAGTCCAAGGAAAAAGCTGACATATATGTATTACTTTACTATTTTGACCTGCTTCCTTCTGAAGTCTATGATGTTCTAAATGTCTAAGCTTTGTTTCCTGCTGTCATCGTCACACATTAGGACAGCAAACATCATCAAAACCTTTCCTTAAGGCTGCAAACCTATGTGGCTCCATGGAAGGCCTCATACTGAAAGAACTTAGATCAGCTTATAGGAGGTTCAAAAAAAAAAAATCTAAGAGGTGAGTTCAAGCCAGAAATATTCAACCAGGCAATCTGGAGGAACCATATTTATTCTTTGTAGTTTGACAGATTCTTCAGGAATTAAACCAGTTGGAGTTGGCTGATCATAAGGAGACCTTTGCCTTGCACATTACATGAGAGATGAGAGGCCTGCCTTTTTCCTCCCTTATTCTCCAGTGCAGGGTTCCCCATTTTAAACTGAAGCAGAAGAAATAGGCAAATAAATGAGGAAATACCAGAGCCAGAAGGGAACTCAGATGTCATCAGTCCGACCAATCAATTTACAAATGAGGACAAGAAGGCCCTGAGAAGAGAAGTGAAGAGCTCCAAGTTCTTAGCATATAGGCTGACTCCAGACTGGCACTTTGTTTGGGATTCGTACCACTTGACTCCTTTGCCTTATCTGATTTCACAGCTACAACAACTACAGTGAAAAAGTACTGACATATTTTAGAATTTAGTTTCCTCCCCTCTAAAATTAGCATTTTGGAAGAATGAGTTCTCAGATCTCTCCTGGCAGTGAGCATTAGTGATACCATCCTCACTATCCCACTCGTGGTAGAGACATCTTTGAATACTTACCCATGTCCCCTTGGTTCTGATAAAGAAAAGATGTTTTAGCTACCCAAGGATACCTCTAATTTACCACAATTCACCTTCTCATTCCTAAAGTAGAATGAGTTATGTAGAATGACTAAAGTAGAAATGCTGTTTGCATATATATATATATATATTTTTTTTTTTACTTACCATATCTGAAGCTTAATTTTCTTTCCATCTAGTTCTATCGTTCTGATTTTAAAATCAATGCCTGCCAGAAAAAGAAAGAAAGACATGCTCAATGTCTTCAAATATAATTCAAGTCTTATTGGGAAAAGGACAAAGATTTCTATTGAAGAAAAGCTCTCCAACGCACTGGAAAATGTGAACACAGAGAGGGTGTGAACGGTATGTGTCCCCTGAATACAGGCTAAAGAAAGGAATGCTAATTACTCTGCAAAGAATTCCCACACATGTTAAATGCAAAGTATTATATGCCTCGTTATTTTGACACAAATGGATCACATCCCTCAAAGTTATGTAATTTAGATAGATTGAGACCATGCCATATTTTCTACTTCCTGAAATGCAGATAAACAAAGCTTCCTACCCACCCCTCATGCCCCTGCCGCTGCTGCTGCTGTGGCTAAGTCGATTCAGTCGTGTCCGCCTCTGTGCAACCCCATAGATGGCAGCCCACTAGGCTTCTCTGTCCCTGGGATTCTCCAGGCAAGAATACTGGAGTGGGTTGCCATTTCCTTCACCAATGCATGAAAGTGAAAAGTGAAAGTGAAGTCGCTCAGTCGTGCCTGACTCTTAGCAACCCCATGGACTACAGCCCACCAGGCTCCTCCGTCCATGGGATTTTCCAGACAAGAGTACTAAGTGGGGTGCCACTGCCTTCTCTGCCTCATGCCCCATCCTTCCCCAAAGAAGGCCATGAGACTTCTTTCCATTTTCTTCCACCTCCTTCCATTTATTTCTTTAGAATCTGCAACTGGCTAAGGAAGAAAGAACAAAACAAAAACCATCTATTTGAAGGCAGAAATTAGAAAGTCTGTAGATTTATTCTATGCAGTTAGCAAGTATTTTATATACACATTAATAAATGTAAATAGCTAAAAGGGCTTTTAGACCTGGCTGCACTTTAGAATTACCTGAAGAACTTAATAAAAATAATGGCTAGACCTGCTCTTTTCCCCAAATTTTGAGATTCTGACTTAGCTGTTCAAGGGTGGGATCTGCACACTAGTAATTTTATTTTTTAACTGAAGGATAATTGCTTTATAGAATTTTGTAGTTTTCTGTCACACATCAACAAGAATCAGCCACAGGCACACCATGTTTATTTTTTTTTTAATATTTATTTATTTCGGCTGTGCTGGATCTTAGTTGAGGTATGCAACGTGGGATCTAGCTCCCTGACCAGGAATTGAACCTGGACCCCCTGCATTGGGAGAGCAGTCTTATCCACTGGACCACTAGGGAAGTCCCCATACTGGTAATTTTAAATGTTCCCCAGGTGATTCTAACCTGGAAGCCAAGGTTATTAAGGTATCAACAGGCCTGACAGGTAGCATTGTGACAGTCATTTGCCATTCCAACATTCAAACATTCAACTCTTTCCTCACCTATTTATCCCCCCCACTTAAAGATAAAGTTGCTCAGTTGTGTCCGACTCTTTGTGACCCCATGGACTATACAGTGGGGTATACCAGAATACCAGAGTGGGTAGCCTTTCCCTTCTCCAGGGGATCTTCCCAACCCACAGATCAAACCCAGGTCTCCCACATTGCAGGTGGATTCTTTACCAGCTGAGCTACAAGGGAAGCCCAAGAATACTGGAGTGGGTAGCCTATCCCTCCTCCCCTCTCCAGCAGATCTTCCTGACCCAGGGGTTGAACTGGGGTCTCCTGCATTGCAGGCAGATTCTTTACCAATTGAACTATCAGGGAAGCCCTATCCCTCCCCCCTCCCCCCACCCCACTACAGTAGCTCAAAATCTACTCAGCAATTTCAAATACAAAGAACCACAAAGTCCCTGACAAATATCAGCATCCTCTATGATTTATTGAGAACAGGCTGCTGCTCTTTCTGAAGGGACCAGTGAGTGAACACAGCTCAGTTGCAATTTACTAAATCCTCATCATCTGGCCACTCAGCTTTTGTTTCAGACATTTCTACTCCTTCACATTCTCTATGCTGTGCTGTGCTCAGGTGCTCAGTCCCGTCTGACTCTGCGACCCCGTGGACTGCAGCCTGCCAGGCTCCTCTGTCCATGGGTATTTTCCAGGCAAGAATACTGGAGTGGGTTGCCATGTCTTCCTCCAGGGGATCTTCCCAACCCAGGGATCGAACCCAGGTCTCCCACATTGCAGGTGGATTCTTTACCTACTGAGCCACCAGGGAAGCCCATGAGTACCGGAGTGGGTAGCCTATCCCTTCTCCAGGGATCTTCCCAACCCAGGAATCGAACCGGGGTCTCCTGCATTGCAGGCGGATTCTTTCCCAGGTGAGCTACCAGGGAAGCCTTGACATTCTCTATAGAACCCCTTAAAGTGGTTTCCAAGACATTTCAAGAAAACATGTCAACTATGCATTCTCTAAAAGCAGGGGTCACCAACCTCCAGGCCACAGACCAGTACCTCCTGTCAGATCAGCGGCAGCATTAGATTAGAAATAAAGTGCACAATAAATGTAAATGCACGTGAATCATCCAGAAACTACCTCCCCCACCCCTGGTCTGTGGAAAAATTCTCCCACAAAATTGGTCCCTGATACCAAAAAGGTTGGGGACTGCTGCTCTAAAGTGACCTAAACATCAAATGCAGCTATTTAGAGGTAGAAAAAATCTTCAAGTGCTACATTACTACATTATTTCTGCATATTAGCGCTGAGAACACCCAAAAAGGCTGCTTGTCAGCTCTACTTCACATAAGGCAAAGGCATAAACCAAATGGATTTGCCCATTCTTCTCTATGTGGCAGCTTTCCCCCAGGGAACCTTTCTAGGTATGCTTGTGAATCTTGAAATAGGCGGCAATCACACCCAAGCTAATCTAACAGCTTCTCATTCTGTCCCCTCACTAATAACCATGTAATATTAACAAGTACACTCTCATACCCAACATCCCCAGGTTATCTGACCCACATTCCTTCCTCTAAGTTACCTCGGTACTGCAGGGTCTGCAGTTGCTGAAGCCAAACTGAGCAATACAGCACATTCTTGTTAGCATCACACAGAATTCACTGTGATTGTCACTCATTTAAGACTTAACAGACGCTGATTTTTGTGATTTATCTTTTTATATCACTCCAAATCCAGTGTAACAAAGACCCTCTAGGGATTCTCTCTAGCCTTTATCTCTTTTTGGTCTTCGCATCAAGAACAATGCCCAACACCTGGTAGGCAATCAATAAATTTTTCTTGATACTAACATTTTTAAAAAATTCATAATTTTTCAAATTTATAGAAATAAAAAATAGAATGGTGGTTATAAAAGGTTGAAGGGAGCAGGGGGGAAAGGAGAGTTGTTTCTGGGGCATCAAGTTTCAGATGTGCAAGATGAAAAAGATCTGTTTCACAACAATGTGAATAGACAATACTGCTGAACTGCTCACTGAAAAAAAGGGTTAAGATGGTTAACTACATTTTACGTGTTGTTGTTTTTTTTTAATCACAGTAAAAAAAAAGAAGAAAAATTCATGACTTTCAAAATACCTACCGTAACTCCGGAAAACAACTTACTTAACTGGAAGACTAAAGCCATCCAACATTCCATCCTAAATAGTTTGTTCACATTTTAAATAAAAGATGATGTCTATCAAAATGCCTGCCAAGTGAATACTTTTCTTTATTCTATTTTATTAAGATGTAACTCCTTTTCTTTCAAGGCTGTTGTTACCTGTAGTTGGAAGTGACCCATGTCACTTTTCTACCTTCATTTAACAAAACCATTCTGAGGCTTCCTTAAGTCTCAGTTACTCTCCATTCATGTGAAACACTGAGGAAGCTTTCTACTGACCCAGCATTTTGTTCCCTTATTTGTTCGAAGGATTACCTTTCTGTTATTTGAGGAGGTTCTACTATTGTCTGTGATACTTAACCAACTGCTCACTCTTCAGAAGTTTTCATGTTTTATAAGAGCTGTAAACTGGTATTTAGCTTTGGCTGACGCTGCTGTCAGGAGCCAGCTGACAGACAAACACTGTAGTGTAGCGGTCCCCAATCTTCTTGGCACCAGGGATCAGTTTCATGGAAGACAACTTTCCCACAGAATGGGGGTAGGGGGGTGGGGGTTGGTTTCGAGATGATTCAAGTGCATTACATTTATCGTGCCCGTTATTCCTCAGATCATCAGGCATTACATCTTGGAGGTTGGAGACCTCTGCTTCAGAGCACAATCAAATTAGCACAACTTGAACTTCATAGAAATGGGAAATACCAAAGTACTGGCCCTGGAAGTCAAAAGACCTAGATTGCAGGTTGGGTTCTGTCATCCACAACTTTTAGGAGGTTGCTTACCTGCTCTGAACCTCCAGGTTCCCATCCATAAAAATGGCTGAGAGGATCTCATTAGAGAAACTAGATAATGTGTTTTATTATGCTGTAGGAACTCTGAAATTTCACACAGATGTAAGATGTTCCACACTCAGATGCTATTATCTGGCAGCTCTTGTCACCTCCTTCATGGATTACGGTAATAGCTTCCCAGGGCACCACGCCAACATCTCTCCCTGGTCTAATTCCCTTGCATGCTACTGTGAGAGGAGCTTTCAACAAGTCCTGTGGAAATGTCACCTGCCTGTTCAAGAAGCCATGGATCCACCCTCCTCGGCCTGGCAATCCCGCCTTTCCCACCGGAAGCACCAGCCTCCCAATACCGCCTCGCTCACAGCCTCTCTCCAACTTCAACCTCTGCTTCTCTCACGGGGCCCCGGACTCCTCCCCTCAGCACGTGCACGGCCACCGCACTTGGCAGCCTTCTCTGAAGATGCCACTCCACCCTGTGGCCCTGGCCCTCCTTCCCTCCTCCGGTCTCTGCTCAGCCCGTGTCCATCCCTACCTCCAGGCCTGGCCTTTACACAGCAGCTCAGGACTTGTTACTGGGTTTAATAAACTACTCTGAATTGTTGTCACATCAAGTAAGGGCTCCACCGTCTCTTTGCCAACTAGAATGCACACAGAAACATGTAGACCATAGATACTAAATGAAAAGTTAAACACCTCTACATAATTAGGTAGGGCTTCCCAGGGGGCATTAGTGGTAAAGAATCTGCCTGTCAACGCAGGAGACATTAAGAGACATAGGTTCGATCGCTGGGTCAGGAAGATCCCCTGGAGGAGTGCATGGAAACCCACTCCGGTATTCCTGCCTGGAGAATCCCATGGACAGAGGAGCCTGGTGGGCTACAGTTCACGGGGTCACAAAGAGTTTGACATGACTGAAGCAACGCAGCGCGCACACACACACACACATAATTAAGTAAAGGTTCTAAGTGTGGACAGAGCTAAGAAAACCTCAGAAGTTCAAAGTTTTGTTAGCATACTCTAGTGACAATAATAAGGATGCTGAGAAATTATGACACTAAGAAAATGAAGACCTCTACATTACCATTAGCTTTGCCAGTATCAGTAGCATATATAGTGTATTAACAGTCGCTTTAAAGGAAAGACAACTTCCTGAGGCTACTCCAGGATTAAAAGAATAGCCAGTCATAAGAATAATAATTATATCAATGAGAATGCTTTTTGTTGCAAATAACAGAGTCAAACTAGCTTCAGGTAATTTGTTGACTCATATGACAAGCCCAGTGGTGAGTGGGGGTTCAGAGATGGCTCAGTCCAGTAGTTCCAGTTCATTTCTCTGCACCTCCTCTGGCTCTGTCCTCTTGGGAGAATCAATTTCATCCTTTGACCGACAGCAGTTCCTGACTACAACAGCAAAACTGAAAAGAAAAGAGATGATCTTCCTGTGCCTCTCTCTTAAAAGTGAGAAATGTTTCCCCACAGTCTCCAGCGACCTTTCTTTCATGGCTCATTTCTGGATTTATAACCATGGGCATGGCCTGTTCTAGGGGCCTGAGCTTCAAGGCTAAGCTCCTGAACTAATCACTGCCATGGGCAGTTACCAAGATTGGATTAATCTAAACCCAGCCCTAAATTTAGATGAATCCAGGCCCATCCCTGGAGCTGGGTCACTGCCCCTGATCTCCAGGGCTGCTAAAAATAGGAGAAGGGAAAGCTGTTGAATCAGTCATAATATCTGTTTGAATAATGCAAGTTTATTAATAAAATTTTATATTCATAGCTACATGAAACAGATAAATCCTAACAACTATCACCACTACCCTGGTGTGAATGCTATTAAATTTCATGATAACTACAGTACTCCTCTGAAGATAATTTCTCCTACTGTTCAGCCACGAACAAGAAAGAAAACATGAAGGAAAATAAGGACAACGAGCAGCCCAAGAAGCTGCCACAACCTCTCTGGGCTAAACCATGATCTTCACTGCTAGGAAAGTCCCCAAGTCCACCGCTCCAAAGACCTGGCTTGTGCTCTGGCCCCAGAGAAGTAGAGACTGCAGAGGAGGAGGTGGTCATTACTGCCAGCAACAAGAACCAAAACTCATCTTGGCAGTAAGAGAGCAACTTTTTTTTTTCCTTTTAAAAGAACTACACAATCTCAAAAACCATGGCTTCTGGAGAGGTTACATTTAGGGTCAAAAAGCCCTCTGTATTTCAATAGCCTTTTAGAAAGCATCATTTTTTGGCAGCATATAATAAATCATGTTCAAAATGACAATCCTGAGTCATCCCACCTCATGAGCAATCCATGAGCCACCAGCCTGCACGCAACCTACCCAGCCGGCGGCACAGCCAACATCAATGCTCAAGAGAAGGCTCCATCCTTGCCTGAACATGCCCTGACATTAATTTTTTGATGACTTTAAAGAAGTGCCAGTTTTCTCATTAATATTCATCTAGTCACTAAAGTGGGAAATCTAAATTGTAAGACACACTGTAAGAAAACATTAGAAGGGACTCAAAACCATTTTTGCTTCTGAATTTAAATACATGCATACACACTCACACTAATAGGTTTTCATTTCTTCTGAACTGATTCTCATGACAAACAGTTGCTCATATGATGCAACACAAGCAGGCCTGGAGGGAAGAAGGAAAGGAATCACAGAATTCTAAGCCTGGGAAGTAGCTTGTGGTCGTTTTAGTCCAGTCCTCCCTCTGTGCCGAGGAAACCTGCAGCCCAGGAGATGCAGCAACTTACCTAGGTTCACAAGAGCCAATTCAGAACGGGGTTAAAATCAAATTCTGACATTTAAAGATCAGGACTTAAACAAATAAATAAAGATCAGGACTTTTAAGAAGATGTGTACAAGAATTCCATGTCTCCCTGAAGAGGCCTCCTCTCTAAGGGTCATAGCAAAGTACTAGCAATCATGGAAATGCCCTGGTATACAAGGCCAAGAACACCCTGGAACACAAGGAAATACTAGGGACCAGTAAACAAGAGCCACATGAGTGAAGCTCAAAACAAAGTCAAGTGAACAGAGCAACTGCAAACACACACATACAATCCAACCACTTCTGTAAAATTTCAGTAATATCCAAAACAACAGAAGGTATCATTTATATCAATATATCTATCCATGTGTAATTAAAGTATTTTAAAAATGCACAAGAATGATTATCAACAGAATCCGGATAGCTGTTATCTCTGGAGAGAAGCAGAAGACTAGGGAGGGGTTCCTGGGGACTTCAATTCTACTTCAATTCAAAACTTCTAAAAGTGAGTGGTGGTACATGGATGGGGAACTGTTTTATATTAGGTATACTTTTGTATGCCTAAAATTATTCATATTTTTTATTAAGTAATGATTAGTTACTGGGGTAATGACATAGGGAGGCATATGTTCATTCATGGAAGGAGAAAAATCAAACCAAATTTTAGAGATGAAAGGCACCTGAGAAGATTTAATCCAGGGAAAAGCTGGCACCACCCCTTCCCCAACATGTTCGATACAAAGAGGGACTTGGTGCTCAGTTCAACGGACTAAGCCTTTCAATTCAGTCGCTCAGTCGTGTCCGACTCTTTGCGACCCCATGGGCTGCAGCACACCAGGCTTCCCTGTCCATCACCAACTCCCAGAGCTTGCACAAACTCGTGTCCCTCAAGTTGGCGATGCCATCCAACCATCTCATCCTGTGTTGTCCCCTTCTCCTCCTGCCTTCAATCTTTCCCAGCATCTGGGTCTTTTCTAAGGAGTCAGTTCTTTGCATCAGGTGACTAAGCCCTTGGTGACCAGTTACAGAGTGACAGCAAGACCGGATCAAGTTCAGAAAGTGAGGGGGGAGGGACTTCCCTAGTGTTCCCTGGTTAAGAATCCACCTTCCAATGCAGGTGACCCAGGTTCAATTCCTGGTCAGGGAACTAAGACACCACAAGCCTGGGAGCGACTAAGCCCCAAGACACAACTCGAGAAGTCCTCGCAGTGCAACGAAGAGCCCATGTGCCGCAACAAAGACCCAGTGCATCCAAAAAATAAAGTGTGCTGCCCACTCAGACTTCAAATAGGGGATTTCAAGGACATTTCCTTCCCTGCCTGGAGGAAAAGGAGCTTCCATTTGGGCCAAAGACAAGGGTGGAATACACAAGTGGTCACTGTTGGGAGTGGCACTGTGGGAGAGGAACAAAGGAGATCTGATTTTCCATGTCTAAAGGGACAGGGAAGAGGCTTCGGCTGGGAGAGGGGAAGTGACTGGGGGGTCTGCCCTGCACCTCTAAGGAGAATGTGGAGCATACCTAAGATGTTTTCATTGTTCAGGGTGACCCACAGCGGGCAAAAGCTGGCAGAAGCTACAGTGAGGCTTTACTTAGGGATATGGACCAAGTACTTGCCTAAGGCACTGCTTATCAAGCAGACAGTTCTCAGAAAACAGTGGTGGGCTTGGAGGCAGCTGAGGGAGGGTGTGACCAGCAAAAGAAAAGTGATGGAAGCTCTGAACTTGGCTTAAATCCACAGTTAACGTCCTCAGAGGGAAAAGGAGCTTGGAATGAGCAGTCTTGGGCCTCCTTTCATTCTGCAAGTTAGATACGATTTAACGTGGAGAGAAGACAGATTGACAAAATTCTCTTACACTGAAGTCAAATTAGTCAGCCAACAGATATAATAACGTTACCTTCTCTGTTTCAAGAGAACAGGGCAGTTGCCTGGGTTTGCGAATGGGTGAAAGGATACCCTGGCTGGAGTGTGGGGAACAGTACAAAGGATTTTTCCTGGCCTTCAGAACTAACTCTCTGGGCCCAGGGCCCTGTCGTGATCTTCGGCCTACGCTGTGACTGGATGCATTTTTGCCCTGTGGTTTTCTGGAGTTTACAGCACACACAGCTCTTCTATCTCAGGTCACTTAGGCAAGTGTGCTGCCTGGCCGAGAAAAATCAGGAGTTGAGAAGAAGTAGGGACCTTCCTTCAACTGAGGTTTTAGATATGTGGTTCCCACTGATGTTCTTCTAAAAGTCCAATTTGGCTGAAATCAAGAGAGCCACGAAAAAACAAACAAACAGATTTCTGTGATATTTAGCCTTTCAGTCAATGATAGCAATGCAAGCTTTCAAAGCTGGGTTTAGCCCAGGACTGTGCACACTGAGGGAAAGACACATGGGTCATCTATCCCCTTTGACCCACTTTAAGAAGCAGAAGTTTAACACTGCACTTTATAATTAAAGAGAAAAAATGTACTTTGTTTCAAAAGTATATTTGGGAACAACAAACATCTGTAATTCCAGGCAATCTGAATATGAGTGATGTGGTTTGTCTATTTACATTTCAGAGAGATATTCCAGAAACAGAAAAAAAAAGTTTCTCAAATATTGAAATTCACTTTAAATTAAAGAAATGTTACATTTACTTCCTCACTCAAGAGCTTTATTATTAATGATAAAGATACAGCGTAGATGGATCCTGCCAGTTTTGAAACCTTGACAACCATATTTTGCTTGTGCTTTTTCTGTGGAGAATAATAAACATAGAGAATAATAAAATGGAGAATAATTAAATTTTAGAGCAGCTAATTTCAGGATAATTAGCTAAATTAGAAAAACAGATTAATGAAATAGGAAAAAAATATGAGTCATAGATTGAAGCTTTAAAATATTTTTTTTTCCAAAATAAAGGAAGGACTTAGAAAAAAAATGTGTAAAGGCAGAAATAAAGTTAAGACTGTTACTTAGATTGAAAGAGAGGAGTTCAAGGTATTATTCTTTTTAAGAAGCACATTCTATAAGTTCATAAAAGCCATATTTCTACCAAGTGCCAACTTTGCTGCATATATTTAGAACTATTTTTTGTCTTATTCATTTGTATTCAACTTTACTATCTGTTTTCTTATTTGAAAATTAGAAAATCTAAAGTTCAAGAGGGAAAACACATTAACAGTAAATTTAGAAGGCATTGTGACAACAGTTTGAAATGATCACTGGCAGCAAAAGATGTAAGTTTTGTTAAGTCCAACACTGGAAAAGGGAGATTTTTTTTTTTTTTTTAAGGTGGCCTAACAAGAGGTCTGTGAATATAATTTGCCCTTAGAAGAAAGAACACCTGATATACTAAAAAAGAAAGCAGACTAGATGTTTTCAGATTTCTTTGGTTCTTCTACTTGGTGAATAGGAAGTGGTAAATGAAACCCCATTTATGGTGTAAATCAACACTGACACTTATCACCATTTCCTGCTGAAAAGACTGCACATCTTTACACTGTTTTGGAATTTCCTACTTGTTACTGAATTAAATCCAATTCTTGGCATTCTTCATAAGACAGCTGAACCCATAAAATCTAATCACACCAACAAAAGATGACAAATTCATAAACTAATTCCAGCTATTAGGAAGAATTTACTTATTTTTCTTCAAGCTATAAATATATGCATGCCAGATACAAAAACAGAACATTTAAGAATAATTTTAAGGAATCTCTGTATTTGAGAATCTCAAAGGGCTTTATAGATTAAAATATGAAGATACAATTAACCTTTAAAATATCTTTGGGCAATGAAAAGTCAAAATAATAAATCACCACAATACCAAATGATTACTACTAAAATATAACTGAATTACTGATTAAAGTTTTTTTAACGCTAGAACAGTCAAAACGTCAAGAAAGAAACACAACTGGCAAACAAGATGTAATAACACAGCTAAAACAACTCAGATAAAGTAGGCAGAAACACCTAGGAAGGACTGAGAATTCTAAAATGATTAAGGAGCCAGCGGTGATCATCCAGCATTCAACTCACCATTTGAGAATGGCCAAAGAATGCACAAGTCTCTTTTGCAAATTGTGCACTTTCAAAAGGAAATGTGTTTTGAGTGTTACTCAATCTGGAAATAGCAATGTGCTTGCAGTTGTCAAAATGTGGATTTTAAAGGCTTTCAATGAACAGATGTTTTCTCTTCAATAAAATCTCTTTTCATAAAAAACCCATGAACCAGAATTCCTTGTAGTTATAAAAGTTTAGAATGCCTCTAAGAGTTCTTTTTTCCCATTATTAATTAATGATCACCCCCAAAACCAAACCAAACTGCTCCCCAATGAAACCAGTTGCATCTCCTCTACTCTATCCACTGTTTCTGATGGTGTATCTCTCTATAACAGGCATCCACTAGAGTCCCAACCCGGGAATTTCTTTGTACTTTGACAACTCAGGGTCAGGTCTGTTTCATTTAAGGGTGAAGGGAATACTGTGGTTATTCAAAAGATGAAGATAAAAAAGCAAATCTCAGATTCTACATATTATTGCTATGGGAAAACCATACTGCCAAATCACTGGAATTACCACTGGAAAAAATTACAACTACATTCCAATGATGTTGCACCAAAAATGTAGCAAAACTGATCCTTTAAATTTTTCCAAGTCTTGACATGTATCACATTTTCCATTCATCCGGAGGTAAATGAAAGCTATAAAGAAAAAAAAAAAACAACTAAGTAACAACATTGGTGTAACTAACTAAAAACAAAATGTATATTTTCCTTTTGAGAATGAGTTCTTAAAAGAGGAAAACCAAAAAAAAAAAAAAAGATTGTTATCAATGTAATATACTAGTCAGCAACTAGGGCTGGAATAAACTTTTAGCTACAATCTTTTTTTTTTTTTACTGCACTGGGTTTTGTTGCTGCCTGGGCTTTTCTCTAGTTGGAGCAAGCAGGGGCTACTTCTCATTGCCGCTTGCGGGTTTCTCATTAGAGAGGCTTCTCTTATTGTGGAGCACAGGCTCTAAGGCCCTGGGCCCACGGGCTCCAGTAGTTGCAGCACATAGGCTCAATAGTTGTGGTTTGTGGGCTCCAGAGTGAAGGCTCAGTAGTTGTGGCACATGGGTTTAGTTATTCTGTGGCACGTGGAATCATCCCAGACCAGGAATTGAACCTGTGTCCCCTGGATTGGCAGGAGGATTCTTAGCCACTGCGCTACTAGGGAAGTCCAGCTACAATTTGATTATTGAGTATTTTCCAGGAAAATTTCCAAATCTTTAAAGATTTCAGCTTATATTGGTACAAAATGTAAAAATGTCTTCATCCAGTTAACACAAATCAGCTTTTCATGGGGAGCAGATAAGGGTCTATACCAAATAACCAGAGGCTGAAGACAAGAATCATCTAAAGTCTTACACTGTCTCCTGCATTATCCACCTCACCCCTCCCATCCTCTTTTCCCACTGACTTTTCTCTAAATAAAAGGAAAGTGATCAGAGATTACAAAATAAACAAATATAGCTGCAAACTCACACTGCTCTGAATCTAGTTAGCAAAAACGCCTTTTCTTAATCAAACCCAACATCGATGCCACAAAAGAAGAGTAAAATAAAGCAGCACTAACAGCTCTCTGCAGTCAGGGTGGCAGATGGATAATTATAATAAGCTATTGCTAATGAGTAGGGTTAAAAAACAGATGGGGTATATGCAAGCAAAAGGATGAGACAAAAATCCACAAAAATGGCACAAACAGAATATAGTTCTAATAAAAAACAAAAAAACTTTTTCAGATGATTATATCGGTCTGATTTGTAAACATACTTCCCTATGATACAAAAGTTCAAAGTTGACAACACCCTATAACTTTCATGTATATAGTAAACACATCCACCAGCCTATTATGCATATCTTATGTATATATATAGCCAGCCACCTCTAAATACTTGAGACATTTCTGTAACTTTATAAGGTGATAAAGGATTATGCCGCCTACTACTTCCTCGGTTTGACTTTTAAAACAGAAAACAATGTTACAACTGGTTGGTAAATCCAAGATCTTCTCTAACTTATGGATGTGGTCTGGACCAATGATACAGCTCCTCATATTTTCTTTTCTCCCCTGTCCCCTGGCTAATTGCCACTTGAAACTTCAAATACACAAAGAATGAGTAATAACTAGATTTAAAGCACAAAATGAGTGGGTTACCAAAATATGCTATAGTGAATTCACATTCAATCATTCTTTCTACTTCCAAAGCCCTGTGTATTGGAGGGGTGCAGTGGGGAGGAGACCTACACCATACTGACAAGAGATCATTTTTAAAAAGCCATCCTAGAGGCTTCCCTGATGGTCTGGTGGCTAAGACTCCATGATCTCAATGGACAGGGGCCAGGTTAGATCCCTGGTGGGGTAACTAGATCCCACATGCTGCAACTAGAGATCCCATGTGCCACAACTAAGATCCAGTGCAGTCAAACAAACAAATATATATATATATTTAAAGTCATCCTATACTTTAATGGTTGGGAGATTCATCCCAACCACATAAATCCCAGCGCCACATAAAATAGTTTTCCAAAACTGATCAAAAAACCTATTTAAAAACTGATCAAAAAACCTATTTAACAGACAGATCTTTTCAGGTTTATCTGTATTTTAAAAGAAACCCACTTTCTTTGCCTTAAAGTCTGACTACCCACTGGTGAAATTTTAGGCCGTGTGTGCAGAAAGTATGTAAGGTGGATTGGGAGTAAATTCCAAGCTTTCTGGGAATCAGTGCTTTTATAAAACCAACTTCAAAGTGAAAAACCCCATTCAAAGTCCCCTACCCCCATGTCCAATAACTAAGGCCTCGGGCATTAGAGCAAGAAACTACCTAGATGGTTTCCTCCAACTGGTCCTCCATCTCGGACAGGAGAATTATTTACCTGAAATTTCTTTTTACCCATTTTGTTCAAAATAGACAGCTCTTTCCAAATCCTAGAGAAGTATGTTAAGGATCACAGAACGTCTGTTAATACCTGTCCTTCTCAGGCAAAGTTACAAATATGTTCTTTAAACAAATTATAATCAGGCAATTGGGCTTCCCAGGTGACTCAGTGGTAAAAGAATTCGCTTACCAATGCAGGAGACAGAGGCGATGTGGGTTCGATCCCTGGGTTGGGAAGATCCCCTGGAGAAGGAAATGGCAACCCACTCCAGTACTCTTGCCTGGACAATTCTATGGACAGAGGACCCTGGCGGTCTAAAGTCCACAGGGTCACAAAGAGTCTGACATAACTGAGCACACAATCAGGCAGGTGCCCCAGCCAACAGGTATATAAAATGCAAACAACTCATTTGGAAGTCTCCTTGAGTCCTGGAGCAGAACATTATTTCCCACAGAACACCAGGAGTGAGTGACCAAGAGTTACATTCTCTCTTAGGCAGCTACAGACAGACACACACACTTCCTTGAAAAGGGCATCCGCTGGCTGCCCCCAGCCCTGCCTCCCCACCAACAGCTCCTCCCCTGTTTCCAATGCTAGAGAAGCCACTGAAAGCTTTGCTTCTTTCTCACCATGAAAGAGTATTTTCAGCCTATTAAAAGCAATCCTTGATCATTATCAAGAATACACAGAAACTTGGAAAGTATTTATGTTCTAATTTGATAAAAGTAACAAAATATAAAAGGCATTATGTCTGTAAATACATAGAAAATATATGTACATATGGGAAGCAACATGTAAAACAGTAAAGCAGTTACGTTAGGGTAAGAACATTACTGTGAGGTGATTTTCAAATTTACGAACTTAAAATGTTCACATACTCCTGCATTTCTTTGCATTAAGCAATTTTGAAGAAAATGTTACAAATGCTAGAGATGAAAGAGTAGTCACTAAAACTAAACTTCAAATTCTGGATTAAAGAAGTTTGGGGGGGAGGGAGGACTTCCCGGGTGGTCCAGTGGCTAAGACCCTGAGCTCCCAATGCAGGGGGCCTGGGTTCAATCTCTGGTCAGGGAAATAGAACCCACATGCCACTACTGAGGAGCCTGCATGCTTCAATCAAGACCCAGTGCAGCCAAATAACAAATTTTTTTTTTTTTTTAAAGAAGCTTTGGGGGACTGCTCCTACAAAATCTTACCCTTGAATATAACACTGTTTCTATGCGGGGTGGAGGGAGGGGGGTGGAGTTTACACTCCAAAGGGGCACCAAATAACCAATTTCATACACTCCTGAAAAGAATCTTGAACTGAAGACTGCAACCGTTATCTACAAAACAGCCTAGACAAATGTGTCCCTTTTCTAATTCCTCAGTTTCAGTTTATTTGCTGTCACCTGCAAGAAAATGTGTGGGAAGACAAAAAAAGGGATAAAGAAATATGAACTTGCTTTCACATGATGTGTCCTGGGGGCACTGGCAGAACACACCCAGGAGGAAAGGCATTTTTCCATGCTATCCCTGTCCTTAATTAACAAGATAATTCTGAGTTTGCCATACTATAATTTATTAATCTTATTCAATTAATCTAATCAGCTGTAAAACAGAAGAGGGCAACAGTGCAAGCTTTAATAAAGGGAGCTTGCTGAACTTGAAAAGTTGCTTAGCCGAAGCTCACGATATCCCCACACACCACAAAGGGCACTTGTGGCCCTGGAGAATAATTTGCTTTGTGTATTTTTAACTCATCTTTCTACTTAAGGTTCCCTATTACAATGTGGTTTAGAAAAAAACAAACAGCAGGTATATACAGATTATTTTAAAAGTAAACTCAGGGGTACAGAGAATAGATAATTTCAGGGTTTTGGGTGTGGAGGGGTGGATCTAGCCCAAGTGTTGCCACATATAAACAGCTGAGAAAAAACTACACGAAACAAACCTGATCATCAAGTTGAAAATTTGACCTCTGCAATTGAAAAGGTGGTATTTTAAAATGTTAAAACTCATCTACCCAGTTTCTGACTGATCCAAAAAGTACACCGGCAACACCCTAACTGTAACCCTCAGTTACTAAAGTGAAAAACAAAAGCAGAACTCTCCAAGCATGTGATCACTTTATAGACACACTGTCATTTCAGTGATGTTCTCAGGCAAGCCCGGAGCAGGATTTCCACATCTGGTGGTCACAATGTCAGTGCACCCGGTTTGGACAGCGCAGACATTAGGGCAGGAAATGCATACGACAATGATGCAAAGAAGTTAAGAAATGTGATACACAATGACTGTGTATTTTTAACCCCAAATGGTCTATCAGCAGAGCAAGGAGGGTGAAGAAAAACATCAGTGGCCATTCTGGGAACAGAAGAGATCACACCCATTGGACTGGTGTTCTTCGAATGAAATTCTGAAAGTGACAGAAAAAAGTTGTGCACTCAGAAAAATGGATACTGAATCGACTTCAGACAAGCCTCTGCAGGCCTCAGTGTTGCAGGCCATGTTTGAAAATGATGATATACTGAGTGCAGAGAAGTGGCAGGCATGGCCCTCTTTTTGATTTTGCAACTGGTTCCTCAGCCTGTCTGTGAGTATCATCCACGGCTCAAATTATAAAACAGAAAACTGATTGAGACAGCTTCATTTTATCTACATAAAAGACACTGCTATAAGAGTCCTCAACCACATACGACAGATACAAGGAAGCTGAGCTTAGTCAGATGTAAGTCACATTAATGAAAATCAAGTTGACTAACGAAAAGACAAATTTCAGTATTCATCTGATATGAAGTCCTGAGCCTGACAAGATGCTATGTGCTAAGGAATACAAAGCTGAAAAGTCATGGGTCTCAGGGAGCTCACAGGCCAATAGGCCCCAAAATCTCATAATGTGAAAATCCCATATCATACTTACATCTTTTGTTAAAGATAATACTCTAAGGTTTGTTCTTCAGAAGCATGAACTAACAGCAGATGATGAACCAACAGAAAACATGATTTCCTAAGATATGAAACTGCCTGCTTTAATTCTATCTTTTCCACAAGCAAGTGTATAATTATCTTCCCAAAGGCTCAGAGAAAACAAGTGGCATTTGTCTATCACAAATGGCAAAAATGGTAATAGCAAATTTTCACTGTTGTTTAGAAACCAATTTGGCTTAGGATTTAAAACAGTCTTTAAAAAAAAAAGGACTCATTCTACCCTCCCAGCATTCCAATATATAAGCGATAGTCTTGGTCAAGTGTGATATTTTCTCTGAACTCTAAAAGCTGTGATGACCAGCTAAAAATCAAAATGAGCAAACATCACATTTATAAAGAATGGTAATATTAAAAACAATTTTTGCTAGAAACTAACACAAACATTGTAAATCAGTTATACTCCAATTAAAAAATTAATTTAAAATAAAAAAATTCAAATAAAAACTATCAGTTTTAAGTTATATGAGCAAAGACTAAAAGGCTCAGATACCCTCTGGAGCTCATCTGTAGAATCTTGAGCCCCTTACTCAACTCTTTTGTCTGCTACTGATAAAATGATATTAAGGAGCTACCATTTACTGTGTACCTACTATGTTCCAGGTATAACCACAAGAAATAGCCATTATTATCCCCCATTTCACTATCAGACAACCTGAGGCTCAAAGGAGTAACCTGTCCAAGATGAAAGGCTAGGAAGAGCAAAGCAGGGATGTTTGTTTATCTGTGCCTGCCTAGCTCCCTTCACTTGGCTATCCACTAAGAATTCTGGGACTCAGGTAGCACCAACAGGGGAATCACCTTTCAGAGTTTGCCTTGAAGGTATCAATTCAGATTACAAAGGATCTAGGAAGAACCAGTTTCTGAAAGAGCACTGAAAGTTGAACCTAGCTCTAGGTCATCTCTAGATCACAAAAGGAGAATGGGTCCACTCTGGGTGGACCTGAATCTAGGTGTTAGTTCTGTGACCCCTCTCAGTATGTTTGGTATAGCCATTCCATAAAGAATTCTTATTCTACAGAGTCCAAAAGTCTGTTCTGTACATCTGTGTCTCTTTTTCTGTTTTTCATATAGGGTTATCGTTACCATCTTTCTACATTCCATATATATGTGTTAGTTTACTGTATTGGTCTTTATCTTTCTGGCTTACTTCACTCTGTATAATGGGCTCCAAGTTTCATGAAACAGATCTGATCATCTTGGAATCTTTCAAACTGGAAAAGACTCCATCACATTAAGTCTGTTTTGAATCAAAGCAAACCTCTCCCCTTAGGCAAGGCCCAAAATAAGGGGTGTTCAAGGAGAAGGGGCAAGGGGCAACTTTTGCTCTTATGATGGAAATCCATCTTGTGCAAGACAGGAATTGTGATAACTCATGCTGCCCCAGGGAACATGCTTTTGGTTCCAAAGGAAAGCTAGGGAGAACCAAAAAATCTAGGATACCTAGGGTATCATCAGTGGTCAAATGTACTTCCTGGCCATTGAGAGAATACTCTTTAAATGCACATAAAGTTCTTCCAACATGAGATGAGTGCTTTATACAACTTTATAATTGTAGGTGCATCTTCCAATTCTGAGTTTATAATGAGAAAGAAACTATGTTGGAAATAACTACAAATGATCACAAAAAATTAAAATATGACCAGCTGATAGACTGTTCTGGGACTTCAGTTAGGTTCCAAACCTAGTGTTCTTTTCACATTACATTGTTTTAGTAGGAGATATTTTGTGGGATAATAAAATGGGTTGATATCTAGTTCTGTGGCTACACTACAGAAAAAAACAACAACATAAAGACAAAAGAAATACTCCTTTTTTGAAACAATGTATCAGTTAGGGTCTAATCAGGAAAGAGAAACCACTTCAAGTATCTACACAGGAGGAATTTAATACAGGGAATTGGTTATACAAGCCATGAAAAGGCTGAGCACCAAAGAGGGGATGCCCTGGGCTTCCCTGGTGGCTCAGATGGTAAAGAATCCACCTGCAATGCGGAGACCTGGACTCGACCCCTGGGTTGGGAAGATTCCCTGGAGGAGGGCATGGCAACCCACGCCAGTATTCTTGCCTGGAGAATCCCCATAGACAGAGGACCCTGGCGGCCTCAGTCCATGGGGTTGCAAAGAATCGGACATGACTAAGCAACTAAGTACAGCAAAGAGGGGATGGTAAAAGTAAACCTTTCTGCTGCAACAGCAGAGAACCATTACCACTCCCAAGCCAGAGAGACAAAAGGAGACAGTTATTGGAGCTGAAGGCCTAGACCTGATAAAAGGGTGGAACCACTGTGCCCCTGTCCAGTGGGAGCGGGAGCCCCAGAGAAACAGTCTGCGGAAGAAGCCACCTGGGGCCAAAAGGGAGGACAAATACCTTGTTTCTCCCCTTCTCTTCTTCTCCAATCTCCCTCCAATGTCTCTAATGGTTGAACTCAGTCTAAAGCCAGCTGACCCAGGAGCCTGGGCAGGAAAAGAGTCGGAAGAAATGGATTTGACAGAAAACTGACCAAGGATATTATCAACTTTTAGCTGCAAGAATTAAATGTGTGTTACTGTTGTAAACCACTAAGATTTGGGGGCTGTGTATCAGCAAAAGCTGACTGGTACCTCCATAAACAACATCAAGTAGGTAAATAAATAAGCAGACAGAAAAGTCAGATAAATGGAGACTCAAACGTGAAATAATGTGAATAATTATTTTCAACAGCTGCTTTAAAGTAAACATCTCCACCATTAATGTGGGAGCCTGGGGCAGAGCGCAAGTCCCTGGACAGATTCCCCAACCACACCCTGGCCCTGAAGAAGAAGCACATTCAGGAAGTCCAGCTGGAGATGTATATACCTGGCTATTACTATCTTGCAGGAATCTCTCAATAACGTACACATCTCAGTACATACCTTGCTATTACAGTCTTGCAGCATCACAATCAACTGGGCAGTTTGGGAAAGGAAGACCTGGTGAACTTAAGAGTGAAATATGCTAGCAAGTCAGGAGCCAAGCTTCCAAAAGGAAGTCTGTCACTGAGTCAGCGATGCTGCCAAGCTCTAAGCCAGAGCAGTACCAATATAGCTCAAGGGTAGCCACTGACACGGTGACTCCAAGGTTTTTGCTTATACCACTTCCACCATGGTACCAGCCTCCAGCATGGTACTCACTGGACATTCTGGTTAGTTATTTATAATCCCTTCACCCAGAGTAGATGGTAAGCACCTCAGGGTGCCTTTTTAGCTCCTGAGTCTCTACAATTACCCACCTTAAAATACATGGCCTCACCCAATATATCTAACCCTACTTTTCACAGCGCCTCAGTACATACCCTCAGAAATGCTTCCCTCATGTTGCCTTCTGATATTCCCTGTCTTTCCAGGATTCCCCTGCCATCTGGAACATTCTCCATCCTTCCCCTTGGAATCCTGACAGTGACTTAAGTAGCCCAGTAACTCCACTTCCTCTATCCTCCAGATATCTGGGTCAACTCTGCTCACTCTCGACCCTAAATTTCTATACCAAATTTAGAATACCATTAGTGGTGGCATTTAATTATTCTTGTTGCTTCATATGGTAAGTTTTACCTTCCCGATTAGATTTAGGCAGAGCATCTGGCACAGTATGCAGCTGATTAACTAGGTGCTCAATACATGTTCAAAGGGATGAAGGGAAGTGAAGCTTCATCTTTTACAAGCTACTTTCTTTGTAACCTTCCCTCCTGTTTGCCAAGAACATCATAGGCACTCAATAAATACATATTGACTCTGATTAATCACTTCTACTTCTGAAAACAATCAGGTTGACCTATTTCCAAAGTGATCCTACTGGAATGCATCTTAATGCCTAACAAATTAAGCTATATATTTGGATAACTTTAGGGAGGGAAGAAAGGAAGGAAGGAAGGGAGGAAGGGAGGGAGGGAGGGAGGAAGGAAGAAGGGGAAAAAAGAGAGGGAGGGAGGGAAGGCACACAAACACTAAATTATTGAGAAAAGAACAAATCAAAAACACAGTACTCAGCACACATAAAACAGAGATGTCTTTTCTTTTTAGAATGAAGAAAAGACAGTAACACAGCCTCTTCTAGAGAAACAGAATTGAATTAAAAGTTCTGTTACCTTTAATTTAAGGTTCCTTTAGTTTAAGGTTCCTTTAATTTAAGGTTAATTTAATTTAACCTGATAGGCTTAGGAATCTAGATGATTTTTAAAAACATACATGAAATGAGATAAAAATTCTGTAGGTATATTAGGAGAACCAATATAACACCCGGGTTGGGAGGAGGAGTGGAAACTGAATATTTCATATAGGGAAGTTTCACTTCCTTCAGAAGCCATAATTTTCTTAAAACTTTGGCAACAACCACAAAACCATATGTTGTAGACATCTCTGCCATGTGGAACCTTTTGCCATTGCTCCAACAACTAGAATGGTTGTTTTTCCCTAAGTGGACTTAGAGAGAGAGAAAGCAGAAAAACAAAAAAAGGAGACAGACAATAGGTTTATTACCCAAACTAGGTTTATTATCTTACAGAAACACATTAAGTCAAACTAGCAGTGGAAGCCTTCCATCAACAAAAGCCTGAGAGTTAAAAAGTCTAGTTTTCTTTCAAACACACAAAAATAATTTATTCAATTAAATACAGTCTTCATGTTGCTGCTGTTGTTGTTGAGTGGCTCAGTCATGTCCAGCTCTTTGCGACCCCATCAATGGAGGCACACCAGGCTTCCCTGTACTTCACTATCTTCTGAGTTTGCTCAAACTCATGTCCATTGAGTTGATGATGCCATCCTCTGTTGCCCCCTTCTCCTCTTGCCCTCAATCCTTCCTAGGATCAGGGTCTTTTCCAATGAGTGGGCTCTTCGCATCAGGCGGCCAAAGGATTAGAGCTTCAGCATCAGTCCTTCCAATGAATCACGGTTGATTTCCTTTAGGATTGACTGGTTTGACCTCCTTGCTGTCCAAGAGACTCTCAAGGGTCTTCTCCAACACTACAATTTGAAAGCGTCAATTCTTATGCGCTGAGCCTTTTTTACGGTCCAGCTCTCACATCCATACAGGACTACTGGAAAAACCATAGCTTTGATTATATGGACCTTTGTTGGCAAAGTGATGTCTCTGTGTTTTAATATGCTAAGTTTGTCATAGCTTTTCTTCCAAGGAACAAGCATCTTTTAATTTCATGGGTTCAGTCATCATTGTCCACAGTTATTTTGGAGCCCAAGAAAATAAAATCTGCCACCATTTCTACTTTTTCTCCATCTATTTGCCATGGAGTGATGGGACCGGATGCCATAATCTTAGCTATACATATATATATTCTTTTCCATTATGGTTTGTCATATGTTATTGAATATACTTTGCTGTGCTATACAGTTGGAACTTGTCATTTACCCATCCTATATATAATAGTTTGCCTCTGCTAATCCCAAACTCCCATTCCTTTCCTCCCCTACCCCGCACCACAATCCTGTTCTCTATTATCTGTGAGTCTGTTTTGTTTAGTAGGTATGTTGATTTGCATCATATTTTAGATTCTACATAGGTAAACACTGGGGTTGCAGGCATCCTTTTGAACTATGTTTTTCTCTGGACCTATGCCCAGGAGTGGGACTGCTGGATCATACGGTAGCTTTACTTTTAGTTTTTTAAGGAACCTCCAGACTATCCTCCATAGTGGCTTCACCAATTTCATTCCCACCAACAATGTAGGAGGGTTTCCTTTTCTCCACATCCTCTCCAGCACTTGTTTGTTTGTAGACTTTTAATGATGGGCATTCTGACTGGTGTGAGGTAATAGCTCATTACAGTTTTGATTTGCATTTCTCTAATAATAAGAGCTGTTGAACATCTATCTTTTCATGTGTCTAATGGCCACCTGTATATCTTCTCTGGAGGAATGTCTATTTAGGTCTTCTACCCATTTTTCTATTGGGTGGTTTTGTTTTGTTTTGTTGTTGTTGAGTTGTATGAGCTGTTTGCATATTTTACAAACAATATAATTTCTTTTCTATTCTTACGTTCTGGTCTAGTCTCTTCACCTTTGTCCAAAGAAAAAAACAAAGGGAGATTGGCCTGGACACACTAAACTGACTCCATGACCCAATAATGGGCTGCAATCCACAATGAAAAACATTGGCTTAAAGAACATTCTGGAAGTCAACCAAAGGTCACATGCTATTTCTTTCTTTTCTAAAATTCCTTTGCTGATAAGGAAAAGCCACTCCAGCTTCACTTCTTAACAAGAGAGAGAGAAAGGGAAAAAATGACAACTTCAGGGCCCAGCATACAGTAAGCACTAAAATATTTGTTAAATTTAAGAAGTCATTAAAAAGTCTACATGTATGTTTTTTGTGTTTTGGGTAAAGTTAACAGAGAGGAGTAGGGTGAAGAAGACTTAAAGAAGACAAAGGAGAATTCCAATGCCAGAAATGCTGCCTGGGTAACGTGCCCAATTTTTTGAGCAAGACAAGCCAGAGTTCCTGCTTCCTCACTACCTGAGATGCCTTGATTCACTGGCCCAAGGCCAAGAAGCAAAAGAGAAGAAGTCCCTTTAAAAAAGGGTACAAGAATTCAACAGGGTTCGATAATTTACCTTATTACAAATTAATAAAATGGAACTATATTTTTTAAAGGAGAAAATAATTGCCTGCAAAATCAAGGATTTAAACTTCACTTTAAATCAGTCCAGAATGGCTACAGTACAAATTGTACCAGAGAATAAAATGTAGCCAAACAAAATGAGCATCAGATTAGGTCGCCCTGTATAATGGAGTCATTATTAAGTAATATCCCTCAAGATAACTCTCCTGAGACTCCTCCCCCTTCAACATATAATGATGCTGACAGTTATAGTGGGATAGGCTATCATTAATAAAAACAGCTCACATTTCTCAAGAGCCCACTTAGCGCCAGGCTCTGTGCTAGGAACTTAATACGCCTTACCACTAGTCTCAACATGAGCCTTCATGAGGGCTACTGTCCCTGTTTACACAAGAGGAAACCTAGGTCCAGATGGAGAGGACAGAGGTCAAAATCAGAGTAGAGGAGGGATGAGCCTGAGAGAGGAAGGACCCTGGGACTCAATTATGCAGACATTAGTCTTCAACTTCCAAACTCCCTGGGCCCCTGTTGGTGGTCTGGGACCACTATGGCATTTGGTCCCAAACAGGGACAGTAAGTATGTGGCCCATGTGGAATGGGGAAGCAACTCAGAATCCTACAGAGACTGCAGACACCTGATTCTACGCTGATGAGGCAGAAGGTATGAGGACATGGGCGCTCTAGAGACCCTCCTTCAATTGTAAAGACTTTAGTAAACAAGAAAAAGAAATACTATATATGTATCTCATAGAGAATGTGTTTTTCTTTAGAAAAAAGTATGCAGTGTTTAAGTTAGGAGGGGGGGAAAAAAATGGAAACGTGAACTCTCAAAAGCAGAAACTGGAATCTTGATGGTTACATAAGAAAAGAGAAATGAACTGCTGCTGAAATTGGAGGCAGGAGATCCCCGCCCTGGTCACGTCCATTGTCAAATGCACAAGCTTTGGAACGTGTTAGAAACCGAGCACACCCATTTCCAAGGAATTCAACACCATCACAGAATTTTTTTTCCAAACTACATTAAACAGACCCTTTACCTCCCACACTGTTAAGGCTTTGAAAGGAATAGCCAATTTGAATTTTTAAGCACTGAAAATGTCTACATTATTCAAAACTGATGGGCAGAATGAAGCTACGTTTGTTTTGTTCCTGAGAGCAGATATGAGAGGGATAGACGGAAAATGCAGAATGTTATTTGGAAGACAATTTACTCATTTTAAGTTTCAATACTCATAAACAAATGCGGTTGGAAAGAGAACTCATGTTAAGAATTCCCCTTAATCAGAGGAAGAGTGTTTGGTTTCCTCATTTTTTTTTTAACGTCCTTATAATAACTTAAGCTTTTGTCATCATTTTAAAAATGAAAGCTGCTTTATCTGTGGCCATAATGCACAGCCTAATGAATTTAAAAGAGGAACACATTAGTTTTAAGCATAAGTACAAGTGGCTAAATGAACAAGAAATTCTTCAGGCAGTACACTGGCTTTTCTGGGCATGTGGCACTATGTGGTGGACAAAGATTTACCATGTACCGATCCATTGATTGAAGTCATATTATGATTGCTCCCCTAACTTGACCTCTGTCTCCCTTCCCATACCCCACCTCCATACATATCCACCTCCATACATATCCACCCCACCTCCATACATATCCATATTGGGGTAGTGAAATAGTGCCTCGTAGACATTTATCCTTCAAATTTTATTGGAAGAAAGATGTTAGAAAGCAATTATCTAGTATAACTCAGGTACAATTTCAGGTACGAGAGAAACGAAAATTAATTTAATCTGTGTTGAGGTTGGAATTATCCCTAGTTTTGAAGAGAGATTAGTCAGAACCTAGAGTTTCCTTCTGTTTCCAAAGGGAAGGGAGGAAGGGAAGAAGGAAGGGAGGGAGGGAAGGAGGGAAGGGGGAAGACTTTGACACTAAAACATGTTTTATGTTTCTGCCAAAGTCTTATAAAAACCTAACATGAACCTCACAGTTAACTACTGACAGTGGCATGTGCTTTTAATTATATTCTGAAAATAGGCAAGCAAGCAAGGCAAAATTTTATCACAGTTCTCATTTACATTTATCATTTGCTCACTACGGGAATAGATAATCACATACAGACATCTGTGGATGATTATACATGAAGATAGGCCTTTCAGGATTAAGTGTGAGAGTTTCAGTGTGTTTCTCTCTATTCATACACCAGTTGTGAGGCAATTCACTAGAGCTGTCTCAGTGGATAGGGCAACACACGGGGAAGTCCAGAGACCCTTACCCCGCCATGTATAGAAATTCTATAGTCATTTCCCTGATCCACACCCTACCTCCTTCCCACAGTAAAGTTCAGAGGTGACTTTCCTTTCCCCTAGCTGTTTATAAGAATCACTGGGTCCTTTTCAACACTTTCCTTCATAAGGGGTTCTCTATTTTTTGCTCGAGTCAAAGGTGATGCCAGATTATCACTACAGTATCTTGGCTCTTCTGATCCCCAATCAGAATTTCCCCTCCCCTGGTTGAAAGTGACATTTTCTAGCACAAAAAAATTTCCAAGCAAAATGAAGTTATGAGTAGAATGAGTCACAGCTGAACATGAACTGAAACAGCAAACGTGCTGGTGAAATCCCTCCCTTAAAAGCTATCTGTAAAAATGATAAACACGGTAGCCAATGCAACAACCAGGGTATCAAGTTCATGTCGCTGTCTGTTTTTTGCTGGGAACTAGCTCAGCGTGCTCTGCTTGCCCTGCACCAAGGATATGCCAACTCAGAAGGCAGGACCACAATGCACCATCCAAGGAAGACAGGACTCCATGCGACGTGGAACAATCAATTAGGGGTGTTTCATTTTCAGATCTGATATATAAGAGATGCTATCTCAGTCACTATGTGGCAAGACTAAGGAAAATGTGGGTGCCTGGCAAAAAAATCCAGCAAAGCTATATGTGGATTTAACCGGAAGTTAATTTTGAACTCTGCCATACTCACTTTTACTTTTAACAAGGTATATTTATTTAAAGGAAGTATTTGCTAAATACAGTATCAAGATCCCTTATATAAAGAAAATGTCAAACTAAGAATCTCTCCAAAACCTTACACATTCTTTCCTGTCAAATGGCCCTCATCATTAAAGTATGACAGGGTTAAATAAGCCTGTCCCTGAGAGACACAGGGAGTGAATGCAACCTGGAGCAGAACAGTTATAACAGACAATAATCTCCCAAACTCCCAGCACGTAAAGCGGCAAGAATCCACTCAACTTGGCTGTAGTTTTAGGAACATCTGTGAAGCATTTCCCCCTAATCCCAGTGATTCCTCTACTTGTGATCTACCAACAATATTCTATCATTTGTTCCCCTGTCAGAAAAGTTAGGCCAGAAAAGCCAAAAGAGATTTTAATGTAAAACACTTAAGCCAATGAGGGTGGAGCTGATCATTCACTTTTATCCTGGCCTTTGTGGATAAGACACACATCTCAAGTAAGGTACAGAACCCTCCCCAAACTCTATTTCTGCTTTGATCTTGTGATGTTGCAAGAACTCCAAAGTGTCACTCTGCAGTGGTTATCTTTCAGCAAAAAAGAAAAAGTTCCTTGGGACGAGTTAAGTCCCAGCTCTTCAAAGCTAATCAGAACCACATCACGCACCACTGTTTAGAACACTGCTTATGACATTAAGCTTTCCTTCTCTTCAAGAGACAATTCAATTTCTTGTCTTCTATTTACCCGCCAGTCACTCATAACACAAAAGTAGCCTCCAGTTTAGAAAAAGAAGGCCAAGAACTACCCACAGCTGTAGGCACCACCGCTGCCATCACTATTCACTGCCCTCGCCATCTCTTTTTCAGTAGAAAAGACAAGACAGAAGAGGCAGTGGCTTCCTCTTCCTTCTCCTTTCAGGGTCTTCCATGTTAGAAACCCACCATTGTCCCCAAGGCCAAATTGATGTCAGTGCTTCCGTGGAAAAAGTTGAAAAACTGCTCCATCACAAGAGGTCAAGAACCCCCAGGTGAGGGACTTTCTTGGTGGTCCAGTGATTAAGACATTGAGCTTCCACTGCAGAGGGCATGCGTTCAATCCTTGGTCAGGGTGGTCAGGGAACTAACAGACCAGATGCCACGTGTCATGACCAGAAAAGAGGGCGGGAGGGGCGGCGGGGAGGGGGAAGGAACTTTGCACAGATGGTTGCCTCAGGCATGTATACTAGGAGGCCCAGTTGTGAAACTACCTGTCTTATCTCCCAGCCAGGCTTGCTTTCCCACAATCCACATTCAGTAACAGAAGATCTGGTGGGACAGGGCAGGCACAGGCAAAGTGGGAAGAAAAACCGAGTTCATTAAAAAAAAAAAATTTTTTTTTTGTTGTTTAAGGAAGAATAAAAGTGACATGCCTGTATCTAGTTCAAAGATAGCTTTTTCATAGATATAGAGAAAGCGTCCTTATCCAGATCAGGCCAATGTTCACAGGGTGCCGACAGCTCTAGGGAAAGCCAGAGAGAAAGAGAGTGCAGTCTTATCACCTGCGGGAAAGAAGACTTTTCAGGGCCTCTTCTTGTCAAAATGAAATAAAAATCAGTGTTCCAAGAAGTTCCACAGAAAAAGGCCAAATGAAACGTTTAATTTCTTGACCACCTCAACCACAGCGGACCTTACCCACCCATCCCCATCCCCCGCCCGGAGCTATCTGGGGTTGCAGTCTAAGATTGTTTTATCTTTAAAAGATAAACAGATCATCATTCCTAACATATTTTAGTAAGCGACTGTAATTCTAATTTCAGAACTGTCAGAAGAAAAATTCTAAACTAGTGCCTTTAGAGGTCCCCTACCTCCTAAGATGGAGAAGGAAATGGCAACCCACTCCAGTACTCTTGCCTGGAAAATTCCATGGACAGAGGAGCCTTGTAGCTACAGTCAATGGAGTCGCAAAGAGGCGGACATGACTGAGCAACTTCACTTCACTACCTCCAAAGATGAGCTTTACTTAATCATTTCATCAGTATCACCCTGGTCTTTCAGCTCAACTTTTCCAAGCATCAAATATGTGCCGAATAGAATGTCTGGCAAATGCAAAGAACACAAAGATAAAACAAGCTTCTGCCTCAAAGAAAGCTTTCGTGAGGGTGGGGAGTTGGGAAAATAGAGAAGGAAGCCGGCTCTACTTTGAACACAGGGAGAACATGGGAAATGCCATGCAGAAGTCCAAAGTACTACAGGGAATAAAGTACCACTGAGGAAAGAGAAAGCATCTTCCAATGCGGAAAGATGGCTCTGACAACAGAATGAAAGTAACATTTGAGGGGAATCAAGAAGGAAAGAGTCTGATGTCAACAGGCAGAATGAGGGGTGTTCATGGAACCATCTGTTCTGATAGAACAGTCATTCTGAGACTCTTGAATTTTGTGAATTAGTAAAATCTCCGGCAGCGGGGAGCAGGGGGTTGCAGGGGCAGGAGGGGACACAGGGAGAAAGGATGAAAGAGTAGTGGTGGTAAGAATGAAAGAAGTTTAAAAGACGGAATATACTAAGCTAGGAATTCTGTATTCCATAAAATTTGCTTGGGCAGAACACTGGCTAGAAAGGTTTTTCTGCCCCCTGGAGAAACAAAATAGCCAGAATTCGACTGACTGTATTTCTTTATTTAATTTTTCAAAGGATAATGAGATAAATAATGACTATCTATTAGTACCATCATTTTATAAGTAAAGGAGCATTTTCATTCCAAAACTGCAGGAACCACTTCATCTCAGAAACGTAAAAATGCCATTCCTTCTCATGAAAGTAAAGTGCTAGATGCTCAGTCATGTTCAACTTGGCGATCCCATGGACTATAGCCCACCAGGCTCCTCCATCCATGGGATTCTCCAGGCAAGAATACTGGATTGGGTAGCCATTCTTTTCTCCAGGGGAATCTTCTCAACCCAGGGACTGAACCCAGGTCTCCCACACTGCAGGCAGTTTCTTCACTGTCTGAGCCACCAGGGAAGCCCTCTCATGGAAGGGTAGCTGGTAACCTCACTGCTCAGGTGGAAATTCAGTCACTGCCCACTGTTTAATAGGAGTCCGTGGGTTAAGAATCTAGGACTCCAAAAAGGAGATGAAGGAAATGAAGATGAAGCCACAATGCAAGGGTTTGGAATGGCAGACTGAGGAAGATATATTCAATTAGACAAAGTGAAAGATAAGACTTTCCAGGGGAGGAATAAGGGATTAACATGATGTATAATCAGAGCTGTGTTCCACAGTTCACTGTTCAAAGTGCATGAGATGGAACGGAGCGGGTGGATGGGGCTGGGCCCAACTGAAGTGCTCAGGCCACCCAGGAGGAGAATGCAAAGTTCAGGTGAGAGGCACTGTGGGCCTAAAGCAGGGTACTGGAAGAATGGAAAGGATTTAGCAACAAATTATACGAGGAAAAGAACAAAGAGATTTCCAGATTTTTGAACCTAGGTAAATGAAAAAAAATATGAAAGTGGTGTTAACAGATAAATGAAAATTCACGAAGGGTACTAGCTAAGAAGAGGAAATTAATTCATGTTGTGGTGAAGGGCAGGAGTTTGGGAAAGAAGTTTGGGAAAGGCTGGGGACACAAGACAGGACACTGGAGAGTCAGACGTGGAAGGTTTGGGGGCAAGCTTACCTGCTTCATCACTTGTGGATGTCTGAGCCCTCGCTATATGCCAGGCACTGTACTAGGTGCCAGAGATACACTGAAGACCAGCAGACCTGGGACCTGCACTCACAGAATCACACAGGTGGGTGATTACTAACTGCATTAGAACGTCTAGTTTCCGAAAAAGGGAAAAAAAAAAACAAAAAAAAAAAAAACCCAGAACAGATACTTGGAAAATGACTTCAATTAAAAGGCAAAATGAGACTACCCATGGAACCAGAAGGCAGTTAGAACAGTAGGAAACGAACTGGAGCAGACAATTCCTGGAAGTCGGTGCAGGAAGAGTTTCAAGAAGCAAGTAATAAGCAGTGCCAAGGGCTGTTAAGAGGCCAAGGGGGACGAGGATTGGGCAAAGGCCACTGACCTGTTCAGTGAGAACAGGACCCCCTGAGTGCAGTGTTGAAGCAGGTGGGGCAGGATTTCCAAGGGTTAATGAGTGAGGAGATGGTAGGAAAGCGCAAGTGACAAGACTTCTCTTTCAAGAAGTTAAACAACAAGAAAGGTGACGTGAGGAAGTGAATTTAAGGGATGTCTTTATCAAAATGGTGATTTCAACAGGATTAATGGCAGAACAGAAAGGGCCAGCAGAGCCAGAGAAAGAGGAGAGAGAAGACATGAGAGGAAGATGACTGCCGGAGCCCGGCCCAGGAGAGTGGAAAGGTATTCCACCAAAGACACCAACCAGGACTTCCCTGGTGGTTAAGGGTTAAGACTGCGTTTCCGGTGCACAGGGCGCCAGTTCAGTCACTGGCTGGGGAACTAAGATCCTGCATGCTGTGCAGTGCGGCCAAAAGAAAGAAAAGAAAAGAAAGAGTGTCAACCAACAGGTCAACACCAGCTCCTTGGAGAGAAGGGAAAAGGAAACAAGGGAAGATGAAACGATCTGGAAATTCAGATGGCAAGAAAGGATGTTGGCAAAGGTCTTGTTAGCCATGGGTCTTTGCTGGAAAAATATGGGGAAAGAGGAGACATTTGCTGCGATCTGAGTGAGACACAAACAGCTGGAGAGTGCTACTGACCACCAACTGTACATTCAGGCTACAAACATTTAAGCAGGGCCCTCCACGCACCAGAAACTGTGAATTTACAAGTGGGCATAAGTGAAGTCAGCAGGCATTTATTACTACAAGCAAATACTCTAGGCAAAAGAGAAACAGATTGATTTTATCACTCTCATATCTAGAAAAAGATCATAAGCAATTAACAGGTGATAATTACATATCCTTTGAAGATTATGTATGTGCTAATGGATGAGATTTCACTATTACAGGAGCCCCAAATCCATTCCTCAGAAGGAAATAGATGGTGTTAGTCCATTTATCCCACAGACACCGCATGCCTGAACATCAGACAAATGAGTTCTGAAGAGGTAAGTCATGGTTCCTGTCTTCCAGAAGGTCACCATCACGTGGGATGTCCTGAAAGCTTCTGCATGCTCACAATTTTGGCACGTCTGAGTGCTCAGAACATTAGCTGAGCCAACCCTCACAATTTTTATGCTTCATTAGGAGGTAAGACTGGCTAACTGAACATTTTTAACACGAAACTTTTCTGGGCACAACATGACTTTAGGGAATGGACTGGACCAGAAAGCGACAGAGCATGGCTGTTCAGCGCCATTAAACCCCAAGATGGAACTCAACCTTAGAACTACTGCAGCTTTAAAAATTACAAATTATGTGTATCATTTCCCTGCACATGGCCCTGCATATGTACTTTCAACTACAATATCAGAAAAAATGCTCTCCTTACCTCAGCCCTTGAGGCTCTTTGTGATCTGGTCTCTGTCACCTCCTGTACCATCCTTGAATATGTGTGCAAGTGTGTATATATACACACACACATATATAAATGCTTAAAAATACTTTTAAACTAGAGAAGAGCATCTTACCTCACCTTCTTGGCCTAAGTAAGCACTGTACAAAGCCAAACCCAATTTTGGCTTTATTCCTACCATGTACAAGTAATCATTTAGTATGTGGTAGGAAACGGGTTAAAAGGGAGGAAGATCACGCTTTATGCTCATCCTGACACATTTAGTTCCCTAATCCTCTTGCAGAGATAGTTTAATGATTAAAAAGAAACTAATAGCATGTATTGATACTGTGAAAATATCATTAATGACTTTTGATTATTAGGTAAAGAAAAGCCTATTAACTAACTTTCAGGTTGGGTAATTTACTCCATTAAAATCAGCTATGGTGTTTCAAGATTTAATGTATTGTTCAAATTCATGTATGCAAACAAACTCATTAAAATTCAGGACCTCACTTAGAAACTCACTGCATTTAAAATTCAGGGCCCTAACAGAGGACACTGAGCTCAAATATTAAAATTGAAACATTTGTCCTTCCTAGACAGGGCATTCAACATTGATTTTATTTATATTTTCACCAGAAGGAAGAATTCAATATGCCTGAGAGTTTGCAGCAGCTAGAAGGCTCTGAAGAATTCGCACCTTATATCATCACATTAACATCCTGCACCCAAGGCCAAGGGCTGTCTTGGACACCTCCTTATGCCAGGTGAGACATAAGGACCTTCACTTTGGGAATGAGTTTAAAGAAACGGTTCCCATTTGAGCTTAGTTAAACGCATACAGTCCTAAACTTTAAAGCACATCCCATTAAGTAACCAATATGTTTCCACTCATATTTTTTATGTAACGTATTCTTATAGGTGCTTCTTAAGTTACCTGGGAAAAACCAAACTCTCACCATTTACTGAGCCTGGCTGCATGTGTAGTCCTGTGTTAAATGCTTCCCTCCAGTACACTTCATTAAACCATCCCACGATAGTTCTCTGCAGAAGAGGAGACAGGGACCAAGGAGGTTTAAAGGATGTGATGACGTCACCCAGCTGGTAAGGAGCAGCCCCACCATGCGTCTTGCACCACATCAACTCCTTGTGTGTGTTACTTGCTCAGTCGTGTCCAACTCCTGCAACCCCACAGACTGTAGCCCACCAGGCTCCTCTGTCCATGGGGATTCTCCAGGCAAGAATATTGGAGTGGGTTGCCATTTCCTTCTCCAGGAGATCTTCCCAACCCAGGAATCGAACCTGGGTCTCCCGCACTGCAGGCAGATTCTTTACTATCTGAGCCACCAGGCGTAGCTAATCTTTTTCTCTTTCAATATTTCTGAGTCATTGATGGGGCAGAAACGCTTAGGGCTTAAAACCACAGACTCTGGAGCCAAATGGCCAGGATTCAAATCCAAGTTCGTTCTACCACTTATGAGTTCTGTGACCCTGAGATGTTCTTCAACATTTGCGCCTCAATTATCTCATTTGGAAAAATGGAAATAATAACAATGTACCTGAGAGGCTGTTATGAAAATTAAATGGATCAACCCATGAAAAATGTTAATTCATGTAAAATGCCTAAAACTGTACCTGATATAAACACTCAGTAAATATTAGCTTTTTTTTTTTTTTTTAATATTAGCTCTTATTAATTAAAAGCAAGTGTTGTAACACTGAAACCCCCATGGATCACCAAGGTTCTCAAAGCTGTGTGGACCTACCTTCAATGAACTCACATTGAGTTCACCCACACAGTCACACACACATGCCTTTCTGTGACTCCCATGTGCCAAAGGTAGTATGCACACAACAATGCATTTCGTTCTCGAAATAAAACATAACAAAATTCTTGCAGTATTCTTCCTTTATCAATAAGGAAAATGGTTAAATAATTCACTCAAAGCTCTCAACAGGAATTAGCAGAATCAGGATTTGAATTTGAGTCTCTGTCTCAAAAGTCCAAGTTCTTTTTTACCTATTCAGTTTTTACATCTGTTTTTACCATTTTGTGAGTAAAAGTGGTGAGTGAGTCCACTGTCACCACTTAGGATCAGAGTTTTGGAAGGGACTATAGAGTGAATCTAGAACAACATTCCCTGTTTGCTTATGGAGAAAAAAGGAAGCCTGGGAGGCTGGCTGCTGACTTGCCCTACGTCACATAAAGAATGCCACTGCCACAGTGCCATGTTGCCATTTTTTCCTCTCAGATGCTGGTGGCCCACCTCTAGGAGGCCCCCAGCCCTGCTCTAAAGCAAGAATGCAAATGCTAAGTTTGGATCCAGGGGCTCCCTCCCCAGTGAGGCAAGTTCAGCATTTTAGCAAACGGGACTTTGTAATAACTAGCTTCATTGCTTGTACCTTTCCACTTTCTGGCTCAACAACAGTGTTCTAGAGATCCAGGGTCAGGAAACAAATCAGGTGTTAGACTGGTCTACAATGTCACCGTGAATCTGAGGAAAACTGCCAAACACAGCTTTACAAACAAAATCCAGAGCAGAGCCAATTTCACTCTGGAAAAAAAGGAAAGGAGAGGCTAACGTAAAGTTTAAATTTAATGTGTCAAAGGAAGGAAGCTCACAATTAAAGCAGCAGTTCCTAGCACTCTAAGTCTAGCTGAGACCAACAACATGCGTACAAGTATAACAAACCATTGGCCCCATGTGGAGAAGCAATGCTGAGATTTCCGATATAATTAGCTTCCTTTCCACAAAAGACTTGGATTCATAGTTAAACTCTGTCTCCTCCTGCCCCGGTTCTGCTGTGTATTTGATTGCTTCCTATGGGACTGGGTTGGGAAGCCAGGAGACAATCCGAAACCAGAGTCCGCTGACCTTCCACGGCCAGCAAGCAACACGCTGCGTGTTTGCATTAGCTGTTACTGGGCCTTATCCAGGGAAAGGCTGATTTCATCCCTCTACTCAACACACTTCTCAAGGGTTTGCTGGTCAGTTTACACAGTTCTTTTTTTTTTTTAGTAGAAATTCAAGAACATTTATTATACATATCACAATGGAATATTACTCAGTTATAAAAAGGAATGCATTTGAGTCAGTTCTGAGTCTAGGTTCATTCATCTTAGAGCCTATTATACAGAGTGAAGTGTGTCAGAAAGAGAGAGACAAATACTGTATATTAACACATATGTATGGAATATAGAAAGATGGTACTGACGATCTTACATGCAGTGCAGCAAAGGTGACATAGATGTAAAGAACAGACTTTTGGACTCAGTGGGAAAAGGAGAGAATGTGATGATTTGAGAAAATAACATTAAAACATGTATGCTGCTACTACTGCTGCTAAGTCGCTTCAGTCGTGTCTGACTCTGTGCAACCCCATAGACGGCAGCCCACCAGGCTCCTCTGTCCCTGGGATTCTCCAGGCAAGAATACTGGAGTGGGTTGCCATTTCCTTCTCCAAGTTTACACAGTTCTTACAGACCACTGGAAGTGACCGCTACTATGGGCCAAGTGCCAGAGCACTGAGTCCCATGGAAAATTTCAGGACCCATTTTGAGAGGAGCAGGTTGTTGTGGACAGATTGTGGTTCAGAACTGAGTTCAAGGCTCAAGTCTTGGCTCCTCTACCTACTTAGCTGATGGATCAAGAGTCTATCACTCTCTCAGAACCGTACCTTCCTCGTCTAGAACATGAAGACAATCTCTGTCCATAGACATGATTACTGAGGAGTTTAAACAGGGATGTTAGTGGAAGTGCTCTATAAATGGTAAAGTGCCAAAGAAGGGAAGGGGCAACCAAGGATGTCTACTGATCTCCTCACTGGTCTCCCTGTAGAAAATCTCCAATGACTCCCATTGCTCTCAGGATAAAGTCCAGACTCCTGAACAGGTTCAAAGTCCCTTCACAACCTGCCCTCTGATTACCCTTCAAGTTGACCCCATGCCACATGCCCATCTATTGAGGAAGAGCTCCTTCAGGGGTTGTCTCCCTGACATCTGCAGGTGAGAGCCCCTTCTCCTGACACTCCAAATTCGACCCAACTAAGGCCTCCTGAGGTTCTGATCTTAACCTCCACATCATTCTCTCCTAGACGCCCTCCCCTCTCTCTCCTCGACTCTGTCCTGACATCCCACATTAACCCCTCTGAAGCCCTTTTCATCACTGTGTTCAAATTGCCTGGACACTTGCTATTCTTTCTCTTCTCAATATTTTGTGGACTGAAAAATGCTGCTTACTGAACAAATAAAATTATTGAAAATGACTCGGTATCTGATATTAGTAGCCTACTAATAAATCATTACAGTTCCCAACCCCAGCTTCTCCTTTTTACAGATAAAAACAAAGGCAAAAAAACAAAAAACAAACCCACTAGTGTCTACCTGCAAAAAGAAAGAAAGTGAAGTCGCTCAGTCGGGTCCGACTCTTTTCGACTCCATGGACTGTAGCCCACCAGGCTCCTCCATCCATGGAATTTTCTAGGCAAGAATAATGGAGTGGGTTGCCATTTCCTTCTCCAGGGGATCTTCCTGACCCAACTTCCCCACAATCATTAACTAAGGAAAAGTCCTTTTTTCTTTATAGACACTACTTAATTTCATAGACTCACAGAACGCTGCAGCCAGAGAGATTCTCAAGACCCCTGAAGCCTGGACTTTCCTTTCACAATGAGAAAATAGACCTGGGCTAATCTCCTTAGGAAGGACCTGTACCACCACTGACTGGAAACATGCACCATCGTTTTTCAGAGCACTGTATATGTAGTAAACCATATTAATGAGATCCCAACATAAAATAAAATATAATGATGTTTATCCAAATTGAAGGCTGAAGGGCTAAGACAGAGACACACCTCTGACTTTATATATATATATATTTTATACATACATATTTTATATATTATATATATATTTTTATATATGTTTTATATATATATGTTTTTACATTTCATTGTTATGGAATTTGTGGATGTAAAAGAAATTATTTCACTTGTTTCAGTACTTTTTCATGCTTCTATAAGACTGGAAGTTTTCAAAACAATAGTAAGTAGACAAAGGAAATGCACTTACTAAAATGATTCTGCTTGTGGACAAAGTCCTAATCTGTTCATTATGGGTTATGACTGAGACAAGCACCCAGTTCCCTGACCAGGGATCGAACCCTGGCTCCCTGTACTGGGAGAGCAGTGTCTTAGCCACTGGACCACCAGGGAAGTCCCCCAGAAATGAACTCTTACAATTCAACTTTTAAGTACAACACACTATATTTCGTGTATGTTAGAAACTGTCCTTCTACTTTATACATCAGGAAAGTATCTACAAATTATTAAAATAACTACTGCCAGGTTCTCCCCCCAAATATACAAAATTACAAAGTCAAGTGGGGAAATCATGATTTTTTTATTATTTAGTTTTAAACACTATAAGAAAGCAATGCAGTCAAAAGTTACCGTATTTTAGGCAGAAATTTCTCACTTCTCACCCAATAATTTACTCCAATTTACAAAAGCAAAAGAGGCTGAACAAGTAGCCAAAGTGATATAGGAGGAGGGTAGAACGCTGTTTTCATCTTTCTCTCCCCTATTCAGACCCCTCTCCCCAAATCCTGATAGGGTTGACGTGTTAATGGAGAGTGAAATGAGAAAGTGGTCTGAATCATTTCAAAAATGGAATAGTTAACTTTCAATAAAGAATTGTTTTCCATGCCATCTCAAGATTTTATTCAGAGACCTTGAGATAAAAAAATTCCTTGTTGAAAACCATAAACAGCTATCCCATTCAAATTCATAAATAACAAACAAATTACAGTAGGGTCAGTCACTGACATCTCACAATGTACACACTTTTTTTTCTTAGTGGATTTTTTGGATGAGATTAGAATATTTTGCAATACCTATTCCAGCTAAGAAAATATTGCATAGGGTCATAAGAAATGAACTTTTCGGGGGGACCATGCTGGGATCTTATTAATAGTTCCCCAATCAGGGGTCAAATCTGTGGAGTCCTAACCACTGGACAATGAGGGAATTTCCAGAAATGAACGTTTTTTTTAAAAACATTTATTTATTTATTTGTTTCGTTGCACCGGGTGTTTTGTTAGTTGCAACATGCAGGATCTTTAGTTGGGGGATGTGAACCCTTAGTTGCAGCATGTGAGACCTAGTTCCCTGACCAGGGATTCAACTCTGGCCCCCTGCACTGGAAGAGCAGAGTCATGGCCACTGGACCACCATGGAAGTCCCCCAGAAAGGAACTCTTATAATTAAACTTTTAAGTAGCTCACTCTATATTTCATGTCAAAACTTGATCATGTATGTTAGAGACTGGCCTTCTATTTTATACATCAGGAAAGTATCTATTAATTATTAAAATAACTAGCCAAGTCCTCCCGCCAAATATGCAAAACTGCAATGTGAAGTGGGGAAATCACGCCAGTCCTGACTTTGCCAGCAGAAAACTGTGAAACACTACATATTGCGTAAGACTTTGTGGTTGGTTTCTATCGTGATGAGGTAGAATTCCATACCCTACTGGGCTTCCGCAAAGTGCTCTCAAGTCCCGCAATGCCGTCAAGAGACTGCGAGCAGTACTGTCACCCAGCCTGTCATGGTGACAGTAAGCCTAATCTGACGAACATGGGGACCTGCAGAGCTTTCACACTTCCTCCCGGGAGCCAAGAATTAAAATTCTGGGCCCAGGAAGATGAGAGCTCTGTGGAAAATGTCCAAATGTTCAGCAACAGGTAAACACCAGAGTGCGTAATTAAACTGATGCTGAATGCTACAGATTAAGCCAGCAAGAAAATATTTTGTCACAGTCAAGGAACAGGGCGGCTGTAAGAACTGTTTCTGAGTTGTCTCCATCACTTTATGTGCTTTGCTAAGGAAGTCCTGAGTAACTAAGTAACTTAAAAAAAAAATAGCGCAGACATTTCTTCCTCTGAAGACAATCAGGCACCTATTTCCTTTAAGGTACTTTATAATTCAATGCAAAATAAGAAGAATCCAAAATTTAAAAGTGAACAAAGGAGAAGGACACATCTCCAGACACAATATATCCAGCCATCACTGATGGATACTATTTTAATACTGAAATTTAGCCCCAACACATTGGAAAGCAAATACTACCTATTCACTTCAGAAAAAACAAAACAAAACCAAAAACACTCATCAGTTCCAAGGATACAGTCTGACAGACTGGGCCCAGTGACATCCTCTATCAATATACATGGCAGAGCAAAACTATCAACGAAATGCTTCTTTTATAACATGGTGGGGGGCGGGGGGGAGGAAACAGCAAATGTGTAGGATGTTGCCACCCACTCTCTCCATCCCCTGCCCACGACTCACGTCAGGAATTTGTCACAGTCCTCGGTCTTGCTGAGCTCAGACAGGACCTGAGAACTCTATACAACACAGCATGCCAGGAGGCAGCTACCAACTCAGCACTGGCATTCAGGCTGAAGCCCATTTCACCCCAGCTCTGTACAGTCTTCAACCTACTATAACCGAAATACTGAAACCAATCTTCAGAGAAAGCCACTTGGTGACAGTTTCAAGACTCCCCCAAACCCTTCATTTAAGCCAAAAAAGGGGTATTTTTCCATTTTATGTAATTACTAAAGGATAGTAAGAGCAGAAAACATAACTGCAAACATTAGTTTTCCTCTAGACATGAAGCTGTTCCACTGAGATACGCAAGCAGTTCTATGTAATAAATGTTTATATTCATCTTTTTCAAAATAGCGTTTGTCTTTATTCAGCCCAGAGGCCCAGCCCAGTTCCAATCCACTCACTATGCTGTCAGGCAAACCAGTGCTGGGCAGAACACAAACACAAACACAGCTCCATCTGCTAATTAAAACTGGGCATGAAGCTGTTAACAGGCATCTGTTGCATTGTTTGCAGCTAATGGGCAAAGACAAAGCTGAAATGGCTCTTCTAAAGCAAACCCAGTGATTTCACTCATTTTCTATTTGGTATTTATGTTAGTGGGGGGTTGGAAGCACGGTGTTAAACAGCTTATTATGGAGACTGGAAGACAAGTGATATATCTTTCGGAGTCTAAAATATCCCTTTAAAACTGATTATAGAAAGACAGCATTTGACAGAGGGAGAAATAGTGTTAGGAATTCAAATTAAGCACTTTTAATCTCATCTCTGACATCAGCTAATTATCTAGAATACTATGAAAGATAATGACTAAAATTCAAGCAACGCTGTATGGCTCATATAGTGCTTTATAATTCATCCATCCAGCCATTCACTCATCCAGTTGATCAGTCATTTAATAGAGGCCTTGGAGACTTAAAAAGTGAGTAAGATTTGATTCTTGCCCTAGGGAACACAGAGCATCCCTGAGAAGTTGGCATAGTATTAATATACTCTAGTATAGATAAAGGAACTAAGGCCCAAGAAGGACAACCAAGTCATTAAAGACAAGAGAAGTAGGAATAGCAGATGTCATGACATGAACCCCGATTTGACTCCAGACCTATTGCTCTTAATTCACTGTGCAATCTTCCTAACACCAAACACCGACCAAGCCACTTCACTGGCTACTTACATCTCAGGAGCTCCATATCATGCTATGTTCCACGATATTACTCACCATCTAACATCGAGTTCCCCATTCCCCACTCCCACCCTCTTCTCATCCCACTGTGAAAACTCTTTCCTGCACATCTTTCCCACGTGGCAATTCTAACACACACAAGAGCTCATCTCCAGAACGGTCCTGTGTCCAGGCAGGCAGACCTGACCTAGAGCCAGTCAGCCTCAGGCCATGTCGGCAGCTCCCAGGTCTCCCAATTCTGGTTCCATGTTTCTTCTCAGATTCAGTTATGAGCTTCCATTAAAATATCAACTGCTAAATTTTTCCCTGTCTTCAAAGACCAGACATTTTCCACTTAGGCAATATCCAAACCTATTTCCCTCCAGCATTTCTCAAGAGGATCCAAACAGTTTCAGTGCTGTTGCCAAGAGAACCTCCTCCCTGGTTTGCTGCCATGCAGAACAGCTGGCGAAGCTCTTTGTTAAAGTACACATATTCTTAAGACATGTCCAAGTCTGTCTCCAAGACTCAGTTTCCTATGTTAATTTGTTGAATGGCTTTTTGCATTCAGTAGAATACTAACTGAGGAGACGAGTTTAACCCTTCATGATCAGGTATTACACTCTTGAAACAGTGTCATTTTCAAAGCTATCACTTAGGTGGGAAGTCTACTGACACTCTGAAAGAACACAATGACACTAAACTAAGGTTTTACAGACAAAATGTTCAACTTGAAATTGCCTGAAAGTGTTCCTTGCTCAGTTGTGTCTGACTCTTTACGACCCCATGGACTACAAGCCTGCCAGGCTCCTTCCTCTGTCTATGGAATTCTCCAAGCAAGAATACTGGACTGAGGCCATTCCCTCCTCCAGGGGATCTTCCCGGCCCAGGGATTGAACCCACATCTCCTGCACTGCAGGCAGATTCTTCACTGTCTGAGCCACCAGGGAAGCCCTGAAGTTGCCTGGCCCTTGAATATTTTTGTTTGAGAGGTTGAAATCAAGCAAAACAATGATGAAAATCAAAATCAACTTGTACTACATATTTGGATTATGCTCAGCCAAATGCTGATATCATCTTGGATAAAAATGTAAATATGACAGTTTGTTTTTCGGTCAATAAGTCTTGATAAAAGTTTTGAATTGCTACCAACCAAAAACAGTATTTAATTGCAAGCTGGGGTCGGCAAACTCTTTCTGTGAAAGAACAGTTAGTAAATATTTTTAAGCTTTGTGGGACACATATGGTGTCTCCTTCATATTTCGTGTTTTGTGTTCATTTTTAATAACCCTTTAAAAATGTGAAACCATTCTTTGCTTGTGGACCGCACAAAAACAGGCAGGAGGCTACATTTGGCCTGTGGGCCATAGTCTATCAACCCCTAAACAGAGAAAGTGTATCCAAGAAAAAAATGCCAGGGAATAAATTGTCTAAAAGCACTCTGATGGGACTAGACTGCAATTACCAGTACACTATTAATACAATGTCATTAGTTACTTTGCACATGGAAGGAATTTTAATGGCAGGATGCACTTTGATTCCCTAACCTGAAACAACAGACATAGAAAGAAAGGGCAAAGGACAGTTAAAACATGCTGAGTTAGCCCACATAGACTTCTACAGGACTCTGAGTTGTTGTATTAGCACTTACTGTTTCCCTGAAGAGATACAACTGATCCAAACGGGAACACTTTAACTTTCCTCACATATAAGCAAATGTGCAAAACTGAATTCCTCCCTGGAAAAGATGGTAATTTGAATTTACAGCGGTGATCACGCTGATCAGAAACAGCAGCAGCTCAACTATGAGAAGCAATCCAGACTTGGGTTTGAGGTTTCACTAGAGATGCTTCTACAAGCATCTGATCAGCTGCATGATCTTGACAGCATCAACCTAAGCTTGGTTTTCTTATTTATAAAACTGGGGCACGGATATCATGTAGATAATTTCTAAGGCTCTTTATGCTGTTCAACTATGACTATACTAAATAATAAAACCACTCAGGAAATACCCTAACAGGAAGAGGGGGCTGGGCAGGGGAGAGACGGTAAAGGGAAGAAGCTGAGACTGTCCTGTTAGAAGACAGGGCTGTGTTTTCTCTGTTTTCCCAGCATCAGGTTCCGCACAGGCCATTCCAAGATGTCCCTCTGCCTTCGTATCAATATTAAAATGTACCCACATCCCATAGGCAATATAATTCAGAGAGACTGCATTACTGGTTCTTAGTTGTCTTCATGGCACATTTTACATACATTTAATTAACCGTTGATAATGATTATGCAATCCATGGGGTCACAAAGAGTCCAACATGACTTAGAGACTGAACAACAACAAAATGATTATGTAAGGGGCTTGAGGAGCCAATCAAAATTTCTTTTTCAGTTCTTAAACATCTGAATTGAATGCAGGTTGGTTGTTGGTTCTAGGCACTGAACCTACAACTTCAAATGGATAAAACATCTCTACTCTATAGTTAAATATTATCTGACTGATACGTGAAGATTCCCAGCAAGTCAGTTGAAAGAAGCATACCCTCCACCACCCCCAAGAGCAGAAAGGAAATGAGGGGAGCCAGGATATCAGAGAAGATACTAGAACCTTAGATACATGAAAGAAGAAAGTATCTGTGAGACAACTGTATCTATAATCAAAATGACTGTCTCCTTCCTTTCATGAAGGCAGAATCCCTATCAAAATAGGGTTGAGAGGTGGCAGATGTCCTTTTCTAAAACTACCTAAATTTTAATAAAGCAAATTAAGACAGTAAATGTAACTCCATGGGAAGAAACAGCTATTTATACATATCTCCCGAAACACACAACACACACACACACAAACCCCAGGTATTAAGAAACAGGTCGTTCCTGTGACGTAGACCTTATCAAGTTTTGTCAGCAATCATGTGGCAAATCTTTTCCAAACCCAGTCAGAGAAGCCCTGGAAACTTCCATGCTGAGGTGCCTCAAGAAATAATTGTGACTGGGAGGAGGTGGACCACTAACGCTCCCTTCAGCAACTTCAGACCACCTGGAAACCGGGGTGAAGACTGGGGGCATGGATACTTCTGCTAGAGATGCAGACCCTTTCAAGCCTATGTTTGTGGTCAATGTGTGTGGAACATTTCACTAGAATGATGTTAACATTCACCTTATTTTCCTAACTTAACTTCAACTCCAAAGCATTAGGTTGCAGGTAACGTATTTTTTGTGCTGTTTGAAGGCACTGGGCTACCACTTCCTGTCAGAGCTCTTGGGGCTAAAAAAGAGGCATGGGATTTCCCCTCCTCCAAGTCAACTGAAGACACAGCTCAGAGCCTCTTTTTACCACATCTACTCCATAGAAAATGCAAAGGCCAACATCATACATAAGATTCACCCCTTTAACGCCTCCCTCCAGGTCTAAACTTTTTCAGGATGCTCACTTTCCTGCAACCCTCCACAAAACCAAATTTCAATCATTAAAAAAAAAAAAAATTCACGCAAGAAAGATTGTACTCCTTCAGAATAAAAAGTAATTTTTCAAAGCCACTATTGTAAAAGGAAGCAGACACCCTCACAGAAAAAGTGGGACAAAAATTAAGACCAAAAAAAGAGGAAACTAATAAAACTGTTACAAACAAGCAAAAGTCATTTAAGGAGCTTAACAGAAACAGCCTCAATGAGATGTAGTCACTTTCCATGCAGGAGGATGCTTCGGAGAGGTTCACTCACAGAATGGATCAAAGGCGACCTGCTTGACTCGTTAGAGACTGTCCTTTACCTTCCGGGCTTCAGTGTGCACTCAACAATGAAAAAACGGTGATTTGGGGTTTTGACATGAGAACCAGCATCAAAAATTAACACCTTTTGGTGGCTACAACAGCTCCCACCAAATCTCTTAAGAATACACTTGAGACATGACATTTAAAATCTGCTTCCTCAGAAAAGAAAAAGTCCCACTCACGAATGACTGCCAAGAACTTGCAACTCAAACTTCCCTAAGTCCAGACATCATAACACCCAGGAGGTTTCAGGCCACTCAATCCATAAGATGCCAGAACAAACAAACCATAGCTTTTCCCAGTGCTTATACCCCAATACTCTTCTTTTATAAGTGATAAATTATCCTTAAAACATAACTCATTACCATAGCACTAGCCCCCCTAATAATCCCAGCAATTCATGATGAAATATGCTGTTAGAACCATTTGAAAGATGCTTAAGTGAGCTGCTATGAGAAGCCATAACATCACCCAGACAACCAAGAGCTAAGATTCTTAAGGTGCTTAATTAACTGCAGCTATGATGTTAAGGTCACTTGTACAGGCAGCTTAAAACTAGCTCTGATTTGCTCTTCTTCAGTTTAGATTAAGTCTGAGATCTTGTTACCTGAACACAGTCTTCCAAAAGTAGGAAGGACAGCTCCCAGCCAAGAGCAGAAAAATCAGAATCAACTGAAAGTAATTGGGGGGTACATTGCATGTTCTGATTCGTTTAGCAAGTAATAATTAAAACGAAAAGGAAAATACATAGAAAGCAGGCAGAATGTAAGATCAATTTCCCAGCTGAGAATTACTAAACCTTCAAGGCTAAGAATTTTAAAAATTGAGACGTGCTGCTTTGCAGGAGAGAGTAAACCATATTTTCCTGATCATACCATTCCAAAAGTCACCAACCCTCCCAACGGCCATTAACACTCCCAGAACAATTTAATGCTCCATAGACAGTATCTCATTATTAGTCACTTTTTGCTCTTTCTCCTGCACTTGATCCACAGGGAGTAAAGAAAGACAAATGGTAACCAGTACTCCCAGTAACTGGAGAAAGTTCTACTTTCCATTTCCTCTCCCTTTCCCATCTTCTCTCTTCTCTGCCCCACCTCTTTACCGTATATTTTGCTTTTCCTTTCCATTTCACACCCAGCTCTCCTTTACTTTTTCCAAGTATCCTCATTTCGTTCTTGGGTCCCCTTAACTCATCTACCTTTTCCTACAATTTCCTCATGGCATCTCTGACCAGACTTCTTGCAGCCAGGGTCCCTCTCATCCCTCAGCTCTCACTCACTCTTTCCTCCGAATTCCTTTCGGATTCTTGGGCTCTCCTCTACCTTGTCCCTTGCGTCCTCTGTCAACTGAGGACCTCCACGGACCTCCCATTCCCACTCCCCCAACCCTTCGTTTCCCCCTTCCATTTCCTTCCTCTTTGAATCCATTTCACACCCACTATCCCCTTCTCTTTCTCTGTGAGCGTTCCTGTGTGCCCCGACTCCGTCCCTCTAAGCCCCCTCCCTGTCACACCCCCAGCCCTCCCATTTCCCCCAATACCCCTAGTCCTTGTTCTTCTGGTTCCTCCTCCCCCTCTGCCCCCAAGTTCCTCCTTTCAACCCTCTCAGCCCCACGTCCTCCCCGCCTCTCTCTCTCACGCCTTCACCCTTCCCCACTGTCCTCGCCGCCCAGCTGTCCCCGGGGTCCCCTCCCTGGGGCTCCCACGTCCTCCCACCGCTCTCTCCCGGCCCCCTCGCACCCGCCCCCCATTTCTCACTCCCAGTCCCCGGCCGCAGTCCCTCCCTCACCGATGGTGGAGATGAAGGTGGTGTTGAAGGCGTCTTCGGAAAAGCGGAATAGCAGGCAGGTCTTGCCCACCCCAGAGTCGCCGATCAGCAGCAGCTTGAACAGATAATCATACGTCTTCGCCATCTTCTCGCTCCGGCCCTCTGACCGGGGAGCCAGAAGAGCGGCGGAGAGAGGCGGGGAGGGGGCCGCGGGCGAGGGGGCGTGCCCGCCCAGCCGCTGCTCGCCCCGCCCCTTACCCCGCCCCCTTCACCGGAGAAGGCCTGCGCGCCCCGCCCCACGTGGCCAATCCACGGGGGTTTCGTAATCACCGCCGGCGCCCCAGTGTTTTATGGGACTCGTAGTTCTTGTGAGGCGCTTCGGGCGTGCCTTGGGCGGCTGTCCCCGCGGCCCCAGAGGATAAAAGAGGATCCTCTCTAAGCTGGCTGACCCGGCATTAGGCGTTTCCTCTGCAGCTAGGCAGGGAGGCCGGGCTTCCAACTCTGCGTGTTGCGCCACCGGAACTTAACTTCGTCGTTTCTTTGTGTGCGGGCGCTTTCAAATGCAGGACCTTGAAGGCTGAGTCCGCGGTTCCCGCATCTCTTCCACCGCGCCCCGGAGCTGAGATGCTTTCTTTCCTTCATGCTGCTGTGGCGCTGCCTGTGGATTATCTGCAGAGTGCCTTATCTGGCTTCTCCAGTTCCTGTCCAGCACTACGTCTAAGCCCCCTCCCCTCCCTCAACCCCTCAGTTACCAAGCTTAAAAAGAATGATTGCCTTTCTCACTTGAATCCACTCCTATTCTCTTCTCCAAATCTCCAGAGCAGAGCTAAATATAGTGGGTATTTTAAAGGATCTACTGTGGAGACCGCTCCCCTCTTCCTGCAGGAGGATGGACAAAAAGAATCTGGGAATTGAAATCTGTGAGGCTTGTGCTTCAGGCCTGTGCCTGATAAAACTGCAAGCATTCATTCGAGGCAGGAACTGACGGTGGGAATCTGGAGGCTAAGATTTGGATTTTGTCTTGGCTCAGCTGCTTAACAGCCCATAGGCTTTCTGCACCTCAGTTTTCTCATCTGTAAAATGGGTATAAAAAAGTGTTTCATACGATTGTAGGAAAATTAAGTGAGATACTGAATGTGAACCTACTTTGAAATCCTTAAGGCAATGTAGCAATGTTAGTGTTGATGGTTACCTTCTTCAGCCCTCTGTAGGCTGTCATTTTAATGGATAACAAATAGGGGAGAAGGAACATTCTGTTATACCCAATCTGTCATTTATTGTCTTGGACTATTATTTAACTGTTTTAAGGCCTCTTTCAGAAGCTAGGGGCAGAGACTCAGCCAGTGAAGGGGATTTAATGACTCAGGTAAATCACAAGGGCAAGTGAATAGCTAAGGAGGTCTGGGACCAAAAGCTTTATCCACTAGGTGTGTCTCTGTCTCTCATCTCTTCTATCTTCTAATTTCTAATATGTCAAATATGAACAAAAGCTCTTTAGAGGCCTCAGTAATTTTTAAGAGGATAAAAGGATCCTGAGGCCAAAATATTTGAGAACCACTGTCTATGGTTCTTTACTCTAAAGAAACACCTTTCTGGGAGGTTAAAGGTTATTAAGGGAACCAGTGAACTCAGCCATTAGTAGGCTAAGGAGAAAACTTGGACAGTTGGTTGAAGAAGACAGCAGGTTTTTCTAAAACACATCTTGAGTTGTGACTTCATATTCAATGCCAATGATATCACATTCTTAATCTTGTGAATTAAGAAAGAGGAGCAAATTCAACTGGCCCTAGTAACTACTTTCACCTTCTATGTGGAAAAAACAAAAACAATGAAATGTGTCATTGACACACTTATTGATCATACAATAGCCAGAGGGTTGTTGCTAATCTAATGTTTAATTTCTAGAGTCCACTTGATGGGAACAGATCTAAGAAGGTCAAAGTCACAGTTTATATCCCCTAATGAGGACAGATTCTGCCCTCAGGCACAGGCTGAGCCTCCTTGCCCCAGTCAGAGCACTTGGGCAAGTCCTGTGAACTGGGCCTCAGCCAGGGCTGAACAGGACTTCCCAGGTGGCGCTAGTGGTAAAGAACCCACCGGCTAATGCAGGATACATAAGAGACACAGGTTTGACCGATGGGTTGGGAAGATGCCCTGGGGGAGGCCATGGCAACCCACTCCAGTCTCCTTGCCTGGAGAATCCCATGGACAGAGGAGCCTGGCGGGCTACAGTCCATGGGGTCACAAAGAGTCGGACACGACTAAGCACAGCACAGCATAGCACAGCACAGCGCTGAGCAAATGTGGACAGTTTAGTTCTATACCTTCTTCATTCTGGAAAAGAAGGGGAAAATCTTTAAGACCACTGGAATCCTCTTTCTTTCACAAAATGTGAACAGATTAAAATAACTTTTAGTTCCACTAACTGCACGCAACTGTTGGCATTCTCTCTGTGTATGAATAAGAACACACTGATCTGGCAAAGAACTTAAATTCATAAGAGAGGCTAGGGTTAGGAATTTTAAAGTCCCTAAGTTTCCTTAGGGGAATTTTGTTAATTTTTTTGTCTTGTTTTCACTTCCTCGGTTTTTCTCTATTAGCAAGTGTGTATAACGTTGGGACTTTCTAGCTGGTAAGTCTATGCACCACTGTTGAACCATGCAAGCATTTTGATATATGACACTACTTCAAGAAGTATCCTTTTCCTTTTGTGAATTATGAATTTTCATATTTTGTATAATAACATGTTACTTAGAGATCAGATTTGGATGGTAGCAACTACTATTGAATCAAGGCACTTTGCTCAAAAGACTGGACAAGAAGTGTATTTGTAGAGCTGAAGGTTCCACAGGTAACAGGTTGCTGGCTGCCACTTTCTTTTCTTTCTCCAAGTGGCACGTTGCTATGATCTAAGAAAACCACATCAATACATTTTTTTTGCCAGTTGCCCAGTAATGTAAAATGCCATGTCACTGCAGAACACTAGGCAGACCAGCACTTTCAAATTGATGCTGTAAATGTTTCTTGAAGCTTTTGATAAGGTTGATATGTACATGGCAGCTTGACTTACAGTAATCTAGCTGTCCAAGGAGTTTACCCTCTGTGGTTTTGGTCAGGCCAGCACTCTTTTTCTTCTTCCTTTTGGCAAGCTGCTCCTCCCCCACTGGTGGCTGTGAATCATGGTACTTTACTCCTTCAGCCACAGAGACGGGCATATGGCCAGGCTGGGTCAAACTGAGTTCTTCCTCGTGAATTTTCTAACGAGGTGGGGTGATGCTGCTGAAAGGAGGTCTCTCTGATGGGAGGCCTGTGTGAGCTTCAGGCTAGTTGATCAGAGCTAAGTCCATCTTCCCCTGTTCTCTTGGTGCTGCGCTCCTCTGTTTACTTTGTCCTCGGTCTGGCTTTCCTTACAGGAGCAAGCGGGACTGCCATGTTGCACAATTCCAAGAGCCATTATTCACTTCTTACACTAGTTTATTCATCTGGGAGGTCTTTAACCCTCAAGAATCCACGAACAGGGGCTTCCCTGATGTCCAGTGGTTAGGAATATGCCTGCCAATGCAGGGGACACGGGTTCAGTCCCTGGTCGGGAACATTCCACATGCCACAGGGCAGCTAAGCCCGGTGCCACAAGTGTGGAGCCCAAGTGTAGCAACTACTGAAGCCCGCACTCCACAAGAGAAGCCACTGCCGTCAGAAGCCCCCGCACGGCAACTAGAGAGTAGCCCCTGCTCTCCGCAACTAGAGAAAGCCCACGCAGCAACGAAGACCCAGCTAGTCAATAATAACTAATAAATATGTTTTAAAAGAATCTACAAACACATTCTTGAGGATCTGTGTGTACTCTAGGCAAATTTTCAAATTAATTCAAGCATTCTTTAACTAGTTTAAAATTGTTCCATGACACCTAAATGCAAGAAATGTCACCTTTCTTAACTGCTTAAGTGAAATTAAAGTTGGCTGTGATCCCTACTTCTCAAGGACTGGCAAAACTGCTACCAAATATTACTGGGACTCTTCCTCCTCTTAATTGTATCCTACAAGAATCCAAGTGCTTATATGGTCCTGAAATATTCGGGACAAAGAAACCTCTGGTCCTCTGCTGCACTCAGGCTGCTGATGCTTCTGTCCAGCCCCCCATGGATTCTGGTCCTCTGCCAGCTGAGCACAGCTGTCCCGGTGGGCTACAAAGATGTCCTTCATGGTGATTATTTTCACTGACTGATGACTCAGCCATCGAATAAGTTCTCTCTCTGTTATCTAACAGTTTGTGAACTTCTTTGTCTTCTCCCTTGAAAGTTGAGCCTTTTGAGGAAAGGGACATTGCTTATTTTTCACTGTGTCCCCAGCATGCCTAGAATGATGCCTTACACATAGTAGGTACTCAGTTAAGTTGTTGAATGAATGAATGAACATCTGACTATCATGCCAGCTGTCTAGGGTTTTTTAGGCGGGGGCCATGCCATGTGGCATATGGGATCTTAGTTCCCTGACCAGAGATAGAAACTGTACCCCCTGAAGCGGAAGTGTGGAGTCTTAATTACTGGACCACCGGGGAAGTAAGTCCCCAGTCTAGGTACTTTTTAAAAACATTTGGGACACCTTCACTTATACTAAGACCTAGGTATTTTTAGCTTCACCAATACCTTTCTGGTTGTCCTCTACCTTGTATTTGTATGTTATTCACTGTGTAAGAGTAATATTTATTGTTGTATTTAAAAATAGGTGTGATTATATATTATTTCTCTAGGTTGTCAAGATCATATTGAATGATAACTCCTCAAAAATATCAATTTCTCTTATCTACTGTGTGTCATCTCAAAACATTCTGTTTGTTTAGTGATAATCCAGTGAGATAATTCTATAATTATCTTCATCAGAGAGGGACACACTGTACTCTTTCCACCCACTGATGTTTCCTGAGCAATCACTGGTTGAAAAATGTCCACTTAAAGAAATAGTCATTAAGCTCACACTATGAAACCAGCTCAGCAAGGCCTACCTGGAGGATTCAAAGGTATCTATCATGTGGTCCCTGCCCTTAGTTTGCTTCCCACGTAATTGAAGGGAGCTCCCACAAGTGAAAAGTTCAGTGATGAATGGGAGGCAGATATCTGGTTGACACACACTTCATTTATTCTGATGGATCATGTGTCCATTCTAATTGGTTGGCTTTAATTCTGATTGTTTACACATTCAATCTGATTGGTCAAGTGTTCATGCCAAACATTGTTAAATATTTTACATATCACCACTGAATGTAAAAGTTAAATAAAAATGACACGATAATGCTGAAAAATGACTACATGAAATTTACTCCACTATAAGGTGGATTGGAAGAAATCTATTATAGTACAGCTTATATTATTTCTTTTCTAATAGTAAAGTTTTCATTAGCCTAGGCATTGCTATATAGTATTTTGTGTCAAGTAAGGTACATATACAGTAAGTACTCTGTGTTTGGGGTCGAGTTTCTTGTTCAAATGAGTGATTCAATAATGCTTTTTGGAACCAACTCTAAAATGGACTTTGATCTAATGGTGAAGTCAAGATGTGCTGAAACTCAGAATCAGCATCATAACAGATACTGAGATACATATGACAGTAAATAATAGAATACTGAATGACTTAAATAATAAAATATTTACTTGGACTTCCCCAGCAGTCCAGTGGTTAAGACTCCACACTTCCACTGCTGGGGGCGCAGGTTTAATCCCTGGTAGGGGAAATTTGGTGTGCTGTGTGGTGCAGCCAAAAACAATCCCTAAAAATCAAAACAAAACCAAAAAATTTACTTAATCACATTCTAAAATAATCAGATCTAGAACAAGTGACAGGTGAGTAATCCAATAGATCAGATGACATGCCTGGAAGGTGGTTTCTCTCTCTTGGTTTCTTAGCAATGCTTCCTCAAAGTAACACTTATTTCAACAGACCAACCCCATGTTGTTGCAGAATGTTTTCCTGAAACTCCTGGGATTCCTTGATTCAAAGAGAGCAGAAGGTAAAGAATTGTCTTTCTTAGGAGTTCAAATACCCTGGAATTCAGTTCCATGGGCCCTGACTACTCTTTTGTGAACTGATCCTAGGGTCCAAGACAATGGCGTATACCAGCTGGCTTAAGTAATTCATGCTGAGTATTGGGTCAAACTTACCCTAGATCACAAGGTTCTGTTAGAAATAGGGAAGACAGGAGGCAACAAGGCTATAGAAGCAACCAATGAAAACTAATACTTGTTTCAGTGTCCAATGCATATAGGTATTTATATCATGTTTGGTTATATTGGAGTTTCTGGAGAGGTCAGGGGGCTGAATCCAGGAAAATTCTGACTTGTCATTCTCTTAAACAGATGGATTGATGTTGAACTGGGAAAAAGAGGCAAGAAAGAAACAGTGTTTCTGTGAGGAAGGGATGGGTGCCTAAAGTCAGAATTAACATAGGCATTTAGACGCCTGCTACCTTTTCTATCCCACTTCAGCAACCAGCTAAGGCTATGCACTTTGGGAGCCTTGAACTTTCTAAATTCTCTGTCAGACCCTGACAAGCCTGTCCTGAGAGTTTGTAATGGAGGGAGAACTGGACAAAGCATCAGGTGACCTAGTTTTGCCACTAACGAGTTCTATGACCTTAAACAAGGACAACGACCCTTCTGTGCCTCAAGTTACTCTTTGTAAAATGAAAAAGTCTGGACTAGAGAATCCCTCTCTGTCTATAAAATCCTTTGACTCATGAACCCAAGCTCCTAACAGATGTCCTAAGATCTGCCCTAGGGGTTCTGGTTTACAGACTTTAGTCTCCAAGGCCAACCAAACACCATAGTGAATTTGAGATTTATCGACAGGCCTCGCAGGTCCCTTGGAGGCCAGGCAGAGTGTGGTGGGAAAGGAGCCCAAGATACCTAGCTCCTTATTCTAAAGAGCACTTAGTCCACCCCGTGACTCAGTTATCAGTACTTCTCTCTCTTCAAGGAGTGCAGAGTCTCAGTCCTTTCTGCGATGGCAACAAGTTACTGGGTTGCCAACAATTTATTGGGTTGTCAACCTGCAGGATGAAGAGAATGAAATTCTGTTTTGTATTTTGAGCCATATTCAATAAGATGCCTGCCTAAAATTCCTACTTAATATTGATAATCATTTCCTGAATAACCTTACACAGACTTCTCCCTGCCACCCTAATTTAACAGCAGCAAGGGCTTATAAATGGAATTAGTTAGGGAGCTATGAATACTCCCAAACCTATGATAAAACACCCTGTCTCTCTTGAAATTCATTGCTCTTGCTGTTCAAGAAGAATTAATATGGAATCAAGCAGATCTCTTTGATGGCTCAGTTTTAAGATTTACAATTATAAATTATGGTGACAATCTAATAGAATGCTGAGAAAGAAGGCTAGGTAGGTGATTGTTTCGGGCCAGGATGAATATTCAGATTAAGAAGAACTGCTAATGAAATCCCAATCACATAGTAATTTCCCCCCTATTACTTTCTGGAACTCAAGTAGCTATATGGCCTAATTAGGCCTGTTTGGGGGATTATCACAACATTTTATTTCTGCAATGAATGGCATCGTTTAATATTCATTGAGGGTTTTACAGAACAGAGAGGTTTCCATATGTCTCTAGAGCAAAACATTTGTGTTTGCCATCTGCTACTCAAGAGTAGTTCTGTAGAAAAAAGAATGCAAATCACTTGGTTCTTTAATTACTTTGGGGTTAGGCTATACTATAACTGGGATTGTGGGACAGCCAAGTCATTGCTTCAAGAATACTGTTGTTTACTCAGCCACCAACTCAAAGGACTCTTTTCAAGCAAATGGCATGAAAAGAAATTGAAGCCTAAAATTATCTTTGTCCTTTTAAGTAGTCAAAGACCATTGTGAAATGACGTGTGAGGCTTTTTTAAGTTGGCATTAAGGAGACACTATCCAGAGCACTGGACGCTGAGGTCAGTATAGCAAACATCAGTTCTCTTTTCTTATTCCTGACACCAAAGGAATATATGACTCAATACTTAAAAAAAAAATTCAAGGATCTTGAACTCAATATCAAAAAAAGGTAATTTACTCTTGGTCACCCAGGAGCTAATTATCTTGACGTTGGACTCAGTGCCACTTGCTTCTCCCTCTCCCGTTCTCATTAGCTTCTTGAATTGTGATAATTGTCTGCTCAGTAGTATCTCCACTGGCCTATGGATGCACACTGTTAGTTTTGCTTAATCAAGAGTAACTTCAAAGAACAGAGTTTAACCAAACTGGAAACCCTGGAGCTTCCAGGTTACTTGTAGATTTCAATGACTGATCCTTTTTCTAATGCTTCTCACAGTAAAGTTTCATTCACTGCGGTTTTTAGCATATAGAATGTGAAAAACTGGCAAATGAAAGGGACCTCATTTGGCCACTGACTTGCTATGAGATCCTAAACTCATAGGACCTCTGATTTCTAAGGCTACTTTCTGCTTTAAATTGCTATAAAATCAGTGAGTTTAAGAGATCATTTATTCTAATGTTTCCAAAGTTTGTACCTCAGAATACTGAGTGAATCAGCAGATGTTAGTAGGTGAAACTAGAAGAGAGAGTTTCAGGGTCAAACTCGTTTGAGAAATGCTGTCAAGTGTTTGGAAGGTACAGCTTGTCAGAACCCTTCCTTGGCTGACGCGCCCTGTGACTCTGCACCACTGGGTGTGGTGGGCAGCTTGCCCCGTTGTACTGCTCCAAGCCACTTTTTGAAGAAGTGTCTTATGGAACCCATGGGCTTCCCTGGTGGCTCAGCAGGAAAGAATCTTCCTGCAATGCAGCAGATGTGGGTTTGATTCCTGGGTCAGAAAGATCCCCTGGAAAAGGAAATGGCTACCCATGCCAGTATTCTTGCCTGGGAAATCCCACGGACAGAGGAGCCTGGCGGGCTACAGTCCATAGGGTTGCAAAGAGTTGGACACGACTGAGCAACTAAAGAACAACTTATGAGACCTGTATGTTTTGCAGAATATAATTTGGGAAACTCTGATGTAATCAAAACCCTTAGTCTTAGTGATGAAAATCAGCATGTTTACAGGAAGCTGTCAAGAAAGGAGGCGGCATCCATTACCAGAGTGCCTGACACATTGGAGTGAGAACACTGCCCTGCCTCCTGGGTTTCTCCTGACTCCAGGGCAGGGCTCTCTCATGCCTCCTCTGTCACCATCACACCCACAGAAAGGTCAGCCAAGGGTGGGGGCACTGCAATGGCTGTTCCCTCCCTGCCTTCGGCTGCTGCTCTACCCTCAAGTCATGGGGGGCCTGGCAGATACTGTAGTAACTGAAATAAAAATCATCTTAGGTGCAGGAGCAAATTCACCCAGGATTCTGAAAGTGCAAAAAACTACATCCTTAAAGGAACACTCCGGATGCCGTTTTGCAAGGGGGGAAAAAAAGGCAAATATCAAGTAATTAAGCTAACATTCTCACATTCTTTCTTTTCTGTTATTCTATATTTTGAGTGAGTTATAGGATGTGTTAGACTGTCAGATCACTCCCAGGCTAATTTATTACAGTGATATCTAAAATTCTGTAAAATGATCTGCACAATAAAATGGTTTTAAAGATGAATTATTTACATTTCTCTAGGGCATGAATTATATTCACATTGTATCCCTAATGACTAACACAGGGCTTGGCATATACTAGGCTCATAGTGATAAATATGTCTGTGTTAATTAGTAAATTATAATCTGATGATTAGGCTTTAATAAATAATGGTAATAACATATTAATGGTACTAATGATGTCCTACTTTTCAAACATTTCCTTGTCCTGGTTAAGGTTGATGAACAGAAGCTAGCTAACACTCCTTATTTGTAACCTAATATTTTCATAAACAGTTGCACTGTGATGTGATGCTTCTTTTAGGCAGTAATAAATGTGATCTCTTCTGTATTTGACTTAGAGACACATGCACACAGACTTAGAGCTGGAATGAGTCAGTAGACATCAACTTCTGTCTTCTAGTCATTACTGAATTCTGCTTTCGGTTACTTGGCCCATATTAAACATCTCCAGAGAAAATACACATAATAACAAGCCTGAAGAAATGTGTGATCCCAAAGGGTCTTCTGAGTCATCAAGGGATAAAGTCATGTTGGTAAATTATAGTCTGTGTTCTATACAGTTGACCCTTGAACAACATGGGCTTGAACTGCATGGGTCCACTTACATGTGGATTTTTTTCAATAAATATCCAAAAATATATATGTAGAACATCCTGTGCAAGACTTGAAGAGAACAGCCTATCCTTACATAAGCATGAGGTGAATGATATTTAATAACGTTAGTTTTTTGTTTTATTTAATTTTAATTTTTTACTTTTTAGTTGCAGCATGCAAACTCTTAGTTGAGGTGTGCGGGATCTTTAGTAGCGGCAGGTGGGATCTAGTTCCCTGACCAGGGGTCAAACCCAGGTTCCCTGCATTGGTAGCGTGGAGTCCTAGCCACTGGACCACCAGGAAGTCCCTTCTTACTATTTTATAATTTTGCTTTCAAAGAATCACAGGACTGTATAGTATGCCTCTCTTTCCGTCTCTCTTCGTGTTACTGGAGAAATTGCACATCAGCCTATCACCACAGGTGAGTGTTTTTTGTTTTGTTTGTTTTGTTTTAATATTGGGACTTTCCTGGTAGATAGGTGGCTAAGACTACACATTCCCAATGCGTGGGGCCTGGGTTTGATCCCAGGTCACAAAATTAGATCCTACATGCTGTAGTTAAGAGTCTGCATGCTGCAACTGAAAAAGATCCCACATGCAAAGGGGAAGAACATCAGAAGAAGGAGTGCCCCATCTCAGGAGAAGGAAGGCCCAAGCTTAACCCTCTTCATTTCAGCTCCTGGTAACCAAAAAAGAAAGTGATGGAGCCTGAGGCTCCTCACCTGTTTCCACAAAACAACATCCTGATCTCCCCTGAGAAGTCCAGGGTTACTTTAGAAGTAGCAGGAGAGCAAACTGAACTTTTGTTAGATATTGGAGCCAGATTCTCAAAGTTGACAACCTCAATAGAGAATGCAACATCAAAGAGGAAAAGATACCAGGAAATACTGTCCTAAAAACGGCCAACCTAGGGCTCTTCTGACATCCTAAAACTGGGCTATACATATGCAGTTAGTAAAAAAACCAACTTTCTATAAGGAACTTGTTTCTTTGAGATGTAAATGTCCTACCCAGGCTCTCAGGAACTTTTATCTGGACCATTTTTAATTCCTGGGACTGGAAGAGAGAAAAGAACTTTTCAAACTTAAGAAGAAAACTACAACATCTTTGTGTCTATATGAATGTATATATATGTTCATTATAGATATGATATGTCTACCTCCAGACAGTATTATCAAAAGTAATTTGTGGATGAGCTCTATGTGATTGGCTGAAAGGAAATTAAGCACTTAGAAAAACTCTCACAGATGTTAAGGAAACTGGCCAGAATGAATTTCAGGTTCACATGATCTAGGAAATAGTTTCTATAATATCAATATCTGGTATTAAAGCCAATTTAAGTTTGGCTTAATTTAAAAACTAAATTAAGTTAAATGAACCTTAGTTTCATTTGAAACGAAAATAAGTTAAATGAGAATTCATTGACTACCTAGGTCATTTCAAATAGGATAAATACTGGAACAGTAATTGCTGGCAGGTCTAAGTTTACCTACTTCTGCCTTCTCATCAGAGAGAAACTGAAGATGCTTGGGTTTATTAAACACATATTCTGTACCAAGAAAATGTGTTTCTAGAGATTATGGATTGGTCAGAAGTTTTCCAAGTGGGAAATACTTGCTTCTTGGTTCTCACTGGAGATTAAGGTTTCTAAGGGTTAATATTATATGTAATTAAGGATTTCCCTGGTGACTCAGATGGTAAAGCATCTGCCTACAATGCGGGAGACCCGGGTTTGATCCCTGGGTCGGGAAGATCCTCTGGAGAAGGAAATGGCAACCCACTCCAGTACTCATGCCTGGAAAATCCCATGGATGGAGGAGCCTGGTAGGCTAGAGATCATGGGGTCACGAAGAGTCGGACATGACTGAGCAACTTCACTTCACTTCATATGTAATTAAAGCTACTAAGATAATAAAGAGAACAGTTCAGTATGCCAGGATAGCAGGATGTGTGTTTTCAGTAAAAAAAGTGTGAGGAATGGAAATGCATTTTGTTAAAAGAAAAAAAAGGGGGGGAGGGGATTTCCCTGGCGGTCCAGTGGCTAAGATTCTGTGGTCCCAATACAGATTTCTCAAGAGGCAGGTCAGATGGTCTGGTATTCCCATCTCTTTCAGAATTTTCCACAGTTTATTGTGATCCACATAGTCAAAGGCTTTGGCGTAGTCAATAAAGCAGAAATAGAGGTTTTTCTGGAACTCTCTTGCTTTCTTGATGATCCAGCGGATGTTGGCAATTTGATCTCTGGTTCCTCTGCCTTTTCTAAAACCAGCTTGAACATCTGGAAGTTCACATATTGCTGAAGCCTGGCTTGGAGAATTTTGAGCATTACTTTACTAGCATGTGAGATGAGTGCAATTGTGCGGTAGTTTGAGCATTCTTTGGCATTGCCTTTCTTTGGGATTGGAATGAAAACTGACCTTTCCCAGTCCCATGGCCACTGCTGAGTTTTCCAAATTTGCTGACATATTGAGTGCAGCACTTTCACAGCATCATCTATTAGGATTTGAAATAGCTCAACTGGAATTCCATCACCTCCACTAGCTTTGTTTGTAGTGATGCTTCCTATGGCCTTTAAGTGGTCTGTATTTGCTTTTGAAGTCTTTTGCCATTTTAGTTAAGTGAATAAGTACTGCTTCACAGTGACCTGTGGTCCTATTTGACCAAGTGTCTTGAAACCTTTTTGATATTTTTATAAAATCACCAAATATCAAATTCTTTTTGTCCATGCTACAGGGCTTTCAGGATCTTAGTTCCCCAACCAGGGATCAAACCTGTGTCCCCTGAGGTGGAAATGCAGAGCCTTAGCTACTGGACTTCCAGGGAAAGTCCCCCAAATATTAAATTCTAACTGAAGTTCTTTTGACCTCCGGCTAACTGTGATGTTTCAGAGGACTCCTGAAGGATCTTAGAGAGAGATATTAAATTAAATATGATAATCTGATATGTCAAATTACATGGGAAGCACTGTCAAATAAGTGATAAACCATCTGAGGTTATATTATAGGAATGTGTTCAGTTGCTCAGTCATTTCTGACTCTTTGTGATCCTATGGACTGTAGCCCACTAGGCTTCTCTGTCCATGGGATTCTCCAGGGAAGGATACTGGAGAGGATTGCCATTTCCTCCTCAGGGGATCTTCTCAACCCAGGGATTGAGCTTGAGTCTCCTGTGTCTCCTGCATTGGCAGGTGGATTCTTTACCATATCATAGGAATAAATATTATGAATATATGATTAACATAGACATTCTAGAAATTATACATTTCTGAACTTTGGCTATGTTCTGGTATAATCATGCTATAATTTTAGTTGCTATCTTAAAATGTTGTATGTGAAAACAGTAACAAAGTTTCTTTGTCAATTACATTGTAATCAGGTGTGAATCATGTCTTTTTAAGTCCTTTGCCATTTATAGACAGTTACTGTTATACTTTGATATTTTGCAAAAATGCTTCACCTTCAAGAAGATTCTTAGGAAGAAATTTTTGAAAAGTATAGGTCTCTGATAAATTTCAGATCATACCATTGAACTAGGTAAGAAAGAATCCTAATGAAAACCTATCTAGGTTTAGGTTGATAGGTTTTCATTAGGATTATTGAATTTCTTACCTAGTTCTAGATAACATATTAAAAAGCAGAGACATTACTTTGCCAACAAAGGTCCATCTAGTCAAGGCTATAGTTTTTCCAGTAGTCATGTATGGATGTGAGAGTTGGACTATAAAGAAAGCTGAGCGCCGAAGAATTGATGCTTTTGAACTGTGCTGTTGGAGAAGACTCTTAAGAGTCCCTTGGACTGCAAGGTGATCCAACCAGTCCATCCTAAAGGAGATCAGTCCTGGGTGTTCATTGGAAGGACTGATGTTGAAGCTGAAACTCTAATACTTTGGCCACCTGATGCGAAGAACTGACTCATTTGAAAAGACCCTGATACTAGGAAAGACTGAAGGCGGGAGGAGAAGGGGACAATAGAGGATGAGATGGTTGGATGGCATCACCGACTCAATGGTCACGAGTTTGGGTTAACGACAGGAGTTGGTGGTGGACAGTGAGGCCTGGCATTCTGCAGTTCATGGGATCGCGGAGTTGGACACGACTGAGCGACTGAACTGAACTAAACTGAATGAAAACCTGATGGCTTCTTAAACATAAACCCATTGTTAACAAAATGGGTCAGTTACTGAGTGAACTGAAGAATATGGTTATAATTTTTAGGGTTTTTGTCTAAAATGTTACTGGCTTTAATCTGTGTTTTCCAGACATAATGATATGCTCCCTCTCAAGCTAATTATGACTAACAGCAATTTGGTAAATTACACCTTTGGAAGTAAAACGGAAACGTTTATCTTTTCTCTCTACTTGATTCCTCCAAAAATTAGAAATCCTCAGGTTTCCAGCAGCTTTATCAGGTAAACAAGGAAGGCCACCTCCTAATGGATGCAGGAAACTCAAGGTATTTTGGAGACCTTGAAAATGGTGGAATTCACTCAAATCTGTAGATGTTGCAGGTGAAATCTGTGACAGGCCCACAGAATGGCTTTTCTGGCTTTGAGAAATCTTTCAACATTTCAATCTGAGATCCCTTATGAAAAGCTCCAACCCAACCAACTTAAAAGAGGCTAAGTGATCAATCAATCAGACTTATTCTGTAAAACAAATTGGTCTTAATTTGGCTACATTTGGTAAAAGTGAGGTTAACTTTAGAGAAAAAAAATTATGTTTCAGTGGATATTAAAATCTAATTTTGTTCATTGAAGTCTGTATTTACTGTCTGAGACTCAACTTCCAGATAGCTACTTATTGTTAAGTTACATAATTATAAAATTTAAATTAATTGTTAAAGGGACACTCTTAAGTTCGTTTCTGAAGCTTAGCACGACAATCTATTTTTAGGTGAAGATTCAATACCCTATGTTAAGGCCCTATCAAAATCGACAGTTATTGTGTTAGCCATACATTTGCCCTGATGTTCAGGAGGAAAAGAAAGTTATCTAGTGAGGTTGTCACAGTGTATAACTACTCATAACATATATCTCTACTTGCTTTAAAAGCACATATACAATGTTTGTGTTATAATTTGATATAATTGATAAATGTGTAACCTACAAAATGTTTCCCCACTAACATACCTCTGAGCCTCTTCACAGATACCTGATAAATTCTCCCCCAGTGTGGATACCTAGCCAAATATTTCTATGTTAACAAAAAGGAGGCCTAGCACCAAGGGACATGATGGACACAGGACAGGCTGCAACCACCCTGGCATCAAGGGACAAATATTTTTGTGCATTGAAAGACTTGTGATCAAGAGGGGAAATGACAAAAATGTTCTCACTGAGGTATGGGGTAAGTCATGCTGGCTTATACATGGTTTAACTTAAACTTTACTGACCAGAGCGGCCTGTTTTCTGGCCTGCAGAACATGCATTGTACACCTGCTTTGGCCATTAGGGAGAGGTATGCTTTTAGAAAATCAAACATTAAAGAAAGCTCCCTGGTAGTCCAGTGTTTAGGACTTGGCACTTTCAACTTTCACTGCACTGGGTCTGGGGTTCAACCTCTGGTCAGGGAACTAAGATCTCACAAAATGCATAGCATGGCCGAAAGAAAGAAAGAGAGAAAGAAAGAAAGATATCAACCATAGAGGACATAATCACTCTCACAGAGGCTTTAGCAAAATTTACCCAGCAAGCCTTCACAACAGTAATCAGGCAGTCAGTCTAATGAATTCAGAAGTTTCTATGATGAAAAAATGGCCCTTGATATTTTAAAAGCCTCTCAAGGAGGAACTTATGCTATAATATATAGCAAACGCTATTTTTAATTCCTGATGAATTTTCTAATGTGACTCACCTATGATCCACATGAAAAAATCAAACCTCCTCTCTGAAGGTTCCCTTCCCAGTTTAGTGAAAATATCAGAAAAATGGTTTGGTTTAGGGGGCTCTTGGCTCAAGTCTCTGCTAATGATGTTGCTATGTTGCTGTTAATTGTCTCTCCCACTGCGTGTCTTCTACACTTGCTAGAATAATGCTACTGAAGCAAGGTTCAGACACTACTTTGGTGGACCCCAAAACTGACCTAGCTCTAGCAACAAAAGAATTCCACTCCTCTAACTCAGGAAACTGAAACATCCATTCTCAGCAGGAAGCTATTACGGAAGTCTTACCTTCAGTCCCATACCTCTCAAGACTGAAGACTGAAATTTCTTAAAGGGGGATTTTGTAAGCAGATTGGGTAGAAGGTCCCCAGAGGAAAAAAAAACTAGGCATGATTTTCTTGACAAAGAGAAGCTGCTTTTGGCCTAAGTCATTTTGTAATCTAAGCCTGGCCACAGTGCTTGTCCTTGGACAGATCTCAGTAATTAATAATCTTAAGGGAACAAAAGAATGCAGGAACAAATGACTGTCATCAGGCAAGAGAAGTAACAATAGCAAAGATAAAAAATCAGCTGTAAAGTCTCCCAGTCGTATTTCAATGGTAAAGAAGAGCCTGAAGCACTTAAATTTACCAGATCAACCTGAATCTAAGGAACAATGATGTTGACCTTTTCTGACCCATGTGACTTCAATCAACTAAAGTTTGGACTCTGTTGACACCTGCCTCAATTCTGCACTGAATTCTTCTCTGCTCAAGCTCCTACATAAACATGCATGTACCTTTAGCTTAAAACACCTCTAGTTTTGCTGTTTGGGGAGACACTTCTTTGGGAAATATCTCCAGCATTGTCCTTACTTGCTGCAAGTAATAAATATTTCCTCTTCCTTATCTTTGGCTTGGTTGTGTCTTTTGGCTCAACACCCACCAAGAGGTAAACCAAGTTTTTGGGTAAAAGTATAACATCTACAGTGTTTCATATCATGTAAGATAACATGGATGCAGGCACTGATACAAGATTCATCTTGTAAACAAATAACTTAAACAGTATCAATAAGTACAGTATAGTATTGTAAATGTTTTTTCTTCCTTATGATTTTCCTAATAAAATTTTCTGTAGCTTATTTCATTATAAGAATATACTATATACACTACATATAACATACTAAATTTATGTTAATGGACTGTTATGTCATCGGTAAGGCTTCCATTCAATAGCAGGCTATTAGCAGTTTTGAGAAATGAAAAGTTATATGCAGATTTTTGACTGTGTTGGGGTAGGCACCCTTTCCCCACATTGTTCAAGGATCAACTATATTTTCATTCATTTCATAAAAACTTTTTTTAGCAGCTACAACATATAAAGCAATTCTCTAAGTACAATAAGGGGAATAAAGATGAAACCGATACAAATCATCCTTTAAGAACTCAATGGCCTTGCAGGAGAGGTGGAGCACACACATAAATAATTACAATGCCAGGTAAAATTATGATCTGCCAGGAATGTGCTGCTGTGTTATTTATAGTTCTTTCCAAATTAGTTTATTTTTCTTTCAAAACTGGTAGTCTATAGTTAAGCAGATTGCAGTTTATTAGAACTACCTGTTCCCTAACTATTCTGGATAAATGAAAAGTTACATTCCTCGTATCAGTGACAACAGATATTATCAGCAGTTATCAACATCATCTGAGAGTCATGCTTGTCATTCTATGACAGAACTGTAGCATTCCAGCAAAGTCTTATTGACAGCACCAAGTCACTCTCTTTGGACCTATAATTCACCTGAACTGGAAGGGCAAGGAGGATGAATCAGATAACATGGGAATTTAAACTAAGGTGGGGAGGCAGAGGGCATGTTTTCAGGAAGTAGGACAGTTGTGTGGGTGGCAACACAAAAGTAGATGGGTCATGTTATCAAGTGACAACCAGAAATGGGGTCAGTATAGGCACACAGACTCTCCCTGGCTCTGCAGAAAGAGTCTGTATGAAGAGATAGAGGATCTTTGGCGGAGAAGTCTATGGGGGCAGGAAGAGAACCCATCTGTCCATATTGCAGATGTGACCACTATCTGATGGTGTGAATTGACTGTTTTATTCTGATTTGGACTGTATTTTTTTCTCCATTTTAAAAGTAAATAATAATAATGAATTAATTTATATAAACACTATCTAAAAGTCATTAAGGAAATACATCCTTCATATATTAGGAACAAAACTTTAGGAGAAGGTTGGACTAAAGCTTTTGAATCAAGACTTGAATTCAGGGACTTCCCTGGTGGTCTAGTGGCTAACACTCCATGCTCCCAATTTAGGGAGCCTGGGTTTGATCTCTGGTCAGGGAACCAGATTCCACATGCCACAACTAAGAGGTCAAACGTCAGATTAAAGATCCCACATGCTGCAACTAAGACCCAATGCAACCAAATAAATATATATTTTTATATATTATATATTATATTTTTATGATATATATGATATTTATATATTATATATAATAATATATTATATATTTATAATCTTATATATATATAACTCTCATTCTTTAAAAAACAAAAGAATCCAGAATTCAATGCTGTTGGCACTGACATAGACAGCAGCCACAAATTAGCATCAAAATATATATATCTTATACATTTCCTTATTCATATCTTTTGCCTTAAGAATTTTTTTATGATTTTATTTAATCATTTGTTTTTGGCTGACTGGGTCTTTACTGCTTTGCACAGGCTTTCTCTAGTTGCCGCGAGCAGGGGCTCTTCACTGTGTTGCTGCAGAGTGCTTCTCAGTGCCGTGGCTTCTCTTGTAGAGCATGGGTTCTAGGCACATGAGCTTCAGTAGCTGCAGCACACAGGCTCAGCAGTTGCAGCCAGCAGGCCCGAGAGCGCACAGGCTTCAGTGGTTGCAGCATGTGAGGTCAGTAGTTGCGGCTCACAGGCTCAGTACTGTGGTGCACGGGCTTAGTTGTGGAATCTTCCTGGACCAGGGATCAAACCTGTGTCCCCTGCACTGGCAAGTGGATTCTTACCCACTGTGCCACCAGGGCAGTCCTGCCTTCAGAATTTGGTGATAAAAATACTTTTTATATGTGGATATAGTTCCCTTAAAATTAAATGTTGTAAATCAATTAATTGAAACAAAATAGAGATATGAGTTAATAAGAAAGCTTGTGATGTAAACTTCTTTACATCTCAAGCCCCAGGACTGGGATTATGACTCTGATTCTATGGAAAATGATGTGGACAGAGGGATCTGTTTTGTCCCCAGGGTCCTAGCAACCTTGACTGACCTAAGGACCCCTCCACAAAGAGCATGGCAGCACATTTCCAGGGGACCAGGGAGTCATGCTTCTCTTTTTCTTCCTAGTTCGTCCATTTAGGGGTGGCATTAGCAGGGGTACCCTGCTTAGTGTCACCACCTAAAGTTCTGACATCTGCTTATTTTTATGGGAGATCAACCTCTCTAGTAAAATATTTAATTACTGAGCTGATTCATTTGGTTTCTGGCCCTTATACCTACTGAAGACCATGCCTATTGCCCAGAGTAAGTTATTTGTGGAAGGCGGCAGACGTAACATTTGAAACAGCTCATGCCTCTGGGTCTTATAGCTGAAATGAAATTATTTATGGCAACCAGATTTGTATAGACTCCAATATTAACTCACACTTCTGAATGACTTATTCTTTGGCCAGATATCATTTGCTCTTAGGTCTTGGCAAGAGGCCCCTCCCTGGGCCCACTCTTTAGAGAGACCCCTTCTTGTTTCCCTTCTGGTTACTCCTCTTCACTAGGCAAGGAATCCACAGGCCAAGTGATTTATTCACTCAGAGCCCTGCCCTGCTTTTAGACCCAGAATTCCCTACCCAAGTCTCTGCTTCTTCAACTGGTATGAAACTCTTTTCCTGATCTATCCTTGCAAGGGTAGATTGTGCCATTGATTGTGGTACCACAGGCCCAAGGTGGTGGTCATGAGGGGGTGGTGATGTGGCAGGAACTTGCACGGATGTGGGGTGGGATCATCACTGAATGTATATGAGGCCTTTTCTAATATGGGGCAGGCCTGTGGGTGGGGAAGGACATCACGTCAGAACTGCTCTCCTGGAACCAGACCATTCTGATGTGGAGCTCTGACAAGTTCTGCATCAGTCAAATTAATATTACAGGTCATTATAAAGACAAGTCTGTCAAGATAGGGAAAGTTAACCGGCCTATCAAGGCTAACTAGCTTGTTAGCTTCAGCTACAATTTTTATATGGACATATGGTATGTGGGGAGAATGCAATGGCACCCCACTCCAGTACTCTTGCTTGGAAAATTCCATGAATGGAGGAGCCTGGTGGGCTACAGTCCATGGGGTCGCTAAGAGTCGGACATGACTGAGAGACTTCACTTTCACTTCTCATTTTCATGCACTGGAGAACGAAATGGCAACCCACTTCAGTGTTCTTGCCTGGAGAATCCCAGGGACGGGGGAGCCTGGTGGGCTGACGTCTATGGGGTCACACAGAGTCGGACACGACTGAAGCGACTTAGCAGCAGCAGCAGCATGGTATGTGGGCCTCCAGTTTTCCTCTTCCCCACATCCCACCAATATGAGACTAGGCCCGCTCTTGGAATAGGTTCGCTTCTGAGTTCATTTGAAATTTTAATGTAAAGAATCTGGTACGAGAGGGGTGAAGAGTGGGTAGCGAGCAGGCTGCTTTCCACCAGGTCAAATGTCAAAGGCAGCATTGCTACAACTGCCCACATGTCCTGGCCTCCTCTCTGGCCTGATGGGAGAAACTTTATGTGCACATGTGTTTAACATCCACTGAGAGCCAGAAAAATAAGAGTTGGCTGTTTTCAAATAATTCAAGCCACACACCGTGCTCCGATCATAACAGCTGTCATTCTGCTGCCAAGCAGCTCTTGCCAGCTGATATCCTTAAGGTGCTTGGAGTTAAGAACTGGGCACTTTGAAGGACTCTTCCAGGCCAAAAAAAAAAAAAAGAATGAACTCGAAAGGGAACTGGGGCAGGGTTCCTTGGCTGAGCACCACTTCACCTCAGCAAATCCCTAAGCCTTACTATCTGTTTTGTCAGCTGTAAAATGAGCAGACGACTTCAGACCTGGCTCAGAGGGCAATGAGTGGTAGGTTTAATTAATGGTGATTGTGATGGCCTTTGTCATGTAAAGTTGTATACAAATGAAAAGGAGCATTAGAGCTATTTTATCCAGAGTCTGGAGTTCATTCCACTTTCTACTGACACAGGTAAGCCTCTAAGTCCTGTTCACAGACCACTGCCGACTTCAGGGGTGAAGAAAAACACAGCGGGGCTCACCTTACCTGAACAAAAAGCGGGTTTGGTCTGGGAAGTGGAGCGCAGAGCAAGCGATCAGTGCTCGGTTCAGATTTCTGATGGCAGGCAGCACCAAGATCCGCTGGGTCCAGCTGGCTGCAGATGGTGGATTGGTTTCTGCAATCAAAGGACAAAGAACAGGTGTATTCATTTATTTCTGGGGCTGTTTTGGAAACATCTTGAGACTGAAAGTTTTGTGTTGAGGGGAGAGCTTTTTTTTTTTTTGCACTTCTCCCTGTTGTCCCAGGTTTGCTGGCTGACAGCTCATGGTAGAGGTGCTTTCTTTAGGGACAGTGTTTGTTTACTGAGAACAGGCAACAAGGATCAAACCTAAGATCCATTCCTTCTTTTAGTCTTATATCTTATTACAAAGGGTCACAGCTCACGGTTCACTTAAAGACACAGGTACATGATTAACCAGAAGTCATAGTGGTCCTGCTGAGAACCACACCTGAGAATAGTTGATTACTTTGGCTAACAAGGGATTTCTGTCAATCACATGATTCAGCTAACAACATTCATACGCAGCAAATCGTAACTTTTATATACTTAGTAGACATGATTGTTCCGTCCCTTCATCTCCTGGAGCTAAGATGTTACTGGCATGGCACCTCATATTCAGTGTTCTCTTATAACTATTTGTATATCCTCCTGCTCAATATTAGATGACCTTGAGCTCCTTGAAAACCCCAAGAGGGTCTTAAACATTTTTTCATTCCCCTTGACATAAGTGCCTTTCTTCAGTTCGGTTCAGTTGCTCAGTCGTGTCTGACTCTTTGCAACCCCATGGACTGCAGCACGCCAGGCCTCCCTGTCCACCACCAACTCCAGGAGTTTACTCAAACTCATGTCCATTGAGTCGGTGATGCCATCCAACCATCTCATCCTGTCATCCCCTTCTCCTCCCGCCTTCAATCTTTTCCAGTATTAGGGTCTTTTCCAATAAGTCAGTTCTTTGCATCAGGTGGCCAAAGTATTGGAGTTTCAGCTTCAATATCAGTCCTTCCAATGAACATCCAGGACTGATCTCCTTTAGGATGGACTAGTTGGATCTCCTTGCAGTCCAAGGGACTCTCAAGAGTCTTCTCCAACACCACAGTTCAAAAGCATCAATTCCTCTGCGCTCAGCATTCTTTATAGTCCAACTCTCACATCCATACATGACTACTGAAAAAAACCATAGCTTTGACTAGATAGACCTTTGTTGGCAAAGTAATGTCTCTGCTTTTTAATATGCTGTCTAGGTTGGTCATAGCTTTCCTTCCAAGGAGTAAGCGTCTTTTAATTTCATGGCTGCAGTCACCATCTGCAGTGATCTTTGAGCCAAGAAAAATAAACTCAGCCACTGTGTCCACTGTTTCCCCATCTATTTGCCATGAAGTGATGGGACTGGATGCCATGATCTTAGTTTTCTGAATGTTGAGTTTTAAACCGACTTTTTCACTCTCCTCTTTCACTTTCAAGAGGCTCTTTTGTTCTTCTTCGCTTTCTGCCATAGGGGTGGTGTTATCTGCATACCTGAGGTTATTGATATTTCTCCCAGCAATCTTGGTTCCAGCTTGTGCTTCATCCAACCCAGCATTTCTCATGATGTACTCTGATCAAACGCAAAAGAAACAAACTTGCTTAGATGCATTGAAAATGAAAACTTCTCATGAGATAAAAAAATGATAGGAATTCCTTCTGTCCATTAGGGAACTTCATTTTCAATAAAAAATATTTCTTGCTGGAAGATCTAAACATTTTATATTGGTTAAGTTCTTCAGCTTCAGCCAGACTTGGGCTTCTATCTTGGTTCTGCAAGTTATCATTTGTGGGAACTTGACTAGCATGGTGCCTGAAGTTTCTTCATCTGTAAAATGTGGAAAATAATACTATCCATCTCATAAAGATGTTATAAACATTAAATGAGATAATCTATGTAAAATGCTTAGCACAGTGCCCGGCACAAAATTAGTGCTCAGATAATACCATCATCATCATCATCATTGGAGATGGTAAGGAAGGAGTCTTGGTTGCTTTCTGAGCCTAAAAGTACAGCCTTCGGGGACCTCGCTAGATGTTCAATGGCTAAGACTCCATGCTCCCAAGACTCCATGCTCAATTCCTGGCTGGGAAACTATATCCCACATGCCACAACTAAGAGCTGGCATGCCTCAACAAAAGATACTAAAGATTCTGTGTGCAAAAGATACTAAAGATCCTCCCTATGCAGCCAAATAAAGTTTCTTTTAAAGACTTCAGATTTAATAACCTGCTCCATAGTTCCCTTAATGCTACTTTATTAATCTGAGGCACAAATTCATTTATGTTAGAACCTCCAGGTTTTCTGCTTCTAGTCTCTGATTTCAGGTTTTATTCTTTGGATACCTAGAGAAGTATAAATATGATACTTTTCATTCAGATATAATATGAGGGCTGTTTTAAAAGGCACTTTGCAAATGAATTGCTTGTACAGATACCTAAGTAATTCTGTTGCCTGTAAAAAATATACTGTTAGGCAATGTAGATCCCTGTAAAACAGGCTCAGTTCCACTGTACTTGGTAGGTCTTTAGTTTAAATTGGTTTTGCCCCTTAATGTATAGTTCCTAGATTATTCTATATGAAAAGTAATGTTTTACTTGCAAACCTTCATCATCAGTGTGGTGAAGTTTGTGATGAAGGTCTTTTCAGTTAACAAACCATGTTTAGGTATTGTTCAGCCTTTCAGGGAGAAGGCAGAGTTACAGCGAGGCAGCTGGAACAGGGTGGAGGGGGTGTTAGAGCCACTGGCTGTCTTAATGACCGTTTGGAGGGAGTAGGCACCTTAGGGGGTATTCGTTCAGTCTGGGTCTCCTGTTTTAAGAGCTTCTGTGCCATCTGCTCCCTCAGGGGTGGGCCCCAAAAGTCACTACCACCCCAAGGGCCCACAGCTGATTGGAGGAGACACTCCCGACCCAAACTGAGACAGCCAGATTCTCTCTGCAGGACATCTGGAATGGCAGACATGGGCCTTCTGGTCAGTCACTATTGGCCCCAGATCCAGGACAGCATGCAATTAGGGGCTGGCATGGTCATTTTCACTATGTGCTCTGGGAGGCAGGAAAAACTGGAATGTAGAGAAAGACAACTGAAACAGTGTCAGGGAGAAAAAAGTAGAGATGAGAAACCAGGTTGCCCCTTGAAGAAAAGGGGAAGGGGTGAGAGAATAGCTGTGTACATTCCCAGGGGCCTCTCAGGCCTTTGTTCTGACCCCCATGAGGCCCAGCTGCCCTTCCGGCCCTGGGCCATGTCCAGCCCACTCTCCATTTTAGCTCAGGCAAGCTTGAGCTGTATCTGTTACGTGAAACCCAAGGAGCCTTGGCTAAGCAAGTGGGCTGGCATAGAAAGAGAGGCCAAGCCAGGCATTCTGGTTGCACAGGCAGGGTCCACACGGGGATGCCCCTGTGGGGGTGGGGTGGTCCCATCACACTGGTCTGCCAAAATCAGACATGCATACAAGTGATTTTTGTTGATGATAAAACTGAATAGAACAGATTCATAGTTATTCCAAAACAATGTTCTCTCTTAGTCACTTCCTGAAATGCTTTCTTGTGTAGTAGGAAGCAGCTGGCATCGTCGATGGCACACCCAGAATTGTGTCTAACCCTGAATATTTTTAAAGGGGCACATGTACCTACAGCTGTCATTGGTCATGCGTGTTGCAGGAGACAAAGCAAGGCACAGCTGGACAGGCCCTGGTCTCTTCTAAGGAGCTGTAAGTCCCATCGCTGGGCCACTGGACACGCATCCGTAGCTTTGGCCCTTCCCCAGATTCAGGGTCAAATCCTGTCTCTAGCTGAAGGCCTTAAGCAGCCCTGTTTTGGTAGTTCAGGATATAATTAGGATATCCTGTAATTTGTCCTGATCAGGTGCCCTGGTTCTGGCCTCTCGACTTTTGCCTTCAACCTGGTATTGAGTCCTTGTTCTAATTCCCTGTTGTAGAGTCTGAGTCCTTGACTCCCCAGGTTTTAACTCCTCTTCCATAACCTGACCAGGACCCTGGCCTTTTCAAAATCAGGACTCTTAACTTGTTTACGTCTATTTTCTCCAGGTATCACACCTGAAATGCAAACCAAGCTGGGAACTCACTAAACTGCCCCTTGTCCTGTCTGACTGACACTGCCAGTCTGGGGCACTCACACTGTTCTTCCCTCATGCCACCATCTACTTTCACCACTGCCAATGATCACATTTGTTCCCTGTATAGTACACCTACATTTTGCTACCTTCTGGATCTTTCTAATTTCAATTGATTCTAGTTGAATCTCTCTCAATTATTATGTCACCTGTTACTACTCTCAGGAACCATGTGGTCCTGCAGGACTGCCTGCCTGGCAGACTCCTCCACTGACTTCAGCTGGGCGCCAGTCACAGAGCCTCACAGATGGCAGGGGACAGGGAGATGGTGTGGTATGGTGCAAAGACCACAACATGAGCTTGGGCATCCTGGGCAGACCTGAGTTTATATCCTAGCTCCTCCACTTCCTCCAGGTCCTTAATGCCTGTAGGACTCAAAGGTGTTGAAAGAATTATATGAGGTAATATATCTGTTAAAATTTAGTAGTTATTTAATAAAATACCAAATTTTTCATTTTTTGGATGCACAGCATGGCATGTGGGATCTTAGTTCCCCAAGCAGGGATTGAACATGTGTCCCCTGTGGTGGAAGCATGGAGTTTTAACTACTGTACCACCAGGGAAGTCCCCATCAAATTCAGTATTTAATAAAACACATGTCTTTCTATCTCGAACTTGTATTTCTAACAGGTTTATTGAGATAAAATCTACGAATCATTCAACCTACTGATTTAAAGGGTACAATTCAATGGTTTTTAGTATATTCACTGAGCTTATATTTCTTAAAATGGAATTATAGCATAAAGGTTATGAGGATTAATAATAGCTAAAAAGGCTTAGACTTTAATCAGCTATGATTTTTTGTAAATCAAGAGAGTAATGCCATTGTGTTGCCAAAACATCTTACGTGACATTGGGCTCTGCTGATACACATGTCTATTCTTCCTCCCACTTCTCATTCCGACTCTGTTTTTTAATTAGAGGAAAGTGAAAAGGAAACTGGCCATGTTGGAAACAGCTACAGAAATTAGCAAACATAGCAAATCATCTTCCCCTACTCCTGCAGCTCATCAACCAGTGCCCACTGCTTTAGCATCCACCCTACCCAATGATGACAGAAATGCCGCTGCTGCTGCTAAGTCGCTTCAGTTGTGTCCAACTCTGTGCGACCCCATAGACGGCAGCCCACCAGGCTCCCCTGTCCCTGTGATTCTCCAGGCAAGAACACTGGAGTGGGTTGCCATTTCCTTCTCCAATGCATGAAAGTGAAAAGTGAAAGTGAAGTTGCTCAGTGGTGTCTGACTCTTAGTGACCCCATGAACTGCAGCCCACCAGGCTCCTCCGTCCATGGAATCTTCCAGGCAAGAGTACTGGAGTCGGGTGCCATTGCCTTCTCTGATGACAGAGCTGGCACTGTCAAAAACGACAATAGACCTTCTACTAGATTTCTTGACCATGTGTCTCTATAAGAAATATATTTACAGATAATGGTATTTAACTTCCATATAAGGGCAATCTGGAATTTAAGTGATTTATTTTTATTTATTTTATTTTTATTTATAATTAGTTTCAGATGAGTAGAATATTTAGGGGGAAATATCTGGGGAAGACTGGGCTCATTCTTAACTGCCTTCTAGGCCACATCTCTTTTTCTTTAAGGAAAACCCAGTCACCACGGTCTGTATATTTGAACAGTCTATTCTGCACAGCTTCTTATAGAGTGACCTTGTAACAGACTAGGAAGACATGTGCAAGGTGAAGGCCCCCTGGAAGTGGGACGATAAAGCACTCTGTTGCCAGTGCTTGTCCTGCACAAGTGCTCCTTGTGCCCCCTATTGGATTTTGAAAGAACAATCTCTCAGCCTCAATTCAAAGGTGAGATTCCAGCAAGTATTTTCTGCAGGTGGAACACATTCGTAATCTCCTTTAAAGCAGAACTACTGTAAAAATTTGCCCTGCACCATCAGTCGAAGATTCCCATAGTCAACTGACTTATTTTTTGGGGGCCATGCCATAAGGGTTGTGGGATCTCAGCTCCCTGACCAGGGATCAAACCCGTTCCCCTTCAGTGGAAGCAAAGGCTTAACCACTAGACTACCAGGGAAGTCCTCCAACTGATTTCTTTACATCAACAAGCTCTAGGAATTACAGCTGGCATTTATTGAGCATGTGTAGTATACTCTGCACTTTATAAGCATTGTCTCATTTTATCTTCAATTAACCTTATCTAATAGGTATCAATATTTTCATTTTACAGATGGGGAAACAACTTTAAGTGTTTAAGCGGCTATTAGAGCTAAAAAGTTTCTGTGCTCCTAGGAAACAGGGTTTACATTGCCTACTGCTTTGTATGTAGCAGACATTCCATAAATAGTTCAATCAGTTTTTTAATGTGAATAAATAGAGCACCATTCTTCCTAATGCTTTGAGTCCTTTGACGTATTAGAATTTTAAGCAGCTTTTATCTAATGGAAAATCAGAATGATTTCATTTTGCTTCTACACACATTCCAGGGGCAGATCTCACTCTAATATCTCATTAACCCTACAATGACACAATTATTTTCCCAATTTTAGAAACAAGTTAATGAAGGCTTAGCTGGAATTCATATTTGATGTTTTTATCACACCAAGTCAAGGCAGAGGAAAGACCAAAGGCATGCGTTAAGAAGAACCTAGTTCTGGGATTTCCCTGGTGGTCCAGTGGCTAGGACTCTGAGCTCCTAATGCAGGGGGCATGGGTTCAATCCCTGGTCAGGGAACTAGATCCCACATGCAGCAACTAAGAGTTCATATACTGCAACTAAAGATTCCACATGTTGCAACTAAGGCCAGGCGCAGCCAAATAAATAAAATACTTTTTCCAAAAAGAAGAATCATCTAGTTCCTACTGCATAGCCACAGGGAGCTATATTTAATATTCTGTGATAAACCATAATAGAAAAAATATAAAAAATAATGGACATATATGTATAATTGAATCACTATGCCATACAGTAAAAATTAACAACATAAATCAAGTGTACTTCAATAAAATAAACTTTTTTTAAAAATGAGCTTGACCCTAAAAGAAATTTAAAAAAAAGAAGAACCTAGTAAAGTTATGGCTGGAAAAAAGGGCTCAAGATAAACTAGGAGGGAAACTGTCCTCAAAGAGCGACCACAGGTCAGTTCTGTTGAGTATGTCACTCAATGGACAGAGTTCTGTGCTTACTAAGCACTATATTAGGCGTGGGGGAGATGACACCAAATACTCATTTTGAGAAAGGCGAAAGAAAGCGAAGTTGCTCAGTCGTGTCTGACTCTTTGCAACCCCATGGACTGTAGCCTACCAGGCTCCTCTGTCCATGGAATTTTCCAGGCAAGAGTACTGGAGTGGGTTGCCATTTCCTTATCCAGAGGATCTTCCCGACCCAGGGATTGAACCCAGGTCTTCCACATTGCAGGCAGATGCTTTACCATCTGAGCCACCAGGGAAGTCCCTGATTTTGATAAACCTATGAGCTTTTAGGGAAGAGAAGACAAAGACACATAGACATAAGGAAAATGAATTCACAGCATGAGAGTGTAAAAAGAAAAAGCACGCAGGATAGCGGTGGTTATTGAGAAATGGCTAATGTAGGCAATAAGTTCAGAAGAGGAAGTGATTATATTTGTATAAATTTATGCTGACCTCAGTACCTTCACAAAACCTCTTTACTACGAGTTGTAGGAAGACAATGAAATATGAGAGAGCACCTGGTTTCCAACGAGCTCCCTTTCTTCCCTGAGAAGACCAGAGACCTGATCATCAAGACCCATAAGACAGTGCTGAGACAACTCCCCTTGCTGCTGAGCCTGGGTATTATGAATTATTAGCTAATGATGTTTCTTTCTCTGTATTTTTCCCTCTTTCTACCTTTAAGCAAGAGTAGCCTGGAGTCCTTTTTGGGCTTTGCTTTTGACATTTTGAAGCCCTTCAGAGAACTTAAAGCAGTGGTTCTCAACCCTGGCTCCTCTTGGAATCACCTGGGGAATTTTTAAGACTGCCACCTGGGTCCCACACCCAATACTCTAATTGAATTGACCTAAGATGCTTCTTTGGTGATTCTAATGTGCAATCAAGTTTGAGTATTTAAAGGGTTCCTAGACATGAAAAGAGAAAGTGAGACTTGCTAGAATGAACAAAAGTATCTTGGAAAAACAGAGGAAGTGGGGAGCTTCCCTGTTCCAATCTAAAGAAATAAGCTTGATTTACTATCCTGGAGTAGTAGGAATCTGGCTTCCCCACAGCCCCACAGGGAAGGTAGAAAGACTCCCCTCACCTTGGGATACACACACAAATCACCAGAGGATCTTGTTAAAAGGTAGATTCAGACTCAGTAGATCTGAATGGGACCTGAGAGTCTGCATTTCCAAAAAGTTCCTAGGTGACCCCAGTGCTGCGGGCCCCCAAAGTGGCAGAGATCTGCATGGCCACGACTCTAGGCCATCTCCCTTAAGATTCCCACGTGCATCTCAAACATGGAATAGGAGGAGTCACAATCTGTCAGACCTGAAGGGTTCCACAGACAGGGACAGTGGACAGCTGTGCAGTGACCTGTTTAGACTTATGACTGAGAAGCAGATGGTCCCCATCTGCAAAGCTTTCTACACTAAAAGGGGATCATATCCCTGCAGGGGATCCTGGCAGATCACAGATGACTCACTCAAATGGGGTCTAGAAATCAGAGGGCAAGAGAAGTCAGCTGATACAGCCCAAAGTCAGCCTCCTGGGCACAGAGCAGGGTGAGGGGTGGAGAGCAGACCCAGAGGGGTAACATACAGATAACAACATAGCTGTATGTTACAGATAACCTGGCATAATCCCCAAGAATGAGGTGAAATGTTCTGCCAGGCCAGCTATCTTGGTCTGTTTCACTGCTATAACAAAATACTGGGACTTCCCTAGTGGTCCAGTGGTTAAGACTCCATGCTTCCACTGCAGGGGGGCACAGGTTTGATTCCTAGTCAGGAAACTAAGAGCCTACATGCCATAGGGTGCCAAAGAAAGAAAGAAAGAAAAGAATGAGGTGAAAAGTTCTGCTAGGCCAGCTATCTCTGTTTGGGCTGCTGTAACAAAATATTAATACTCTGGATTGGCTAGCTTAAACACATTTATTTCTTATAGTTCTGGAGGCTGGAAAATCCAAGACCAAGGCATCAACAGATTTGGTGTCTAGTGAGAGCCTGCTTCTCAGTTTACACATGGCATTCTTCTCACCGTGTCCTTGCATGGTAGAAGTGGTGAGGGAGCTGTCTGGGGTGTCTTTTTTAGTGGTACTAATTCTGAAATGGACCAGGGCCCTAGGGGCCTTCCTGGAACAGACCTCTCCCCCCATGTCCTCAGCCTGCCTGCCTCTTGTTTGTAGAAAAGCTGTAGTCTCCAGGCCTCCCCTGAGTCACAAAAGCCTGGCTCAAGAATTAATATTGAAAGGATGTGAATATGTAGTGACACAAAAAGCAGTTGAGCCAGGAGAACTGCTAAGAATTTAAATAGTAAATCAGCCATACAGCAGTCACAGAATTTTTAGTCCCTCCGTGAAGTACCTGGTAACAGTGTCTGATGCGCGTTTCCTGCATTGTTTTACAGATACTAAAACCCCCCACAAAATGGAAGAAGTTAACTACCCGATGACCATGAAGACTTAGCCCCCAGAGCCTGAGGACTGATAACGTTGACCTCTGTTGACACCACCCGGTTACCTCACCAGCAACTGTAATCCTTTGATTCACATACCCTGTCACTCCCCACCCTCACTTTTAAAAGCACTTCCCTGAAACCCACTGGGGAGTTTAGGTCTTTTGAGCAGGAGCCACCTGTTCTCCTTGCTAGGCTGCGCAGTAAACCTTTCTCTGTTCCCAACTCCAGCGTTTCAGTTTGTTTGGCCTCACTGTGTTGGGCGCACGATCTTAGGTTTGACAATTCCAACAGGAGGGCTCCATCCTAATGACTTAATCACTTCCCAAAGGCCCCACCCTCCAATACCATCACATTAGGGATTAGGATTCAACATAGGAATTTTATGGGGACATAAACACGATGGCTCCGATGGTAAAGAATCTGCCTGCAATGCAGGAGAGCCAAGTTTGATCCCTGGGTTGAGAAGATCCCCTGGAGAGGGAAATGGCACCCTACCTCAGTATTCTTGCCTGGAGAATTCCATGGACAGAGGAACCTGGCAGGCTATTTATTGTCCCTGGGGTAGCAGAGTCAGACACGACTGAGCAACTAACACTCACTTTCACACTATAGTACTAGCCCCATGGGGGTGCCACCTCAATCAGAAATTAAGTTGGTATGAAAAACAAAGAAAATGATGTCAGAGTTTGCATCTGAGATTCTTACCTCTTAGAGCCGGGAACTTACTGGAAGTGTCAAACATCCGCATGAGTGGCAGATGGACTGCAACCCCAACAGTAGAGCTTTGGGGACAGTGTTTATGTCCCTGTTGGAGAACTGATGTGCAGAAAAGAGGTGGGTTTCAGAAGTCGCCGCTGCTTTCAAGAATGTGTTGAGAATGAGCCACACGTGCTTTGCAACCTGGCCACGGGTGGACAAAAGAAGGAAGAGAAAAGTAATGCTGTATTGGTTAAAGTTTGATGACAATATGGATTTCCCTAGCTTCTCAGAAAAATACTTAGAGAGGCAGTGGGAACAAAAGTTAACATTAGGGCCCCACCTCACACCCTGAATTTCTTAAAGCTGAGACTAAACTAAACCTCTTACCGTTTTTCTGGGAAAAGAAGAGTATAAGCCTGAGGAACTCCAGCCCAGGTGAAAGTGGGGAACCAATCTGTTTAGAACCAATTTTGGCCGGCTTGAAATTAGGCATCAGTGGGTTCTGATTTGGTTTAAGGTGAACACCTGTGGGTTCTCCCAGCCTTTGAAGTTTGGAAAGGAGGAAGGGACTGGAAATGGCCTCGCATTTCTAAGGTGAAGGGGGCTGGATGCTGAATGGAGGGTTCAGCAGCACCTTCTCAGACCTGGCTAGAGAGAACAGCTGGAAAATTCTCAGGCAGCATACAGAATTTCAGCTGGCACTTCAGAGTCCTTTGGGAAGCCAGGCAAGAGTTCCTTGTGCAGGATCCCTGAGTAGGCTGCCAAGGCCAAGGGACTCTGCACCCTTGCAACTGCCTACATGTCTCTATCTGTCATCAGTGCAAGGGCCTGGGGACATGTTAGGAGAAACTGAGCTTTGGACAAGCAGGCAGAGTCATACATAGAGTCCAGATCTTCTTGACCTTGAGTTTTATTTCTCACACTGTTACAGTGTCTCAAAAGTGAAAGGGTTTTGACACTGTACTGGGCATTGGTTAAGAAGCTGAAGCAATAACTAGGCCTGCTCGTTAGACATTGTTCTGAGACCCACTACACACCAAGTGCCAAAAGAAATTCCAGGTTAGGGAGTTCCCTGGTGGTCTAGTGGTTAGGATTCCAGGCTTTCACTGCTGTGCTCCATGTTCAATTCCTGACCAGGGGTTAACTGCGATTCTGCAAGCTGTGTGATGCAGCCACACACACCCCCCTACCCCCGCAAATTCCCAGGTTGATTAAAAACTTATAGATAAATACTACAATGAAAGAATTAAAACAAAACTTAGGCAAATATTTAGCTGATTCTAAGGAAGGCCTAGGGGAGGGTCCTTTTCCTTGTTTTTCCGAACTCCTAGAGGTACCCACAATCCTCCACTCGCCACCCCCTTACTCCATCTTCAAAGCCAACAACATGGCATCTCTCAGACTCTTCTTTCATCACATCTCTCTCTGTCTTTCTCTTCCATGTTTAAGGGCCCTTGTTATGACACAGGGTCTACCCAGATAATCCAGGATAATTTTCCTAGCTTAAAGCCAGATAATTATCAAACTTAATTCCACCTGCCATATAAGCACAGGTGCTGGGGATTAAAAAGTCTTTGGGGCCATGATTCTGCATACACAATTGTTTTATTCCATACACGAATCTGTCTGAAACTATTTAACATTAATATTTTAAACAGTTTAAATGTAATATTTAAATTAATATTTTAAATTTAATATTAATAGATATTTTTAAATTAATTAATAAAATTAATATTTTAAATAGTTAAGCATTTAAAAACCAGCCTGAATGTCCTTCATGGCAAATAGATGGGGAAACAGTGGACACAGTGGCTGACTTTATTTTTCTGGGCTCCAAAATCACTGTAGATGGTGACTGCAGCCATGAAATTAAAAGATGCTTGCTCCTTGGAAGGAAAGTTATGACTAACTTAGACAGCATATTAAAAAGCAGAGACATCACTTTGTCAACAAAGGTCCATCTAGTCAAGGCTATAGTTTTTCCAGTGGTCATGTATGGATGTGAGAGTTGGACTATAAAGAAAGCTGAGCGCAGAAGAATTGATGCTTTTGAACTGTGGTGTTGGAGAAGACTCTTGAGAGTCCCTTGGACTGCAAGGAGATCCAACCAGTCCATCCTAACGGAGATCAGTCCTGGGTGTTCATTGGAAGGACTGATGTTGAAGCTGAAACTCCAGTACTTTGGCCACCTCATGCAAAGAGCTGACTCATTTGAAAAGACCCTGATGCTGGGAAAGATTGAGGGCAGGAGGAGAAGGGGACAACAGAGGATGAGATGGTTGGATGGCATCACTGACTCAATGGACATAGGCTTGAGTGGACTCCGGGAGTTGGTGACGGACAGGGAGACCTGGCATGCTGCGACTCATGGGGTGGCAGAGTCAGACACGACTGAGCAATTGAATTGAATTGAATGTCTACCTTAGCGTATGGATGACATAGGATATATATTCACAGGATGAATGCTATGTGCCCACTTAAAGTCATAATGTAGAAGAATATATAGTAACATGGAGTGATATTCACTGTACAGTAAGTTGTGTGTATGGGGATCCCTCTATAAAAGAATATGCACAAGATGATACCAATTACGTAAAACCAAATCCCAAAACAAACCTATATGCAAGTGAAAAAAAAAAAAGAGAGGATATAGGTCAAAATATTAACAATATTTACCTCTGGATGGTGATTTTAAATTTCTTTTGCTTTTCTCCATTTTCCAAAATACACACTATACATGCATCATGTTTTTGAAGAGAAATAAAAGCTGATCGAGAACATCTACCTAGGACAATTTTCTGATCAAGTATTGTTTAGCTTTTGACAACACTCTCTCAATCTACAGGATGGTGCTCTTCATCAAAAATATTTCAAGTCTGGCCATCGGTAACACTCGCTGTTTTTTTCAAGTCCCAGCTGTCCACTCTGGAAAGTGTGACCCACGGAGGATAGGAAGGAGCCACACAATGAACTAAGCAGCAAATAGTTGCTTCTTAAAAACTTTTTCAAGACCAAGCAAACTGCAAAGCACAGCCACACCCCGCAAAGAAGAACCAGTAATTTGGAGCCGGATGCACAAATAAACGAGCCTCTCTCATAATCTCGCTGGCACGTGTTAATGGTTTTAATTAATAATACTTAATACATAAAACAACAGAACATAGGCAACGCCCGTGTGCCTGCCCGCTGAGTGGGGGAGAGCGGAGAGTGTCTTGACCGCGGGACCGCTGACAGGACCCCGCGTGCCCACCCTGATCCGCTCCCGAAGCCCGAGGCGGCTTCCCAGCCTACAGTGAGCCGCCTGAGCTAGACCGTAAGCACCACTGGGCCCAGAGCAGAGACCTGAGGCCGGCGGCCCTAGCCCTGGAGCGCGTTAGAATCCTGGGCTTTGCGGTGTCGAATGGGCGCGCGCCTCAGCACCTCCCCTCTCCCCGCACTCGCGGATCCCGGCCGGAGCCCGCCCCTACCACCGAGAGGTGCGCCTAGAGTGGACGAGCCCGCCGCTTCGCTCCTCCCAGCCTCCTCTATCCCGGAAGTTGACGCCGCGCGCTTCGTCGCGTGCTGCTCGCTGGGGGTGTCGCCTTAGAGAGCTGCACGGGCTGGGCTTGCGAAAGGATCAACATGCCTGTGAGTTGTTTACTTTCGGGCTTCGCGTTTGTGTCGGCCTTCTCTGTCCCCCGAGGACAGACTAGATCCATGGCTCCGCTGGGCCCCGGGGCTCCCTGCCGAACGCCGCTCGGCGCCTCGGATGGCACGGCTCTTTCGCGCGTGGCGGACTTGTTGGGACTTGCCCGGGCGGCGCGGCGAGCCGGGCCCTGCCAGGGCGTGGAACTGGAAGCCCGGCGCCGCCCTGGGCTGCAGCCTGGAGTTGCTGGTTGGCAGGGGACTGCTCCCTGGGTACCTTACTCAGCCCTCCTGGGTTTTGGTGGGCACCCGCGAGGCTATGATCGTTTACGTCTTCTTGCTTTCTTTTTGTGGCTCTTGCCCTCCTCTGCCTCCTCTCGGAAGCGGTTTTCTGCTTGTTTCCTTTTTAAAAACTGTCTTCGCAGTTGCCATACAAATTAACTCTAACAGGGACAGTCAAGCGTCAGCCACTTAAGAGTTCTTGTCAGATCAGATGTTGAACCCAGGGGGCAGAAATCACCTCGCTGTTGACATTCTCCGGGTCTGCCTCAGCAATTTCTTCTCTCAGCGGGTCCACCAGGGTCAGAATCATTAGCACCACAGTTTTATTTTCTCTGGCGACTGTTATTAGTTACAAAGAACGGCGTTAACCGTACCATCTGTTTCCGGATCGTTGTAAAGCCCCTTTAACTGGGACTTGGAGAACGCAAGCATTATAAAAACTGTTGATTAAAGTTAACAGGCATAAAAAAAAAACAAAAAACTAAAGTGTTGTCTGAGTATGACTGTTATTCCTATTTTTGCATGTATATTTTACATATGGTTAAATCTGCCAGAGTTGTGGTGTCATTCTAGTACTCACTGTGCTTTTTTTTTTATTCAGTTAGCTAGAGATTTACTGCATCCTTCCTTGGAAGAGGAAAAGAAAAAACATAAAAAGAAACGGCTGGTTCAAAGTCCAAATTCTTACTTCATGGATGTAAAATGTCCAGGTGAAATTTCACACTTTAATTCCTTTCCTAAGGAAAATTTCTCTAAAGGACTACTTACAGAATTTCTGTAAGGACTGCTCATAGTCTGTTGTGTACATTTAGATATTAGGACCCTCTGTTGGAGTAGAAGTGGGATTACAGAATTGGAATGTCATAGGGTTATTTTCATAATAAACCACTTCAGAAACATATGGGTAGGGGGTTGTGAAGATGGGATTTTCACAAGGAACATGGCATTGAACTTATTAAGTCTTTAAGCTGCTCAGATGGTAAGTTTTCTTTTTCATTGTTTACAATTAAGTATATTCATTCTTCATTGTAAAGCTGTGGGATCCAGTATGGTGGCCATTAGCCATATGTAGCTAGTGAGCACTTGACATGTGGCTAGTCAGAATGGAAAAATTCTTTTTCATTCTTTTTTTTCTTGAGGTATAACTGACATAAAACATTATAGTTTCAAGTGTATGATGTCATGATTCCATATTTGTATATACTGGGAAATGATCACAATATGTCTAAATTAATACCTATCACTATACATAGTTACAGTTTTTTTACTTGTGATAAGAACTTTTCAGATATACTCTCTTAGTAACTTTCAAATATTCAGTATGGTATTATTAACTGTAGCCACTAGGCTGTATCTTTTTTCTTTTTTCATGCTGTATCTTTAAAGTGTGCAATACACACCAGAGTTTGAAGATATAGTATAGAAAAAGAAAAAAGGCTTTGTTTACACATTGCAATGATAATATTTTGGAAATACAGACTTCCATAGATCATATTACTAATTTCATCTTAAAAAAAAACACTTGTTTTTAATGTGGCTACTAGAAAAGTTTGTTACGGATGTGGTTTGCACAGCACTGAAGTTCCTAATCTTTTACAAGGTCTCTACTAGAAATACATTGAACAGGTGCTGTATTTTCTTCTGCTTTTCACTTCTAACACTGCCCTGTTTTAGGTTGCTACAAGATCACCACGGTTTTCAGCCACGCTCAGACAGTAGTGCTTTGTGTAGGCTGTTCAACAGTGCTGTGCCAGCCAACAGGAGGAAAGGCCAGACTCACAGAAGGTAAATCATTTGGCATTTTCTAACCCAGTGATGAGATTTTATGATTTTAGAGTCTTTTTACAAAAATCAGTTTAAAAGAAATGATAGATTCATAATTACCAAAATAATTTTTATCTTTCATTGTGTACTCTTTTTAGTAAAGAGTGCCCTTTTAAATTAGATAAGTTTGTACTCTTGACTTTGCAAAGAATTCCATAATCTGTTATTTGTCTCAGTTTAGAACATCTAATTTTGTTGTATTATATTTAGTCAATTTGCTTAACTTGGAATATTAGACATAAATCAGAATGGAGTAAAAGAATAAATACATGTAAATATTTTGTTTCCTATGTATTTGGTACATATGATTTAGATAGTTTTTATCATTGCTAGCTAAGCAACAGATAACTATAGTTAATGTTAGAGGTTTGATTTCTGTGAGCAACTCATGATTAAGATAGTCTTATTTTTAATTCTTTCACTTTTGTGCAGTGAGAAGAAATAATACATATGTATATAATTTTCCATAGTAGTACTTAGGGATTTACAATTCAATAATGATATTTAAAATTGGCTTGTGATATTTTTGGTAACACGGTAAATTCCATGTTATTCTCACTGGAAGAGTTACAAGTAAATTGGCAACAAATCCAAGATCTAGTTAGTATGACCTGGTGAGCTCTAACTTTGAAGTCAGCACTTCAAAGTTAAGTGCAGTACTCCGCTTAAACACGTACTTGCAAGATTGCCAAAACCTGCGTATCACGCAATGATCTTAGAATTTGTGCCCACATGCTGACAGATGGTTAAAAGGGTACATATATATGTATCAGAGTTTTCCTAAAAGATCTGAGATGAACTCTAATGAAAGTTATTTTATGGAGAAAAGAATTCAGAATAGTTCTTAAAAATTAAGTTTGTATTGTCTGACAGCTTGCATTAAAGTTTTAACTCATGGTCTTAAATGAATTTCATCATAACATTTGAGAGGACTTAATGAGTATTTAATCTAAAATTTCTTAAAAGCTAAGTTTTTACGTAAAAAGTACTTTTTATCCTTAAAACTCTATACCAGAGATAGAACAGACTTGTGTTTAATATGCTCTTGTGATTCTTTCACAGGCTGTTCATTTAGAAGGAAGCAACACTAATGATCCACACAACTTCTTGAATTTGTGTTCTATCGCAGAAAGCCTTATCAGTTCAGTAATTCCAGTTAATCTACCAAGATAATGTAATTACTTTTAATTTTGTAAGGTATACAGCAGCACTCTCCTATTTTGGTGTCAGTTTTTCAATAAAGTTTTGATTATGGGCAAATTGCTTCTTTGTTTTTTTTAAAGTATGTGTGAATATGCTATACATTTATATATACTGTGTACGTGAGTTTGGTTTAAATATTTTTAAAAGCATATTCTGATTAGTTTGTGTCTCACTTCAGGAACAGAAACTCAAAGTTTATTTTATGTCATTTTTCAAATTACTCTGAAGGGGTTGTGCTGTGCTGTGCTTAGTCGCTCAGTCTTGTCCGACTCTTTTTGACCCCATGGACTGTAGCCCACCAGGCTCCTCTGTCCATGGCGATTCTCCAGGCAAGAATACTAGAGTGGTTTGCCATGCCCTCCTCCAGGAGATTTTCCCAACCCAGGGATGAAACCCAGGTCTCAGGCGTTGCAGGCAGATTCTTTACCATCTGAGCCACCAGGGAAGCTTACAAATGCAAAGTTCATTATTTATTAATTCTAAATGTAGTTTGGTTTTGTAACTATGGAAACATGTATAGAAGTACATATTTAATGCAGTAACAATCACAGTGTAATGCCTTGGATTTATGTGCCCATAACATACTGCATAATTTAGTACAGTAACTGTACCTGGCATCTGAGTTATACTTAATAGTATAGCTCTTCAGGGGTAGAAAATTTGAGAGGAGGAATCAAGAGTATTGTGATTTTTCCAGGATGTCCTGGCAGGGGGCAGTAGATAGTACTGCATTCTCTGGTCCAGACAGGTTAGCACTGGTGACTGCAAAATATGTTAAGTGGCTCTGGAGTCTCATTGTCATCCTTATGGTTTATAAAGTGACCCTTGGGACTTAGGAAGTAGAGAACATCTCTCCCTTTCTAGCCCTTATATGACTGCCCGTTAGACTGGGAAGATAACTGCTTCTGTTTTACCTGTTATCTTTTTTTTTTTCCCATTTATTTTTATTAGTTGGAGGCTAATTACTTTACAGTATTGTAGTGGTTTTTGCCATACATTGACATGAATCAGCCATGGATTTACATGTGTTCCCCATCCTGATCCCCCCTCCCGCCTCCCTCTCCATCCCATCCCTCTGGATCTTCCCAGTGCACCAGCTCTGAGCACTTGTCTCATGCATCCAGCCTGGGCTGGTGATCTGTTTCACCCTTGTTACCTGTTATCTTTAAGCCAGGCACTTAAGACAGGCATTTTCTACCAAGAGGTGTTCCTATATATACACCCCTAATCCAAGAGACTGATCCTTAACCATACTCATTGGTATATCAGAGGAATGTTGCATGAGAACTGAAGAACTGTGGAAAGTTTGGGGTGTATTGTATGAGAAGCAGATAACTCAGGGCTTCCCAAACTTTCTTGGTATATAGCCTCTAGTTTCAGTAAATTTTTTCATGGAGTACCCTGGCCAAAAGAAATAGCTAATGGTTAAATTTATTAAGTAGTTAAATTATAGAAACTTTAGTACTAAAGTAAAAAAACTACATGTAAATTAGAACCAAAGTGATACTTTTTGTTTCGTTCTTAAGTGACCTGTTAATGGAATGAGTGTGCCTTCTGGGTAATGAATATTTTTCAAAATTTGGATCACATTGGACACTGCCATCTTCATTTTTTCCACATTGATTTTTGCGTAGTATTAGATTTTTATCACAGCAATGAACCAAAAGCCAGCTTCACAAAGATGTATCACCAAAGGAAATGTGGTGCTATCTAAATGTGACATAATTACCTGGAACTGGAAGTTTGTATGGTCTCCAAAAGATGTCAGGTGTCAACGTTTGCTCCAAGGCACCTCAGCTTGCACAGTTTAGGAACTTTGGCAAAACCTGTGATAAACAGGGAGCAAATTCTTACAAATTTTCTTGGAAACAGTATCAAAAGAAAGTATGGTACTTTAAAGAACCTATCTAAGAGTTAATTTAGAGAGATATTTGGCACTGGGAACTGAATGGTATATTAAGTTTTATTTCATTATTAAACAGTATTACTTGATTTGAAAAATGCTCAGAAGAGAACATTCAGACTTTTCCAAACTTAAAGGTTTCCCACATACATTATTATTTACTGAGTGTTTTTCTTTAATATTATCATTTATATTGTCCTCATTTTATTTTGGCCTTTCCACAGGGCATGTGGAACCTTAGTTTCCCTGACCAGGGATGGAATGCCATGCCACCTGCAATGGAAGTGCAGAGTCTTAACCACTGTCTTCATTTTTTAATGTAAGGAAAGGTTAACCTATCTATTCCATAAATTAGAAAAAATTACATAAAAATAACTAAAAATTAAATTCTTGGCTTCTGATCTGATCAGATAACAAATGGTTTCTTATCTGGTTGCCTCTGTGAGTCATCTGATAAAGTTCAATTTTTGTTTTGTTTCAGATATAATATTCAGTGGTTTTTTATTATATTCACAACATTGTTCAACCACTGCCAATATCTAATAATTCCAGGCAGTTTTCATGATGAGAAAAAGAAATTCCATACTCACTAGCATTCACTCCCCATTGCTTCCTCCTCCCAGATCCTGGCAACCACTAATATATTTTCTATCTCCTTGGATTTGCCTGTCTGGACATTTTATATAAATGGAATTATACAATACATGGCCTATTGTGTCTGGCTTTCACTAACATAAATATATATCATAGCCATTCATGCATGTATCATCAGTATTTCATTCCCTTTTTGACTGAATAATATTATGTTGTAAGAATATACATTTTGTTTACCCATTAATCAGTCAGTGGACATTTATGTTTTTTTACTTTTTAGGTACTATGAATAATGCTGCTGTGAATTTATGTGTACAAGTTTTTGTGTAGACGTATTTTAAATTCTCTCAGATATATATACATAGAATTGCTAGATCAGATGGTAATTGTTTAGCTTTTTGAGGAATTGCCTGTTTTCCAAAGTGCCTGCACCATTTTATTCCTACTAGCAACAAAGCACAAAGGTTCCAATTTCTCTACATCCTTGTCTGTTTTTGTTTGTTTTTTAATTATAGCCATCTCAGTGTTTGTGAAGAGTTACCTCATTAGGGTTTTAATGTGCACTTCCTTGATGACTAATGATGTTGACTATATTTAAATGTCCTTATTGGCTATTTGTATATCTTCTTTGGAGAAATGTCTATTCAGATCCTTTGTCCATTGTTAACTGTGTTGCCTTTTTATTTTTGAGTTGTAAGCTCTCTTACATATTTTAGATACAAATCCCTTATATATATGGTTTGCAAATATTTTCTCCCATTCTGTAGCTTGTCTCTTCATTTTTTGTCCTTAGAAACACAAACATTTTTAATTTATATGAAGTCTAGTTTATCTAATCTTTTTTGTTTGTTTCTTGTGCTTTTGGTGCCGTATCTAAGAAATTATTTCCTATTCCTAGGTCACAGAGATTCGTGCCTGTTTTCTTCTAAGAGATTTATAGTCTTCATTCTTACATTTAGGTTTGATCTGCTTTGAATAAATTCTGCATATGGGAAAGGGAAGCAGGGATCCAACTTCATTCTCTAATTCTTTTTAATGGCTGCACAACAGTCCATGGTGTGGAAGTACCATAATTTATTCAGTATTATCCTATTGGCGGGCAATTTGTTTCTAGTTTTTTCCCACTATAATCAATGCCATAAATATATTTAAGTATTCCTTAATAATAGCGCTTTTATTTCTGTGGCTTAGATTTACAGGAGTAAGACTGCTGGTTAGAAAGATAAGTATATTTTTAATCAAGTGATGCCAGACTGCTTTCTATCAGCAATATATGAGAGTATTTTCCCCCTTCCCCATCTTCCATAAATAAATGGAACCCTCTTTTTTTTTTTTTTTTGCCACTTTGGTGATTGTAGGGTTATTTATCAGTTACTTTAATTTGTGGGCTTCCTTGGTAGCTCAGATGGTAGAGAATATGCTTGCAATGCAGGAGACCTGGATTCAATCCCTGGGTTGAGAAGATTCCCTGGAGAAGGGAATGGCAACCCACTCCAGTATTCTTGCTTGGAGAATTTCATGGACAAAGGAGCCTGGAAGGCTGTAGTCCATGGGTTGCAAAAAGTCAGACACAACTGAGCGACCAGCACACTCTAATTTGTATATCTAGATTACTGATGAGTTTAGAAGTGGAAAGAAGCTATAATAAGCTACTGTCTTCCTAGGATTCATTCTCATTTTTTTTTTCAACAACAATAACAAATTCTTCAGATTAGAATTTTGGTTAAAAATAGTAGGAATATAGTTTCCTACTGATGCTCTAACAAACTACAACAAACTATGTGGCTTAAAAACAAAAACAACACAAACATAAATTTATTATCCTACAATTTTGGAGATCAGAAGTCCAAAATGGATCTCTTGAACTTAAGATCAAGGTGTATGTTTCTTCTGGAGGCACTGAAGGGAGAATCTGTTTCCTGGTCTTTTCTAGTTTCTAGAGGCTACCTGTATTTCTTGGTTACTGGCCCCAGATTATTCCATCCTTTACTTGTATCATCACATCTGACTCTAACCTCCCACCTTCTTATAAAGACCTTTGTGATTACACTGCATTTACCTGGATAATCCAGGTTAATCTACCTATTTCAGGATCCTTGATTTAATTACATCTGCAAAATTCTTTTGCTATGTAAGGTAACATTCACATATTCTGGAGATAAGGATGTGGACATTTTAGGGGGCCATTATTCTACCTCTCATAGAATACAAAGTTGAAAAATTCTATCCAGATTTGAAAATTGAGATTCTGTCTATAGTAATAATAATAACAGCTCCCTGCAAAAAAATAAACTCCAGGACCAGATGGCTTCACTGGGGAATTCTACCAAACATAAAAAGAACTTAAACCAATCCTTCTCAACCTCTTCAAAAGGATTTAGGAGGAGGGACATCCCTAAAATCATTCTGTGAAGTCACTACCATGCTGATACCAAAATCAGAACAGAGACCATACCAAAAAAGATCATAGGTCAATATCATTGATTAATATAGATGCAAAAATTCTCAACAAAATATTAGTAAGTCGAATCCAACAACACACATACCATGATCAAGTTGGATTCATCCTAGGGTCACAAGGATGGTTCAACATACACAACCAATGTGATAAACCACATCAACAAAAGAAAAGACAAAAACTACATCATCTCAATAGATGCATAAAAAACATCTGATAAGATTCAAAATCCACTTATGATTAAAAACTCTTACTAAAGTAGGTATAGAGGGAACATATCTCAATAAAAGCTATTTATGATGAACCCACAGCCAACATAATACTCAATGGTGAAATGCTGAAAGTTCTCCCACTAAAGTCTGGAATAAGATAAGGATGCCCACTCTTACAACTTCTATTCAACATAATATTGCACGTCCCAGCCATAGCAATCAGACAAAAAAAACAAAAGTATCAAGTTGGAAGAGATAAAATTATCTTTATATGCAGATGACATAATACTATATACAGAAAACCCTAAAGACCCCACACAAAAACTATTAGAACTGATAAATGAGGCCATCAAGGTATACCAAGATACAAGATTAATATACAGAAGTCTATTGCATTTCTTTACATGAACAGTGAAATATTAGGGAAAGTTTAAAAAAATCACTTTTAAAAATGTCGGAATAATTGTGACCAAGGAGGTGAAAGACTTATATGCTGAGAACTATATAACAAATTGATAAAACTGAAAATGATTCAAAGAAATAGAAAACCTATGCTTTTGAATTGGAAGAACTAATATTGTTAAAATGGCTATACTACACAAAGCAATCTACAGATTTAATGCAATCCCTATAAAATTACTGATGACATTTTCCACAGAACTAGAAATAATCTTAAAATTTATATGGAACCATTAAAGACAGAGAATTGCCAAGGCAATCCCTGAAGGAAAAGAACAAAGCTGAAGGTATACTATGCCCACCCTTTAGACAGTACTACAAAACTACAATAATCAAAGCAGCATGGTATTGGGACAAAAACAGACACATGGATCAATGGAACATAATAGGACATTCAGAAATGAACCCACACCAAGTCCATCTAGTCAAGGCTATGGTTTTTCCAGTGGTCATGTATGGATGTGAAAGTTGGACTGTGAAGAAAGCTAAGCACCGAAAAATTGATGCTTTTGAATTGTGGTGTTGGAGAAGACTCTTGAGAGTCCCTTGGACTGCAAGGAGATCCAACCAGTCCATCCTAAAGGAGATCAGTCCTGGGTGTTCATTGGAAGGACTGATGCTGAAGCTGAAACTCCAGTACTTTGGCCACCTGATGCGAAGAGCTGACTCATTGGAAAAGTCCCTGATGCTGGGAGGGGTTGGGGGCAGGAGGAGAAGGGGACAACAGAGGATGAGATGGCTGGATGGCATCACCAACTCGATGGACATGAGTTTGAGTAAGCTCCGGGAGTTGGTGATAGACAGGGAGGCCTGGCGTGCTGCGATTCATGGGATCGCAAAGAGTCGGACATGACTGAGTGACTGAACTGAACTGAACTGAATGGCCAATTAACCTTTGACAAAAGAGGCAAAAATATATAATGGAGAAACCACAGTCTCTTCAGCAAGTGGTGTTGTGAAAGCTGGACAACTGCATGTAAATCAATGAAGCTGGAACACACAAAAATAAACTCAAAACTGCTTAAAGACTAGGAATTCCCTGGTGGCCCAGTGGTTAAGACTCTCTTTAGAGTCTCTCTTGATAAGAGAACAACATAGGAAAAATTCTCAATTTGAATTTTTCTTGGGAAGCAGGTTAGTTTTGATTATTCTATAGGAGCATAATATTGGAGCTGCCACTGCCATCTGCACCAGAGCTCAGGAGACACCAGTTTCAGCCCTGCTCACTGTTTTGTGGTTGTATTTTTAAGTCCATGAGTATCTTTTTCATTTTCTCATTTCACATTTTATATATAATGCTATGTATATGAGAGGTGGTGTTTAAAAGCATGACTCTACTGTGCCATTTTTGTCTTTAATTTGCATGAGAATAACAGAAGTTGTGTATATTCTTTATTTGCAACCAGATTTACTATTTCAAATCCCAATATATATTTATTTTTATTCAATTTATGTGAGTTTTTTTTTTTTTACTAAATATTTCATCTATAACGTTGCATGGTACCGAATGTCCTTTTATTAGGTCTGTAAATTTTTAGAGTTTTTTTTTTTTTAAGCAGGAAGACAAGATAATTTTAGAACAGCCTTTTGAGTCAGATAAGCCTGGATTTGATATGAGTTCTAATGGTTAATGGCTATGTGACTTTGGGCAAAATAACTAAAATAATTTCCACTTAATGGGGTTGTTTTGAAGATAAAATGAGTTAACATATATAAAGTTCTTAGCACAATGCCTGACACATAGTGAACGCTCTGTTAATAGTATTCTTTTAAATAAAAAAGGATCCTGTCTATTCAAAATCAAGAACTTTCAAGTTCTATTTTTTCTTTCAAATTATTTACCCACCTCATTACCACACTTGAGCATAGTTGCATTAACTAGTGCTGCAAAGCAAGCCACCCCAAAATTTAGTGGCTTAAAATAATGATGACATTCTTTTTCATGATTCTGTGGGTTGATCTTACCTGGGCTTATCATGTGGCTGCCTTCATCTAGAGGCTCAACTGGACTGGAAGGTCCAAGATGACTTCAGTCACATGTCTGGTGCTGGCTGTCAGCTGAGGTATGTAATAAGCTAGTCTGGTTTTCTTACCTAGCAGTCTTGGAGGCAGAGTTCTCAGAGGGTGAAGATGGAAGTTTGAAGACCTCTTGAAGCCTAAGCTCTGGAACTTAGCCAACATCATTTCCACAACATTCCATAGGTCAAAGCAAGTCACAAGGCCAGCCCAGGTTCAAGGGAGTGGAGAAACAGACACCATCTTTGGCTGAGGAGAGAGGCAAAATCACATTGCAAAGCAGCATGCAAAATGGAATGGGAGGAATTTGTGGCCATTAAAAGTTTTACTACATTTTGGGAGAACTCCAATACTTATTGAGGCTATTCATTCTCCAACCCCATGAACATGTCCGCAATCAATTTTTAAAAGAAATGCTTTATTCATTTCCCCTATTCTGGATGGGCACAAACATCGGTAGGAAATTTACATTAGAGGAAATCCAGGTGGCCAATGAATGCATGAAAATAGTTTAACTTCACTAACAATAGATAAATCCAAGTAAAAATAATCAGATATCATTTCCTATCCATTGCTCAGTCAAAAATTAAAAGTCAGTGTTGGCATACAAACAACAGAATTAGGATTAGCTACATAAAATTGTCTATATTCAAGCATCTTTTGATCTGGAAAAATAACAATTTCATATGGTTCAACTCAAAGAAAAGGATGTTCCTTACAGCTCTGTATATAATAGAAAAAAAAATTAGTTAAAAAATAGAGAGTGTAATGTGATTATGTTGTTGTTGTTGTTACTTAGTCACTAAGTTGTGTCCAACTCTACAACCCTAATGGATTGTAGCCCACCAGGCTCCTCTGTCCATGGGATTTCCCAGGCAAGAATACTAGAGTGGGCTGCCATTTCCTTCTCGAAGGGATCTTCCTGAACCATGGATTAAACCTGTGTCTCTTACATCTCCTGCATTGGCAGGCAGATTCTTTACTGCTGAGCCACCAGGGAAGCCCATGTAATGTGATATAGTCATACAATATAGCAGTGAAAATAAACTGGATTTATATTTATCAAGTTGAGCAGATCACAAAAAACAATGCTAAATTTAAAAAGGGAATGTAGAAAATGTTTTATTTACATTTATACAAATAGCACCATAGTATGCATAATATACACATAGAATATATGTATATACTTGGCTGTGAAAGTATTAAACAAGGGAGTGGATGAATATACACCAACTCCTGACAGCAGGTCCCTGCAGGGCAAAAGTAGTGGGGCTTTGGGTGATGGTTCTAGGGGTCTTCAGTTTTATCTATTAAGTTTTACTCGTTATTTTTAAATGAAGAAAATTTGACTAAATGTTAGCATTTTTAACTCTGGGTATTGGGATTACATGGGTATTTGCAATGTGAAACTTTCATGCTTTCTAGTATTTTTTTTCCCTACACAAATAAAAGATCAGGGGAACTCCCTGGTGGTCCCGTGGTTAGGACTCTGTGCTCTCACTGCCAAGGGCCCAGGTTCAACCCCTGGTTTGGGGTACTGAGATCCAAAAGCCTCATGGCACAGCCAAGGCAAAACAAAATATCAAGTAGCTATTCCAGTATCTCCTAAGAATAGAACTCAGACTATTTAAACCTGAATTAATAGCAAATAACAATATAATTCTTTATGCCTATAGTTGTGAAAATGTAGCTGTAAAATCCGAAAGGTTATAAGTAGAGGTTATTATCCTATAAAAGCAACTTCTCTCTTAATAAAATGCAATAATAAACTCTAACCCATCTAAATTAAGATTTACAGTTTTTCTATAAAAACTACAAAGACATATTTCCAGAACCTCAACTTTCAAATCTGGAGCAGAATTTTGAAATATTTTATTCTACCACAGGAAGGTAAAGCAAATCATTTGTAGCCAATAACCACCCTTGACAAGTTGTAAATTGCAGAAAACAAAAACAAAAATGCAAGCAACTTGTGTCAAATTCTCCTGAGTTCTTTTCCCTAAAGATCAGTCACACTGCAATTACCACTTTGGGAGATGAGGAAATTTATCAAAGCACTTCTAACATTTCTATCTAGCATTTATCAAAGCATTAAGTAAGAAAATAAGTTATTATGGTAAATAGGAATTCTTAATGTGGAGTCAGTGAACCCCTGACATTTGTACATTGGTTCACTTTGAGAAAGTTCCCAGCTCTTTCTCATAGCTTCAACAAGAATCCTAAAAAGTGAAAAACTAGTCTAAGGCAAGTGCCCTGTTCATAGTACACATTAATCAACTTCACAGATCTCTTCACACTTTGTGGCTGTACCCCCTCAGACAGTTCAATCACATGGCACTTCTCTCCAACATTCAGACAATGCGCTTTCCTCCTCTCCCAGTGTAAATGTCACCTCCTTGGCAGGTCCAAGCATTTCGCTCTATGGTCTGTGTTAAGGTTCAAAGCTCACATTGGTATCACATGATCAAACTGAAAACATGATTATTAAAGAAAAAACTTGTTTTTGTCTGTAGTGCGCAGCATATGTGATCTTAGTTCCCAGAAAAGGGATTGAAACCACACCCCCTGCACTGAAAAGTGGGTTCTTAACTACTGGACCACCAAGGAAGTCCAAAAACATGGTATTTTTATCAGAAATATTTTTTTAACTTGCTGTTAGTTTGATTTCCCTTTTGTCACAATAATTAATGTTTAAAATTTAAAGAATAACATTAAAGGAAGGCATTTTCTATTTATCAAAGAATTATGGGCTGAAAAATTTGACAAATATGAATAGAAGACCTAGAAGTCAGAAGCCAGAAAGAAATAAGGAGATGAAATGGATCTGTTGTAGGGAGTTGCTGTCTGTATTTTGACCTCTCAGAAATACCCATCTACTTACCTCTATGGATCAAAGCAGAGTGAAGAAACAGGCTGAGACCTCAGAACTATAGAACAGGCCTCTTTTTATTTGGGAATAAAAAAACTTCCACTGCTTTTTGAATTTCCCCAAATTCAGTGTAGTCTCCAATACTGATCATCTATGACTGTTACAACAAGGTTTCCCAGTATGTCAACACTATAATAAGCCATCCACGGAGCCAGTTTCCCAAGATGGCTTCCAATGAGCCTTACTTTCTGCTATTTATTCAGCCTTTGTGTAGCTCTTTCACACTGAATCAGGGTTGGTCTGTGTGCTCAGGAGAAATTGGCATAGGTAGTACTGTTACTGTATGGCCTTCAAGGCTGGATTATAAAAGACACTGTGGCTTTTGCCTTCTCTCTTTAATCACTCAATCTGAGGGAAGCCATAGGACAGTCAAGCAGACCTATGGAGAAGTCCATGTAGTGAGACGCTGAGACCCCCCTCCCAAAAGCCAGCAAGTGACAGAAGCTTCTTGCCGATAGCCACATGGCTGAACTATCTTGGAATTAGATCCTCTAGCCTTACTCTAGCCTTCAGGTGACTGAAAGTCCTGCTGACATCTTGTCTGCAGCCACAGGAGAGACCCTGAGCTAGAACTGCTCAGCTAAAATGCTCCCAAACTTATAAAACAGAGAATTTTTGAGATACAGTAGTTACGCAGCAATAGATAATTAATGCACATTACAGTTAAAGAAGCCAGACACAGAAAGCCACATATTATAATTCCACTTTTACAAAATACCCATAATGGGCAAATCCAAAGAGACAGAGACTAGATCGGTGGTTGTCAGGGCCTGGGAGTAGAGAGGAATGCACAGCAAATGTTAATGGGTTTAAGATTCCTTTTTTGGGTGAAGATATTCTGGAATTGAATGGGCACACAATCTTGCGAATATACTAAAGCCACTAAATTGAACACTTGAAAGGTTGACTTTTAAAGTATATGAATTGTGAATTATATCTGAAATACTTATTTTTTACATTGTAGATTTTGATACCTGGGAGGAGAGTGCAGCTATAACAAAAGCCCAAAATGGGGGAGTAAATTTAGAACAGTGAATAGAAGTTGGAAGGATTTTGAAAAGATTGTCAGTGAATGCCTGAGGAGCCTTGAAGAAACTGTTTAGAAGTATGATGGCCTTTGAGGAGGCTGCAGGTATGGACTTAAAGGAGAGTAAGAAAATGTTACTGGAAATTGGAAGAAAGAAGATTACTGCTGTGAAGTGGCAGGAAGTTTAGCAACACTATTGCCTGCAAGACCACAGAAAGTAGAAAATGTGCCTGATGAACTAGGTAATCAAGCTGAGATTTTCAGACCCAGTATTGACTCTTGGCTTCTTCTTGTTGCTTATACTACAAAGCGAGAGAGAGACAAGCTAAAGGAAGGGCTACTAAACAACAAAAAAAATGCATCAATAACTGATGGTTTAGAAATTTCCCAGACTCTCCAAGTGACAAAAGATGCTAAAATTAAAAAATGGCTTCAAGGCAAAGATAAAATTAGGACACTTCCAGAAAACAAAACAAAAAAACAGTCTAAAGATGAAATTGAGGGTATGATATATAAGATCTTTTGACTGTGGAAAGAAGCAAGATGGTGTCTTGAGAGCTATTTTAACAATAGGTCTTAATAGAAGTTTAACAGTGTTTTCTCCAATTGTCTTAGCAGAATCACAAGTTAGAGAGGGGTTTAGTTCAAAGAGATTTGGGGGCACAGCTTCTGTTTATTAGCATGAACCCCAGTGAGATTTTTAAGGGACTCACAGAGTTTTAAAAATTACATTAGCAGGAAAACTGTTATATTAGACTGAAAGGAGAATATAAAAGAGGCCTTTAGACCCTCAAACTTGTACAAGCAGGAAAGCAGGTTGTAGGACTTCCCTGGTGGTCCAGTCGTTAAGAATCTCTGCTTCCTCTGCTGGGGGCATGGGTTGGATCCCTGGTTAGGAGCTAAGATTCCACCTGTGACTTGGTGTGGCCAAAAATGAAAGCAGGCTGAGAAAGCCACTCGGATGCAAACACATGTTGCCTTTCATGAAAAGAATGATTCAGAGGGCAGAGCCAAGAGTTTAGAGAACACAGCAAAGAGCCAAGAACTATTCTTAGGCCTTGAGCACTAATCAAGCAGCTGCCAACCTGTGTCTGGCTGGGGAGCAAGTAACATCTTTAGTTCACAAATCTTAAAATCTGTGAGTGAATGAGCATTTGGGAAACATTTCCTCTGGGACCAGAAAAGCCTTTAGATGACTACAACATATTGTCTGCACCCTCATTAGAGACTCTGGTGCCAGATCCATCCAGTCAAGCTACTGCTGAATTCCTAAGCTTCAGAAACCATGGGATAATAAATGTGTGTTCTTTTAAGCTGCAATAGAGAACTAATATACCATTTCTCACAATCTTGTTTCTGCTGTCTTTTTTTTTCTTTTTAAAACATATTTATTTATTTGGTTGGTTGTGGCAGGTCTTGGTTGTGGCATGCAAGATCTTCACTTGCAGCATGTAGGATCTATTTCCCTGACCAGGGATTGAACCTGGATCTCCCCTGCATTGGGTGCACGGAATCTTAGCCACTGGACTACAAGGGAAGGACCATCTGCTGTCATATTAAAAGAACAATATTTTGAGTCTGCTGTTGAATGAGATTTCCTCTATATTACACATTCAGAAAGTACATTTTTATCAGAATATTTTATTTCAAGAGTTAACACTTTTTTCAAAAAGTAAAAATATAGTTACTTCCCTGAGTATAAAGAACTCATCCTCCAATAAAAGACAATTACAAAAGTAGGCAATTAGAGGTACATAATTCTCTGCATTCAGTTATACTCTATTACAAATTTATTCTTTAAAATTGTGTGTATCTGGGGACTTCAATGTTTCAAAACAAAACAAAACAAAAAACCAACAAACAAAAACAAAACCGTAACAGCTTGTTTTGCACCTGTGATGTTAAGGTACGTCTGATCTGTCTTTATCAAATTCCAGAGCAATCTTTAAAGCAGTGTTGTTGAGGCCAACAGACTGCATGTTACATATGATAGAAACAACTATTCCTCTTGGGGGGACCTTGTTATTTAGAGCGTCTGCATCCAGTTCTTCAGGAAGGACCAGCAGGACACTACTTGCACCCACTGCGCCCCCGGTGTGGGAGGCGTAGTGCCGCTGCTTCCTGCAAGAGCCATATGTCTGCTTCTTTTCCACCACGCCCCACGCCATCGCGTATTTACCCTCTTTATCCCAAGACATCTCTGTATTAGGGACTGGCGTCCAAATCATAAGCATTGTTTCTGGTTTAAGATATCCGGGTAAAAGATTTTCATTTGAGTTCTTAAACAGCCCGACTTGGTAACCATACAGCATCGCATTCCCAAATTTCAGAAGGTCACCCACTGTAGACAGAAATCCACCACCAGCCCATTTATAGGAGTTATCCACGTAAGGTGTGTTGACAAGGCGTTTCTTTTTATTGTAAACATAAAATCTAAAATGAAATAAGAATAGTCATTAAAAATGTGATAGTCTAGTATTGACTTCATACATGAAGATGAATAGAAAAATGTATACATGAGACAGATTGTATTTCATTGTAGTGAATGTATTTTCTCAGAAAGTAACCACTAGTTTTCAGTATGATTCAAATAAAATGAAACACAAGTTACTGAGTATAGAAAGCCGATTGTTTTTTCTATTGGCAAGGCTTGCCCATGCTGAGTATATGAAACTTCCAATACTGTTAAAAGATGTACTGATTAGTACACGTGATATATATTTGCCCTGTGTATATGCAGAAACACCTAATGTTCGGTAGATATTTTTAGTTTCTGGGCTCAGGGAACCATGTGCTACACATAAATTTTATAACTAAAAACATACTATTGGGATGTTCAGGAATAAGGTTAGTATTTATAAGAAGACTACATCTCCTGGTTAAAAATAACATAGAAATACTATGTATAATGATGGGATATGGTACTTTCTTGGTGTAGTTGAAGCAGTAGGAGTTAGCAAATCTCAGCCTGAATCCCAACCCTCACCCTTAATAGTTATGTTTATTTGATTAATAAACACATATAAACTTCTTACTATGTTCCAGGTATTGTTCTAAGAAATATAGACATATGAACTAATTTATTCCTGTAACAATGTTAGGAGATAGGTACTATTACAATTCCTAAGGCACAGAGAAATACATAACTTGTCCAAAGCCACACAGTTTATAAGTGGCAGAATTGGATTAAAATCTAGGCAATCTGTTGCCTCTCTGTTTCCATCCTAACTTCTAAAATGGGGACAAAAACATCTACTTTGCAGAGTTAGAAAATAAATATATAAAGCACTCTGCATATTTCTGCTGCTGCTGCCAAGTCGCTTCAGTCGTGTCCGACTCTGTGCGACCCCACAGACGGCAGCCACCAGGCTCCCCTGTCCCTGGGATTCTCCAGGCAAGAACACTGGAGTGGGTTGCCATTTCCTTCTCCATGCATATTTCTAATAGGTACTTAATAAACGTTTACTCACTTAAGTATTCAACGGTTATTGATGGAACACGTACTATGTGCCAGGCACTGTTTGGATGCTAGGATAAGGTGTAAAACAAAAGAGACTAACCTCATGAGGTTTCCATTCTAATATGAGGAGACTGTACCATAAACATTAGGTACATAAAATGAAATCACAAAATAAATAAAGGACACAACTCTTGAGGTTAGGGTTAGGCCTTTCAAGATTCATAATAAAATGGTACTCTTGGGTTTTCAGTTTGCTGAGAGTCTCACCTGTAATGACTCTCATCTTCATCCATCCTTGGCTATTCATAAGCACAGTTAGACTTGAATCTCACCATCACTTTCAACTGTTTTATCACTAGGGTCTCAAACTCAGAAATTTCTTCCTATGACTGACTTCCAACCCTTCCAGCTCTCCAAATGAACCTGCTCTCTGCCCTCAATGGCACCTTCATCCATGCCCACTGTCTTCTCAATTTTCCCAGGTCTTTTAGTTTCTAGTGGTTTCCTCTGATTTTCTCTTCTAGGCTGAACTATATCATCAGTCATTTCAACTATTTCGGTTGTGGTCTTTAGTGAGGCCACATCTTGTGGTTTCTCACTGTTCTGATCTTACACTATACCAATCCATCAATCCTGAATAAACCTAGGTACCCCGGATCTACCAAGAAAGGTTGCAGGAATTCATACAACAAAGCTGACTGCTATAAATTCATGCTCGTGCTAAGGGTCTTTGCTGTTGCTCTCAAATCCTTTTGTTCTTTTCCTGGGTACTCCCTGGTATTGTTGTTGTTGTTGTAGTCGCTAAGTTGTGTCCAACTGTTTGCAACCCCATGGGAGATAGCCTACCAGGCTCCTCTGTCCATGAAATTTCCCAGGCAAGAATATTGGGGTGGGTTGCCATTTCCTTCTCCAGGGGATCTTCCCAACCCAGGGATCGAACCGTGTCTCCTGCATTGCAGGCAGATTCTTTACCGCTAAGCCAGCAGGGAAGCCCCACTCCCTGGTGCACTCTTCATAGTTGGGACCCCCAATCCCACCCTCAGTCCCCTATCCTACTTCAGGCTTAGTCAGCAGATAACTATATTCCTTGTTTTACTGAGAAGATTGAGACCATCCAAAGTGAGCTAGAAACTCCCATCTTCATCTTAAAATGCATTTACATCATGATGCAATCTATAAAAAAAACATTTCCTATTGTTTTCAAGAGTAATTCTACTACCTGCATCTTTGACCACCTCCTATCACCTTTACAACCTTGTTTCACCAGTTATACTTCCTAGATTGTAGTATCTCCTTGCAGTTTGCTTTCCAGGCAGAAGCCACAGATTGTGCCTCCTCTTCCCAGCCATTAAAAAACCCTCCAATGGTTATGAATGTAATGAGAATAAAACCCAAATTTCTCACAACAGTCTATGACATAGTCAATGACCTTCAGTAGAGGCAGGACTAGCTCCCCAAGGGAAATTGTGAGAGGCATGTTTTTCAGCTGTCACAATTATTGGATGGCTATTACTGAGACTTACAGGGTAGGGGCCTAAGGGTCCTAAATGCCCTGTGGTGTATGGGAAAGTCCCATACCATGGTGCATTCTCCTGTATCTATATCCTGTGAGATCAACCATCCTACCAGATGTTCATGTAAGCAAAATAAAATCTGTTTATAACCAGTTGAGCCTAGAACCTCCTCCATTTTATATGTAAATACAAACTACTTTTGGCACATTTTTACTCTAAGATGAATTCTTGAGTGCAGCCTTTGTGAAAATTGAAGACCACACTGTATTTTGCTCAAAACTTTAGCCAGAGTTAGCTACTAAGGACATGAGTTGAAGCACCAAATGCAATAAACCTGTACTGGTCTGCATTTACTTGTCACATTTAAAATAATTTTACATATTAAGTTGCAGTTGACTTTGTTACGTCTTTGCATGTTGTGGTAAGTAAACATTATCATATTGATACATCTATTATACACCATATTCATCTGTTATATAATATTTTTATTTCTTTTTTTACATTTTAGTTAGAGTATTGAATATAGGTTATATGATTTCCTATTTTCATTTCAGATAATAAGGGAAGTGTTAAAACATGTTGTTAAAGTAACAGGCAGTGGGTCTAAAGGCACTGATACTCACTGTCCAATATAATTTAGCCCTTGCTTACCTCTCTGACCTCATCACTTATAACATCTTGTCTTCCTTCATAGCTTTCCTTATTATTCATGTTTCAATTCAACTGACATGGCCTAAAACCAATATATTTTAAATAGACCTCCCCTTAACAGCCTCTTCCTGTATATCCCAGTGCTCTGTACTATTTTCTTCATATCAATATAGGAGATTCTTAGTTTACATTTCCATAGAATGTAAGTTTCACAAGGGCAGGAATCTTATCTACCTGGTTCATTGATATTTCCCCCATCTAGAACAGTACTAGACATCCACTGAGTACTGTGAAATATGTTGAACACGTGAAAGCATCATTTGTTGGCCAAGTATTTAGTGGAGACTCCTTGCAAGGCATTGGAGAGAAAAGAAAAACCATACACTGTGGCTGCTCTCAAAGGCAAACAGTCTTGTTGGACAGTTCTTAAATTTTACAGCACCATATGAATCGCCTGAAGATTTTGTTAAAACGCAGATTCCGCTTCAGTAGGTCTGGGGAGGGCCCCAAATACTGCAGTTCTAGCAAGCTCCCAAGTGATGCCAATCTTGCTTTGAGTAACAGGTTGTGGGATGACTAGCAAGATGGATGTGAGGAATCCTGAGCACTAGTGAGAGCAAGACTTGTTGAAATGGTTCCTCACTCTGCTGGGGAGCAAGAGTTCAGTTTGACTGAAGCAGAGAGCGCTTCAAAAGGTGATGCCAGAGGATTAGACATGGGACAGGGCACACGTCACAAAGGCTTTCCTTGCCATGATAGGAATTTTGACACCTTCACCTTAGTTCACAAAATGCTCTAGTTTTCTATATGCTAAGGGGGAAAAAACAAAACACTTTTTTTCCTTATCCTCGTTACAGCTTCCAGTTTCCAGTCTTTTCACTCTCATATATCGTCAAACTACACGAAACAGTCCACACCTGCTGTTTTCATGCACTCACCTCTCCATTCATTCAGTTCCTTAGAATATGGCTTTCGTTCCCTCATCTCTACTAAACAGCTCTCTTGCGTGTTATCAAGGATCTTCTAATTCCCCTCATTCTAGCTTCCCTTGTAGCACTGTGACCCACCACATCACTGCCACTCCCCACAGGCCACTTTGCTCTGCGCTCTCTCTTCTAGCTCTCAGTCCCATGATTCTCCAGATCCCTCCCATCACCAGGGGTTCCAGGGTCCCAGGTCTTCTTTTCTATAGGAATTAACTACAAAACTGCAGCTGTACCACAATCCCTGTTCCAAATTTACCACCGGATTTTCTACTAGCATTAATGATTCTCAAATTTGTTTCTTAATGTTGTTTACCAGAATGAGCAGTGGGGCCTCATCCCTCCCTTCAAAATTCATAACTCTGAAGGATAGTGGGCACATAATTTGAAAAATGACTCCTCTTTCTTCTGTCATGATTCCTATATGTCTCCCAAAAGTCCAAGTCATAATATTGGGTGAAGCAGGAATGACCACAGATATATGCTCTGAAGATTAAAAAAGTCTACAGAGGATCTAAGTATACTCCCCGGACAGCCAATGGTTTGATATATTGTCTTCTCATTTTGCAAAATGAACGTGTCCAGAAGTGATCTCCTCTGAACCTTCTCATATTTCTCCTCTCCATTAAGATCTTTCTTGCCTCTCTTGCCCTCAACTCTCACATTCAGTAATGACAAATCCCATCATTCAACCTTAGCTTTCTGTCTAATCTTTCTCCCTTCCTTTCATTCCTACAGCCACTCTTGTATTTTAGGTCCTCGTTACTTTTTGTCTGAACTCTGATTACACTTGTATTTCCAGTCAATCAAATTTCAAAAAAATCACACAATAGAATAATAAAAATAGGTTTCTCAATGAAAAATATATTTGTTAGAGTGATCTCCAAGTTTGTAAACTAGGAGAGACCTACAAATCTATTTTGGTTAATAATCAGCTTTGCATTATACAACTTAATGCAGCATTTCAAAGCACTTACATCAAGGCTGGAAATTAGGATGACTCCTCTTTTAAAATAAATTCTAAGCTTTAATCTTTTGATTCATTTTTATAGAGGACAAATTAATGACTTCTCATGAAAATAATCTTGATCAGCTGAATGATAGCTTCACTATTTCAAATTCTTAAGGAATTTCTGCACTAAACGAATGGAATTATGGACACAAGTTCTTAAATTACTGGAGTATCTTTGTAACTGAATAATTGATGGAATGATGTCAGATGACAAACAGTCATCCTAAAGAATCTCTATAGTTTCTGCACAACAACATTATAGTACTATAGAAATCTACATCTAGAAGCTTATAAATGCAAACTAATTTTAAATCCTTTTTAAATGCCTTTACAAATAATTATGCATCACTTTGTATTTTATTGCTTTAAGAAGTTAAAAAACCCATAGAATTTAACATGCATATTATACAAACCAATCCCACTCTAACATTTAGCATTAACAAGGGCTGAACCTACTACCAGAGAGTCCATAGGCTAAAGGCATAAAACAAAGCTTCACAAGGAACAATGCTTAATATTAGAAGATACTTGAGAAAATAAAACTAATTAACAATAAAGACAATAAGAGAAGGTAAAGACCATACTTATACTGTCAAAATACAGCAAACACTTCAGAAAACATTTTATTTGATTTTGGTCCTATCCAATTATGAAAGAGATCTTCGTTGCAAGTATTATGCCAAACACAGAGAAAATATGAATAGTGTCTAATAATAAGCTAATGCATTGACTAAGGATTCCCCCATCAACAGTGTCCTTGAGTGGCAAGAACATTCATTCCATTCCCCTGTGGGTTTTTGCTTAAAGGGTTATTTAGTTTACCTGCTTATACAGAGTATACTTGAAATACAGAATAAATGTACCTATTTGCATATACAGAATCAATGTTCCTATCCTTCAAGAAACTCCAGTTTCACTCAGGACAACAATGCACCCAGCTAAAAGCGGATTTCTCTGCATTCCTTACAGCTGAATGTTGCCTGACACTAAAATTCTGGCCAAAGAAATGTAGGTAGTATTTTGGGGTGGGATTCTGGGAAAATACCTCAAACACGTGACAGATACTGTGAGGCACTATTTTAAAGACACACACACATTCACGCAGAGAAGTGATAAAGATGATAAAAAAAAAAAAAAGATGATAAAAATATTTACTTCTGGGACACAGTAACTCTAAAAAGCCTAGATCAAGATAATACAAACATATTTATGATTATACCAAGGGGTCAGTAGACTAGAAAACAAACTTTTGCTCGAAGTTTTATTTCTGGTAAAATTGTACCATAAAACAAATAGAAACATAAACAATTACTAAGTTTTACTTTAAGGTTTTTTATTATTTTTTTTAAACATACATCTTTGAGAAGATTTCTTTTCCTCCCTGCACTTCCACTCGAAGCTGGTGCCTCTAAGCCCTTTTGAAATAATTATTACAAAAATAAAAAAGAATCAGAGTTGAGCTTCTAGAGGCCCAAATATAAATTCTATCAAGTGAAATAAAAACAAAATGGACAGAACATTTTGCTTTGTAATAACATTTCCTCCTTCTTTTAGTGTCCTACTTTATTTCCGGAGCCCATTTAATCTACCTAAAATCAATCACTTACTCCTTTAGCACCACTGGGCACAAGCAAAAATAAAGAAAATCCCAGAGCTGATGGAAACCTTTAACGGTAGAAACAGAAACCCACTGCCTTTTCTCAAAGAATGGGCGATAAGATGAAATTAACTCACTGTCACATGCCATGTTTTGGTATTTGTACATTACTTACTAAGAAAACAACAAACAACAGCTGACTTGCAGTCTGCACATTCATGGAGGCTTAATTTTCAGTTGAGAAAAGAGGCTCAGTGATTCTCCCTTATATAGAAGAGTAGGTATTTGTTATCAAATGCCTAGATTTAACTCAAAATAAGGTTATGCATCTATGCCAACATTACAAGAATCTTTTCTAGATTCAACTGATAACTTCAGGTGTTATTTTTTTCTTATGTTTCCAGGAGAATATAATGTGGACCTAGATATAATAAGTATTGTCTGAAAACTACAGGTCATTTCCATCGTTAAAGTGTTTACAAATAACAAATGCTGGAGAGGGTATGGAGAAAAGGGAACCCTCCTACACTGTTGGTGGGAATATAAGTTAGTGTGGCCACTATGGAGAAGAGTAAGGAGGTTCCTCAAAAAATTAAAAATAGAATTGCCACATGATCCAGTAATCCCACTCTTCTGCATATACTCAGACAAAACCATAATTCAAAAAGATACATGCACCCCTATGTTCATAGAAGCACTGTTGCAATAGCCAAGACATGGAAATAATCTAAATGTCCATCGACGAATAAAGAAAGATGTGGTGTGTATACACACACACACACACACACACACACACACACACACACACACACACGATGTATACTCAGCCATAAAAAAAGAAATAACGTCATTTGTAGCAACATGGATATAACCAGAGATTATCATATTAAGTAAAGTAAGTCAGGAAGAGAAAGACAAATACCATACGATATCACTTATATATGGACTCTAAAATACTGCACGCATGAACCTATCTACAAATCAGAAACAGACTCGCAGACATAGAGAATAGTCTTGTGGTTGCCAAAGGGGAGGTGAGGAGGCAGAGGAATGAACTGGGAGCTTGGGGTTAGTTGAGGCAAACTGTTACATTTAGAACGGATAAACAACAAGGTCCTACTAATACAGCACAGAGAAATATATCCAATCTCCTGGGATACACCATAATAGAAAAGAAGATTAAATAAAGAATGTGTGTATGTGCATAACTGAGCCTCTTTGCTATACAGCAGAAATTAGCACAACATTGTAAATCAACTACACTTCAATTAAAAAAAAAAGAACAAAACAACAACAAAAACCTACAGGTCACTTAAAAATTAAAATTCATTGCTTGCTGCTAACCTAATTTCTTTTAGGTTCAAAAAAATCTCTTTCAGGTTGACTTGCAATGCATATTTGATCCTTTTAAATAAGCTGATAATTTAAAAATGGTAATTTAACCAAATATAACAGAAAACTGAACAAAGCCAGTATGGGGAGATAAAGCTAAAAAAACATCTACCATTTCATCTAGGCAAGGATCATTAAGTCATTTGTAAAGTGTGTTCTCTAATGAAAACTTAAAAAGTAAAAGTAACAGTTGATTTGTTAAATGTGTTGTTACCTTTCTAACCAACCAAATAATAAGAGTAAAATGGAAAACACCATAACTGTAAAACTCATATTAGTCTTTAGTCACAAGATTTTCTTTCACTCCCTTTTTTATACATTACTAGTAAAAATGATGACAACATTTTAGCTTGATTACTTAAAAAAAATGATTTTCAAAGTTTTACAGGGGAGAAAACTGGTATATACCACTTCAAATTACCATCACCAGTAAAGGAATACAATGAATTCATGTGACTTCTGAGAGACCTGATGACTAAATGTAACCTGCGATCCTAGATTAGATCCTGCACCAGAAAGAAAAATGTTTTTCCTTGTGTTATAAAGGAAATTATTGGGGCAACTGATAAAACCTGAATAATGTCTGTAGATTTGATATAAGCATTATGTTGATGTTAATTTCCTGAATGCTCTGTTTTAGAAAATACATGTTTAAGTATTTATGGGTACCACTTAAGTATAAGGGGTACCATATTGCCAACTGATTTCCAAATGGCTGAGAAAAAAACAACAGAGACAGACAGATAAAGCAAATGTGGTAAAATAACTAAAATGTGGGGAATCTGGTTGAAGAGTATATGAAAATTCTTTGTACCAGTTTGTGTAACTTTTCTATAAGTGTAAGATAACTTCAAAATTAAAAAAATAATTAAAAATAATAAAAGGTGGGATGCACGAGACAAGTGCTCCAGTCTGGTGCACTGGGAAGACCCAGAGGAATCGGGTGGAGAGGGAGGTGGGAGGGGGGATCAGGATTGGGAATACATGTAAATCTATGGCTGATTCATATCAATGTATGACAAAACCCACTGGAAAAAAAAATAATAATAAAAATTAAAAAAAAAATAATAATAAAAGGTAAATGAAACATTAACTAAAACATAAGAGATGATGGAAAATCAAATTATAGATACCCATGATGGGTACAATTTTAGTTTAATTATTCATGTGCTTAAATTATTATTGTTAACTTTTATCTAAGGACCTTGGATTACTTCATATATATATATATGGATATATATATGAAAATAAAATACATTTTATTTTACTTACATTATAGGTGGAAAGAGAGACATGAAGAAAAGCTCCCAAAATGTGGCAAGTTGATTATGGCATGGAGACAAGCAAAGTGTGACTTTAAATTGATAACACAGTGTGAAGACACAATATAGCCAGACATACCAGAAGGTAATCATTTACCTTGCTCTATTGTAAATCACTGGCTCATTTTCCTCCTGCACAGTTGTCAGCATATCCAAGTCATGGAATATTTTCTGCATATAGTCCAAATATTTATATCCTGAAGCTCTTTCTACTATGGCTGCCAGTAGGGTATAGCCAAAAGTTGAATACAAAAACTGACTACCTTGAGACATCATTGCAAAGGGGGAAAAAAAAAAAGAAAATGCTTTATTATTATTCAAAAACACGCAAAATATTTTCCTACTGAAAACTGGCACTTTTTAAAAACTAGAATATTTTACTTAAGCATTTAGATGAAGATCATGGATGATATATTAACAAATTTAGTCAACTTTGCAATGACCCTGCTTATTCCATGTCTCAAACACAAGAATGTTAATAAAATAATCGATATATTTATTAGTCTTTTTGTTTTCTTTGCCATGCCCCGACCAGGGATTGAACTCCTTGCCCTTTGCCATGGAAGGGTGGAGTCCTAACCACTGGACCTCTAGGAAATTTCCACAAACCATTTTTAAAATGAAAATGGAATACAAGGACATAAACCTGCAATAAATTTAAAAATAAAGTGGTTTTGGCAGGCATCACACCAAAAAACACACAAAAAAATTATTTTTATAGAGCAGATTTTTGGGAAATAAAATTAAGCTGGAGTATGCTAATTTCTTTAAGAAATGAACGCACAAAACAAATTGAATAATTTAAATATTAACTACTAACAACATACAGAAAATCAGCAGTGCTTCATCATGCAAACTTTGGTCCAAATTTTATTTGGAGGGCTATTCCAACATCTTATTTTTTTCATGAATATCCTGATACTGAGAACCCATTAAATGTCTAGGTAGCCTCCAGTGAAGTTAACTAACTGCCTGAATGCTAGGCTTTGTTAAAAACTATAGACAACAAAGGCAAGCATCTAACAAAACCATGCCATCATCAACCACATTGAATGCACTCAGGATGGTATCATTTTGGAGTTTCTGAAATTAATCATTCAATAATGATGATTTTGTAAAAAGAAGAAATTAACACTCACCAGGTTTGAAGAACAAAGGGTCATTTTTAAATAATCTTAGAGATTCAATTGAATTTTCAAATTTTTCTTTCAAATATAATTCACCTTGTTCAAAATCATTCTTTTTCTTGCAAGGTTTTGAATTTCGGCCTTTGGTTTCACTATCTTGCTCTACCTTAGCTTTAGCAAAGTCATTCTTTTCATTGCTTTTGCCTCCTTTTTCTTTTAACTCTTTTTCTTGGTCAGATTCCATCAACCCTTTCATCATCTGTAAGGCTTTATAAGCTTTCTCTTCTTTCACCTTTTTCATGTCCTTTTCATAATGACGAATTCCACTTAAGTGGGAAATCAATAATCTTGTTGTAACAGACACCTAACAGTAAAAACATGAAAATTCAACTACGATATTAAACTGCATAATAAAAAGTCAGTAGCCTTGGAATAATGTTTCAGCAAAATTTTCCATTTTAAGCTGCTGCTATCATGTACACATCTTTAGCCTCAAATTTCAGAAAAATATCCACTCAGTTATCATCAGGATAAAATAAAACTTTAATCCATTAACAAAATTTAAAAATAAATCAAAGAATCTTATGAAACCTTTTAAACCACTTAGATGTCATTAGAAAAATGAACTATGAGCTTCATTACCTTTTCACCTTCATATTCTTTTTCTGGGAATTCAGGAACATAATGTTGAACTGGAATATCAAGATCCAGTTTCCCTGCTTCCCACAGTTTGGCAATAGCAACCATGGTGAGGCTTTTGCTGATACTGGCAATTCTCATAACTGTCTCTGGCTTGCATGGTACACGGTTCTCAACGTCAGCATAACCTAAACCTTTGGGAGAAAAAAGCAAAAAGTCATAATAGGTCTCATGGTCAAAGGAGTCTTCAAAAACTGAAATAATACTATCTTAAAATATTCTATGTGCTTATTAAAAGAAAAAGCTATTCCACTTGCATAATTAATCAAAACTGAATATATAAGGATGAGTCTTAGCAATACTGACAACAGTAGGCCTAACAATTTAACCTTATAACAAGACTGAAATTGTACCCTGTGCAAAACAGTAATGTTATGACTCAGTCACTAATGCTTAACTTATCTAAACAATTCGGTTATTCCATATTTTAAATAAATTACATTCTTTAAGGAAAACATCATTGTTCTTCAGATTATATTTATTCTTGATTTTTTAGTGAGTTTATACAAAACCCCTTAAAAAGACGAATAAAACAAATGTGAAAAGATGCCCCAGAAAACCAATCAAGCTGATCATCAATTAAATTCAGCTGTAGGTCAGAAGAAAACTAAGAACTCATGGTTCACAAAGAGTCAGACACGACTGACTGAACAACAACTAATTTAAATAAAGCTCCTTCTAGAAAATATTTTAAGTTTGGTTTCATCTTTAGTAGGATAAAAGTGTTGCAGTCGAAGATATATAAAGAACTTAGACCTGAAAAGAATGAAAAGGTATAATTATTTTCACCTGTAAATGTAATGTAGATTATGCAGAAAAATACTTGCATAAAAACAAAGCCCTCACCTACAGGGCTGACATTTATATAATTTTTATTATAATACCTTTCATAAATGTTGATTGGGCTATGCTTAAACTTGGACAAAGAATCATTTTTCTTTAAATTCAAAACCTTACTGCTCCTATCAACTTCTAAAAGTACTCCTTCCTTTAAATGATGTTTGAAACATTTCCTAAAAGCTGGGTTTCTAAAAACCTGCTGTGATGAGTTAGACTAATTTGTGCACAATGGAAAAGTAAATCAAATTACAAAATTCTTTGATACAAGTATCATAAAAATTAGAAATCTATCTTCCCAAGTTGCTAGCTTTTTGTCTGAAAATATAGCTGACACCCCTGTATAGTCAAAAACAAAAACAAATAAAGTAGACTGTAAACTCATTGAGGAAAAGGAATCATATATATCCCCAGTTCTTAGTACTGTGCATTTTACACAACGGAGGATTCAATAAATTGTTGACTGAATTAAAAAAGAAAAACACTACATCCTGATGTTTTATTTAATCATAAGGGTTATCTACAAACGTGCAGTTAACAGACTGTTTTATACACAAGTTTGAAAGCAATAAATTCAGTATTTTAAGAAAGTGGGGGTAAAAACAAAGCTTCTTTAAGACTCCAATTTATTAATCAGAGTCACATTTTAAATCTTGCTATTCTATTCCAACACAGAATAAAGTCCAATTCTTTATTCTGTTAGGCACTTTAAAGTATGTATCCCACTTCATGGGATTCATTCTGCACAGTAACACATCAAGATTTCATTCACCGACTGGCAGAAAACAAGCCAATAAATAAAGCTATTCTGAGCCTACCTTCTGACCAGACTTCTTTTCCATCTACAGAGACTCCAACTACGATGCCCGGTGCGCCCACCTCATCCTAAGAGCCAAGGGGAAAGCACAGTTCAAGAACACAGCTAAAGACAAGCCGAAATTCGCCGCAGGTCCGCCTGCGCCTTCCTCGAGGGCGTCCCTCGGCCCCGCCCCACCACGCCCCCTCGGTCCGGGCCCCGCCCACCTCGGCGCCAGCTGGCCGGGCGCTAACGGTGAGGGGTGTGCCTGCCCGGCACCCTGAGGGGGAAGGGGCGGACCTTGACCTCCGCCCCGACTGGGGCAACCTCCCAACAGCTTCTGACCATGGCCGGGAGAACGGGAAACGGGAAGTCTTTCTCGCCACCGGGCTGGGGTCCGCTCGCCCCGAAGGATAACCACCAAGGGGTCTCATTATTCCGGGGTGACGCCGGGGGTGGGGCGCCGGGTTCCCGGCTGCCTACGCCCCCGGTCGCTCCACCTTGATCCTGTGCAGGAGGTCGCGGCTGCTGTCGATGGCTCTGGCGAAGTGCCTGGCGTGCGGCGGCGCCGGGGTCTGCGGAGACCACGGGGCGAGTGGCTGTTCCTGCGACGGCAGCGGCTCGGCCTGAGGCGGCGCCTCGGGGTCCGGGGCCGCGGCAGGTGGCGCGGGGGATGCGCCCCTCAGCCCGCCAGCCAGCTTCACCCCAAGTGCCAGCCCCAGCCCCAGCCCGAGGCCCCCGACCCACCCGGGGCCGAGTGGCGGCAGCCCGGCGCGCTGATGAACCGCACGCCGCCCACAGCCCCAGGCGCAGCCCCCGGTGGTCGCGGCCCTGGCCGTCACGGCAGACAGAAGCCGGTACATGGTGTCTCTGGCGAGCCGGCAGCTTCAGAGCTCCCGCAGGCCGGGCAGGCGGCTGAGGCTCTAGAAGGGATGGGAGGGGAGGGGAGGGGAAGGGAGGGGGGCGGTGACTGCGCTCAGGCCCCAGCAGTCAAGGCCCGATGGGCGGAGCGCCGATAGCATCGAGTCCTTCCTCTTTTCCTTTTTTAACTTTGTCTTGTCTCTTTCTCGATATTTCTTGATCTTTCTCCCTGCCCTCCAGTTTCCCCTCCTCTGCCTCCTCTTAGATCCGGTGTCGCCTCCTCAGAGAAGCGTTCGTAGGCCCGGTCCCTAGGAGTTCTCTCCACACCTGGAGCCCCAATGTGCACAACACTTTGTTTCACTCAACTAATCTGATTTCTTACCAGGCCGAAAGTATCATGTAATTTGTAGTTAGCTATGATCTCTGACAGCTGTAGATGCTCAGAGGCTCTTGTGAAATAAGAAACCTAACCTCAAGTTACCATAAAATGTAAAAGGTGTATAATCCTAACAACATTTAATGAGATGTTAATTTTGAAGATAATTAAACATTCATTACTTCGGGATATATAATTATCTTTTATATATTACATATTACCTATAGTATATTTTAAATATTGTAGTATTTTTTAAATAAAAATAATATTATGTATTAGATCTATTTAATATTATTTTATGTATTAAATTATTTAAATAAATAATAAACATATTTATATATTTCCCAAAGATTTCTGAAAGCTTGTAAGCCTTAGCACTGGGGCAGCATACACAATGTATAAAATGAACCTGTCTTTCCTTACACGTGGAATTTGTAGAGAGAATTCACAGACTTGACAAGCTATTGTGAAGAGAAAAAGTTGTGAACATCTGGAAAAAATGAAAATGTTAGTCGCTCAGTCATGTCCGACTCAGCTACTCGATGGACTGCAGCCCGCTAGGCTCCTCTGTCCATGGAATTCTCCAGGTAAGAATACTGGAGTGGGTTGCCATTTCCTTCTCCAAGGAGCTTCCTGACCCAGGAATCAAACCTGGGTCTCCCGCACTGCAGGCAGATTCTTCATCATCTGAGCCACCAGGGAAGCCCAAACATCTTGAGCTATTATTTAATTTTAAGGAAAAGGCAATAATAGTAAGCACATCTAGTCAGAAGATACTGGAGCTAAATAATTATATAGTGACAGGCTGTTTACAAAGCCTACAACCCTGAAGAGACCAGGGTATCCTAGGACCCAAAGGTTTTTGCAGTGAAACTCACTGAGGACCCTGGAGCACCACCTGCTGTTAGAGTGGACTGGGTGTACTCTGGCAGGATGGTATTGGAGGTTCCTGTTATAGGGGACCCCGCTACTCCAAGCACATCTTAGTGAGAGAGAAAAGTACAGAGAATGTAAAAGACATAGCCAATAGAGGTTACAATAAATTCTCATTTTATCATTCTTTTAAAAATTATACTATATATGTTATGCACTCTTCACCTCTCCTTGAATCAGAAGCACAGAGCCATATAGAAAGCAAAAGCCAAGATCCTGATGGACTTCTACAGTTTTAGAAGTAGGAAGAGGCCACTCAAAGTATGGCTTCTGTGAAGGTAATGAAGAATAGATGTTCTCTGTGAAAATCAAGGGCCTAGGAGGCAACTTAATCAAGCAACTGGCAGACATGGTGGCAGGGTTTTTACTATCACTGTGAGGCAGGAGCCTAGAGCTCCAACATTTCAGCTGTCTCTGGATTGGGAGCCACAGAAACCAAATAGAAGAAAAGTAAACCACGAGACGGAAGAGGAGTGGGATGACAGGAAAAGCAGAGGACGGCAAAAGAAGAAGGGAATTTTTCCACTAAAAGTAAACCTGCAAACCAAATTTCTGAAACACATAAGGAAAATATTTTTAAGAAAGACTGGCACCAAAATCAGTAATCAAGAAGTGAAATCAGCTCAGGCAAACGAAAGCACTAAAATCATCTACAGGAAAAGATAAAAAAGGGGAGACCTCTCTGCGGGTCCAGTGGATAAGAATCTGCCTTCCAATGCAGGACACACAGGTTTGATCCCTAGTCAGGGAACTAAGGAGAAGGCAATGGCAACCCACTCCAGTGTTCTTGCCTGGAGAATCCCAGGGACGGGAGCCTGGGGGGCTGCCGTCTGTGGGGTCGCACAGAGTCAGACACGACTGATAGGACTTAGCAGCAGCAGCAGGGAACTAAGATCCCACATGCTGTGGGGCAGTTAAGCCCGCTGACTTCAACTACTGAGCCCATGGGCCACAACTAGAGAGAAGCCCGCGTGCTGCAAGGAAGATCCTGCATGCTGCAACTAAGACCTGACACAGCCAGGCAAAAATATTTAAATTAAAAGAATAGAAGCCATTCACTGGTTAGACATGGGTTAATAGAAAACAAAGCTTTTTTCAAATTCAGAGAAATGAATTATAATATTCACAAACAAGGAATTATGAAATAAGATGTGAAATAAGAACATAAGATGAAAAAGAACTTATCAGAAATCATAAAAATAAAAAATCATGAGAGCTTTATTTTTTTTTCTGTTTTATTTATTTTTTTATTTTTTTTATTAGTTGGAGGCCAATCACTTCACAACATTTCAGTGGGTTTTGTCATACATTGATATGAATCAGCCTCATGAGAGCTTTAGAAAGAGTATCTCTTCCTGAGCTGGAGGCACACATTTGCTGAGCTGTCTATCCAAGGTCAGTTTGTGTTTTTCCTCTAGTGTTTATTTTTGCAGGCTAATTGTCTCCAGATGCTATTCTTCCTATCTCAAGGTTTCCAGGCCTCAAACTAGCTCTAAGAACTGGATATAGTACTCAAAAATCTACCAGTAAAGTGAGACCATCAGTTCCCATTCTCTGGACAGTTACCATTCTTACCAATTGTCTCACAGCATTTCCTCATTATGAATTTGTTGTCAGCAATCAAATCTTTATATAAACCAGGGAGTCAAACCCAGCTTCTCTCCCATAATCAGGTACTTGCAAGATTGATTTAATATGTATCTTTATTCACCTTTATTTTATTGGTTTTGACTTTGTAGTTCTGGGTATTACTTTTCATCTGAATTATGGCAAAATAAACCTTTTGACTCTCATGTTATCTACAAACACGGTACAGGCAAACTTTCTAATTCAAAAATACTGAAAAAGGCTCGACCTTAGATAGGATCCACTAGTACACCAATGGAAACTTCTCTCCAGGGGATCAGAGGTCCACTCACCAGTACTCTTTTGATATGGTTGTTCAAACAAATGGGAGCTCATCATTGCTCTTCTGTGACCCACTACTGTGTGGTATCCTGAAGATAATACTTCTGTTTCCTCCTCTTTTTTCCCCTCTTCTGAATGTTTCTCATTGACCTCAGGTTCTTGACCTCAGGTTCACTAAAAGCTTTTTGTAAGCCCTATTTTACTCATGCAACACATATTTATGGATATCTGCTCTTTGCCAAAGTTGATATTGAGATTACAATGGTGATGAGAAGAGACACAGTTTCAGCCCTCCTGAAACTCACAGGCTGGAGGGTAAGGCAGTCATCAGTCACATAAACACAAAAATAAAGGCAAAATCCCAACTATATTAAATCTCATGTAGGAGAAATGCAGTGTGTTGAGAGTTTTTTTTTTTTTTTTTAATTTTTATTATTATTATTTTTTTTTTCCAGTGGGTTTTGTCATACATTGATATGAATCAGCCATGGATTTACATGTTTTCCCAATCCCGATCCCCCCTCCCACCTCCCTCTCCACCCGATTCCTCTGGGTCTTCCCAGTGCACCAGGCCGGAGCACTTGTCTCGTGCATCCCACCTGGGCTGGTGATCTGTTTCACCATAGATAGTATACATGCTGTTCTTTTGAAATATCCCACCCTCACATTCTCCCACAAAGTTCAAAAGTCTGTTCTGTATTTCTGTGTCTCTTTTTCTGTTCTGCATATAGGGTTATCGTTATCACCTTTCTAAATTCCATATACATGTGTCAGTATGCTGTAATGTTCTTTATCTTTCTGGCTTACTTCACTCTGTATAATGGGCTCCAGCTTCATCCATCTCATTAGGACTGGTTCAAATGAATTCTTTTTAATGGCTGAGTAATATTCCATGGTGTATATGTACCACAGCTTCCTTATCCATTCATCTGCTGATGGGCATCTAGGTTGCTTCCATGTCCTGGCTATTATAAATAGTGCTGCGATGAACATTGGGGTGCACGTGTCTCTTTCAGATCTGGTTTCCTCAGTGTGTATGCCCAGAAGTGGGATTGCTGGGTCATATGGCAGTTCTATGTCCAGTTTTTTAAGAAATCTCCACACTGTTTTCCATAGCGTGGAGTTTATAATGGTGAAATTTCATCTAGTCTGGGAGATTAGGCTTTCCCGATTAAGTGAAATTAGATCTAAAACATTAAATAGAAATTAACTTGGTTAAATAAGGGCAGAAAGAAAGAGGAAGTGTTCCAGGCACAAGTGCAAAGGCCCTGTGATGGGAGAGAGGAGGTTTCAAGAAAGGAAGTAAAAGATAACCATGGAAACTGGCATGGAGAACTAAGGAAAGTGAGGTGAGGGATGAGGCTGCAGAATGACCACTCGGGATCTTATCTCTCTCCCCCCGTCACTTCCTTCGAAAAAGGAATTCTCTTCTAGAGCAGCTTCTCATCCTGCTCTAGCATATACTCTAATATGTAGTATTATGAAATACTATTTATTTTCTTGGCTTAACATTTCAGGTTTACTTCATCATTCATATCCTGTGCTTTGGTCATAAGTATTACTGTTAATCAGCTTCCTGTTCCACCTTCCAACCCCAAGAATTACTGGGTTACTTCCTCCTTCACACTGATACTTTCTTTTTCATATTTGTTCCTCATACTATCTGGTTTAAAAATTTTGTTTCAGTGGCCTTTTCTTTTACCCCTTAAGTTTTCTATAAGGGTACACTTTGGTTTTTTTAAAGTGTTTTTTAAAAAATTTATTTATCTATGGCTGTGCTGGGTCTTCGTTGCTGTACGTGGGCCCTCTTCAGTTGTGGCGAGCGGGGGCTACTCCCCAGGTGCAGTGTGCGGGCTTCTCACTGCAGTGGTTTCTCTTGTTGCAGAGCATGGGCTCTAAGTGCGTGGGCTTCAGTAGTTGTGGCGCACAGACTTAGTTGTCCCTCGGTATGTAGGAATCTTCCCGAACCAGGGATCCAACCCGAGTCCCCTGAATTGGCAGGCAGATTCTTTACCACTGAGCCACCAGGGACGCCCTGAGCATATATCCACTTTGGATGGTAGCTTGGGAGTATCTATTAGCTATGAATCATGCTTATAGTTCATGACCCAGCAACACCATTTTTAGGTTATATATTCTAGAGCAGTGACTTCCCAAGTATGGCCCTAGCATTATTAGCATTGCCTGAGAACTTGTTAGAAATGCAAATGCTCAAGTCCCACTCAGATCTACTAAATCAGAGTGGTGAGTGGTACTCAGCAAATCAGTGAGTTTAAAATCCCACCAGCTGATACTGATACAAGCTGAAGTTTGAAAAAAATCTACTCTAAAGAAATATCTGCACACATTGTATCAGATAAATTTCACAGTTAGAGCAAGTATTTATTTAGCTCACAGGTCTCCAGGTTGGCAACGTGGGATGGACTCAGCTAGGCAGGTTCTGATTTCCTCTGGCTCAGTCCGGTGCTGAGTTAGCTTGGGGTTGGCTGGTGTAGGATGCTCTAGGATGACACAGCTCAACTCTGTTCCGTTTGGTCTCTCTTTCACCAACAGGCTGGCCTGGGTTTGTGCATTCACCTGGTGCTTGGACAAAGCTCCAAGAGATAGAAAGCAGAAGCATTCAAGACCTCTCGAGGTCTAGGCTTGAAATTGGCACACCGACATGCCTTCCACTGGCGGAATTAAGTCCAAGGTCATCCTAGATTCAAGTGGAGGAGAAAAGGACTTTATCTGTTAGGAAGAGCTGCAAAATCATATTGCAAAGTGTGTGGATACAAGGAGGGTAGAGATTGTGACCTTTTTTTTGCCATCTTCTACATGTGTGCATATAGAAACAACATAAGGATGTTTATTGCAGTATTTTTGATGATAAAACAATGAAAACAACTTAAGTATCCTTCAGTAAGGAGATGGGCAAATTGTGGCACATACATTCACTGAAAGGAATGAGCTAGGTCTCTTTCTAGGTCAACAAGAAAAAATAAAAAACTTTTTTTTGAATGAAAAAAGGGAACTGAAGAGCAATTTGTAAGACTAATAACATTCATATATTTTTCAAACCTATACAATATTACATATTTCTGGTGGGTTCATATGTTTGTGGAAATATTAGCAAGGTATATACATCTAACATATCAGTGACTATTCTTGGAGAGTGGAAAAGGAGGCAGTAATTCAGAGTGGTAGTCAGAGAGGATATTAGTTTTATCTGGTAGGTTCTCATGTAAAAAATACATTTATATGTATTCTGTGAAATTAAAAACTTAAATTTCACTAGAAGCTCATTTCTGGATGAGTCTCTTCCTGACAATGTTCTTTCAGGTCGTTATGAAGATTCTGCCATTCACTCAGTCACATTTAGTGAAGACTGCTGTGTTCTTCGCACTGTACTAGTTGCTAAGAGTGCTCAATCCTTTACCAAGTTCCCATCATTTTAGTCCCTAAGTCCTACAGTTTCTGACCCATATCTTCAAAGTCTCTAGCAAGAAATTCCAGGCTGTTTTTTCTTACTGCATCATGGAGTTCCTTGTTTATCAGAGAAAAGGGCAGTGGTTGGTGGAACTTAAACAATTTGGATCCAGGAACATGCATACCTCCCAGTGGACCTTCTCATGATCCAACAGGTGGATGCAGGGCTCACATACTGTGTCAGCATTGTTATTCATGTTCATCCCATCCCTACACTGTCTCACAAAACCTGTTCTGAGAGAGCTTGCTTCAGAAACTTTTACTGAGCAGAGGACAGAAGTCCATGTGCCTGTGTACTTGTTACAAGTGATGGGATGACAGGTAAATCCTTACCCAAGGTAGGCCAGATCAGTTTTTTTTGTACCAGAACTGTGTAACTGTGGTACAGAAATTCTGGTCAGTCTTTCTTGAATAGTTGGGCTAGCAGATTCAGGAGGACCAGATAGCTACCTTTTCCCTCATGCACTGAGAAATAGAGAAAACTTGTCTGCAAAGAGGAGTTTCTTTGTTAGACAATTGAGAATAGGAGCTGCTTTAGTTTGATGGCTCAGCTTCCAGTTTACCATGACTCTCAGTGTTTGGGGGGATGTCTACAGGAATTCCTTTAAATTTTCCAATAATCTCCCCAATTCTTTCTTTCGTTTTCCTTTTTCCCCAAAATTAGTCTGATGGGTTTCTGTTAACTTTTAATCAAAGAATCCTTTACTACAGAACCAGCCATCACAAAGCATGTCTCCTACATGAGGTGGCAACCTATTCCTTCATGCCAGGACCTGCAAATCTATCTTTGGAATCAAGATACACACCATTCTTCTGAATGTCTGGAACAACACCCTGTATGGAGAAAGTCTTACACAAGGGAATTGCTTTGACAGTTTAGAATTTCATATTCACTTCCTCTGTTTTGACATTTTTCTACTTCTAAATAATCAATAGGCCAAAGACGAACCTCAAGAAAAATTTAAAAAATACATTCAAGTGAATGAAAGTGAAATACAATATATCAAAATTTGTGGAACAGAGATAAAGTTGTGCTGATGGGGAAATTTATAGAACTACTCCCTATAAATTGGGAGCTGCTATACTTTAAGAAAGAGTCAATATATCAAATCAATAATCTAAGTGCCTACCTAGAAAAAGAAGAGCAAAAGAAGCCCAAATCATCAGAAGAAAGGGAATAATAAAGAATATATATCAATGAGATTGAAAATAAAAAATGAGAGAGAGAAAATAAATGAAAAAAGGCCTGGCTCTTTGAAAACATCAACAAAGTTGACACAATTTACCCAAAGCATAATTTGAATAAAGATCCCCTGGAGAAGGGAATGGCTACCCACTCCAGTATTTTTGCCTGGGAAATCACATGGAAGAGCAGCCTGATGGGCTACAGCCCATGGGGTTGCAAAGAGTCAGACACAACCGAATGACTAACAAACTACAGTTAGGATAATAGTTATAGTGTAGTATTTTATAATTTTATAAGGTAGTATTTAACTTATAATTTAAATACTCTCCCAAGCAAAATCTCCAAGCCCAGGTAATTTCACTGGAGAGTTCCACTGAATGTTTAAATAAGAATTAGCCCCAATTCTATAGAATCCTTTTCAGAAAATAGAAGAGAAGGGAATTCATTTTATATAGTAGTACAACCTTGACCAACCTAGACAGCATATTAAAAAGCAGAGAGCTTACTTTGCCAACAAAGGTCCATCTAGTCAAAGCTTTGATTTTTCCAGGAGTCATGTATGGATGTGAGAGTTGGACTATAAAGAAAGCTGAGCGCCGAAGAATTGATGTTTTTGAATTGTGGTGTTGGAGAAGACTCTTGAGAGTCCCTTGGACAGCAAGGAGATCCAACCAGTCCATCTTAAAGGAGATCAGTCCTGAATATTCATTGGAAGGACTGATGTTGAAGCTGAAACTCCAATACTTTGGCCACCTGATGTGAAGAGCCGATTCACTGGAAAAGACCCTGATGCTGGGAAAGATTGAAGGTGGGAGGAGAAAAGGACGAAAGAGGATGAAATAGTTGGGTGGCATCACCGACTCAATGGACATGAGTTTGAGTAAACTCCAGGAGTTGGTGATGGATACAGAGCCTGGCGTGCTGCAGTTCAAGGGTGTCAGGAAGCATTTAACAAGAGGCTTCCTGTGTGCTGTTTTGGATCTGTCAGGAACCCTCTGGCCCTTATTGATTCCTGAATATTCAGGAATTAAGAGGAGAGGCACGCCTTTCCCGGGGCTGAGGAATCCAGGCATTTCTCATTACAGTGATAAGCACCCTCTTCCTTTTTATGAGCCATATGGTAAAAGGTGATTGTTTGCAACTCTCTCTCTTTGATAGGGATGTCTTATGTTTTTTAAGTCTGGAATTTTAATCTTTGTCTTTGCTGAGAATAACCACCTTGTAAGACAGTATATATGCCCACGCCATGTTGATTAAAACACCTTTGCTCCATCAGAGCTTTGGTCCCCGTGTCTTTCTTTCTTTTCCTTCCTTCCTTCCCTCCTTCTCTCCCTCCCTCCCTCCTTTCCTTCTTTCCTTCTTTCTTCTCTCTCTCTCTCTCTGTCTCTCTATTTCTGGCTAATTCCTTGGAGCGTGGAGGCCCGCTGAGCTCACTTTCTTGCCCCGGCTTCTAAGACCCTCTCGAGAAGGCGCACTGTGCCTTCACCCACTCGAGAGGGCGCCCGGTGCCTACGTGCAGCAGCGCAAGCCCTAAGAACAGGGCTCTATTGGCTTTCCCCGTAAACCAGGGGATATCAGCCTCTTTCTCTCTGTTACTCTCCGGACCACCAGGTTCTGGTCCATTAAAGGACCAACAAGCGCTCTCTCTTACTTTCTTACCATCGACTCCGGACCACCAGGTTCCGGTCCATTAAAGGACCAACAAGCGCTATCAACCTCTTTCTCTCTCTTACTTTCTTATCGTCGACTCCGGGCCACCAGGTTCCGGTCCATTAAAGGACCAACAATGGGGTCGCAAAGAGTCAGACACAACTGAGTGACTGAACTGAACAACCTTGACATCAAAACTAGATAAAAGTACTACAAAAAATTATAGCACAATATCCCTTAGGAAAATGGATACAAACACTTCTAACAAAACATATCAAATAAAATTCAGGAATATGTAAAAGGAAATATACTCCATGATGAAATGAGATTTATTCCAAGGATTCAAGGTTATTTAAAAAAACTAAACATGCAACTATCATATGACCTAGTATTTGCAATTTTGAGCATTTAGCTCAGAGAAATAGGACTTATATTCAGACAAAAGCCTGTACATGAATATTTATATCACTTGTATTCGTAATAGTCCAAATGTCTTTCAAACAGGTGAATAGTTAAAAAAATATATATGCAAACAAAAAAACCTTGGGTACATCCATACCATGGATTACTACTCAACCAGAAAAGGAACAAACTATTGATACACACAACAATCTGGACGGATCTCTGGAGAATTTTGCAGTGATAACAGCAATTCTCTAAGGCACAGGTCTGTATGATCCATTTATATAACATCCTTGAAATGACAACAGTAAAGAAATGGAGAACAGATTAGAGTTTGCCAAGGGGTAAGGAGGGGGTAGAAGTGAGAGGGAAGTAGATGTTGCTTTAAACGGGCAACATGAGAGATCCTTGCAGTGAAGGACCTTTCCTATTTTTTCACTGCATCAGTTGTCAGTATCCTGGTTGTGATTAATGTAGTACAGTTTTACAAGACTGTTACCAAGAGGAAATTGAGAAAGAAGTACATAGGACCTTTCTGTCTTATTTTTTAGAACTGCATGTGAATCTACAGTTATCTCAAAATAAAAAAGCTTATTTAAAAGTAAAAGAAACAAAATACAAAAATTTTTCTAAAACAGTAAATGGTGTTTTAGGAACCAGGATGAATATTTTGAAACTCAATCATATCTATCCTCCATGTGAAATGCTTTAAACCTCCCTTTACCAACAGGAGAAAGTCCAGACTCTTGTGGTTAGGCATGTGGATAACTATTGAGAAAAACTATTTTTTTTCTTGGGGGGAAAAGTTCCACAAAAGAGTGAACCACATTTTTTTCCCCAGCCAAGATGGTAGCCAGACCTCTGGGTCCTGAAGGTGTGGACTTTCCTTACACCACCAGGAGGTAGTTAACAACTATAACGGGTCCTTTGAGAGTTCTCAAACCAACAAAGTATAAACAGAGAAGGGTTTGTCTTTCCTAGCTATCTAATTTGCTCAGCCAAATCCCTTTCCTACTGGGTATAAGGGAACTTTATGACATCTCGTCTTGGTTCAAAACCTTCTAAGGCTTACCTAGCTATTAAAATAGTGTGTTTCTTAGGGAATATTCAGTTGCGTTAGGTACTTTTTCCTCTGCCAAGTCCATTTTAATGCCCTCTCTCCTGGAGTTGGACAGCGTGCCTCTTGCATGGAGGCCCTGGCAGGGTTTGAATGGCAGTTGCGCAGTTTGTTGTTTTTTAACCAAGCTGTCTGCTTGCTTTCTTTCATCTCCTGGTTCCTTTCCTTCTAGTCCTTCAGGCCCACACCCACTGTCAGGAGCAGGTGTGGGGAAAGGGAGTAGACTGGAGAATGCTGGTTAGTACAGGTTCCCAGTTGCTGGGCCATGCAGCTGGCAGAGCCTTGGAGAACCGGCTCTAGAGGGTATGGCTGCCTGTGTACCTTGAGCAGGAACCACTGAAGACTGGCTTTGCAAAGCTCAGCAAGGCCAGGAGAAGCTAAGTGACTCATGGAAATAAAGTTAAATGGCATAATCAGAATTTTAATTAGGGTTAACCCCATAGTCTGCCCACTTCCTTGCCTGGTCTTCCTGGGAATCTGTGCAAAGTAATACAGGCAAGGGAGTGTGCATTCATGTGAAAATTTGCAGAGGAAGGTCATAACCTCCTACAGCTTCCAACCCCATGTCCAGCACTCTGTGTACTGTCTTTTCAGCCTGTTTCTTTATCTCTATCTTCAAATGGAGACAAAATAGCCAGTGACATTACTGTAGGATTTCAAAGCTGGTAGGCATATTAGATGTTACCTAGTGTGGTTTTTGTGGGATAGGGCATTTGGAAATGCATGAAGCTAATTACTTTTGCATAATGTGGTGGTGGGGATGATTTTTAAAGTCCTTAATCTGTGGGACAGTTGTGCTGACAAAGATTCTCTCCTCAACCAAACTCTAGCCAGCCTCCTCTGAGCCCTCTTCTTTTATTTATTTATTTACTATTTTTAAAAGCAGCTGTGTGCCTTCTTTTTTATTTATTTGGCTGCCCTGGGTCTCACCTGCAACACGTGGGATCTTTGATTTTTCTTTTGGCATATGGGATCTTAGCTGATCTTTAGCTGGCTTAAAACTCAACACTCAAAAAATGAAGATCATGGCATCTGGTCCCATCACTTCATGGCAAATAGATGGGGAAACAATGGAAACAGTGACAGACTTTATTTTTGGGGGCTCCAAAATCACTGCAGATGGTGACTGCAGTCAAGAAACTAAAAGACGCTTGCTCCCTGAAAGAAAAGCTATGACAAACCTAGACAGCCTATTAAAAAGCAGAGACATTACCTTGCTGACAAAGGTCCATTTAGTCAAAGCTATAGTTTTTCCAGTCATCATGTATGGATGTGAGAGTTGGACCATACAGAAAGCTGAGTGCCGAAGAACTGATGCTTTTGAACTGCAGTGTTGGAGAAGACTCTTGAGAGTCCCTTGAACTGCAAGGAGATCCAACCAGTCCATCTTAAAGGAAATCAGTCCTGAATATTCATTGGAAGGACTGATGCTGAAGCTGAAGCTCCAATACTTTGGCCACCTGATGCAAAGAACTGACTCAGAAAAGATCCTGATGCTGGGAAAGATTGAAGGCAGAAGGAGAAGAGGACAACAGAGGATGAGATGGTTGAATGGTGTCATCGACTCAATGGATATCAGTTTGAGCAAGCTCCGGGAGTTGGTGATGGACAGGGAAGCCTGGAGTGCTGCAGTACGTGGGGTTGCAAAGAGTCAGATATGACTGAGAGACCGATCTAACTATCTTTAGTTGTGGCACATGAACTCTTTCTTAGCTGTGGCATGTGGGATCTGGTTCCAACACCAGGGATTGAACCCAGCCTCCTGCATAGGAGTGTGGAGTCTTGGCTACTGGACCACCAGAGAAATCCTTGAGCCCTTTCCTTGAAGTAAGGCCTCAACTTTGACTATAAAGTCTTGAACTAATACTAACAGTTTCTAACAGTTCAAGGGCAACTTAAAGTGTCTGCCTGATAAAAACCCAAGGCTGCCAGAATCATTTGCTGTTTGCTTCAGCAACACCTGACGATAGGGCCCCTGTCTCTCAGTCTCTGTGGGAGGGTAGGGGCCTAACTTTCAATTAATAAGCTTCAGTCAATAAGCCAGTTAGCAAATCTAGATGGCTTCCATGTGGACTAACACCTTTGTCCAGTTCTTTGTAGTTTTTCCTTGCTCACTGCTCACTGCCTCCTTCCTGCTCCTCCGTTCCCTCTGCACAAATAGAACTGGTGCTCAGCTTTCCCTCTACTGTCAGTTTCTGAATAAATCTGCTTTCACAAATTTAACTAATGTCCAGCTGTGTTTATCTATGACAGTTCACAAAAAAATTGTTCTGCCCAAAATACCACCCTTGAGAAACAGGAATCTTTTTTCCAAAACAAGGTCTCATAAGTGTTTTCACTTTGTGAAAATTTGTACACTTATGAACTGTGTACTTTTCTGTCTATATCTTATACTTCTTATATTATAGATCAATGCAACAGAATAGAAAGCCCAGAAATAAACCCATGTGCCTATGGTCAATTAATCTACAATGAAGGAGGCAAGAATACACAACAGGGAAATAGTGCTGGGAAAACTGGACAGCTAATGTAAAAGAATGAAACTAGAACATTCTCTAACACCATACAGAAAAATAAACTTAAAATGGATTAAAGACCTAAATGTAAAACTGGACCCTATAAAACTCTTAGAGGAGGGAAGAAGACTTCCCTGGTGGTCCAGTGGCTAAGATTCTGTGCTCCCAGTGAAAGGGCCCCGGGTTTGATCCTGGTCAGGGAACTAGATTCCACATGTTGCAACTAAGTTTGCATGCTGCAGTGAAGACTGAAGATTCCATGTGCTGCAACTAAGACCTGGTGCAGAGCTGTGGTACATATATATAATGGAGTATCACTCAGCCATAAAAAGGAATGCATTTGAGTGAGTTCTAATGAGGCAGATGAACTTAGAGCCTATTACACAGAGTTAAGTAAGTCAGAAAGAGAAAAACAAATATCATATTTAATGTATACATGTGGAATCTAGAAAGATGGTACTGATGAACCTATTTGCAGGGCAGCAATGGAGATGCAGACACACAGAACAGACTTGTGAGCATGGGTTAGCGGGAGGGAGGGGAGGGTGGGACGAACGGAGAGAGTAGCATAGAAACATATACACCACCATGTGTAAAATAGATAGCCAAGGGGAATTTGCTGTATCACCCAGGGAACTCAAACCGGGGCTCTCTGACAACCTAGAGGGGTGGGATGGCATGGGAGGTGACAGGGAGGGTCAAGAGGGAGGGGACATATGTATACCTATGGCCGATTCACATTGCTGTATGTCAGAAACCAACACAATATTGTAAAGCAATTATCCTTCAATTAAAAATAAATAAATAAATAAAAAGACCTGGCATAGCCAAATAAATAAATATTAGGGAAAAAAACAACCTCAGAGAAAGAACATGGGCGGAAGACTCTGACATAAATTGCAGCAATATCTTTTTGGATCCACCTCCTATAGTAATGAAAATAAAAACAAAAATAAGCAAATGGAACCTAGTTAAACTTAACTTTTGCACAGCAAAGGAAACCGTATACAAAACAAAAAACACAACCCACAGAATGGGAGAAAATATTTACAAATGATGTGACTAACAAGGAATGAATCTCCAAAATATACAAACAGCTCATGAAGTTCAATATCAAAAACAAAACAAAACAAAAAGACATACAGATGGCCAAAAAGCACATGCAAAGATGCTCAATATCTCTAATTATTAGAGAAATATAAATCAAAACTACAATGATGTATTACCTCATACCAGTCAGAATGGCCATCATCAAAAAGTCTACAAGCAATAAATGCTGGAGAGGGGTGTGGGGAAAAAGGAACCCTCCTACACTGTTGGTGGGAATATAAACTGGTTATAGCCACTATGGAGAACAGGATGGAGGTTCTTTAAAAAACTAAAAATAGAGCTATCATATGATCCAACAATGCCACTCCACTCCTGGGAATGTATCTGGATAAAGCCATAATTTGAAAAGATACCTGGACCTCAGTGTTCACTGCAGCAATATTTACAATAGCCAAGACATGGAAAGCAACCTAAATATCCATCAACAGATAAATGAATAAAGAAAATGTATATGTGTACAATAGAATTGTACTCAGACATGACAAAGAATGAAATAATGCCATTTTCAATGACAGGGATGAACCTAGAAATTATACTAAGTACAATAAGTCAGAAACAGAAAGTGCCATATAATATCACTCATATGTGAAATTTTTAAAAATGATTGAAATTAACTTCAACTAATTTAAAAAAAAATGAACTTACTTACAAAACAGAAACAGACTCACAGACTTAGAAAACAAACTTATGATTAAAAGAGGAAAGGTGGGGAGGGGAGAAATAAATTAGGAGATTAGGATTAACATATACATACTATTAAATAAAAATGGATAACCAATAAGGGCCTACTGTATAGCACAGAGAACTCTATATTCTGTAATAACTTATATGGGAAGAAAATTTGAGTATACGTATATGTCTAACTGAATCACTTTTCCATACACCTGAAACTAACACATTGTTAGACTAACATTGTGTTACAATGTTAACAAGTCTAACATGGTTACAACTAACATTGTAAATCAATTATATTCCAATATAAAATAAAAATGTTTAAAAGAATAAAGATTGCAGAAATAGACCCACATAGTTATAGTCAACTGCACTTTGACAAAGAAGAAAAGGCAGTACAATGGAGTAAAGACAGTCTTTTCAATAAATGGTGCTGTAACAATTGAACATTCACATACATATGTAGATACTTAGGCCTTACACTCTTTACAAATATTAACTCAAAATTATCTGAATGCAAAACTATAAACCTAGAAGAAAACATAGGAGAAAACCTAGATGACCTTGGGTATGGCAATGCCTTTTTAGGAATAACACCAATGATATGATTAAATATGAAAGAATTTATTGTTATGCTAGACTTCCTAAAAATTAAAAGCTGTTCAGTGAAAGACAGTATGAAGAGAATGAGGAGACCAACCACAGACTGGGAGAAAATACTTGTATAAGACATATCTGATAAAGGACTACTATTCAAAACATAATAGAATTGAATCTGCCTGCAATGTGGGAGACCTGGGTTCAATGCCTAGGTTGGGAAGATCCCCTGGAGAAGGGAACAGCTACCCACTCCAGTATTCTGGACTGGAGAATTCCGTATGGTCCATGGGGTCGCAAAGAGTCAGACACAAATGAGCAACTTTCACTTCCACTTTTCATTCAAAATATATATGGGTTTTTTTTTTTTTTTTCAGGTCCACAAAGTAAAGAATGAGCTAACAGACTGCTTTAGGCATCTGTTTTAGTCTCACAGCTCTAAACAATTTCCAGTTGCAGATGTTAAAATATCCAGAATCCACGGAGAACAGAACAGACAACATAACTCATCCAGCCTCTGCTGCTCCGAGGGCCTTCTGCAATTCACAGTATTTGATGACATGTGGGCAGTCAGCTTGCCTGTGTTCACAGGCTGTATTCAATTCACTGCAGCTTATAAAACCTTTCACAGAGAGTCATTACAGGGCCAGACATCTACGCTGGGGATGTACAAACATGAAAAAGTGCCAGGGCCTTCAGGAGCTCTTCGTTAGCAGAGAGGACAGGTGGAGAGTCTCTGCACACAGTCGACAGGCTCTGCCCTGCACCAGGGAGACTGTGGAGAGGTGAGGGAGCTGGGATGCAGCCTGTGCTCCTGTTGACAAGCTGTGTGTCTGGCTCTGGAGGAAGGGGTGACTGTTTCTAATATGCACAAATGGGCAAGGTGTGCTCCCTGCAGCCCTGGACTGAGGTACGGCCTTGCTCCTGCTGCTGCTGCTGCTAAGTCGCTTCAGTTGTCTCCGACTCTGTGAGACCCCACAAATGGCAGCCCACGAGGCTCCCCCGTCCCTGGGATTCTCCAGGCAAGAACACTGGAGTAGGTTGCCATTTCCTTCTCCAATGCATGAAAGTGAAAAGTGAAAGAGAAGTCGCTCACTCGTGTCCAACTCTTAGCGACCCCATGAACTGCAGCCTACCAGCCTCCTCCATCCATGGGATTTTCCAGGCAAGAGTACTGGAGTGGGTTGCCAGTGCCTTCTCCGGAGGTACAGCCTTAGAGTTCATTAATATAAAAAGAAAAGTGGGACTTCCCTGGTGGTCCGCTGCTTAGGAATCTGCCTTGCAGTGCAGGGGATGTGCGTCTGATCCTTGGTTGAGGAACTAAGATTCCACATGCTGAGAAGCAGCTAAGCCTGCATGTAGCAACTACTAAGCCCCTGTGCTCCGGGGCTCATGTGCTGCAACTAGATAATCCATGCACCACAACAAAAGATATCCAACTAAGAGCCGACACAGCCAAATAAATACATAAATATAAAAATTTTATGTAAAATAAGAAAAGTGCTGTCCTAGAGGCAGATATCAATAGCTGTGAGGTGGGAGGAGGGAGCAGGAGAGTCTTCTGGGGGAAGGAGTTACAGGGAGTGACAGAGATTGAGGGACATTTCAAGAGGGCTTTGGAAGAGGAACAGGAATTTGCTTGTTTAGTGAAAGAAAAGCAAACGAGGCAGGGGAAATAGAGTGAGCAAAGATGCAGAGGTTTGACATTACAAGATCTGTTTCTAGAATAGGGAGCAGTTCAACCTGGCTGACGGAGGTAAGGTCAGAGGGTAGCCACAGCCAGATGGTGCCGGCTGTCTAAGCCACACTGAGTGGTCCTCAGATTCTGGTGTGGTCTGAAACACATGGAAAGCCTGTTTACAAGTGTGGTTTCCTTGGCTGGAGCCCCATAGATGAGTTCTGATTCAGGAGGTTTGGGGAGGGGCTCAAGAATGAACATTTAAAATGATTTTCCTATAGGATCTGGGTATAGTGGTCAGCTGGTAAAGAATCCGCCTGCTATGTGGGAGACCTGGGTTCGATCCCTGGGTTAGGAAGATCCCCTGGAGAAGAGAAAGGCTACCCACTCCAGTATTCTGGCCTGGAGAATTCCATGGACTGTAAAGTCCATGGGTCGCAAAGAGTCAGACATGACTAAGCGTCTTTCACATTCACATAGTGGTCAGAGAAGAAACAGTACTGAGACAGAAGGGTGTTCAGAGGAGGTTAGGCAGCACAGGGTCTGCTGGACTCACTGGAGCAGAGCTTGCCAGCTATCAAGTGGAAAGAGGTACAGCTGGGGGAATCCACTTTGCCTGTACGTGCTCTTAGAAAGCTATCTCAGAGGCCAACCCTTAATTAATTCCCCCCACCCCCAAGTGCAAAGGTCTGGAAACTGCTTAAAATGTGAAGAAATCAGACACTGGGGACAAAGATTTCAGGACTAAGCTGTACCACCTGTGGGTTGGGTCCCTCCCAGCTAGTAATTACCTCCCCTCCGAGTCTCTGTCTGTACACCAGTAGGACCTCAGGGCCCCTCTCAGCCACATGATATATGAGGTTTCAGTCCCTCCTAGTGAGAGGTTCATTGTATAAGGGGATGCTGAATAAGGCCAGGAAAAAAAAAAAAAAAAGACTCTAACAGTGGAAGCTGTAACAGACTAAGAATTTTAGGGAAGGAAAGTTCTTTTTTGCCCAAAACCTTCTCAAGCCTCTCCGAGTGCCTCCCAGCACCCAGCGCAGTGCCTTACACCTTGCGGGCATTCGATACATACCACTTAATGATGAACAGCATCAGCATGTCAGTGTTGGCTTTTCAGGACTGAGCACATCTGAAATGCCTTCTCTGTACTTCATTCAGGCAATGATCAGCCTACGTTTCATATGGTGACCCTCCTATTATCCACACTTATTAATTAAGGTTCTCAATTATCTGGATATTTGGAAATATTCTCAGGTAATAATAACAGTAACCCTGGGAGGCTGTAACCTTTAGGTGATGGAATGGGGGAAAGAAGTAAAGGTTTTAGAGGTGATGAAAAGTTTATCTTGGGCTTAAAAAACCTTTAATATATGTAGATTTTGGCTTTGAAACTTGCCAAATGGAGGCAGTTTTGTAGGATATTTGAAAGTATAATAGAAAGCCTATACCAGACAAAGCAGCCTTTGGTTTGCTGGTGAAATGGTGTTCCTTACCAGCACAAATCAAAAGACATGTGTACATTTCCTCCACTGGTATTTTCTGGGACCATCTCCCAGACAAACCACCACCGCTGGGATCCTTGTCTCAGGTAACATTTCTAGGGAAACTCCAACTAGACATCAAGTCACTGGGAGGGTGATGCTGAGGGCATTGATCTGCAGTTAGGGTGCTAGAAGAGACAGGGCTGTCACTGGGTTTGCAAAGCTGTAGAGAAAGTAGCTGGGAAGACCTACATTAAAAAAGCTGAGGACAGCAAAGACCCATGGTAGAGCTGGCACCTGTGGGAAGAGAGGGGTAACCTTGAATGGATGCCTACTCTGGCGCTGATCCTGTGTTTGGTGTTAGACACACATCACCTCTCTCAATCCATACAACCACAGTATAAATCAGGAAGGGGTCATCTCAGGCCTGGAGGAGGGATTTGAACTCGGGCCTCCCTGGCGCCATAGGCTGGGCTTTGTCCCCAGAGCAGCCCCCACGAATGAGTAACTGTCAGTGGCCAGTGTGGTCTTACAGAGAAGAGCCAGGGGTGCCTCAGGCCAGGCGAGGCAAGGCATCCCAGCGGGGAAGGAAGGACCTTTCAGGAAGTTGAGGTCAGTCATACCGGTTCTCAGCAGATTCAGAAACTTGGTCTACGCCTCTAGCAGGCGTCTGGCCCAGAAGAACTGAAGGAAAGCAGTTAAACTCTCCGGAGACTTATGCATGATCGAGGTAACAATCTGTCGGCCAGATCCTCATATTACCGTGTATTAGTTTCCTACTGCTGCTGTAACAAATTGCCACAAGCTTAGTGGCTTCAAGCAACACACAGTGGGACCTAGAGATGATCAGACTAAGTGAAGTAAGCCAGAAAAAGAAAGAAGACGATAATATGACACAGCTTATATGTGGAAGCCAAAAGAGAATAAGATACAAATGAACTTACATATAAAACAGAGCAACAGACACAGAAAACAAACTTATGGTAATCAAAGGGGAAAAGAGGCTGGGGGGGGGGGAATAAATTAGAAGGTTGAGATTAACAAATACACACCATGCTATTACATATCAAATAGATAACCAAGGGGACTTGCTTGGTGTTTCAGTGGTTAAGAAACCACCATGCAATGCTGGGGATGTGTTTGACCCCCTGGTTGGGGAATTAAGATCCCACATGCCTCAGAGCAACTAAGCCCACATGCCATAACTAGAGAGTCTGTGGGTCACAACAAAAGAGCCCACAACTTAATGATACAATGAAGACCCAAGTGCCACAATTAAGACCCAAGACAGACAAATAAATACATAAATAAATATTTAAAAAATAGGTAACCAACAGGGACCTACTGTATAGCATAGGGAACTATAATCAATATTTTGTAATAACCTATAAGAGAAAAGAATACGAAAAAAAGATATATATGTAGAGCTAATTCACTTTGTTGTATACCTGAAACTAACAACATTGTAAATCAACTATGCTTCAATAAGATAATAACAACAACAACAAAACCCCCTACAGATGTATTATCTTGCAGTTCTGGAAATAGAAGCCTGAAATTTGTTTCACTGGTCTAAAATCAAGGTGTGGGCATGCCTGCGTTTCCCATCCAAGTACTAACCAGGCCCGACCCTGCTTAGCTTCCGAGATCAGACGAGATCGGGCACGTTCAGGGTGGTATGGCCGTAGACATGCCTGCGTTTCTTCTGGAAGCTCTAGAAGAGAATATTCTTTGAGTTCTCCAGCTTCTAGAGACACCCTTCCTTCATTCTTTGGCCCTTTCATCTATCTTCAAAGCCATCAGCATTGCCATCTCCCCATCTCTCTCTGACCCTGTGCTCCTGCCTCCCCCTTTGGATTATATTTGGTTTATCTAGATAATGCAACACAATCTCCCCACCTCAAAATCCTTACTAATCACATCTGCAAAGTTCGTTTCACCACATAAGGTAACACAGAGACAGGTTCCAGGGATTAAGATGTGAATATCTTTGGGGGTCAACCAACGATACTCAACCAATTCACCAATCCTTTGGTCATTATTCAGCTAACCACAGCGGGTCTGTTTTTCTCTCCACTGGAGCAGGAAGGCTCCATATAAGTCTAGTCTATGACCAGTGACTGCTTGGGGAACCTGAGTCTAGAGCCTCGTGGTGTGGATGATCTCCATGGTCAGAGTTATCAGTCAAACATGAGCCAGCCGAGCAACAATCCTCCATCCAACAAACAAGGAGTGGGAACCTCTGGTACTCAGGCCTTTCTCCTTGTTGATGCCGTGCACTTTCATCACACAGACCACATGCCATTGGTCAGTTACTACTCTCTACTTATAGATCTGGGTGGACCCCAACTCCCCCGCATGGCACATTAATAAATCATTTCTTCTGGTTGTTTGATGGAACCTGACCTGTCTCACCCTCGGTCCCCATTAATTGTGCCTATTAACGTGGTCTGACAGACCATGCTACAAACCGGTCTCCAGAGACTGTGTTTAACCCAGGTCAGCCCAGGACCTCAGCGCTCCCTGCTCTCTCTCTCCCTGTCTCTGTATGCATGCATGCTAAGTTGCTTCATTTGTGTCCTACTCTTTTTGACCCCATGGACTATAGCTCAACAGGTTCCTCTGTCCATGGGATTCTCCAGGCAAGACTACTGGAGTAGGTTGCCATGCCCTCCTCTAGGGAATCTTACCAACCTGGAGACTGAACCCACGTCTCTTACATCTCCTGCATTGTCAGGCGGGTTCTTTACCACTAGCACCACCTGACTTTTGATCATATACTCCAGGCTTTTCTGCCTTTCCTCTGTGGTTTTGACAAGCTGTTAGGACTTTTCTCTCTGCTGGATTCTGTGCACAGATAATCTCATCTATTATGTGTTTCAGGTTTTTTTAAAAAAATTATTTATTTATTTATTTGGCTACGCCAGGTCTTAGTTGCAGCAACACAGGATCTTCGAACTTCATTGTAGCATATGAACTCTTAGTTGTGGCATCTGGGATCTAGGTCCTTGACCAGGGATTGAACCTGGGGCCCCTGCATTGGCAGTGTGGAGTCTTAGCCACTGGAAGTCCCTCATCCATCATGTGTCCATTTTTATGAGTAACCTTGTCTTGAAGTTTTGAGGATAACTAACCTTACCTTCAGATGTACTGACCTTTTAAAACAACAACTCTTACTCACAGTTGTCTGTTTTCCACTTAGTGTCTACCTCTGAAATTCACCCAAAGAATGTCCCATGGGAATCTGTTTACCTGCCAGGCACTGGGGTAAGGGCCCAGGGATATGATAGTGAGCAGCTGTGTTCTTGGTCTCACAAAGCCTAGAGACCAGTAGGGAGATGAATCTTTATCAAATAATCACACTCATGAATGTGTAATTAAAAATGGAGGTAATTACTCCTTTTAAAAATGGAGGTAATTACTCTTAAGAAAAGAAACATGGTTAGTGAAAACTTAAAGAGACCGGCTCTAAATAGGGGGTCTCATGGGAAACTTCCCTATGATGTTCCATTCGAACTGTGATCATTGGGTGAGTGGAGGAGAAAGGTGGGGGAAGCCGTGAGGTTAATGTGGCTGCAGGCAGAGAGGGCTGGATGAAAAAAGGGTCAAGATGAGGTGGCAGAGGCAGGTAGAGACCAGGGAAGGGTTCTTGGTTTTAGCCTAAGAGCAAAAGGTTTTTAGCAAGGGGAGGGTGTTGACACAATCAGATTTGGGTTAGATCATGGCCAACAGATTTTGTTGGGGAGGGGAGTGCAGAACTGGAGCAGAGAGAGTAGTAAGGAGGCTCTCACAGTAACAGAGGAGACATGAAGGTGACTTGGTCAGTGTGATGGCAATGCAGAACAGAAGTGGCTAGTTCATGGGATTCCCCTGGTGGTCCAGTGGCTAAGACTCTGTGCTCCCATTGCAGGGGGTCTGGGTTCAATCCCTGGTCAGGGAACTAGATCCCACATGCCACAGCTAAGAGTTCACATGCTGAAACTAGAAAGAAAAGATCCCACATGCCACAACTGAGATCTCATGCAGTCAAATAAATAATAAAATTAAATTTAAAAAAAGAAGAAATGGCTGGTTCCTTGTGGTCATTTGAAGGCAAAACCCATCAGGGCACGTTTAACACGCAGGGCAAAAGAATGAAAGGCTTCAAAGACAAAACAAGCTTAATGGCTAACATAAATTCCTATTAACTGAATGTGTGTTTACATTCAATTGCAATCAAACACTTAAAAAGAATGAAATGCTCACTCTTGTGTTTATTCTGACAGGCTTAATGAGAACAGATGCATTCAGTGTGAGAGAGCTGCCCATCCTTATGAACCTGAGACATGACCACGGTGGTGGCTTCTGGAAGAAAATGACATACCCAAGATCAGGTCCTTGCATGGACAATATGGTTGCTGATTTTACCATCAGACTCTCTCTCACAGTCTTCATAGTAGAGGGAGGGGCTGTCTCTAAAACCAAACCACTAGCAGAGCGGGCTGACCTTAGAAGGAGAGGCTTACAATAAATGGGAGAATTCTGGGAATCCAACCTCAAGAATGCTAACCTCTTTCCCCACTTGTGACTGCCTTTTGAACTTGAGGATTTGGCAGTCATTCAAACCAAATAACTCTGGGGTGCAAAAGCAACAGAGTCCAGAGCAATCTCTGGCTCATTGTTTCAGATTAGATGTCTTTATTGGGCAGGTCTCTGAATTCTTGCCCCTTTTCACTTACAATAGATTCTCTGGTCTAATGAGAATCTGCACAGATATATTTTCCTTGATATGCTTTTCTATAACATGGAATTTGGTTGCTTCACTGGGAGAGAAATTCTAAGACTTTAAACTTGAGTCTCTGGTCCTAAGTATCCTGCTGGCACTACCTGGATGTTTCTCATTAAAATCACTTGTTAAAGTGAGTGGGCCCTTATGGAACAGCCTGGCAGATTCTGTTTACCCAAGGGTCAGAGATCTGAGACCTCTGAGCTCAGCAGAGGGGCAGTGGGGAGAGAAGTGGGTATCCTGGGATGAACACTGAAGGCTCCCAAATGGGAAGTAGGGTCAGTGAGCTCCAAACTTGGCCATTACATTCAATTATACATTACGAGAGGGGAAGGAATAATTAAAACAAATTTGCAGTTAATAATTATTGCATCCAGGACTTCCCTGGTGGTCCAGTGGTTAAGAATCTGCCTGCCAATGCAGGGGACGTGGGTTCAACCCCTGGTCCAGGATGATTCCATATGCCTCGGGAAACTAAACCCTTGTACCACTACTGAGCCCACACTCTGGAGTCCATGATCCACAACAAGAGAAGCCACTGTGATCAGCCCATGCACCACAACAAGATAAAGTCCACACGTGGGAAGAAAAACCCAGCACAGTCAAAAATAAATAAAAAACCCAATCAAAGCAAACAAAAACTATCGTATTCAACCCAATGCACATCTAAAGCTCTGAAATCTCAGTTGAGATCTATGCACATCTGAGCCCTGACCTTCATCAAACCGCTACTTCATTATTAATATCTGTGATTCTCAACCTGCACTTCGAATCATGGGGGTGGAGGTATGGGAGTTGGGGGTTTTAGTAAACAAACACATGCCTTTGCTAATGCTCTCAATCATTTCCACATGACAGGTGAGTCACCCAACTCACTCCATTTGTACCTTACCTGATCCTATAAGGCAAGCTATGGCCACTGCAGTTCTGCTCTGTTATCTGTCTACCTGTCCAGCACATTTGCCCCTGAAACAAGGCATTCACCTGTGTTTCCTGTTTGAGTCCAGCTCCTATTGCCTGTCTTAGCACTGGAACCTTGTGTGGTTTAAGAACATGGATACTCACCTCTTTGACACTCTCCTTTCTGGTCTCTGCTAATTCCTGCTTCCAGGAAAATGACTTGGCTCTGACCTGCTTAGTCAGGGCCTACACCCTCCATTAGGGACTGTGGGCAGCTGCTAAGATCTTCGTAAGCAATCTGTGAAGTAGGAGAAATTGGAGAAATTAACACTCAGATGGTAAGTGCTCCTATAAGACCACCCAGCTCTGGACTTTACTGCTTTTTGATTCTATAATACAAAGAATTCATTGTTCTAATTTCAGTTGTTAAAACATCAAAAATTATTACCCACTTACTTGGAGAGTGAGGATTAAATTGATACAGATGCAAATTTAGTGAGACTAACATAAACAAGGCTTGGGTCCTTGGGAGATACTGACTAAATGGTGGGCATATTACTCCCAAGTGTTGTTTTGTATTTAGTCAACTCTGGTTGTCATGACAAAATATTGTAGATTGAGTGACTTCAACAATAGATATTTATTTACTCACAGTTTCGGAGGTTGCAACTCTGAGATCATGGTGCCAGCAAGGGCGGGTTCAGGTGAGACTTTCTTTTTGGTTACAGCACACAGTGGACCTCATGTGTCTCTTAGAAGGATACTAATCTTATGGTATCAGGACCCTGGACCTTTATGATCTGAGGTAACCTTAATTATCTCCTAATGGGTTCTACCTCCAAGTATTAGTGATTAGAGCTTCACTTTAGGAATTTGGGACTTCCCTGGTGGCTCAAAAGGTAAAGAATCTGCCTGCAATACAGAAGACTTGGGTTCGATTCCTGGGTTGGGAAGATCCTTTATAGAAGGGAATGGCTACCCACTCCAGTATTCTTGCCTGGGAAATTCCATGAACAGAGGAGCCTGGCCGGCTACAGTCATAAGGTTGCCAAAAGTCAGACATGACTAAGCAACTAACACACTTTTAGGAATTTGGGGGGACACAAGTTAGTCTTGAGAGTCCCTTGGACAGCAAAGAGACCAAACCAGTCAATCCTAAAGGAAATCAGTCCTGAATATTCATTGGAAGGACTGATGCTGAAGCTCCAATACTTTGGCCACCTGATGTGAAGAGCCGAAGCACTGGAAAAGACCCTGATGCTGCAAAACATTGAAGGCAGGAGGAAAAGGACATCCTCTGTCAAGAGGATGAGATGGTTGTATGGCGTCACTGACTTGATGGACATGAGTTTGAACAAGCTCCAGGAGTTGATGATGGACAGGGAAGCCTGGCGTGCTGCAGCCCATGGGGTCGCAAACAGCTGGACATGACCGAGTGACTAAAGTTAGTATATAACATGTTTCTAGAGAAATCACTAAATCTTGAAAAGAACACAAAGGTCATCTTTTTATTTGCACATTCCTTCCCAACAACTCATTTCTCTGCACAGTCTCCTTTCCTGAGGTACAGATGAGGGAAGGGCACCTTGCTCCCGTCAGGCTCCAGGAAAGTTTATCCAAACAGACTTTAACTGTTTCAGGGTTTCTCCTGCCCTTCGGTTGCTTATCCACACAAATGCCTTAAGGATTCCCAGAGAAAGTGCCTCATATTCTAAGACTCAGGCTTCCACCCTGGATTCAACACTGTGTTCACTGGGCCAATCTTCCCATCTTAAGAGAAACACTAAAGTACAGGGCTGCTTTTCATCCCCTGGGGAAGGAAATGACGACCCACTCCAGTATTCTTGCCTGGAAATCCCATGGACAGATTGGGCTAAAGTACATGGAGTCTCAAAGTCAGACATGACTTCAGACTAGACCAGAGAGCCATTTTACACAGGAAGTAAAGAGGATGTTGGAAAACAACCCCAATTGTAGGTCTGAAGAACTCATCTCAGTGACAGCCATGGCCTCCAGCAGCATCCTCCACAGTGAGAGGTCAGAGGGTTAGCTTCCCTCAGGAGAGATCAGAACTTCAAGTTTTGTCCTAAGAGGCTTTTTTTTTTTTTCCCATTTATTTTTATTAGTTGGAGGCTAATTACTTTACAATATTGTAGTGGTTTCTAACACCTATCTTACTCAAACTCTTCCAGAAAATTGCAGAAGGAGACTTTTCTCATTAAGTTGTTACAAGTTGTTAGAAGTTAGGCTCACTGAGAAAATCTTAAGAGGTCCTTACTAAAATACTTTCAAGAAGCCATGTCAGCAGGGCTCTTCTGTGAAAGGGAAGTTAGAACATTTTAGATGGTCAGGGGCCCGAGTCACTTTCTACAATGAGCTGGGCAGTTTTTCAGAACTCTGTACCATCAGCATGGGTGAAGGTGTGAGAACTCATGATAAAGAAGCCCTGTAGTTCGTCCTCTTCAAGGTGTCCACTTTGGCTTCAGCCAGCAGTGTGTGTGCTAACTCACTTCAGCCGTGTCTGACTCTTTGCAACCCTACGGACTGTAGCCCGCCAGGCTCCTCTGTCCATGGGATGCCATGCCCTCCTCCAGGGGATCTTCTCGGCACAGGGATCGAACCCTAGTCTCTTAAGTCTCCTGTTTTTGGCAGGTGGATTCTTTACCACTAGTGCCACCTGGTCAGCTGGCAGACCAGAGGTTAATTCCAGCCTCTGTCACTTCTGTTATCAAGCTATCCCATTTGAGCTCATTTTCCTCAGCACAACCCTGAGAGGGAGTGTAACTGAGAGTGGGGTCCAGCTGCTGACCCCTCAAAAGCCAATTACATGGCAAGGTTGGTGGAAAGGAAAATTTGCTTTCTTTTGGAAAAGTGAGAGATTAAACAATTTAAGATCTATTGTTAGTGAAGGGTAGAACTTTGGGCCCAGAGCCAGGCTCAAGAATAAACTTAAAAAGATAGTTCTTGAAAGCAGAGAGAGGAGAATGAAAGAGCAAAATGCTTTCTTAACCTCATTTGGCAAAAACAGTTGCATACTTTTGCCTCCCAAGTGAATCTCTGTATTATCCTGTGGAATTGGTGGACATAATCTTTTATTTACTATTATTTTTTCCATGAGAGTTCTCTGACCAGAGATTGAACCCAGACCCTCAGCAGTGAAAGTGTGGACTTCTAACCACTGGACTGCCAGGGAATTCCCAATTTCTTTTGTTTTTAATAATTAATTGATTAGGCTGGGCTTCCCTGGTAGCCCATATGGTAAAGAATCTACCTGCAATGCAGGAGACCTGGGTTCAATTCCCGGGTGGAGAAGATTCCCTGGAGAAGGTAATGGTGACCCACTCCAATATTCTTGCCTGGAAAATCCCATAGACTCCTCCCATAGAGCAGTCTGGCTGGCTGTAGTCTGTGGGGTTGCAAAGAGTTGGACACGACTGAGTGACTCACACATTCAGGTTTTAGCTGTGGCACGACGGATCTTTAGGTGTAGCATGTGAACTCTCAGTTGTGGCACGTGGGGATCTAGTTCCCTGACCAGGGATTGAACCCGGGCCACCTGGTATGGAGATGTGGAGTCCTAAGCGCTGGGCGGCGGCTGCGCGGCGCTGGAGCAGCATGCGGCTGAGAGAAGATACCCCATGTCTAAGGCCAGGAGAGGCGGCTAAGAGGAGATACCCCATGTCTAAGGCCAGGAGTGGCGGCTAAGAGGAGATACCCCACGTCCAAGGTCAGGAGTGAAGGCCATGAGGAGATACCCCACGTCCAAGGTAAGAGAAGCTGTGAAGAGATACCTCATGTCCAAGGTAAGAGAAACCCCAGTACGACAGTAGGTGCTGAGAGAGGGCATCAGAGGGCAGACAGACTGAAACCACAATCACAGAAACCTAGCCAATCTGATCACAGGACCACAGCCTTGTCTAACTCAATGAAACTAAGCCATGCCGTGTAGGGCCACCCAAGACGGACAGGTCATGGTGGAGAGGTCTGACAGAATGTGATCCACTGGAGAAGGGAATGGCAAACCACTTCAGGATTCTTGCATTGAGAACTGCATGAACAGTATGAAAAGGCAAAAAGACAGGACACTGAAAGATGGGAACTCCCCAGGTTGGTAGGTGCCCAATATGCTACTGGAGATCAGTGGAGAAATAACTCCAGAAAGAATGAAGAGACGGAGCCAAAGCAAAAACAACACTCAGCTGTGGATGGGTCTGGTGATAGAAGCAAGGTCCGATGTGGTAAAGGCCAATACTGCATAGGAACCTGGAATGTTAGGTTCATGAATCAAGGCAAATTGAAAGTGGTCAAACAAGAGATGGCAATAGTGAACACTGACATTCTAGGAATCAGCGAACTAAAATGGACTGGAATGGGTGAATTTAACTCAGATGACCATTATATCTACTACTGTGGGCAGGAATCCCTTAGAAGAAATGGAGTAGCCATCATAGTCAACAAAAGAGGCCAAAATGCAGTACTTGGATGCAATCTCAGAAATGACAGAATGATCTCTTTGTTTCCAAGGCAAACCATTCAATATCACAGTAATCCAAGTCTATGCCCTGATCAGTAACGCTGAAGAAGCTGAAGTTGAACGGTTCTATGAAGACTTATAAGACCTTTTAGAACTAACACCCCAAAAAGATGTCCTTTTCATTATAGGGGACTGGAATGCAAAAGTCAGGAAGTCAAGAAACACCTAAAGTAACAGGCAAATTTGGCCTTGGAATACAGAATGAAGCAGGGCAAAGGCTAATAGAGTTTTGCCAAGAGAATGCACTGGTCATAGCAAGCACCCTCTTCCAACAACACAGGAGAAGACTCTACACATGGACGTCACCAGATGGCCGACACCAAAATCAGATTAATTATATTCTTGGCAGCCAAAGATGGACAAGCTCTATACAATCAGCAAAAACTAGACCAGGAGCCGACTGTGGCTCAGATTATGAACTCCTTATTGCCAAATTCAGACTGAAATTGAAGAAAGTAGGACAAACCACTAGACCATTCAGGTATGACCTAAATCAAATCCCTTACGATTATACAGTGGAAGTGAGAAATAGATTTAAGGGACTAGATCTGATAGACAGAGTGCCTGATGAACTATGGATCGAGGTTCGTGACATTGTACAGGAGACAGGGATCAAGACCATCCCCAAGAAAAAGAAATGCAAAAAGGCAGAATGGTTGTCTGAGGAGGCCTTACAAATAGCTGTGAAAAGAAGAGAAGTGAAAAGCAAAGGAGAAAAGGAAAGATATTCCCATTTGAATGCAGAGTTCCAAAGAATAGCAAGGAGAGATAAGAAAGCCTTTCTCAGCAATCAATGCAAAGAAATAGAGGAAAACAACAGAATGGGAAAGACTAGAGATCTCTTCAAGAAAATTAGAGATATCAAGGGAATATTTCATGCAAAGATGGGTTTGATAAAGGACAGAAATGGTATGGATCTAACAGAAGCAGAAGATATTAAGAAGAGGTGGCAGGGATACACAGAAGAGCTGTACAAAAAAGATCTTCACGACCCAGATAATCACGATAGTGTGATCACTCACCTAGAGCCAGACATCCTGGAATGTGAAGTCAAGTGGGCCTTAGGAAGCATCACTACGACAAAGCTAGTGGAGGTGATGGAATTCTCGTTGAGCTACTTCAAATCTTGAAAGATGATGCTGTGAAAGTGCTGTACTCAATATGCCAGCAAATTTGGAAAACTCAGCAGTGGCCACAGGACTGGAAAAGGTCAGTTTTCATTCCAATCCCAAAGAAAGGCAATGCCAAAGAATGCTCAAACTATCACACAACTGCACTCATCTCACATGCTAGTAAAGTAATGGTCAAAATTCTCCAAGCCAGGCTTCAGCAATACATGAACCATTAACTTCCAGATGTTCAAGCTGGTTTTAGAAAAGGCAGAGGAACCAGAGATCAAATTGCCAACATACGATGGATCATCGAAAAAGCAAGAGAGTTCCAGAAAAACATCTATTTCTGTTTTATTGACTATGCCAAAGCCTTTGACTGTGTGGATCACAATAAACTGTGGAAAATTCTGAAAGAGATGGGAATACCAGACCACCTGACCTGCCTCTTGAGAAACCTGTATGCAGGTCAGGAAGCAACAATTAGAGCTGGACATGGAACAACAGACTGGTTCCCAATAGGAAAAGGAGTATGTCAAGGCTGTATATTGTCACCCTGCTTATTTAACTTATATGCAGAGTACATCATGGGAAACGCTGGACTGGAGGAAGCACAAGCTGGAATCAAGATTGCTGGGAGAAATATCAATAACCTCAGATATGCAGATGACACCACCCTTATGGCAGAAAGTGAAGAACTAAAGAGCCTCTGAGGAGAGTGAAAGTTGGCTTAAAGCTCAACATTCAGAAAACTAAGATCATGGCATCGGGTCCCACCGCTTCATGGCAAATAGATGGAGAAACAGTGGAAACAGTGGCTGACTTTATTTTTTGGGGCTCCAAAATCACTGCAGATGGTGACTGCAGCCATGAAATTAAAAGACGCTTACTCCTTGGAAGAAAAGTTATGACCAACCTAGATAGCATATTAAAAAGCAGAGACATTACTTTGCCAACAAAGGTCCGTCTAGTCAAGGCTATGGTTTTTCCAGTAGTCAGGTATGGATGTGAGAGTTGGACTGTAAAGAAAGCTGAGCGCTGAAGAATTGATGTTTTTGAACTGTGGTGTTGGAGAAGACTCTTGAGAGTCCCTTGGACTGCAAGGAGATCCAACCAGTCCATCCTAAAGGAGATCAGTCCTGGGTGTTCACTGGAAGGACTGATGTTGAAGCCGAAACTCCAATACTTTGGCTACCTGATGTGAAGAGCTGACTCATTGGAAAAGACCCTGATGCTTGGAAAGATTGAGGGCAGGAGGAGAAGGGGACGACAGGGGATGAGATGGTTGATGGCATCACCAACTCAGTGGACATGAGTTTGAGTAAACTCCGCGAATTGGTGATGGACAGGGAGGCCTGGCATGCTGCAATTCATAGGGTCGCAGAGCTGGACACGACTGAGCAACTGAACTGAACTGAACCACTGGATTGCTAGGGAATTCCCTATCTCTATTCTTTTCCCCTCTAGTCCTAACAATTCAAATAGCATTACTTGCCTCCAATCCTATTTAAACACAGTGCCCATGCAGACACTGAAAATGTGTTAGTGTATTCAGAGGCTGGACATATGACCCAGAATCTGCAACCATTAATCTTATCTCACACAGGCATCAAGTGAAAAGACAGAAGGTGGAAGTCCTTACAGAGCACTCAGGTACCAGAGGGTGGGTTGGCAGGCCCAGAGCTACATGTGAATGAACCACAGAGTCACTGGAAATCCTGTTGCTTTTTATCACCTATTGTATGGGTTACTGAGTAGCTTCTTAAGAGCTGTACCTAAATACCATCTTAAGAGTTATTCTTCTTATTTCTATGTTGCAGGTCTCAGTTTGAAGTGTTTTCTTCTCTGTTTCCTTCATCACTGAGAGACCAAAGATCAAAGTCCAGGTCCACCCTTAATTCTTCCTCCCAGAGTCTCCATCAGGCTGCGTCTTCATTAAGTTTTGTCTCCTTCTCAGAGATGCCTCCTTGCTCTGGGTGCACAGGTCCCAGGTCATGTCCCATCAGCTGTCCCACACGCTGCCTTAACCACCTGGCCATCAGGCTCTCCAACAGGGCATTATATGCTTCTGCCAGGTACTCAAAACAGTTGTGTCTCACAGGAGAAATCCAGGCAGCAGACAGTATTAATATCTTCATCGAGTACTCTGTCCACACCAAGAAAGGTGAGAGAGATAATTGGTACCCAAACTTCCTTTTAGAGGACGAGAGTAGCCAGAGCTGCCCCTGGAATCCATATCACAGCCAGGCCTGTAGTGTGGAGTGGGGTGGACAGAAGTGAAATCACTGACAGGTATTTGCTGGAAATCACCCGTCAAGAATTTCAGTTTTGCTGAACTATTAAACCAGCAACACAAATTCCAGATATTCTGAGAAGAAATATCAGATTGGCAACATGAAAATTAATTGGTATCCAACTGCTAGCATCTAGACCCAGCTGGAAGGAATGTTCAGGCAAACAGAATCTGGTGTGATGTTTTTAGCTGCTGAGAGGGAGCCAGGCCTCTTAGCTTCGCTGTTTGTGTCAGTTCCCAAGGGAACTTGAGTGGAAAAAGCCCCCTCCAGTTTTCTCAGTTTTTTGTTGCCCATTTGCTAGATGCCTTGCCTGAAAGAAGTGATGTGAATCTTGTGAACCAGAACCTTGGAAATGACTCTGACAGTTTCAGATGGGAGAGAGAGTTTCAACGATGAAAACTTTTTTGCTTAAAAAAAAAAAACTTATACCCTTTTCAGTATTTCGTATTCTGGTACAGATACTCAATAAAATCCATGGAAAATGACTTGAGGCATAATTTTTATAAATTCAAAATCAATAGTAAAATATAAAGGGAAGTGCTTTATTAAGTAAAAAAATAATTGTTAGAAATATTAACATAAGCAGAGGTTGATTTTAGGCATCCGGGGATGTTTTATTGTTCCCCATCCTGGCTTGTCCTTTATATATCTAACTTTTTTTTTCTGGTAAGAAGGTAGATTTTAGAGGGAAAAAACTTATCTCATTTTAAAAGCAGTCGCATGAAGCAGATATTATGCTCACCTTTGTTTTACAGGTGAAGACACAGACTCAAAGAAGCAAGGTCTTGTCCCCAGGTTGCACGCCTCAAAAAAATCTCTGCATCCTCTTATTGCAGCCCTTCTACTTCTGCTAAAGGCATACACTGCCTGCATTTGAAACTGAGCAAAGGTGGAAATTCTCTTACCCAGGCTGTAGAAGGGGTCTGAGGAAGACAGGGGTGAAGATCCTGAGACACTGACGCAGGAAGGCAGAGGACAAGCCCCTGCATGAAGAATGTGTGGACAGCAGGGGGCAGCAGTGTCCTTGGAGCCTGTGCTTGTCCCCTGCAGTTCTTAGAAAGCAAGGTCAATAAGCACCACGGAAGGAGCTGATCCTGACACCTGCCCTCTGCTCTCTGACCTGCCTCCCACCCCTCATCTGCCTCCGGCTGAGCCAAGGGTACTGTCTTGATGTCTAGTAGAGAAAGGGTGCTTTCTCTGCTGTGTCTCCCTGAGGAACTCACAGGGGAGACTGGGAAACATGACCTGCAGGTCATTTACAGCGGAAAGGCTCTCACTGAGATCATTAATGTCCTGTACAATGCTGTGAGCTTCGGTACCCTCTCTGCTCCTTGACATGCTTTTCTGTACAATGGGGTGACAATGGCCACCTGCCTTGCAGGGTCACTGAGATGACTGAAGGAACGGAGAAGATATATACGTAGTCTTATAACAGCATGGTGAATGCAACTCATGCTCCTCATTAGTATTGTTCTTTGTAGACAGCTCTATCACTGCAGTGGGCTCTTTCATAACGTCAGCATCTCACTCCATCCTTCCTCCATATTTTGAGATGTAGATACTACAGACCAAACAGAGGACTCTGACGTTAAGCCAGAGGAAGTAACATTAGCATGAACTTTGCAGTCAGATGAGGAAGTCAGATTCCTCTGGGGTGTGAGACCACATGCAAGTCACTTAATGCTTTGGAGCCTCCATTTTTTTGTCTGTAGAATGGTGACAATATTGCCTATCTTGTGTGTTTGTTGTGAGCACTAAATAAAACAACACATTTGAAGCCCTCTAGTATAGTTCTTCTTATGCAGTAACACTTAAAATTATTAACAGGGTATCTTAAAACATACAGAAAAGTGTTGAAATAAAATTCACATTTTAAGACAAGAGAAATTTAAACATAAAACTTTCCTCTGCCCTTTGGCCTCTTCCCTCCCCTCTAGGGTACATTGTGCCTCTGCATTATGTGTTAACCAGATCTTCGCAAGGGCAGAAATACCTGTTCAACCATGAAAATCAATTTTTCTCCTCTGGTGCCAGCCCTATAACTCCTTAGAAGATAACATTCCTTTCTCAATCCTGTAAGGGGTCACAATAACTCACCACCCGCCTTGTACGTGCAGGCGTCTTTGGTGAACTTAATGTACAATGTCCATACACCATCCCTTAAAGCAGAACAGACTGGTCAGACAACCTGGGGGGATACTGGGCCCCAGCTAATGGAAGTTCTCAGTTTAAATACTAACCTATGATCTTATCAATGTTACTTATATTTTGCCTATTTTACAAGGTTATTATTTCTTATATTATGAAATATGTGATTGAGCTTCAGGTAAAATTAATGATTAGGTGACTTGAAATGACTGGCCAAATATATAGTCCAGTAAGATCAAGGACTGGGCTTCCCTGGGGGTTCGTGGTAAAGAATCCACCTGCCAATGCAGGAGACACGAATTTGATCCCTGATCTGGCAAGATCCCACATGCCACAGAGCAACTATGCCCGTGGGCCACAACTATTGAGCCTGTGCTCCAGGGCCCAGGAACCACGACTACTGAGTCCGAGGGGAGCAGCTCCTAAAGCCTGCGCTCCCTGAAGCCTGTCTACAGGAGAGGCACCTCAAGGAGCAGTCCATGCACCGCAGCTAGAGCAGCCCCTGCTCACCACAACTAGAGAAAAGCCCCACACAGCAACAAAGCCCAGCACAGCCATAAATAAATAAAGTTTTATATATCTCTCTCTCTCTACGTAGATAGATATGTGTGTGTATGTATATGTATACACACACACATACAGATCAAAGATTGTAATAGTGGAACTCTAGGTATGGGAAGAAGCAACAAGAGGGAACCATTTACTCAACAATAACAGACAGATGGTCCAGAGGCTTTGGGCTGCTCTTCACAGGGCCTGGTCCAGGAATAGCACATTGAGTGGTCTTTTAATGAAATACTCGCCTGACCTGGGATGTCTAGCACTGTGAGACAAATTGGTTACTACATGCCTCCCAAACTTCAGTTGAAATTAAGACCGAAAGGGAAGGAACTGTAAAATAAAGAATGTTGCTCACCATCCAGTTCTACAAGAATCAAATCATCAGTTGTTGCAGTTTGGTATATCAGAGAAAGGAATTCAGGGTGAAGATCTGGGATGAGGCACTCTGTGCTCTGGGAAATCTGGCAGAAGGCCTTCAGATATTAGGCAGAAGGCCTTAGATATTTTAAGGAAAAATTTTTTATAGCCTGGATTCTTACACCTTCCCATACTTAGAAAAGCACTACAAACATCATCTAAGACGTCTGTTGCTCATGACTAGCAACAATCTCCTGCTGAGATGTGTACTTGGTTGCATGGACCTCTTTATCAAAAGCACATTAATGACCTCTCCCCTTACCTCTTCAGAGCAGTTCCCCAGAGTATCCGCTGTCTCCTGGGCTATAGTCCTCAGGCTGGCTCAAATAGAACGTTCCGTTTCTTTCTTTGACCATCGATTGATTTTTTTCCTTGACAAATTTATAAGGAAAGCAAGTAAAGTTTCTCATGATCCTACCACTCAGAAATAACCCTGTTATTATCGTGATGTGTTTTTTTTTTCCCCATAGTGTTTATACATAACATGGCTGAGATCACATCACACATGTACCACTGAGATGACCCTAAGAAAGTGGCAGAGCTGGGCTGACATTCCGGGATGGCTGGCTCTGGGTTCAGACCTTCCTATGTAGCCATTTCCCTGTATTGCCTCTAAGAAGTTAAGGCTTATATCCATTGTGAGAAGCTGATGAAAAAATATTTAAATGTTTTAAGTTTGGAAATATACACTTATATTCAAAAGCACGTAAAGAAACCAGAAGTAGCCAAAATAATCCTACCATATAGTTAAAAGTTGGCATTTTGCCTGGAAAAGTATTAGTGTTTCATGTGGAAAAAATGTTAATTTCTAGTATTTCTGTGTAGCCAACATTTTAATTATTAAAACATTACTGTTAAAGCTCTTAAAATGAGTAAAATTGGTAAAATGAGTAAATGAGTCAGTTGACAAAGTGATTAAATTGACAAATCGAGTGAACTGATTATGTCGTAGATTGGGTTTTGGAGGGGGCACTGATTTTTGGCAAATTGCCCTGCTTTTATTGGAAATCGAGTATTGCTTTATTGGAATTGGAGATACATACACACACACACTTATTGAATGAATAAATAACATGGATGAATGAATAAACTGAATTCTGCTATAATAGAAACGATCTTTTTAAAATTCTTTACATGGTGTAACGGCTTTACATGCTGTCAGCATTTTAAGGAACTTGAGAGTTGCCTGAGACAGAAATTCTGGTTCTGGATCACAAGTATTCACCGTGTGCATATTCCTACTTCAAATACATACTCACGGCTGACTGGCTGCTTAGTGAGGGCCCGTGCTTCCTGTGGGCTCTTGGTCTAAGCCCCACACACTGTGAGTGAGCTTGACGTCAGAAGAACGAGGCTCCCAGCTCGACAGGCTTATGCATCACTAGTCCCAGAACACTGGGTAGTCAGCGCACCCCTGAAACATTTCCTCACCTGTAAGACGGGCGCTGTTCTGACCCCTGCCCCACCTTGTTCCGCATACAAGGTGAGGGAAGTACTAGAGAATACCAGTTCATTGTTGCGACAATGATTAGGCCTCAGGGTCTGAAGTGACCCTGGTGTGGTGGGGGGAGCCCTGGGGAGAGGGCCACGCTCCCCTTTGCTCTGGTTGCTGCTTTTCTGGCCACTGGTACCCATGATAGAGAGACACACAGACCCATTAAACTGCCTTCCTCAGGCCACCCGCCATGAAGAGCAAACACCAGGGGCTTTACAGCCAGTGCGTCCTCTCAGCTACTTCCGGCCTGACTCTCTGCGCAGAGCCCCTGGTGGTGGGGTGACAGGGAGGGCCTGGGTTACCCCTGGGGCCCCTCAAATGGGCCTCTCTCCTCTCTGCCACTCACAGCTCTGTGCCCAGCCTGCAAGGCTTCTGAGGGGGTTAACTAATGGCCACTTTTGTGGCCTCAGTGAAGGAGATTTGCAGGCAGAGACACCTACCTGACTGGGGAGGGTGGGGACAGGGAGAAGACACAGCTGGTGACGAGAAAAGGGCCTGGCACAACATGAGCCCGGAGAGAGTATCAAAGACAAAACATGAGGGGGGAGAAAGAAGTCTGGGGAGCACTGTTTTCTTCCCTCCTCCCTTTCGTCAAGTGTTACAGTGAAATCATTAAGGGGGAAAAAGGGGGGAAATGGCATTGAGTGCTGGATCAGAGTGCTGAGGAGGGTGACAGTCCATCCCAGCTACCATCAGGATACCTACCACTGCTAAGTCCAGCCAGTCCCGGCCACAGGCCCCCAGCAGCTCCTTGCAACACACCCGGGCCTCCTGACCTGGGCAGGCTCCCTGCCACCAACCAAGTAGTAATTTATCACCTGCTCATTCTGGCTCACTTTCTCCTTCATGAGTTACATTAGCCCTAGTGGAGACTTAACATAACAGTTCAGTTCACTTGTAAGGTGCTTATTCCTTCCAGAGAGCTTTATACATGCAATCTAAAAGTTTATACATCTGCATAAAGAAGCGGTGGTGTAAACACACACACACATACACGCACGTAGAAAAGAATGACATGTCGCCATTTGCAGCACGTAGAAAAGAATGATATGTTGCCATTTGCAGCAACATGGATAGATTTGGAGGGCATTATGCTAAGGGTGAGACAGTGAAAGACAAATACTGTGTGCTCTCACTTATATGTGGAATCTAAAAACTACAACAAACTAATGAATAGGACAGAAAAGAAGCACACTCACAGATACAAAGAAGCTAGTGATTACCAGTGCGGCAGGAGGGGCATTATAGGGATTGGGGAGTGAGAGGTACAAACTATAGGGTGTAAGGCTACAAGGATACATGTTTTGTACAACATAGTGAATATAGCCAATATTTTGTAAATGGAGGGTAACCTTTCAAAATTGATTACAATATAAAATTTTTTTAAATGATTAAAAATGCATAACACATTATATATAAAAGATAAAAAGTAGAAACTTACACATCTGACCAGCTCTTCGGGGTTGAAAGCACTTGTGTGCAGATGGACTCTGAATTGGAAGGTTCTGAGTTCACCCAACGTAGTTATTATCTGATATCATCTGAGGCCCCCATCTCACTCCTCAGGGATCTGGTTCAACTTGGCCTATACCCCAGTTCCAGGGCCTGTGAACAGGGCTGGTTTCAGACCATAACAGGCCCCGAGCCTTTTAATTACGGAGTCTACATTCCACATCAAACCAAACATATCAGTATATACCCACATTTCATATTAAATACAACATTTTTTGCTGTGAAAACAAATAAAGGGTTTTCCTAATTTTGCTTTTGAAATTATTTAGGTACCAGTCATTCACTGACTATATGATTGGCTATGACTTTTGAGCTATTATCATACATACACAGGACTATAGAGTGAGAAAATCAAACCGTAGGTTTCCTTTCAAATGTAAAGAACCTACAAATACTACACTGAAAAATGAATGAAGTCAACATAATTACACCTTATAGATGTTTCATTAAAATGTATTACTTCCAATTTTATACTTTTATCCTTGTGTTTTAGGTCCATTAACTTGTTTCTCATCTCACATGTTTTCACAAGCTTTTGAAGAAGCTGGTCTGCCAGGGCCCTTGTTTTCCCGGGGCCTGCTGGCCAGACAGTCCTGTTGCTAAAAGACCTTCTCAAGACTGACCTGTCCCTCACCTCACTTCTAGCATCTTCTGATTCCTTGTTCCTGCATATCTGCTCATGTTTCCACTTCAGCTGGTATTGAAACTGGCCACAAACTCAGCTCCTTTGTTGTCTCCTACACAATATCCAACCACACTGAATCTTCCACGAAGGGGGAGATGCGATAAGTTCTGAGGGCCGTGGACAGAGGTCACTCACATACCTCGCAGCTTTCTGCCCTCTGGTCAGCGTTACCCTTTCCACCCCCTGTCCACCCTCCCTCACCCCACATCCTCCAATCTGCCTGTGGCCACCCTGCACAGGGCGGCTCTCCAGGGTCACACCCTCCCCTTCCCTTGTCTGGCTACTTCTCTCTGCTTCCTGGCAGACCTGCCAGGAAGGCCTGCACTCCCCAGGCTCCTTGAATTTCCTGTCTCCTTTCATAAACATTTATCTGGTGCATTCACTTCCGGAGAGCACCTGGGCAGGAGCCACTACTGGCCACTTTCTGGATGAGGGTTTCTCATCTCTCAGGTCAAAGCTTCTGCTTGCCTTTTTCACATTAGAAATTAACAAGATCATGGGACTTCCTTAGTGGTCCAGTGGCTTAGACTCCATGCTCCCAACTCAGGGAGCCCCAGTTCTATCCTTGCTCAGGGAACTAGACCCCACATGGTGCAAATAAGAATTCGCATGCTGCAAATTCTTCATTGCCATGTGCGGCAATGAAGATCGAAGAGCCTGCACGTTGCAACTAAGACCTACTGCAGCCAAATAAATAAATTAAAAAAAACAAACAAACTAATTAGATCAATCCAAGTTCTGGCTTCATTGAAACTTCATTTCCCCCTCATCGTCTCCTCTGACCTTCAACATTCCCCTGAAAGAACATACCCCTGTCTTTACAGGATAATGAAGGAGGAGTTAAGTGACAAAATCCCAACTGATACCCTGTCTTCTTCACTCCCAGTGCTGGGCTTTCTCAGGGTCTCTATCCTTTTGACTGTCTTTTATTACTTGGCTTTCTTCATGAAAGGAATGCACTTCACTGTGAATTTCCTTCAGTAAACACAGACTCTGTTTGAGCAAACAGGGCCACGGAGATGGGATGGAGAAGAGAGGGCAGGGTGGGCAACAGGTCCATCTTCTCTGCTAACTACAGGAGGTGCAGTGCCTGGGGCCCATGATGCATAGGAGGCCCATGAAAATGTTTAATTTCTTTTTTTAAAAATACTTATTTATTTAGCTGTGCTGTGTCTCGGTTAGTGGGCTCTCTAGCTTAGCAGCATGTAGAATCTAGTCTCCTGACCAGAAATAGAACCTGAATCTGAATTGGGAGTGCAGAGTCTTAGCCACTGGATCACCAGGGAAGTCCTTTAATTTCTTTTAAAATCAGAAGGAAAAAACCCACAATTTTTAGATTGAAGAAAATGTTTCAATATATAATAATATTTGTCTTCATACCAATACAGACATAAAATAAAATTTAATCATTTTTTTAAGGAGGAAGTAGCCCACAAAAGCAAGAGTATCCAGGGTCCATGGCAATTATAATGTGGCCCTGGTGGGCAGGTGTCTGCTCACTGAACTTTACATGTGAAAGTCCATTTAAAGTTGTGCTGTTGGTTGGGGAATGGAAAGTTGGCACCTCCTGAAGTATGAGCAACCATCACTTATGTCAGGTAAACCAGAGAACTAATTACAAGGCTGGTTCTGTCTTCTGGGTCAGCATGGACTGGAGCCAGCAGCCCAGTCCTGTTGTAAAGCCATGGACCATTCTCTGGGGGCAGGGGCTCAGCTTTCTCCATCTGGGGGAAGTTCGTCTCCTCTCTTGGACTTTCATTCCAGTTACAGCTCAACCCAGGGCTCCCTGAAGGTCAGGTAGGCTGTCCTTTAGAAGGCCTTGGAGCCTTGCCTGGCCCATCCTCAAACCAGCCACTCCCACCGGGCCCCTCCTCTCCTCCCTGAAGCTTATTAGCATTCTCAGCAGAGTGGCAGAAAAGGGTAAAAAACAGCTTGAACTTTGCTTCATAAACAGTCATATACTTGACTCTAATACAGTCAGCCCCATATTCCAACCCCAGCTCTAGTACTTGCCAACTTTGTGTGCTTTCTGAGCCTCAATTTTGTTTTCAATTAAAATGGGGATAACATTGCCTATTTATACAGTTATTTCAAGTATTGAACGAGAGAACCTGTGCAAAGTCCGAGGACCCAGTGGGAGCCTAGGGTTGGCAGCATGATAGTAGAGTCTAGGACATATGTCTTAAAGTTGTGTTTTCATACTTTCTGCAGCAAAGATAGTTCTTCCTCTGGCATAGAGTAGTTCTTCTCACTCCTTTTTAATGACCTAATCCTATCCATTAATAATCTGCCTTCATGGTTCTGTCTGCCACCCACCTCCACTAGCCAAGGGAAGATAGTGTGGTGTGCTGGGAAGTCATCTGGGTAAGAGCTCAGGGACCCTCAATTATAATGTGAACCCTGCTGCCCCTGAGCTGCTGAATCTTGGGCAACTTGCTCCAACAATTTGGTCTTCAGTTTCATATCTGTACCCTCTGTGAAATAATAAATAAATATATATGTCTATACCTGATTCCTGACAAAGAATTCCTAAAACTCTTGTAAAACAGAGGTCCTAGGGAAATCTCCTGTTCTAATACTTAAGTCTTTGATTCTACTTCCTAACATAGAGCTTCCAAGACCTTTTAATCTCCTAAGTGATAGGAGTGTCATTTGTTCTAATGAGGTGACCTGTGGTCAAATTCTCGATGAGCATTCATCACCAGAAAGACCAAGCCATGATCAGAATCTTGGAACTTTCAGCCCCAACCCCTCATTCTCTGGGGCTGAAAATGGAGTTAATAATCAACCTGGCTTCCCAGATGGCCCAGTGGTAAAGAATCTGCCTGCCAATGCAGGAGACACAAGAGATGCAGGTTTGATCCCTGGGTCGAGCAGATCGCTTAGAGGAGGAAATGACAATCCACTCCAGTATTCTTGCCTGGAAAATCCCATGGACAGAGGAGCCTGTCAGGCTATAGTCCAAGAGATGGCAAACAGCAGGCACGACCGAGTGCACACATACCTATATGGTGAAGCCTCCATAAAAATCCCAGTAGGACCAGATTCGGGGAGCTGTGGGGTGAGCATTGACATCCTGGGATAGTGGCATGTTGCCACTCGACAGGCACAGAACCCCTGTACTCAGGACTCTTCTGGACCTCACCCTCTGTATCTCTTCATCTGGCTGTTCATTCAATCTTTATTGTGTCCTTTACAATAAACCTGTAAACAAAAGAAAGTATTTTCCTGAGTTCTGTGAGCCATCCTAGCAAATATTTTAACCCAAAGAGGGGTCAAAGGAAATCTAATTTATAGCCAGTGGGGAGTCAGAAGTACAGGTGACAGCCTGGGACTTGGGACTAACACCTGAAGTGGGAGCAGTCTTGTGGAGCTGAGTCTTTAAAAAAATAATTTTTGCATTTTAATTTTTTTATTAATTAATTTTTATTGCAGAATAGTTGCTTTACAATGTGTTGCATTAGCATCTACTGCATAACATAATGAATCTGCTCTATGTATGCATATACCCTCTCCCTTTGGGGGGACTGAGCCCTTAACCTTCGAGATCTGATGCTAACTCCAAGTGGACTGTGTCAGAACTGAACTGAATTGTAGGCCACTCGGCCGGTGCCAATCAGCTTGTGGTAGTGAAGAATCCACTCATCTGGTGTCAGAAGTGTTGTGAGTGTGGTAACTGCTTGGATTTTATGATTATGGGCAAAGGCAAAATTTCTTTACCCAAAGAAAAGATTGGGAATTCTTTGTTTAAAGGTGTGTGCATGCTCAGTCACTCAGTTGTGTCCAACCCTTTGTGACCCCATGGACTGTAGCCTGCCAGGCTCCTCCGTCCATGGGATGTCCCAGGCAAGAATACTGCAGTGGGTTGCCATTTCCTTCTCCACGGGATCTTCCTGACCCAGGGATTGAACCTGCATCTCCTGCATCTCCAGCATTGCAGGCAGATTCTTCACCCTCTGAGCCATCGGGGAAGCATGACACTACAAAAATGGGAGATGGAAAAATTCAATGGAAAAGGCAGAGTGAAAGGCTTGGAGCCTTCTATTAACTTTCCTCAATTCAAACCCTGAAGTTGCTCACCAACAATCCAGAGCCTGGCTAGAAGGCTCCCGTGCTGCTAGTGGCCTGCGAATTCTCATAGGGCACTGAGATGAGAAGGGAAAATGGAGCTTTAAGACTCACACTGCTGAGAGCAACACAATCCCCAACGCAAATCCAGGAACAGGTAGGATTCCCGAGAGCCTGGGGAGATCACGGCTTTCAGGCTGGGATCAGGCTTCATCACCTTTCCCGATTGGGAGGTGATGTCACACTTGAAAATCCCATTGCTACCAACTCAGCCCAAGTTCACATTCCTTCAGGCGACCAGCTGCAAAACTGTAAGTTTGTGGAGAGAGTCCGTGTGAGGATGTGGGGCCAGTACGACCACCTCATACTGATTGCTAACCTGGAGGGTGGGGTGGGGGGTAGGGGACAAGGGACACCAATTCTGGAATTCCTATCCTTGCCTGTTCCTGCCCACCCTGCTCTTTGCAGTTATGGAAACCATTTCATTGCAGACAGGTGATTTCTCAGGCATGTTGTTGGCAGTAAATGGAATAAATCACTTCCTCCTCCACCCTGAGAAAAATTGTCCCTCTCCTGTAGGATCATAATTCAAGCAGTCTGCCTCCAGGGAGCTGAGAGGTGGGCAACCAGTGCCGATGGCCTGAGCTCCAAGAATTATGAGCAGAGAAAAGACACGATGAAGAGGAAGTGCCTCAGCGGTAAGGCAGTGCCTGCATCAGACCAACCTAACACTGAAACTCGGACACAGAACATTTTCTTCTCTCTACACCTAAATAACCATTTAAAGTAGAAGTATAAAACACACTTAAACCAGGCTTCCTTGGTGGTTCAGGGGTAAAGAATCTACCTGCCAATGCAGGAGACAAGGGCATCCCTAACCCCGGAAGATCGCACATGTGGTGGAGCAACTAAGCCCATGTACCACAACTATTGAGTCTGTGCTCTGAGCTCACGAGCTGCAACTACTGATCCCACGTGCCGCAACTGCTGAAGCCCACGCTCCCTGGAGCCTGTGCTCTGCAACAAGAGAAGCCACAACAATGGGAAGCCACAATTAGAGAGTAGCCCTTGCTCATCACAACCAGAGAAAAGTCCACGCAGCCAAAAGGACTCAGCACAGCCAAAAACAAATAAATAAAAAGTATTATTATTAAATTTTTTTTTAAATTAAAAAAAATTTAAACCATGAGTCTATTTATAAGATTTCTACTTACACATAACTTTTTGGTAATCTGTGTAGCTTCTAAAATGAGTGTTGGTTCCTCACTAAAATTAGATTATATCTAATGATATCGATTTATTTGTATATTTATATATTTTGTAAAAAAAATACTGGAACAAGCTGATAGGATTAAGTGTAGGAGTAGAAACAGCCTCCTTTGAGAGTACGGAGTCAACAAACTTCTTCTACATAGTAAATAGTTTAGACTTTGTGGACCGGTAAGTCTCTGTCACAGCCATTCCGCTCCATCACTGTAGCACAAAACAGTCACAAGATGTCACAGAACTTAATGAACGTGGTTGTGTCCCAGGAAACCTTTACTTAAAACTGCTGACATTTGAATTTTACATAATTTTCATATGTCATGAACTTTTATTCTTCTTTCAAGCTTTTTTCAAGCATTTAAAAATTTAAAAGGCATTCTTAGCTCTCAGGCTGTATAAAAACAGGCTGTGATTTGAAGAGTGCCCACAGGAGATAGTCTGCCTGATTTATAAAAATTCCCAAAGCAAAAATGTAATGAAGGCAAAGTTTTGTTTTTGGCTGATTTAATCCTTTCCCTTCCCTATGACCCTACTATTTTAAAGTAAGATGGGAAAAAAAAAAAAAAAAAAAACTAAGACAATGGCGGGGGTGGGGGTGGGGTGGAGTTTAGGAGTTTGGGATTAGCATATACAAACTACCATATATAAAATAAGCTAAACAACAAGGCCCTACTGTATAACTCAAGGAACTACATTCAGTAGCCTGTAATAAACCACAATGGAAAAGAATATGAAAAAAAAAAATATATATATGCATGTATAACTGAATCACTTTGCTGTACAGTAGAAACGAACACAACATTGTAAATAAGCTATACCTCAATTTTTAAAAATTCCATTCAGGGAAAACAGAACCACTCAGGGCTGCCTCTGGTGGTGAAGGTACCCCTGTAGCCCCACCCTTCATGCATGCATGCGCGCTCAGCTGTGTCCTACTCTTTGCAGCCCCCTGGACTATATAGCTCACCAGACTTCTCTGTACATGGAATTTTCCAGGCAAGAATACTGGAGTGCGTTGCCATTTCCTACTCCAGGGGATCTTCCCGACCCAGGGATCAAAACTATGTCTCTTTTGTCTCTTGCATTGGCAGGTGGATTCTTTACCACTGTGTCACTTGGAAAGCCCATCCCCACCCTAAACAAAACCAAATCTTCCTGAGACTTCCTTGATGGTCCAATGGCTAAGACTCTGCTCCCAGTGCATGGGGCTTGGGTTCAGTCCCTGGTGGGGGAACTAAAGACACGGCAACTAAGACCCGGCACAGCCAAAAAAATAAAAATAAATAAATATTAAAACAAAACAAAAAAAACCCCAAACCTTCCTGCCTCCTCAACAGCTGAAATGCCTTTAACAGAGGATAAGTTCTGGAATTTGACATATTAAATTAATAGCCACAATAAGGATAAAAATAAAAATAAAGTAAGATAGGTGGATAAGGAAAAGGTAAGTCAAAGGAACACATCATCAACACCGGAATTTGAAAAAGAGCAAGGGAAATATTTTGAAGAAGGTCCCTCTTTTGCCACCTTGTAAACAATTACTGACTTTACCTTCAAGGGGAATGAATTTCGCTTTTAGCAAAATCAACAGACTTCTATTGACCTCCATTATATTCTAGGAACACACAGAGTGCAAAAATGAGGAAAACAGCCTCTGCTTTCTAATAGAAAAGAACTGCAATTAGATATATAAAAGGTCCTTTCCACTGAGTGATAAGAGTCAGATTCATTGAACAAAACATTTACTGAGCACAAAAAGGCAAAATGGTTGTCTGAGGAGGCCTTACAAATATCTGAGGAAAGAAGAGAAGCTAAAGGCAAAGGAGAAAAGGAAAGATATATCCACCTGAATGCAGAGTTTCAAAAAAAAAAAGCAAGGAGAGATAAGAAAGCCTTCCTAAGGGGAGGAGTTAAGATGGCGGAGGAATACGACGGGGAGACCACTGTCTCCCCTACAAATTCATCAAAAGAACATTTGAACGCTGAGCAAACTTCACAAAACAACTTCTGACCGCTAGCAGAAGACATCAGGCGCCCAGAAAAGCAGCCCATCGTCTTCAAAAGGCTGTAGGACAAAATATATAAGATAAAAAGAGAGACAAAAGAGCTAGGGACGGAGACCCGTTCCGGGAAGGGACTTGTAATAGAGGAAGTTTCCAAATACCAGGAAACCCTCTCACTGGGGGGTCTTGGGGAAGTTTTCGAATCTCGGAGGGCAACCTAACTGGGAGGAAAAATAAATGAAACCCACAGATTACATGCCTAAAAGCAACTCCCAGCAGAAAAGTACCCCCAGACGCCCACATCCGCCACCAGCAAGTGGGGGTGGAATGGAGAGGAGCGGCAGCATTGCTTAGGGTAAGGACCGGGCCTGAATGCCCTGAGGGCAATCGGAGGGAGATAACGTGAGATAGCAACTTAAACTGTGGGATAGCAAGAGAGAGAGAGAGAGAGAAAATTAACCGGCCTGAACACACTGCGGCCGTTGGCAGAACAAAGGGACTGAGCAATTCCAGAGAAGAGCTAGCCTGCGGACCGGCCCATCCCCACTGGAGGCAGGAGGCAGGGGGGAGGAGGGGAAAGGGGCAAACTCGGCCCCAGAGACAGCACCCCTGCCAAACTGTAAACAGGCCTCCAGTTTCTAACCAAAGACTTCCTGAGATTCTGGATGGTTGACATCCTCCGGGAGGGTCGCAGCTAGAGGCCAGCTCCCGAGAACAGACACAAGTCGCACTCATGCGACTGGTGCACGCAGAAACTGAGGCAGGGACCACGGAGGGGAGAAGGCGCACCGCACCCGGGGAGAGTGCGCCTGGCAAGCTCCCTGCTGCCTCAGCTGCTCGCGCAGGGAAGGCACAAAACGCAGGCCCAACCCAGTCCGCGCTTTTGTGGAGAACCCGAAAACTGGAACTGCACGCAATGCAGGGCCCGCTCCGTATAGAGCAGCCTGGAGCCTGAGCAGTGTAGATGGGGAGAGCACACACCCATGAGCAGGGGCAAACCCAGTGTGGCCGGAACACTGCGAGTGCTCCCCACACACGCCAGTGACATTTGTCTGCAGCGCCCCTCCCTCTCTGCAGCACGGCTGAACAAGCGAACCTGAACAAGAGACCACCTCTGCCCGCCTGTGTCAAGGCGGAAATTAGACACTGAAGAGACCGGCAAACAGAAACCAAATAAACAAGGGGAACCGCTTCAGAAGTGACCGGTGCAACAGATTAAAATCCCTGTAGGTAAAACCGACTACACCGGAAGGGGCCTATAGATATCAAGAAGTGTAAGCTGGAATGAGGAGCTATTTGAAACTGAACCGAACCCACACTGACCGCAACAGCTCCAGAGAAATTCCTAGATATATTTTTACTTTTTTTTTTTTAATTAAAAAATTTTTTTCTTTTTCTTTTTTCTCTTTTATTTTCTTTTATTTATTTATTTTTTCCATTTATTTTTATTAGTTGGAGGCTAATTACTTTACAATATTGTAGTGGTTTTTACCATACCTATTTTCTTTTAAAATTCCCTTTTACTCCTCCATTACTCCTTAACTTTCATTTTCACATATTTTTACTATTTTTTTATTAGAAAAAAAATTTTTTTTTAAATTTTTTTTCTCTTATTTTCTTTCAAAGTCCTCTTTACTTCTTAATTTTCGTTTTCACTTCACTATAACCTTGCAAAAAAAAAAAGAAGAGGCCCCATTTTTAAACAGAACTTCATATATATTTCTAAAATTTTGTGTGTTTTTGTTTTTAATATTGTATTTTTAACAGTCTAACCTCTACTCTAGATTTTTAATCTTTGTTTTTCAGTATTTGATATCAATTTTGGACATTTAACAATCCAATATTCAGTACCCATTTTTACTCAGGAGTGTGTTGATTACTCTCTCCCACTTTTGACTCTCTGTTTTCTCCCTCAGATCACCTCTATTTCCTCCTTTCCCCTTCTCTTCCCAATCCAATTCTGTGAATCTCTGTGGGTGTCTGGGCTACGGAGAACACTCTGGGAACACACAACTGTGTAGATCTGTCTCTCTCCACTTGAGTCCCCCTTTTTCTGCTCCTGCTCATCTCTATCTCCCTCCTCCCTCTCCTCTTCTTCATGTAACTCTGAACCTCTCTGGGTGTCCCTCACGGTGGAGAATCTTTTCACCATTAACCTAGAAGTTTTATTATCAGTGCTGTATAGTTGGAGAAGTCTTGAGACTACTGGAAGAATAAGACTGAAATCCAGAGGCAGGAGACTTAAGCCCAAAACCTGAGAACATCGGAAAACTCCTGACTACAGGGAACATTAAGTAATAAGAGAACATCCAAAAGCCTCCATACCTACACTGAAACCAACCACCACCCAAGAGCCAATAAGTTCCAGAGCAAGACATACCATGCAAATTCTCCAGCCACGCAGGAACATAGCCCTGAGCGTCAACATACAGGCTGCCCAAAGTCACACCTAACACATAGACCCATCTCAAAACTCACTACTGGACACTCCATTGCACTCCAGAGGGAAGAAATCCAGTTCCATGCACCAGAACACCAACGCAAGCTTCCCTAACCAGGAAACCCTGACAAGGCAATCATCCAACCCCACCCACTGGGTGAAACCTCCACAATAAAAAGGAACCACAGACCACCAGAATACAGAAGGCCCACTCCAGACACAGCAATCTAAACAAGATGAAAAGGCACAGAAATAACCAACAGGTAAAGGAACATGAAAAATGCCCACCAAGTCAAACAAAAGAGGAGGAGATAGGGAATCTACCTGAAAAAGAATTTAGAATAATGATAATAAAAATGATCCAAAATCTTGAAAACAAAATTGAGTTACAGATAAATAGCCTGGAGACAAAGGTTGAGAAGATGCAAGAAATGTTTAATAAGGACCTAGAAGAAATAAAAAAGAGTCAATTAAGAACGAATACTGCAATAAATGAGATCAAAAACACTCTGGAGGGAACCAACAGTAGAATAACAGAGACAGAAGATAGGATAAGTGAGGTAGAAGATAAAATGGTGGAAATAAATGAAGCAGAGAGGAAAAAGAAAAAAGAATCAAAAGAAATGAGGACAACCTCAGGGACCTCTGGGACAATGTGAAACACCCCAACATTCAAATCATAGGAGTCCCAGAAGAAGAAGACAAAAAGTAAGGCCATGAGAAAATACTCGAGGAAATAATAGCTGAAAACTTCCCTAAAATGGGGAAGGAAATAGTTACACAGGTCCAAGAAACCCAGAGAGTCCCAAACAGGATAAACCCAAGGTGAAACACCCCAAGACACATATTAATCAAATTAACAAAGATCAAACACAAAGAACAAATATTAAAAGCAGTAAGGGAGAAACAACAAATAACACACAAAGGGATTCCCATAAGGATAACAGCTGATCTATCAATAGAAACCCTCCAGGCCAGAAGGGAATGGCAGGACATACTTCAAGTAATGAAAGAGAATAACCTACAACCTAGATTACTGTACCCAGCAAGGATCTCATTCAGATATGAAGGAGAATTCAAAAGCTTTACAGACAAGCAAAAGCTGAGAGAATTCAGCACCACCAAACCAGCTCTTCAACAAATGCTAAAGGATCTTCTCTAGACAGGAAACACAGAAAGGTTGTATAAACGTGAACCCAAAACAACAAAGTAAATGGCAATGGGACCATACCTATCAATAATTATCTTAAATGTAAATGGGTTGAATGCCCCAACCAAAAAACAAAGACTGGCTAAATGGATACAAAAACAAGACCCCTAAATATGCTGTCTACAAGAGACCCACCTCAAAACAAGGGACACATACAGATTAAAAGTGAAGGGCTGGAAAAAAATATTTCATGCAAATGGAGACCAAAAGAAAGCAGGAGTCGCAATACTCATATCAGATAAAATAGACTTTAAAATAAAGGCTATGAAAAGAGACAAAGAAGGACACTACATAATGATCAAAGGATCAATCCAAGAAGAAGATAGAACAATTATAGATATATACGCACCCAACATAGGAGCACTGCAATATGTAAGGCAAATGCTAACGAGTATGAAAGAGGAAATTAATAGTAACACAATAATAGTGGGAGACTTTAATACCCCACTCACAACTATGGATAGATCAACTAAACAGAAAATTAACAAGGAAACACAAACTTTAAATGACACAATGGACCAGCTAGACCTAATTGATATCTATAGGACATTTCACCCCAAAACAACCAATGTCACCTTTTTCTCAAGTGCACACGGAACCTTCTCCAGAATAGATCACATCCTGGGCCATAAATCTAGCCTTGGGAAATTCAAAAAAATTGAAATCATTCCAGTCATCTTTTCTGACCACAGTGCAGTAATATTAGATCTCAATTACAGGAAAAAATTATTAAAAATTCAAACATATGGAGGCTAAATAAGACACTTCTGAATAACCAACAAATCATAGAAGAAATCAAAAAAGAAATCAAAATATGCATAGAAACGAATGAAAATGAAAACACAACAACCCAAAACCTATGGGACACTGTAAAAGCAGTGCTAAGGGGAAGGTGCATAGCATTATGGGCTCACCTCAAGAAACAAGAAAAAAGTCAAATAAATAACCTAACTCTACACCTAAAGCAACTAGAGAAGGAAGAAATGAAGAAACTCAGGGTTAGTAGAAGGAAAGAAATCTTAAAAATTAGGGCAGAAATAAATGCAAAAAACCTAAAGAGACCATAGCAAAAACCAACTAAGCTAAAAGCTGTTTTTTTGAAAAAATAAACAAAATTGACAAACCGTTACCAAGACTCATTAAGAAACAAAGGGAGAAGAACCAAATTAACAAAATTAGAAATGAAAATGGAGAGATCACAACAGACAACACTGAAATACAAAGGATCATGAGAGACTACTACCAGCAGCTCTGTGCCAATGAAATGGACAACTTGGAAGAAATGGACAAATTCTTAGAAAAGTATAACTTTCCAAAACTGAACCAGAAAGAAATAGAAGATCTTAACAGACCCATCACAAGCAAGGAAATTGAAACTATAATCAGAAATCTTCCAGCAAACAAAAGCCCAGGACCAGATGGCTTCACAGCTGAATTCTACCAAAAATTTAGAGAAGAGCTAACACCTATCTTACTCAAACTCTTCCAGAAAATTGCAGAAGAAGGTAAACTTCCAAACTCATTCTATGAGGCCATCATCACCCTAATTCCAAAACCAGACAAAGATGCCACAAAAAAAGAAAACTACAGGCCAATATCACTGACGAACATAGATGCAAAAATCCTTAACAAAATTCTAGCAAACAGAATCCAACAACATATTAAAAAAATCATACATCATGACCAAGTGGGCTTTATCCCAGGAATGCAAGGATTCTTTAATATCCACAAATTAATCAATGTAATACACCACATTAACAAATTGAAAAATAAAAACCATATGATTATCTCAATAGATGCAGAAAAAGCCTTTGACAAAATTCAACTTCCATTTATGATTAAAACTCTCCAGAAAGCAGGAATAGAAGGAACATACCTCAACATAATAAAAGCTAAATATGACAAACCCATAGCAAGCATTACCCTCAATGGTGAAAAATTGAAAGCATTTCCCCTAAAATCAGGAACAAGACAAGGGTGCCCACTCTCGCCACCATTATTCAACATAGTTTTGGAAGTTATGGCCACAGCAATCAGAGCAGAAAAAGAAGTAAAAGGAATCCAGATGGAAAAAGAAGAAGTGAAACTCTCACTGTTTGCAGATGACATGATCCTCTACATAGAAAACCCTAAAGACTCTACCAGAAAATTACTAGAGCTAATCAACGAATATAGTAAAGTTGCAGGATATAAAATTAACACACAGAAATCCCTTGCATTCCTATACACTAACAATGAGAAAACAGAAAGAGAAATTAAGGAAACAATACCATTCACCATTGCAACAAAAAGAATAAAATACTTAGCAGTATATCTAACTAAAGAAACAAAAGACCTATACATAGAAAACTATAAAACACTGGTGAAAGAAATCAAAGAGGACACAAACAAATGGAGAAATATACTGTGTTCATCGATTGGAAGAATCAATATTGTCGAAATGACTATACTACCCAAAGCAATCTATAGATTCAATGCAATCCCTATCAAGCTACCAACGGTATTTTTCACACAACTAGAACAAATAATTTCACAATTTGTATGGAAATACAAAAAACCTCAAATAGCCAAAGTAATCTTGCAAAAGAAGAATGGAACTGGAGGAATCAACCTGCCTGACTTCAGACTCTATTACAAAGCCACAGTCATCAAGACAGTATGGTACTGGCACAAAGACAGAAATATAGATCAATGGAACAGAATAGAAAGCCCAGAGATAAATCCATGAACCTATGGACACCTTATCTTTGACAAAGGAGGCAAGAATATACAATGGAAAAAAGACAATCTCTTTAACAAGTGGTGCTGGGAAAACTGGTCAACCACTTGTAGAAGAATGAAACTAGAACACTTTCTAACACCATACACAAAAATAAACTCAAAATGGATTAAAGATCTAAATGTAAGACCAGAAACTATAAAACTCCTAGAGGAAAACATAGGCAAAACACTCTCTGACATGAATCTCAGCAGGATCCTCTATGACCCACCTCCCAGAATATTGGAAATAAAAGCCAAAATAAACAAATGGGACCTAATGAAACTTAAAAGCTTTTGCACAACAAAGGAAACTATAAGCAAGGTGAAAAGGCAGCCCTCAGATTGGGAGAAAATAATAGCAAACGAAGCAACAGACAAAGGATTAATCTCAAAAATATACAAGCGACTCCTGCAGCTCAACTCCAGAAAAATAAATGACCCAATCAAAAAATGGGCCAAAGAACTAAACAGACATTTCTCCAAAGAAGACATACAGATGGCTAACAAACACATGAAAAGATGCTCCACATCACTCATTATCAGAGAAATGCAAATCAAAACCACAATGAGGTACCATTACACGCCAGTCAGGATGGCTGCTATCCAAAAGTCTACAAGCAATAAATGCTGGAGAGGGTGTGGAGAAAAGGGAACCCTCTTACACTGTTGGTGGGAATGCAAAGTAATACAGCCACTATGGAAAACAGTGTGGAGATTTCTTAAAAAACTGGAAATAGAACTGCCATATGACCCAGCAATCCCACTTCTGGGCATACACACCGAGGAAACCAGATCTGAAAGAGACACGTGCACCCCAATGTTCATCGCAGCACTGTTTATAATAGCCAGGACATGGAAGCAACCTAGATGTCCATCAGCAGACGAATGGATAAGGAAGCTGTGGTACATATACACCATGGAATATTACTCAGCCATTAAAAATAATTCATTTGAATCAGTTCTAATGAGATGGATGAAACTGGAGCCCATTATACAGAGTGAAGTAATCCAGAAAGATAAAGACCAATACAGTATACTAACACATATATATGGAATTTAGAAAGATGGTAACGATAACCCTATATGCAAAACAGAAAAAGAGACACAGACGTACAGAACAGACTGTACTGTACTGTGGACTCTGTGGGAGAAGGCAAGGGGGGCATGTTTCAAGAGAACAGCATCGAAACACGTATATTATCAATAGTGAAACAGATCACCAGCCCAGGTTGGATGCATGAGACAAGTGCTCAGGGCTGGTGCACTGGGAAGACTCAGAGGGATCAGGTGGAGAGGGAGGTGGGAGGGGGGATCGGGATGGGGAATACGTGTAACTCCATGGCTGATTCATGTCAATGTATGGCAAAAACCACTACAATATTGTAAAGTAATTCGCCTCCAACTAATAAAAAATAGAATAAGTTAAAAAAAACAAACTTAAAAAAAAAAAAAGAAAGTCTTCCTAAGTAATCAATGCAAAGAAAGAGAGGTTAACAATAGAAGGGGGAAGACTAGAGATCTCTTCAAGAAAATCAGAGATACCAAGGGAACATTTCATTCAAAGATGAGCACAATATAGGACAGAAACGGTATGGACCTAACAGAAGCAGAAGATATTAACAGGTGGCAAGAATACACAGAAGAACCATACGAAAAAGACCTTAATTACCCAGACAATCACGATGGTGTGATCACTCGCCTAGAGCCAGACATTCTGGCCGTGAAGTCAAGTGGGCCTTAGGAAGCCTCACTACGAACAAAGCTAGTGGAGGCGGAATTCCAGCTGAGCTATTTCAAACCCTAAAATATAATGCTATGAAAGTGCTGCACTCAATATGCCAGCAAATTTGGAAAACTCAGCTGTGGCCACAGGCCTGGAAAAGGTTAGTTCCAATCCCAAAGAAAGGCAATGCCAAAAATGTTCAAACTACTGCACAATTACACTCATTTCACATGCTAGCAAAGTAATGCTCAAAATCCTCCACAAACTAGGCTTCAACAGTACGTGAACTGAGAAATTTCACATGTTCAAGCTGGATTTAGAAAAGGCAGAGGAACCAGAGATCAAAATGCCAACATCCATTGGATCATGGAAAAAGCAAGAGAATTCCATAAAAACACCTACTTTTCCTTCATTGACTATGCTAAAGCCTTTGACTGTGTGGATCACAACAAACTGGAAAATTCTGAAAGAGATGGGAATACCAGACCACCTGACCTGCTTCCTAAGAAATCTGTATGCAGGTCAAGAAGCAACAGTTAGAACTGGACATGGAACAACAGAGTGGTTCCAAATTGGGAAAGGAGTACATCAAGGCTGTATGTTGTCACCCTGCTTATTTAATTTGTATGTAGAGTACATTATTCGAAATGCCAGGCTAGATGAAGACAAGCTGGAATCAAGATTGTAGGGAGAAATATCAATAATCTCAGATATGCAGATGACACCACCCTTATGGCAGAAAGTGAAGAGGAACTAACGAGCCTCTTGATGGAGGTGAAGGAAGAGAGTGAAAAAGTTGGCTTAAAACTCAATATTAAAAAAACTAAGATCATGGCATCTGGTCCCATCACTTCATGGTAAATAGACGGGGAAACAATGGAAACAGTGACAGACTTTTTTTGGGGGGGCTCCAAAATCTGCTGCAGATGGTGCCTTCAGCCAAGAAATTAAAAGATGCTTGCTCCTTGAAGAAAAGCTATGACAAACCTGGACAGCATATTAAAAAGCAGAGACATTACTTTGCCAACAAAGGTCCATCTAGCCAAAGCTATGGCTTTTCCAGTAGTCATGTATGGATGCGAGAGTTGGACCATAAAGAAAGTTGAGCACCAAAGAATTGATGCTTTTGAACTATGGTGTTGAAGAAGACTCTTGAGAGTCCCTTGGACAGCAAGAAGGTCCAACCCATCAATCCTAAAGGAAGTCAGTCCTGAATATTCATTGGAAGGACTGATGCTGAAGCTGAAGCTCTGATACTTTGGCCACCTGATGCGAAGAACTGACTCATTAGAAAAGAGCCTGATACAGGGGAAAGATTGAAGGCAGGAGGAGAAGGGTACAACAGAGGATGAGATGGTTGAATGGCATCACTGACTTCATGAACATGAGTTTGAGCAAGCTCCAGGAATTGGTGATGGACAGGGAAGCCTGCAGTGCTGCAGTTCCTGGGGTCACAAAGAGTTAGACACTCTGTTTCAGCGAGTGAACTGAAGAAGAATTACTACATTCCAGGTCCTGGGTTGGTCTTACTTGTTTTCATTTGGTTATCTGCTTTTCTTAGTGCACAAAAGTGTCAAGCTGGCAGTCCCAGATAGAACATCAAAGAGGGAAACCACAGAGTGACTGGTCTCTGCCTTAGCAGGGCTGGACTAGGGAGAGGTAAGCGAGAACTCCAGGATGCAAATGCCAAGGAAGTCTTCATGTGTATGTGCTTGCATTACCTGGAGAGTGGGCACCTCCTTGAATTTTGTACCCTAGCGCCCCACCTGGATGTACTGGCAGAGCCTGCTGTGAGCCTGGGAGGGCTGGAGTTGGCATTTTGGGGTTTGGGTTACCTAAGACACCCCAAGTCCCTGGTGAGGAATTATGTCTTTCTCACTGTACCCAGCCCTGTGAAACTCTCCCGAGGCCTTAATTCCCCAGAGACTAGGCTGGTGTGGGCATCATATGCTCCCTTCTGGGCTGTGACTCCTGGGCGTAATGAGGTGGTTTCTGTTTCTTCCTACCATCTACAGCCTCCCTAAGTCACACCTCACAGCCTGCTACTCCAAGTGTGGTCCGTGGACTTGCATCGCCTGGTGCTGATGAGAAATGCAGACCCTCAGGCCTGTCCCAGACCACTGTCAGAATCTGCATTTTGACATGGTCCCCCACTCCTCCCACCATGGCATGGCCCTTGCTGCTGCCCTTGAGGTTCACAACAGAGGGCCTGGCAAAGGGGCTTTGCTGAAAATGCACCACTTGTTCCACTGCAGGGGCATGGGTTTGATCCCTGGTCAGGGAACTAAGATCCCACATGCTGTAGGGTCAAAAAAAGAAAAGAAGAAATGGAGGCCAGGGGGCCACGGGGCTCTTAATGTTGTTCAGGGATACTTGCCTCTTACAGATCCAGTCTCAATGTTTTTCTGACATCCTGGTGATAGCAGGGCCTGCACAAAGCTGATATCAGAGTTAATACTGTGAGGAGACAAAATAATGAGAATAGTTTTACCAAAGACAATGAAACATTATATAATGCCTGCATTTCACCATTGACTTGAGTGCACGTAACAAAAACCCAGGACATTTTTGGAAATTGTATGCTCTAGCAACTCTTTGTGGAGTTTTATCAAAGCACTGTTTTATGAGTTATATAAAATGTTATAAATATAGAAAAAAAAATGCACCACTTGCTGAAACTCAAGGAGGCTCAGGGCTGGCCCTGCCCTTCCCAGTTGGGCCTCCCTCCCTGAGAAGTCCTCAGACACACTCACCTGCTGCTTTGTTAACGGCTGACTCTAAAATAAAAGAAAAAAAATAGGTATTAATTTCATAAAATGATGCCAGCACCACCTTTTGAACAAGCCTCTTTCCAGAGATGCCCCTTCTTTTTAAAGTGGAGGTGGGAGACTCAGGAGGCTACTTCAAAGTGTAAAGGTACCCTGCAAGGCCCCTCTCAATCTTGAGCTAATACTCAACAGTGTATTAGAGACAGTGGTGGTTCCCTTTTAGAGACAGACCTCTGGTCTTTCTTCCTTTTAGAATAGGCCAGGAGAATAGAGAAGAGGTATCAACTCTAACACTTACTGATAGCCTACCACACACCAGACCCTGCATATATATTTTTTATTCTTTAATGCTGTCATAAAGGACAGGCTTAGACAGAGGATGAAACAAATTCAGAGAGGCCAAAAGAACTTGCCTCAAATCATCCAGTGTCTACATGGGAAGAACCAGACACTGAACCCAGGTTCTATGTGTTGCTGACTCACAAGAACATATGAAACCTAACACACAACTGCGGCCAGCCTTTGTCCCATGTGAGGGTAGTGGTGGGGGGGATGATGGCTCTGGGTGTGCATGTCTGTGAACATGTGTTTGGGGATGGTGGGTTGGGGTGCTCAGGAGAGTCAAAGGCAAGTGTACAGTGAGAGGCTTGCAGACGGGCCCAACTCCTCGTGGGGGCAGGCCCTGGCATCAAGTGAGATATGCAGTCAGCTTAAGATTTCACACATTTGTAATTTAAAATGAGTGAACTAACAAAGACCTACTGTATAGCACAGGGAACTATATTCAATATTTTTTTAAAATTAAGCATTTTTGGGGGGTCCATGTGGCATGTAGGATCTTAGTTCCCCAATCAGGTATTTAACCGAGGCCCCCTGTGTTGGAAGTGCAAAGTCTTAACCACTAAACTGCCAGGAAAGTCCTATACTCAGTATAATAACCTATAAAGGAAAAGAATCTGAAGAAAAAAATATGTATGTATAACTGAATCACTTTGCTGTTACACCTGAAACTATTACAGCATTGTAAATCAACTATACTTCAAGTGAAAATAAAAAATATAAGTGGAAATAAGGATATTTAGATTTTTTTTCAATGGTGATTTCATCAACGCTTTTTTGGGGAAATGTGAAAACCTAAATTCTATCATGTTTTCTAGTTCTTTTGGGTCCCCTGCTTTTGCTGATACACTCAGTACACAGCCCTGTAAGACCCACCTTAATACCAGTTCTGAGGTCGAGGGGACCTGACCCAGCTATGTGGAAGGGGTGGTGATAGCTTCTACCTGCGAGACCAGCAGTGCAAGGTGTGGTTGGGGAGGCGAGGAGGCAGAAAACTTTAGAATGAGTTACTGCTCTAAGAATTTCTGGAGTGCCTGTTTTCCCCATTCCTGGGCTCTGAGTCAAGAATGTAATTGAAGCCAGGGGACAATAGAGTGTGAAAGGAAAGCTGTCCCCTGGTGTCAGATACCCTGGCCAACCAGACCCAGACACACACAGCAGGTGCCTGGCTTTTGCTCCTGGTGCTGGCTGGGTCCCTGCACCCTGCCCCACACTCTGTGATCAAAGTCACAGCTCCCGCCTCCTCTGTACCTCCAGGACGAGCTCTGACTGAGAAGAGCCTGCTTCCTCCTCCTGACCCCTCGTTTCCAGGCTAGAGATACAGAGGCAGGAGCCATATCTCAACAGAGGAAACCATGAAGCAGGACCTCAGATGCTAAGGACTTCACCAGAGGAGGAGGAAGATTTTGTTATTGTCTGAAGAAAAAGTCACCCCAGGTAACATTCTGGTGTGTGGGAGGAGGGTCAATAGCCAGGTGAGCTGGGTTTGCACAGCGTCACTGAGGAGCCCCATCGTGCCCTGGTGGAGACACAGGACCTACATGCTGTCTTCTGGATGGCATGGGGGAGGTGGCTCCCGGAGGGCTGGTGATGGTTGGCCTTTCTGTCTTGCGGGGTCTACTTAAGCCTTGCCTCTCCCACTGGAGAGGGGCTGTTCTTACTGTTCATCAGTTTTGGATTTTAGAGGTTTTTTTGGCCACAATGTGTAGTTTGCAGGATCTTAGTTCTCCAACCAGGGATTGAACTGCCATTGTTGGTAGTGAAAGCGCAGTGTTAACCACTGGACCGCTGGGGAATTCCCTGGATTTTAGTTCTGCAGGGCAATGAAATCTCATCTCCTTGTGATTTCAGGGGGAAAATCCAAGTGGGCTATCTGGCTCTGAACCATCCTGATGACAACCAGAGGCAGTCTTGAAGGTGCAGGGGCAGCACCATATGGCAGCCTCCCAGGTGAGTATGGAAGAGACAAGAGGCAGCTTTTTCCTTGAAGCCAGGGAGGGTGGCTGCAATGGCTGATGGCAGACACAAGACTCAGGTGTGTTTAAATAACACATAAAAGTGAAGCTATTCCTCTCTGAGAGCTTGTTGTGTCAGACACTGTACTAAAAACTTTACTCGTAGCATCTTAATCATGCCCTGGATGCAGGTACTATTATTATCACCCCATCATGCAGACAGAGACATTAAATAGCTTTCTCAAAGTCATACAACCAGTAAGTGGCAGAGTGACTTCAAAAATCTGGTCTTACTTCAAAGTCTGGCTTTTTTATTTTTGTTTTTATAGTTGTATGCTTTTATTTTTGTCATACAAAGAGGGAGAGAGGAGGCAAAGGGGCAGAGCCCAGCAACATCCCTGGAACAGACTCTGAGGCATATGTTCTGAGGCATATATTCATCCAGGTTTGTTCTGAAATGGCAATTTCAGTCCATGTTTCAGGAAACTCTCCAGCCTGTCAATCTCAGAGCAAAAAACTTACAATAAAAACCTCCCATCTGTTCACCACACAGGGACACAACACAAAATGCAAAACAAACCTGTTTGGAAAATGTCCTTAAACACGAACGGGCAAAGCCTGGGATTTTGACCTCTATTCTAGACCACGTCCATCATAGTGCAGTTTAAGTTTCTTCTATTGCTGCTTCATCCCTCTATCACCATTCACTACCAGTAGTAAAGGATCTTACTAAAACGGAGGCAAGAGTGACCATGAGCACTGCCTTGGAGACCACACCCCAGTTCAGTTCAGTTGCTCAGTCATGTCTGACTCTTTGTGACCCCATGGACTGCAGCATGCCAGGCTTCCCTGTCCATCACCAACTCCTGGAGCTTGCTCAAACTCATGTCCATTGAGTCGGTGATGCCATCCAACCATCTCATCCTCTATCGTTCCCTTCTCCTCCTCCTGCCTTCAATCTGTCCCAGCATCAAGGTCTTTTTCAGTGAGTCAGTTCTTCACATCAGGTGGCTGAAGTATTGGAGTTTCAGCTTCAGCATCAGTCCTTCCAATGAGTATTCAGGACTGATTTCCTTTAGGATGGACTGGCTGGATCTCCTTACAGTCCAAATGACTCTCAAGAGTCTTCTCCAACACCACAGTTCAAAAGCATCAATTCTTCGGCACTCAGCTTTCTTTATGGTCCAATTCTCACATCTATACATGACTACTGGAAAACCCGTAACTTTGACTAGATGGACATCCTTGTTGGCAAACACCCATTATTCACTTTTATCAACTTTGGGTCTAAACATGGGTTATAGGAAAGAGTGGCTGCCATGAAAGCATCTGTTATAGTTCAAGTCTGTGTGTTTATGTTGGTGGGAGGAGGTGGGGGAGAAACAGAGATAACATGGAACTGGATTTCTTAAAGCCCTCTATTTCAACCAGCTTGGGGAAACTGTGGTGTTTTGTTTTTTTTTTTTTTTTAAGAACCCAAAGGCTGGAAATCAAACAGATTGTCCAGTCCAGGCTGGAGCAGGAATCACTGCATATTGATAGTTAAACAGTTTAACACTATATTTAGGGAATGCCTGCACTTAAATAGTTTTTTTCCCCCAAAGTGTATGTTTTCATTTCCTATGAGTCAGAAAATATACAAATTACAAAGAATTTCATATCAGTTCTAGTTATAAGAACAAAAAAATCAGAAAGACTCCAAATGTTCAAAAACAGGAGAATAACAAACTATGGCATATTAACCATTTCATATAATGATACCTTGAAGACTAGGTTAGCAACATAGGAAGGTGCTCATGCAAAGTTTTTAAATAAAAAAATAAAGTTTTAAATAGAAAGTCCTCTGCATACACATAGGCAAAACACATGGAAAATAATTTTTTTAAGTGATGGTGAGACTTCTAGTGACCTTTTTCTGTATAGATTTTCTCTTATTTTTATAATCTTTTGTGACAAATAAACTGAGAAATGTTTACAATTATATGGTGCCTTGTACTTTAGATGTACATTTGGCTTATTTACCTTGCAGTCCTATGTCCATATATGGCAAATAGGTTTTCATTTGAATTTCTAAATCTCTACATGAAATTTACATATTCCTTTAAATATGTAACACCTATTTATTGCTGTTATACAAGCTGGAATTAATTCTCCTGGTTAGTCTTTTTCATCCAAATTTCATTATTCCATGTTAATCAGTAATACTTTATCTTTCTTGGGTCGGAATCCAAACTAGTAAAGTGAAAGGGAGCTGCCACCACCAAGCAATTCCTATGGATACAGCAGTGAGGGACTTCCCTGGTGGCCTAGGGGTTAAGAGTCTGTGCTTCTCATGGATGGGATAAGGATGTGATCTGGTCAAGAAATACGATACCACATGCTGTGCCAAAAAAGTAAAAATTAAAAACAAACAAACAAAAAAAAAAACCCACCGTAGTGAAAGCCCATGTACATTACCTTGCTTGCTGTCTTTCATGGAAGGCTGGAAGAAAGATTACCTAGAGACCCGCAGGGCTCCTATCCCATTAAGAAAGTTGAAGTCTGGCAACTTAGGAGGTCAGGTGACTCTTCTCTAAGGGCCTCAGGAAAAGCACGGGAGAGTCTTCCCACAGAATAAATGAGTTCATGGTGATGCTCATCCATCTGCTTTCCTGGGAAGCAAAGGCTGGCTCCCTGCAGACCTCCCTCGTGGAATAGAAAGCTGATTTTGTAATCTCAAAGAGCCTACGTAATTATTTAGGTATATACTACTCTTTGCTCTGAAGATTGGGAGATGCTCTAAGAGAAAAGCAAAAGTATAGTAAGATCCCAATGTCTTTGTTTTTTGGAAAGTCAACGGCATAAAACAAGAAACGAGGGGAGGGTAAGAGGGGAAAAGTTGTAAATTAAGTTCAATGAAAGAAACCTACAATAATGAGCAAAAAACTTGGTGGTGAGAGTAAATAGTGAGATCAAAGCAGATCTAAACTAACAGAGCTCTTGTTTCTAAGGTTTGAGAGGTAAGGGTGAGTCGTGCATGACTGTGGCTGGAATACTCGAGAAAATTATACAGCATGCCCAGAAAAGCCTTTCCCATTGGTTTTAGGTGCTTAAAAATCTTCCAGGAAGGGGGAACAATGCCTGTTTTCCATGCACTTCTGTATAATTTACTCTCATTTTGCCAGACAATCATATCCTATTATTATTATTTCTTAACATGTCTGCATTGCCTCCTGTAGATTACAGACTCTTTGCGGCCAAAAATTCTATACTTTTCCCTCCAACCTCCAACCTATAGTCCCTAAAATAATAGGAGTGCTTCTTAAGTGGAAATGGAAATTCTTAGTCCTGTAAGCCAAATTACTGATGTATTTTTTTGTAAGTTTCTTTTTGATTTGGACCATTTAAAAAAAGTTTTTAATGAATTCGTTACAACATTGCTTCTGTTTTATGTTTTGGTTTTTTGGCCATGAGGCATGTGAGATCTTGGCTCCTTGACTAGGGATCCAACCCACACACCCTGCACGGGTAGGCCAAGTCCTAACTATTGGACTACCAGGAAAATTCCTACTTACAATTTTAATCTCCACATACTCTCTAGCCACTAGAAGATGACAGAGAAACCCTTTCTATGTTTGAGAGTGAGCAGAATAAGAGATTATAATGAAATACTACAGCTGGAGGGGAAAGAGAGAACATAAGCCAGAAACAGGAGAAGATCCAGATAGGAGTTTTCAAGCAGAGGATCAGGGATGAAGAGATGTCAACAATTCTGCCAGGATTTGAGATCAGAGACACTTCACTGAGTCACATTTTCTTTACATTGATTACATCTCTATTTCTAGGCCAATTACCCGCCACATTCCTTTTTAATTTCTTGGGAAGGTGCTAAGGCAGACAGTCCTGGAGTATCCTGGATAAAAAGAGTATTTATGAGAAAAGAACAGGAAGACACATGATGGAAATGGTGGTCATTAGGCTCAAGGAAGCCGCTGATGAATCACTTTCCAGCTGTGTTCTGAGACGCAGATAAGCCAGTCATCTCCATGAAGCTAGCACTTACCTTAAGAAGGAAAATGAAAAACCCTATTGCCTGGGTGCTGGGTCACACTTCTGATATGCTGATTGCTGGACTTTCAGCAACAATGCCAAACCCTTTTGGGATAGCAGTGGTGCTCACTTGGGATAATGGTGTCTGTGACCACAGCATGACTCAAGGACTTACCTGTGAAACATGCTTTTCAGAGGAAGTGGGCTTGGGACAGGGTGGGTGAGTGGAGGTCCTAAAGCAGGTTGTGGCCAGCACATCAAAACCTGGTTCATTAGAAGGCCATAGGGTTATAGGATCCCATTGCATCTACTGGGGAATTTAATTTTCCATTTATGAGTCCAAGCAATGAGTTCCACTGGAAAGGCAGCATTTCAAACCCTGAGTTGACAGCAGGTCAGGACTCACTATCATCAATTGTACTCCCCTCTTACTTCCATCCCTAGACAGCATCTATCCAGGGGAGCCCACTCCTTTGTGCTTCTGGCCGAGGCATGTCCAGTTGGCCCCTTGGGAACAGAACAGTATTCTGTGTGTTCCTGGGCCACATACAGAAGGGCTTTTCACCTTTCTCTCATCACGAGCTTTCCTCTGGAGATAGGGATCTACTGCAGTTCCTCAAGAACGAACGAGGACTGATCTGTCTTCACTTACATTTGCTGCAAGGCCAACCATCAGGATCCGATGTTCTGTTCCCTTTCACTCAGCAACACGTCCAAATGCAATTCAAGAAATGGAGCAAAAGAAATTTTCAAGAGCCAGTATTTTGCTTAAAAATGAGATATGACTCTTGCTACTCTGAAACATTCTTCACCTTCTATGCACAGGTGATTACGCTGAAATTGTTATCTGAGCATTTGTGTCTGGGTCAATCAACAACTATATTGTGAATGCCTTTTATGTGGGAGTACCACTGCAAAGCCATGAACAGTCTACTGGAGATTGGTGCTCAGGATTTTCATTTCAAAAGGAAAAAGTTATTTCAGTTTCCCCAAGGACCCAGTGCAAGAGGAAGAAAAGGCTTGGGGTCAAGGACCAGAACTGGAGGCAGAGGCAGGGTGGGGGTGGGGAGTCCACACACATCACCTCGTTTAGTTCTTGGCCTTATGAGGAAGTGCACAGGCAAAGCATCTTTAAGGTTGGAGAAATTGCTGCACAAATGGTTAAGATTAACCAGGGGTCGATCAGTAAGTGGTGGAGGACTTGAAGCAGGTCTCCCTGGTTTCCAAGCCCCACCCTCTGCTGCCTAGCCTGGAGGGGAACTGGGGTTGAACTCAAGCGGTGGTGACCTTGAGCAAGCCACCGAGCTCTCCAGCCTTGAGGATGATAAGCCTCCTTCCGGCTTCACATCAGCATTTCAGTTATGGCACTAGCCTTGGCAGGCCCTGATAAGGCCTTGACTCCCCTCTTTGTTCCCCATGGCCTTGGTAACAGCCGGAAAGCAAGGACACAGGCAGCAGGAACCAGTCTTATCTTCTAGGTCGATGCCTATTCGTCAAGAAATTGGCAAAAGTTGCAATCACATTAGTAAGCCCTCAACATATCTTCATTCATCGTTTGACACAAAATTTTATGACATCTGTCAGAGGAATGTAGCCCTGAAAACCCTCAATGTCAAAAAGTGTATATAATGGAAGGAACACTTCTTGCATTGCCTGCCATTCCTAGCAATTTCTTTCCAAATCCGTCTCCAATTTTCGACATGATGGCTCCCTGAACACCTCAGCATTTTGTTTTGATTGAAGAATTCAGAGGGCTTTTTTGGTATGTACATCTGAGGGCATTTTTTTTTTTTTTAAATCACATTTACGAATAGTGTTGAAAAGGTAAAAAAATGGTTAACATAGATTCAAGCAGTTTTTTGAAGTGAAAAAGACTTTTCTTGGAGAAAAAAAAAATCAGGCCCAAGGTTTTAAACTCTGGAGGATACATAACAGTATATACAAAAGTTAGATTTTGTTTCTGCTAATGATATCTCTAAAAGCAGTAAGTACTGTTCTTGTCAATGCCAGCCTCAAAAGTTTCAGAATGTACTCACAAAGTGCTTTTCTTTTTTCCTTAATAAGACATCATAGAATTCCCAGCACAAAATTAAGTATTTTTGGAAGATGCTTATATGCTTACCTTGTAACCTTTCTCTGTGGGGTTCCACACTGTTTTACACTGAACAAAGTAACATCTCTGGCTGTGCATTCTGAAATCTGGGCCTGCTAAGTCTTGACAATGGAATTCAGAGTATGAATCTTGAATTCTTTGTCTGCGCTACATGGTTTTCTAAATGGTGACTGTATCAGCGTCCAGCCTTGGTGTTGGCACTCTGAAGACCTGTCACTGCTCTCCCCTGACCTCACAGAACAGCACGTTCAGAGATAATCACGCTGGGTCTGACCTAAGACGTGTGCCTCGTGGGGACAGGGCGTTCTTCCTTTTCTACATATCGGAACCATCAGCTAATAACAATTCTATGAACTGGCATGAGGCCACAGTAATCCACTGATTTCATCTGGTCCCTGGAACCCAGGGAGGAAGTCAGGCCCTAAACCACCCACGGGGGTCAGGGCAGCTGCAGGCTGACTCAGCCTCTGACCTCATCCTCCCACAACTGTACCTGCCTCCTCATCTGGTTCTATCCATGTCCAGGAGCTGCTTTTCTTCTGCTGCAAAACATCTGAAACAAGCGGAAGAAGAGCCCAAACAGGGCTTTGGAGTCGCACAGGCCTGAATTTGACGTCTGACCACACTGCTTGCGAGCTCTGGACCCGAGAGCAGGTTCGCTCAGCCTCCCTGAGCCTGTTGTGTTAGTGAAATGGGGCCGAGGTGAAGCTGAAAGGACAGCTGTAAGGCGCTCACGACAGGTTGTGGCCCAAGGTATCTAAGAGTGTCCTCATAGCTACCATGGCCACGTCGGGCAGTTAGTGTCCCAGCATCTGCCAGTCCTCTGTGGTGGTCTCTGGGCACAAGGGGCAGCAGCAGGAGTGGTCATTGAGTCCGCCTGAGGTACTGTGATGCATTCCCATCACCTGACTCACACATTCCAGTCCCACGATAGTAACCTGTGCGCTAGGTACCCATCACATAGATGAAGAATCTGATTTAGGGACCTGACAGGCTAGGCAGCTAGGAAATGTGAAGTCAGATCTGGCTCCCCAGGTGAAAAGATGCTGGCATAGGAAAGCTTTTGAGTGGAGGCAGGGGTATCTGTGTCTAGCTGGGAGTGGGCAGGGGAGTGCTCAGGGCTGGTTAAGATGCAAGAAGGCTGAGACACAGAGAGTTCATATTTGCTTTTAGCAAGAGGACAGCTTTTTATTTAAATACCAAAAACATTTTGTATCGGGGTATAGATGATTAACAATGTTGTGACAGTTTCAGGTGAACAGTGAAGGGACTCAGCCATCCATACACATGCATCCATTCTCCCCAAACCCCCCTCCCATCCAGGCTGGCACAGAACATTTGAGCAGAGTTCCATGTGCTATACAATAGGTTTTTGTTGGTTATCATTTTAAATATAGCAGTGTGTACATGACCTTCCCAAAGTCCTAACTATCCCTTTCCCTGGCAATCACAAGTTCAGTTTTCTAAGCCTGTGAGTCTTTGTTTTATAAGTTCATTTGCATTTCTTTTTAGAGTCCACATATAAGGGATGTCATATGATATTTCTCCTTCTCTGACTTCACTCAGTATGACACTCTCTAGGTCCGTCCATGTTGCTGCAAATGGCCTTATTTCGTTCTTTTTAATGGATGAGTAATTTTCCATTGTATATATCCACTGCATCTTTTTTATCCATTAAAAGGACAACTTTTTAGAGGTGGGAACTGTAACTCAGATGCCAGCCTTCTCTTTCGGCCTCTGCAGAGAATACCTGAGCAGAGTGTGGAAGAACGGCTAGAGATACTGGATCCTTTTCGATGAAAACATCTGTGCATCCAAATGAATTTGTTTCCATTTTACTGTGTTTGCTTTATATGAGAATGTCCTCTTTGTCCCCCTGTAGTACAAGTTTGGCCAATTAACAGTGTAATCTGTTTTTCTTTCTTTAATGTCTTCAAGACTGGCCAGTGATGTTTTCAGTTTCTAAGTCCAATAAAAAGAGGTACTGGAATTCAGAACTCAAACACGAGTTAGAAAGCAGAAAATCACCGAGATCCTTTACTTCTACTTTAAAAAAAAAAAAGATTTATTTGGCTGTGCCAAGTCTTAGTTATGGCATGTGAGATCTTAGTTCTCCAACCAGGGGTCAAACACAGGGCCCCTGCATTGGAAGCCCACAGTCTTAGCCACTGAACCTCCAGGGAAGTTTTTTTAAACACTTCTACTTTTAAATACAATTACACTGCTGGGGAACAACACATTTGATGCATTAACTTGCAATTTTTTGTTGTGTATGATCGCCACTGCTAAAGACTTAGCTAAGAGTTGAGGAAAACTCCCCAACTGGTAGAACCACAGCAAAAGGCCTATATGTATGTATGTGCAGATATAACCCATAATCTGGAGAAAGGCTGGGACTGGGAAGGGTCTTCTGTTACTTGTTTTTGCTTAGTCGTTCAGTTGTGTCTGACTCTTTGTGACCCTATGGACTGTAGCCTGCCAGGCTCCTCTGTCAGTGGAATTTCCCAGGCTGTCATTTCCTCCTCCAGGGAATCTTTCTGACCTCGGGATCAAAACCATGCCTCCTGCATTGGCAGGTGGATTCTTTACTACTGAGCTACTGGGGAAGCCCCTTTGCTGCTTGCTGTAACAGACCAAAGGGATCCTGCTTTGAGTGCTTCTGGGAAGATGACACAAGAAACCCACTCCCTCCCAGACACTGGGGTATTAATAAGCTTTAAGGAACATGCGTGAGGGAAGGTAGGTCAATTACACGATCTGAAGTTCACAAAGTAAAAACATACAAACGACAGGACCACCCTGTTTAGAAAATGTCCTACAATGTGCATTTATTCCATATCATTGTACAAGGTTTCCATACAGTTATAACTCTTAAGACAATGTGTTTTCTTCACCATTGTATGTGGTGCCCACATCTTTCACTTGAACATGCTGGAAATCCATATCACATGCTATCCCACAAGTTGTAACGAGCTGCAAATGTGCCAATTTAGAAGAGCACGGTGGCTTACAAAGCTTCGGCTTTAGTGAATTCTGGCAGACAGGATCCACAGTCTCACCTCATTGTAAAACTCACGACAAAATAAATTAGTGTTGGACAGACTTCTAAATCGTACAATATTTAAGGAGAGACCACAGTGGGACCTTTTGTTTAAAGTAGCACCAATCCACACCCGATTGTGTTTCCAACCTGGTCCCTCCCTTCCCCAGGTTACCCTTCCTGGTCATACATCATTGGCACTTTGAGTGGAAATCTTTCTGCTTCCTCAAGGATTCCTGGACTGACTAAGCATACTGTGTCACTAAACTCTCTATGGCGTGGCAATGTCAACTTGGGAAATGGCACATTTAAATCATTGTCACCTTGAACACGGGCTTGCCTGTGTGTGTGTGTGTGTGTGTGTGTGTGTCTTCCCCACCCCCAATCTAGCTGGTATCTTGTGGATGTTTCTGTGACAGTGGTCAAAGTAAATAAAAAATGCATTAAGGGGTTTCATGGTAAGCATGGTGTTTAAAAACAAAACGAAACGAAAAAACAAAAACAACATGAAAGAATGTGGTCGCAGCTAAGGAGGTTTTCACATGTTGTTTAACTCCAGTAAAGTCTGATCCAGCATCTGGTGCATACTAAGGTTTTCTTCTTTGGCATGAGCCACTTTCTCTGTGGTGGGATTAGAAAATTAAGTCATGAATAGCTGAGCTTTGGACACAGCAGTGGTTTGTACACTTAGGCAGGCAAACATCAATCACAAACACAGGATGAGATGATTAGGACCAGGCATGCTCGTAAGACATGACTCATTTCCAGACAGGGACCTACAAAGGGGAAGCTGTCTTGGACCTGAAGAAACCACAGGCACAGCAGGCTCTCACAGAGTGGCCAGGTGAATCTCCACCAGCAAACCACGGGGAGCAAAATACAGGTGGGGCTGGTGGATGTTCACTGGTCATGCGCTGTGGGAACTGGGAGAGGTGCTCGCAGCACTCAAGTTATAACAGCAGCAGACATTTCTGAGTTACAGGCAGTTAAGGTCTGAGAGTTGCATTGTAACACAATCTCAGAGAAAACAAAGATGACATTACTAGGCCTTCTGACAACGTTTCAAGGATTTATTTCTGTTGCTCGTTAAAAAAAAAAATAACCAACATGTTTCATGCACACTCCAGTAGGACATTCTCTTATTATTCTCACAGTGTTCTATTTATTATTAGCATGACATTCTCACCAGATTCCAACAACACTGTTAAGACTAAATAAAAGCATACCTTTCAGACAATCGGGGACTTCTGACATGAACTCCTGTTTTCAAAAGCTATTTTGCCCAAGCATAGGTACATTTAATCATATTTCAAACACTATACCAGATACTTAGAAGTTAGAAATATGAATATGCAATAGGAATATATATTATATATATCACATCCTATATATAATATATATATATATATATATATGCTGATACACACTCCTCTGCTTTGACTCTCTAATTTTAAGCAAGACTCAGTTCTCTGTAGGAAATAGAAAACATTTTTTTGGTTCTCATTATGCATCAGTCCAAATAAGAGGACCTGCTATTGCAAAGATGAATGCTGAACTGATTATAAACATTGACCCATATACACAGATGTAATTTTACCATAAAAGCGGTTTGGGGATTAAAGAGAACTTAATTATTCCAGATATAAGAGGAAAATGCAGGCAAGGCCAACCTTTCAACTGATTCATGTTCAATTCTGCAGAATTCTGCAGAAAGCAATCATTTTCAATCCTACTATCTGAAGGTATGGCAGTCTTATACTTCCTGACACGGGCTGCATTCCTAGAATTCAGCCCAGGTTCTTCCCCACTTAAGTTTAATCCTCATTCAGGGCCAGCTTTAGTTGGTTAGTTAGGCGGCGGTTTTGCTCAAGTTGCTGGTAGAGTTGATCTGTACAGGTCAGCAAGCAGGTTAGCAGAAGAGAAGAGGCAGAAGGAAGAGAGGTTAGCTGGAGTTGGTGAGAGGGAGTAAACAGAACACAGAGATACCTCAGGTGCTGGTCACTTGCTGAGCAGGTTCCCCTCACCCCATGAGAAGCTGTCCTGTGCCCAGGGAAGGCCTGGCTGACCAAGGAAGAGACAGGACTCCTCTCTTGGCAGGAGGAAAGGGAAACAAGAGGAGGAAAGGGATCCTCCTCCTCGGCAGGATCCGAGGAGGAGAGAGGGGGCATGTTCCTTATGTATCTCACTAAAACCACCATGTGAACCGGGCCCAATGAAGCTTCTGGCAACAGCCTCAGGAACTGGGGCAGGGCTGGAGGTGAGCCTAGTACGCCATCCACTCCTTGTAGGGCTCAGTGACTGAGAGCTTCCTGCAAAACCTTAACCTACCGTTTCTGCTCATCCCTTCCTGGAACCCTTTCATCTCCACTCCTAGGGCTGGCTTTCCTCTCAGGTGGCCCCTCGAGGGGCCACTGCCACTGTATTAACAGTTTTGGAAATGCAGAACTAAGCTCCATGTCTCTACCATAGTCACTGTGCTACACAGCGTAAACTCTCATCCAGCTTAGAGATAGGGTGTGTTACTCTACACACACAGCAAAAGAATAAGCACTTACTCCGCTCAAAACTGATTTAACTGCTGACTT